>NC_086446.1:380573960-381773960 GCF_028390025.1 Pseudophryne corroboree | reverse complement strand
GTATATGTGTAAGAAGAGATATCTTTCTGGATGTGAAGGGAACGCAGAGTTTGCTCTGGTGCTCCTAAGATTAACTAAGAAGAAGAAATGAGTGTCATTTTATAAAATAAACATACTTCATCAATTCATTAAACTCGAGTTGCAGAACTTGACTATACAGCTTCCAAAGCACTTTACCTGATAGGGATAGTGGCCCTCTTTCAACATGGATTGCTATTGCTACTAAAAGTGTGTTTATTTTGCAATATCAATCGCGAAGAATCGCACAGGTAGTTGCTGCCCAGAAATGGAAAAAACGCCCACTGCATTTTTGCGATCCATACAACATTAAAGGGGTAAAGTCAATCTGGCAGAGTATCCAGAAATCTGCACATGCTGTAGTATGCAAGAGAGCGCAGAGGAAATCAGAAACCCGCCTGCCGAACAGCCATGACACACCTGCGTTATTGCCACCACACCCACAAAACGGCATGTAACCACCCCTAAACGCTCACTTCCTGTCAATGTGCGATCGCATCGCTTTAAAATTGCAAATGCACTACAATTGCAATGCCGCTTCTATTTGATTTTCTACATCCCTGAAAAAATTGCTAATTTATTGAAAATCGATTTTGCATTTGATTTTCAAATCAAATTCAATTTTGATTCATGTTGTCAAAGTCAGAAAAATGTCTCAATGCACGTTGCCATATTTGCACCGCACACTGGTCCGCGCTGCGTGTGCGTACGCTCTCCCGTGGAGGCGCATACCCGCAATAGCGTGCACTCGCAGGCGCGGTATGCGCATTTACGGTAGAGTTTATATAGTCGTAGCGTGCGACTCATTCGTTACATATTTTCACAATTAATGTAGTTTATAGATCATGGTCCCTTTGATAGATTCTGAAAGTTTGGTTAAAATACAATGTCCCAGAGCTGAGGAATCCCTCTTTATATCGTACGAAGGGTCTAACAGGAATCATACAGCAGTGTTTGGTACCCATCGGAAGAGTATTTAATTAGCAATATTCCGGTGTTGGTTTGGAGCGTATTAATCGCTCGTGCGAATAGTTATGGACATAAGAAGTTTATGTCCATTTCTATTAATTACACATACTCAGGTATGCGGCGGGAAACCCAGTTTCCCACCCACCTGAGCTGTTGGAAATCGTCACAGCCCACCTGTATGAATCACCCTATGACCTTTTGTTATGATGCAGGGCCGAATTCCTTCGGCCAATGGACAATGGGATTGTAGGACCAGGAGATTGCATTGTGTGTGGGGCATAAATAGGCAGGCCGACCACATCCAGCTCTCACTCTCTCATCAACGGTTATCTGCTGATAGCCGGGAGCTGGATATCGAGGCGCAGGCGATCATACCCTTTGTGCGTAAGTTTCTCTCCGTTATCATTGTCTTTCTGTGAGCCAATCTCTCTCTCTCTCTCTCTCTCTATCTCTCTCTCTCTCTCTCTCTCTCTCTCTCTCTCTCTCTCTCTCTCTGTTCTGTTCTCTCATATCTCCCCTAGACTAGGCTAGTATTGTATTGTATTAGATAGTATTGTATTGTATTGCATTTAGGTCAGTGTAGTATTGTCTTTTTGTATTTATTGTTTAGTTCTGTGGTTAGGAAGTCTCTGTTATATTGTAGTGTATCATTTGTACTGTTATCCCCTTTTTACAAGTATATTAGATATAATACAGTTAATAGGCTTTGGAACCTAAACCAGTATCTGTGTATTCTCTATAGTGTTAAGTGTTCACTTGAGCGTCGGTGACGCTCAAGCAGCTTTGTAGTTAGTCAGGTTACACAAGGTTGCACTTACACCCTGTACTCACATTAAGGTATTCTTTGTATTTCTTTGGTATAAGGTTTAAACATTAAGGTATAGCGTTGTGAGCGTCTGCACCGCTGGTGACCTCCTCGTGGTCTCGAGCGTAAGCTACGCCATAGCGAATCATTACTCTAGTCATAGCCAATAACGTGTCCTGTGATCCCTGGGCCGTGAGCGAACGTGACGCTTGAGCGTCTCGCCTACGGCTGAGCGATCGTTACGCAACTAGCGTACCATTACGGTATTTCTTAAGTAAACAGCGTACAGTGTTCTTAGCTTCATAAAGGGTTGTTTATACGACAAAGGAATTTAGCATTGTCAATTGGGGACTCGTCCTATCCTTCTCATATCTGCACTAGGTAGATCAGCAGACATTATCCCTCCAGCAAAGGGTGGGAGGTTGTCTCATAGTGCTGGCGGGATAAGCGTCTGCTTCGCTTAGATAAAGAGTGCTGAAGGAATCCGGGAACCGGAAGTAAGAACAAAACGCTTGTGTCTTTTTAAAACTGTTTATTTTTCTTTTGTCTTGCGTACGCACGCATATATCTGCATTTCTGTTTCATTTTCGTATATCACTATTCCTGTTTGCCAATTTTATAGTTGATAGAAAGTGCTAAAAAGAGATTTGCTGTTATTTAATAGTAGAGGTAATAGTTAAAGTATAGAACAACACACGGTTTGTCTGAGATACAAGGCAGTCAGTGTGGATTGCGGTAGATGATCAGGGATCATTTACATTGATAAAAATAGAAATTGTGTTACGGTGGATCCTTTGCATTGCGTACACGTGTCGCTAACAAAGACTAGTGTACGCAATCCAAAAGGCAGACGCACGCAGCGTTCATTACGCAACGTAGCGTCCGGTTACGCCCACGTAGCTCAAGCTGTGATAAAGTGAAGTAACGCAAAGGCGATAAGTAACGCAAAGGCGATAATTAACGCACAGCGGTAGATAACGCAAAGCGGTAAATAACGCAAATCTATTTTTGGAAAAATCTGAAATTTAGTTTAACAGATCCTGCTCCTAATTGGTAACACTTTTGGCCTAAAGACAATTTCTGCGCAGAAATAGATATAGAAACAAAAGTGTACATGTGTTGAGTGAGTGTGTTTTGTATACAAAAGTTTATATAACTTTAAGGTGGAACCAAAAGGAAAGCCGGGTACTCGTCAAGGGACATACGTGTAAGTGACATATACGGTGGCTAGGGAGGCATCCCTGGTTAAATAATATTTGAGCATTAGAGTATAGCGGACCATAAGGTAACAAGACCAGGAGGTCATAAGGTAACAAGACCAGGAGGTCGTAAGGTAAAAGGTCCGCTATAAAAGTCCAGTGGCACAACGCCTGGGGTGTTGGTGCAGAACCCATATAGGCCATAAGCTCTTGCTGAAGGAATCGCGGCCGGAAACATCGATTCCATTGATCTTTCAGTACAGGACAAGTAGTGCTCGTGTACTGAACGATTGGACCGCACGTAATTGTGTGCAGTAGTTAGTAATCTGACCTAATACCATTAGAGTAAAGTGGTCACAAACGCTATCTGTACATTCTGACGTGATTTGTGTAATTTTTTATTTTTGGAAGGGAAGTTCGCTGGTCACTCAGGAACTATCTAACAACCCCAACTTTACTGGAAAGAGTAAGTGTCCTGCGGGTAACCCTCATATGTTCCAGTAAACTGAAGGTTCCATAGGGGCCCTGTATCGAGTACGCCAGCACCATATCGGTGTGATCAGGTCGTATTGGTCGAGGTGGGCGAGTGAGTGGGGTACTCGGTAAACCGCCACCGCCGGCCTACTGTGGAGTAATTTGGTTGTCTGTAAAGGCTTGCTGAAAACCTTGATATAGAGATCCAAGGAGGACTAAGCAACACCTGCAGACTATGGGGGCCAGTTGCTCAGGTAGGGGGCGATCAACCCTGGTTCAGGTTGATTCTGTGAACCGACCAGTTGGGTCGGCACGATATGTAATGTGTGAAAAATATGGAATTCACACCGAATCTTTATGTGATGAATGGGAGAGAATGACTGTACAAGACAGGGACAATTTCCCAAGAATAGGTAGCTTCAGTCCAGAAGTGTTACAAAATTTAAGGAGGAGGATATGTCTCGTAAAATCAACAAAGAGACGAATTCAACATCATGATTGTTTACAGTTATGGCACCAGGAAGGTGAGATACAGAGAGGTTTGGCTCTGGCGGCAGGATCTGGGGCAGTCAGGAAGTTGATTGCCACAGCTCCTCCTCCACCATACATTGCAGGAGAGAGGTTGATTGCGGAGAGAAACGCACTGGGTTGTAAAACACAAACTCTTAGTAACACTGTAAATGTTAATGATGTTAACCAAATAACTCATGCAAGTATTAACCCGTGCAAGATGTACCCTGTTTTGAACCTTCCTCAGGAGTGTGATCAAGAAGACGATTCAGCAACAATTTCAGCTCTCTCTCTTGCAGCCACCATAGCAGAGACCACAGTAGGCACAGCGACACCCACGAGATTAGTGAAAGCCCCTAGCGGAGGGATAGGTGAGGTCGTGTCAACGGGTAAGTACGGCACCATGCACTACACTGAAACAATTGTACCACAACAAGCTGTAGAATCTACACAGGAAGAGGCTGTTAGAATTGCTCCTGTAAGGGTAATAGCAGTTCGCAATGGAAAAACAGATGTGTCTGGAGCCACTCCCATAAGGAACATTGCCATGTACACTCCATTTTCCAGAATGGAATTAAGAACAATAGTGTCCGAATTTCCTGACCCCAGGAAGGATTTAGTTGCTAGCCAAAAATACATCAGGGATCTAGGTAACACTGTAGAACCCAACAACAAGGATTGGCAGATACTGCTAAGAGCTTGTTTACCTTCCAATGTTGATGCAACTCAGTTTTTAGCTGATTGTGCATTGGATAAAGATGTACCGCTTACAGACGTGTACAACAAGGATAATGTAAAAAGGATAAATTTACAGCTAAAAGAGTATTTCCCAGCCGTTGTTAAATGGAATAAAATATTTTCCATTAAGCAAAAGGAGTCCGAAACGGCAACAGAATATTTTCACCGGGCACTATTAGAAATGGCAAAGTACACGGGTATAGAAGACATAAAGACCAACCCAAACCATCGAGAAGTAGCAGTATCTGTACTGATGGATGGTTTAAAGGAAACATTAAAAGCTCGGGTACAGACCACACAACCATGTTGGCGAGGTCTGTCAGTGTCCACATTGAGAGAGGCTGCTATTGATCACGACAGAAACATCACTAGGCACAGAGAGTCGCAAAGTGATAAGTTGATGTCCGTAAGTATACAGGCGCTGACCACAAGGCAGCCTGCGTATGTACCACCGAATCCTGTGGGTAAGGCAAGTGTAATAACATGTTTTTCTTGTAACAGACCGGGACACTTTGCACGAGAATGTAGAACAAAGAATGTACAAAGATCTTTTCAACCCCCTAGACAACAACACAACACACGACATTGGGAGCAGGGTCCACAGAGGCGGAGTTTTGAGCCACATACAGGGGAAACAAAAAGATATCCCCCGAACAGAGATTGGCATGCCTCTGGTAGTTCCCAGCTAACTCCCTCACAAGTAGTTGCTGCCAGCGGGATTCAGGGAGGTCAGCATACCCAATAGGGGTGTGGCCATACCTGTAATCTGCAGCCAGTTAAGTTGATTGCCAGTCTTGGAAGCGAACCAGAGATTGCAATCAATGTGGCTGGTAAAACTTTAAACTTTCTTGTAGACACAGGGGCGGCCAAGTCAGTGATAAATTCGACAGTGGGCATGAGAACCACTGGTAGGACAATTCCAGCCATGGGAGTAACAGGAGTAGTCCAGCACTACCCTGTTAGCAAACCAGCCGAGATTACAATAGGGCCTTTGCATACCAAGCATTCCTTTTTGCTGGCTGCATCTGCACCAACTAATCTCCTGGGGAGAGACTTACTATGTAAAATGGGTTGCGTCATTTATTGTACTCCTGAAGGGGTATTCTTGGACATTCCTGAGAATCACGCTCAGGAAGTACGAGACATGTTAGACTCCCCATCAAAATTAATGTCACATTCCATTATGACAAATAGGAATCCATCCCAAGTAGAAGAGATGATATCTCAGATACCAGAGTCACTTTGGACAAAAGATGGACAGGACACTGGATTAATGGCAAACGTAGCTCCAGTAGTTGTGCAAGTAAAAGATGGTAGGATAACTCCAAAAATCCCACAGTATCCTCTGAAGCCAGAGGTGGAGCTAGGAGTTTTTCCCGTAATAGAGCGCTTGCTACAACAGGGCATTCTAGTAAGAACGTCCAGCACCGCAAATAGTCCCATCTTCCCTGTTAAAAAGAGTGGGGGGAGGGGTTACAGGCTAGTGCAGGATCTAAGGGGGATTAACAAAATAGTTGAGAGTCAGTTCCCCGTAGTGCCTAATCCAGCTGTCATCCTAATGCAAATTCCTCCCACTGCCAAATTTTTCACTGTTATTGACCTCTGCTCCGCTTTCTTTTCGGTACCTCTGCACCCTGACAGCCAATATTTGTTTGCATTCACATACAGAGGAGTCCAATACACGTGGACTCGGTTACCCCAAGGTTTCATAGATAGTCCAAGTATATTTTCTCAGGCTTTGCATGATTGTTTACAGTCTTTCCAACCAGACAGTGGATCAGTATTGATACAGTATGTGGACGATTTATTACTGTGTTCAGATTCACTGGAAACATCTCTGAAGGATACGAAACAGCTCCTGTTTCATCTTTCAGACACAGGTCACAAGGTTTCCAAAGACAAGTTGCAATTATGCCAAGCTAAGGTAAAATATTTGGGACACTGTCTAACACAAGGACTGAGACACCTGACCGCTGATAGAATCCAAGCCATTAGAGACATGACACTGCCACAAACCCAGCAACAGATCAGGACGTTTTTAGGAATGTGTGGGTATTGCCGTAATTGGATCCCAGGGTTTTCCATATTGGCGCTACCTTTGCAGGAAATGGTCTCTTCAAACAAACCTGATCGGATTTCGCATACAGACGAATCTGAAACAGCATTTGAGAGACTCAAACAGTGCCTAACGCAGGCACCAGCACTAGGTATGCCAGACTATGGGAAACCCTTTGAACTATACGGAACAGAAAGTGCTGGGTGCGCAGCAGGTGTACTAACACAAAAACACGGTGATGCCAGTAGGCCAATTGCATACTACAGCGCTCAGCTAGACACGGTAGCGCGATCCCTCCCCACATGCTTGCGTAGCGTTGCGGCGATAGCATTGCTAGTGACGAAAAGCGAAGATGTCGTGCTAGGCCACAACCTCACAATCCATACACCGCATGCGGTATCTGCCTTATTGAATTCTGCCCAAACCAGACACGTCTCATCTGCAAGGTTTACAAGATGGGAATTGGCATTAATGGCCCCCGTAAACATCACCATAAGGAGATGCAGCGCATTAAATCCTGCAACATTTCTCCCAGGTGTGCCTGGTCAGACACAAAGGGTGGAAGGTGAGAGTGATGGGGAAGGAGGATTTAATGCAAAGGAAGATACACATGATTGTATGGAATATTTGACCCAAAATTTTACCGCAAGGCCTGACATCAGTGACAATCCACTGGAAGATGCAGAACTCACGTTCTACACGGACGGTAGTTGTCACAGACAGTCAGACTCGGGAGACTTGTGTACTGGATACGCAGTCGTAGATGACCAAGACACCATAGAAGCGGAACCGCTAGGCCCACCTCACTCAGCCCAGGTTGCTGAACTGGTCGCCCTAACCAGAGCATGTGAATTGGCTAAGGGTAAGTCTGCCAATATCTACACCGATTCTAGATACGCGTTCGGGGTAGTCCATGATTTCGGAGCGCTATGGCGGCTCAGAAATTTCATGACGGCAGCTGGTACACCGATAGCGCATGCAGCTCACATAAAAAGGCTTCTAACAGCGATACAGGAACCCGACAGAGTGGCTGTTATCAAATGTAAAGCACATACATATAGCCAAGACCCAGTATCCCTTGGTAACAGCCGAGCAGACGAAGCCGCAAAGCTTGCAGCTGCTACCCCCACACGGATAAACACCACACAGTTGATGGTATTTAATACCATCAACACACAAAAGTTGTGTGAGATGCAGAATTTGTGCTCCACACAGGAAAGAGCAGTCTGGAAGGCAAAGGGATATGGCCAGGAGTCCTCAGGGCTCTGGACGGATGGACATGGTAAACCAGTGGCCCCCAGGGCATACCTTCCATGTCTGGCTGAAGCAGCTCACGGGCTGACTCATCTAGGCAAGGAGGGGATGTGCAAATTGGTAAGAGCATACTGGTGCGCCCCAGGATTCTCCTCTCATGCGGGTAAAAGAGCAATGTCATGCCTTACCTGTCTGAGAAAGAATATTGGAAAAGCAATACCTACAGAACCATCCCATATCCCACCTGCCGGCGGCCCTTTCCAGGTAATACAAATTGACTTCATTCAATTGCCCCCATGTCGAAATTTGAAATATGTACTTGTTTGTATAGATGTTTTCTCGAATTGGGTCGAGGCTTTTCCAGCAGCTACAAATACCGCTATGTTTACAGCTAAGAAAATTGTGCAGGAATTTGTATGTAGATATGGTATCCCTAGAATCATTGAAAGTGATAGGGGTACCCATTTTACAGGTGATGTCTTTCAAGGAATGTGTAAATTGATGGGTATTGATAGCAAGCTGCACACTCCGTACCGTCCACAGGCGAGTGCGAAGGTCGAAAGAGTGAACAGCACTATTAAAAATAAATTGAGTAAAGTAATGGCAGAGACAGGATTGACGTGGCCAGAAGCTTTACCCATTGTTTTGTATAGCATCAGAACCACTCCCAGGTCCCCTCTTAACCTGTCCCCTTTTGAAATCTTGTTTGGTCGACAACCGCATGTCATGATTCACCCTCAGGATGATTTGAAATGTAACAATGAAGTAACTGTAAAGTACTTGATTAACATGAGTAAGCAGTTGAGGAATCAAAATGATAATCTGAAGTTGATGATTCCTGATTTACCAGATAGTAATTGTCATGACATTGAACCTGGGGATTATGTAATGATACGAAATTTTCTACGCTCAGGTTGTCTTATTGATAGATGGGAAGGACCATACCAGGTCTTATTGACTAGCACCACAGCATTGAAGGTTGCTGAGAGAGAGACTTGGGTCCATTCATCCCACTGCAAAAAGGTGGCCGATCCAGAGAAGTCCCGTGATAAGGAACAGACGGTAGAGGTTGTATCACTGGAGTGTCTGTTCCAGGAGGACTGAGGCGGCACCTGAGCCTTGAAGACCGAAAGCAGTTGTCGACTCCCTTCTCCCTTTTATTGTTTTTCTCCACTTCCCAGCCCCTCTCCCTTAAAATTTCTTTTTCCCCCTTCTCATTCTTCTCTATTTCCTCCTCAAAGATGGACTTGCCCCAAGAGACTGTGATCCGGATTTTGATGTTAACCATGATGTTGACCAGAGCAGTCTGTTCCGGCGAGAGTACCATAGAGGTCGAGAGAGGTTCTGGAATGGGTTCCGATTATGATGATGGAGGCGTAGTTTTCCAAGATCAACCAAACCAACAAGCAAAGGCGAGTATCAGAAAACGATCCGATAGAAGAAATTGTGATGGATTGTTAGCTGAAGAAAATTGTATCTGTAGGCTCTGTGATAATCTGGTTGAAGATGGATGCATAAAGAAATGCCAATCTAGTTTTAATATCCATATAGACCGGCATCCATTGAGTGACTATCACTCCTTAGTGGGTAACGTGTTAAACCAAACAGATTGTTGAGTATGCTCTCAAGTACCTCAGGGTCACAGCAAATCAGGGCTAGTACCATTTCCTTTAACGTTAGGGGAGGTACTTGAGCTAAGTGGTGGGAGACCGGTGGACCGGAGGTTTAACATCTCCAGCCCTCCTAGTTTGAAGCTCCACCAATACCATGTGGATAGGTCCCTCTTATGTTTTAACATCTCCAATCCCAGAAAACCGGGAAATTGGGAAGTGTCATGGAGCAACCTTACCATGACCTTTTCACACAGAGCAGATAAAATGCCTACAGATACAGAGCTCGTACGCCACATAGCCAGTAGAGGAAAATCTTTCCGGTATCGATATACCTTAGGAAATAGGATTACTAGAGTTGGAGAGGTATCACCAGGATACTGTGCACATATCGTACAAACCGATACGTGCATTAAGCAGATGGAAGAATTAGGGTCAGGAGATTTCACCTGGAAGGTTTGTAACATGATCATGTCCTTCTCCGTCCCATATGTTCTCCCCGATGATGCATATTTCATATGCGGGAGAAAGGCGTACAAGTGGCTTGCCCCAAACTCTGAAGGATTGTGTTATATTGGAAAAGTATTGCCTGAAGTGATGACTGTTACACATGACAAAATGAAGGACATACACCGTGGTGCCCAAGCTCCTTATACTCACACTCATTACGAGCACCGAGTTAAAAGACAACTGTCAGAAAGGTTAGAGCATCCGGCCTCTGATCTTATCCATGAATCCACCGGGATTCAGGTTCTGGTAGCGTTAGATTTCACTCGTACCGCTCGGGGAGTGATGAATTATAGATACATTTCCGCACTCGCCAATTTGTTAGATAATATCACTGAAATGTATGATGACACGTTTAGATACACTGGAAGAGAACTTCAAGCTTACAAAACAGAACTGGTACAGCATAGAATGGTTCTTAATTATCTTACAGCAGTAACAGGCGGATATTGTGTTACATTAGCAACACAGTACGGCATAAAGTGTTGCACGTATATCACGAACAGCACCGAGGACCCGGTAGAGGTCATAGACCAAAAGATGGATGATATTCTCCAATTGAAGTGGGAATTTCGTCGAAAACACAATCTCACCCTTGCTGCTGTAGGTAATGAGCTGACTAGTTGGGTGTCATGGTTGAACCCGCGAAATTGGTTCTCCGGTTTGGGAGAGTGGGCTCAAGGAGTCATAATGGATGTTGGAAAGTTTCTACTATGTATCTTGGGTGTCGTTATATCGATTGGATTGATATTTAGATGCGGGCAGGCTTTAATGAGGTGCAAACAAAGTACAAAAGTGATGAGCTTGAGGAGTGAGGAAACCATAATTAACCTGGATTTGATTTATGACCCAATGATAGAAACCAGGATGTGATGAAAATGCGATTATACGGTCCGTTTCTTTCACCTGTTTTTCTGCTTTTCTCCAAGATACAAAGACCCCCTTGGACGAGGAAGCTGACGAGACGAGATGTATACAGACAACGGATTGACCAAAGAAGAAGATTTGACAACTTTACATATGGACACTTGATGAACTTTGCCATGGATCCCCAGTTTCCCTAGTATTTTTAAACTCACGCTAGCCCAACATTTTTGTAAATCTGATGGCACTGACAAAGCTTGTTGCTCATGCCTAAGGAGCAAAACAGCGCAAAGAAGACGACTCTCAACAGATACCGAACACAACTTCAACAACAGATGTACATTTCCCTGACATAGAATATCATTGCATTTTTCGTAAGTGTTCTTTATCTTCATCTCTACAACCCTCAGGTAATGACACACATAGACGATAGGGAATACAGGCACAGATATCAGCAACCACATACCTCCCCCACTCATGTATCATCAACTAAAATGTGCTCCCCATTTTGTTCAAAATCCGAAAAGAGCTCGGTAAAGTTTGACAGCCCATCCACAGACCTGTACCACAGGATAAGAAGGAATTCAAATGTATACTTCGCAATACCTCGAAGCTTGATTTACCACACGTACGGCACGATGATACATGACCCTCCAAACATGGACTCATACACACATGCTTCTGCTTTCTCACTAGGTCATACCCTCTTCACACCTACTCCACTCTTCTCCCCTACCCAACCATGGAAATCAATTAACCCCTGACTTACATTTTTCTCCTTAAATGTTTTGTGGCAGTTATTATTGACTGCCAAAGGGTGGACTGTCAAAGTCAGAAAAATGTCTCAATGCACGTTGCCATATTTGCACCGCACACTGGTCCGCGCTGCGCGTGCGTACGCTCTCCCGTGGAGGCGCATACCCGCAATAGCGTGCACTCGCAGGCGCGGTATGCGCATTTACGGTAGAGTTTATATAGTCGTAGCGTGCGACTCATTCGTTACATATTTTCACAATTAATGTAGTTTATAGATCATGGTCCCTTTGATAGATTCTGAAAGTTTGGTTAAAATACAATGTCCCAGAGCTGAGGAATCCCTCTTTATATCGTACGAAGGGTCTAACAGGAATCATACAGCAGTGTTTGGTACCCATCGGAAGAGTATTTAATTAGCAATATTCCGGTGTTGGTTTGGAGCGTATTAATCGCTCGTGCGAATAGTTATGGACATAAGAAGTTTATGTCCATTTCTATTAATTACACATACTCAGGTATGCGGCGGGAAACCCAGTTTCCCACCCACCTGAGCTGTTGGAAATCGTCACAGCCCACCTGTATGAATCACCCTATGACCTTTTGTTATGATGCAGGGCCGAATTCCTTCGGCCAATGGACAATGGGATTGTAGGACCAGGAGATTGCATTGTGTGTGGGGCATAAATAGGCAGGCCGACCACATCCAGCTCTCACTCTCTCATCAACGGTTATCTGCTGATAGCCGGGAGCTGGATATCGAGGCGCAGGCGATCATACCCTTTGTGCGTAAGTTTCTCTCCGTTATCATTGTCTTTCTGTGAGCCAATCTCTCTCTCTCTCTCTCTCTCTCTCTCTCTCTCTCTCTCTCTGTTCTGTTCTCTCATATCTCCCCTAGACTAGGCTAGTATTGTATTGTATTAGATAGTATTGTATTGTATTGCATTTAGGTCAGTGTAGTATTGTCTTTTTGTATTTATTGTTTAGTTCTGTGGTTAGGAAGTCTCTGTTATATTGTAGTGTATCATTTGTACTGTTATCCCCTTTTTACAAGTATATTAGATATAATACAGTTAATAGGCTTTGGAACCTAAACCAGTATCTGTGTATTCTCTATAGTGTTAAGTGTTCACTTGAGCGTCGGTGACGCTCAAGCAGCTTTGTAGTTAGTCAGGTTACACAAGGTTGCACTTACACCCTGTACTCACATTAAGGTATTCTTTGTATTTCTTTGGTATAAGGTTTAAACATTAAGGTATAGCGTTGTGAGCGTCTGCACCGCTGGTGACCTCCTCGTGGTCTCGAGCGTAAGCTACGCCATAGCGAATCATTACTCTAGTCATAGCCAATAACGTGTCCTGTGATCCCTGGGCCGTGAGCGAACGTGACGCTTGAGCGTCTCGCCTACGGCTGAGCGATCGTTACGCAACTAGCGTACCATTACGGTATTTCTTAAGTAAACAGCGTACAGTGTTCTTAGCTTCATAAAGGGTTGTTTATACGACAAAGGAATTTAGCATTGTCAATGTTTAGAAGGGATTTGGGGTTAAGATTTTGAAATCCCTTCCAAAATTGAACTTCAAATCCCCATTAAAATCCCCAGCAAAATCGAATGCAAAAACAGAACTTCCTCATTGTTTCCTATTGGTCCAAATGTATCACATGCACACTAATTAAAAGGGGAAGCTCTCTTTTTACACAGTTTTATACATGAAAACCTAACTGATTGTGGGTTGTTGTTGTTTTTTTAAATACAGCAGAAATAGTTGGCAATAAGCTTAGCCCTAATCTGCCTTCCGGTCTGCCTTTCACTTTCTGTGCTCACATATTCAGTTGTTGGTAACAAAACCTCTGCCTGCTCCCTGTATATTGTATAATTTGGGGGGAGTGGTTTATTTAATGTGTGATTATGTAACAGACGGCAGCAGACCACAATATTGGACACTTTTGCCAAATAATATAATAATATGCCTCCCAAATGATCTATTTTTAATAGACCAAAAGGTGCTTTCTGTCATGGTTTGGGTGACTATATGTATAGGTAACTTATCCAACAACCATCCCTTTGGCATTTGACACCTCAAATTTTGCAGGCAGGGATGATTTGCTGAGGATGTAGACACCATAGCACAAACCAGGATAACCAGTTACAACATTCATGAATTTAAGTTTCATAATATCAACCAACAAAAGTGTGAGACATTGTGCTACACTGCTGTCTATTGCACATTCATGGACTAGGTATGATGCCCATTGGTATAAAAATGTGCAGTACTCAACTCATGAAACTGCTGATGTTGCTCTGATTATTGCTCCTGGGGTCTCTCAGTCAGGTGGTAATTTGCTTACTGCAGGTAGGTGTACAACATACCATAACCTTGGACAGCTATTATTCCTACATTCACACTCCTTCACATGCATTTGTGTACTTAAAAAGTCATTACAATCAATTTCCTAGCAATAGAATGGTGTTTAGAAGCTCAAAAGGAATGTCTAACTTCATTCTATTCAGTTGGGGATTTCAAGTTCAATTTTGAGTTCGATTTAGTTATATTTCAAATTAAACTTTAGTAAATGAGGGGATTCTATATTGGACTATGGGAAAACATCAGTATTTTTTAGAAATTCGATTTCTATTGGGATGTGGTTTGAATTTGGCTTTAGAATCGATTTGACATTTGATTTTGTCTTTAGTAAATAACGTCAAACAAAATCGAATGGAAATCAAATGAAAATAAAATGTCAAAATCCCTTCTAAATGAAAATTGAACTATAATAAATTTTGCCCCTGGTATCAATTTTATTGAAGTGCACCCAAGGCCTACTCTTAGTCATATTGGGGACTGAACTAACATTCCTATCATCAATTTATTAGGAACAAATGACTTCACAGACAGCAGGTCCAAGGATTTTGGGGGCTAAAGATAAATGTCTTGCCGTGTCTTTTCGGCTTATAAAATCTTGGCGACCCATAGTCATATTTTTTCAAGATGGTTTGGCTCTCAAACATTGATCTAGATTTTGAGAGTCATACCACTTTCAGACTGTGAGCAATAACCCAGGTTATTGCACGTGAACTTGTAGCAACCCTGGCTGCATCGCAGTCTGAAAGGGGCCAGTTGAAATAACTGGACACCTACAGTACGAGTGGGAATAGTCCCTGTTAGTTGGCATGCCGACTGTAGGGATTTTGAGGGGGCGGGATGTAGGTGCCGCTATTGTGAGTGCCGGTCACATAACTACATCCCTTATGAAGCTATTACTGTATATACCAGTGACAGTGACTAGATGAAATGTCATATTTTTCAAATATTTTATGGCAGAGCTAATGCCAAGCAAACTGTAGTAAACTTAGTGGACAAGTGGAATAGCCTCCCATCAGAGGTGGTAGAGGCTAAGACAGTAGAGCAATTTAAACATGCATGGGATAGACATAAGGATATCCTTACAAAGAAATAAGGATCAAATAAGGTTAGAGATAAAAAATAATATTTAAAAAAAAAAAAGGGGCAGACTAGATGGGCCAAGTGGTTCTTATCTGCCAACAAATCTATGTTTCTATAATAACACCCAGCAAAATAGAAAATATAATACACTCCCAACAAGATATCATGGCAGGAAAAATGGGTCCGGTATGAAATACCGTCGAACGGGATGCCAAAATCCTGCAACATATAAAAGTACTATTCATTTCAGTGTTTATGCCCAGCAATCACTAATATGCCTGATAATGTCTCAAAATATGCCAGTTCTAGTATTCAGCGAGGTCAAATATGACAGAGATAATTGCTCTTAATGACTAATACGTTTTCAAGCAGTAGTACTGCTCAGTTAGATGCTTAGTAGTAATAAAACCCATCAGCAGAAGTAGTTCTCTGAAAGAGGACCATCAATTGTAGTAATGCACAATGAGATGCCATCTATTGCAGCAGTTCTGTCCACTAGTTACTGTATTCCCCCCAAGAGGCCCATCGGTTACAGTAATGTCCACGGGGATGCAATCGTTGCAGTATTGCTAACTAGTAAAAAAACCTAGTGCTAGTAAGAGTTCAGTTAAAACAAAAGTAATCAGCCCCTTGTCACTGTGTGATCATCCTCAGCTGGAATGTCTTTTGCCTCGGCCCCTATGACGCAAGAGCATGTGCTGCCGGCTTTCCACTGGCCACTGCCTGCAGCCAAATTAGAAGGCGGTGTGTGTTTTTTTTTACTTTTTAAATAGTTTTTGTCTCAGCTTTAACTATTTTTCCAGTTACAGCTTTAAGATAAGTAAGAAACAGTTATACTGTAGTCATTTTGTATTTGAACAGGTGTAAAAGCAATTTCAAGACTGAGAATAAGAGAGTTGGTGGCATTTACTAAAGCTTCTAAAATAGACAAGCTGTGGCGCTGCCATTAGTAACTAATCTGATTCTTGCTAACATTTCTCTATTGCATTCTAGAAAAGGATAAAGAAAATGTAAATGGTTGCTATGAGCAACACAAAAATTGGTCTGTTTTAGAAGCTTTAGTAAATCTATCCCTTGGTGTCTAAAGAAGGGAGAACATGAGAGACAACATTTTTTTGCATAGGAAATAAAGTATTCCTTAAAATCCAACAAACATAACTAACCTGATAGAAGGAGTGGAAATTCCTCTCTCCTAATTGTTGAACAATGACCCGAGACTGGGTAAAGGGACAGAAAATACATTCACTATTAATCAGTGGTATCATTCACTTCCCATTTGTGTGATATTGCTGTCAGAGTGTCATCAACATACTGAAGTTGTCATTTAAAAAAAAAAAAAATATTATATATATATATATATATATATATATATATACACACACACACAAAGAAAAACTTTTGAGTGGCGTTCTTTATTGTGTAGGTCAGCAGTATTCTAGCCCTTAAAAAAAAAAAAAGAATAACGCATCTCAAAAGCTTAAATACTGTTCAGCTAAATGTGACTAACAAATTACCAAAGACTACAGTGTACAATTTAAGAGTTGTCAGCTAATACTACAGACATATTTAATGTATTATTGCTGTAAAATAAATGTGTGTCATACTGTGCTATCCAATTAAGTGCTATATATATATATATATATATATATATATATATATATATACACACACACACACATATATATATATTTAGGGGACTTCTTTCCTCATGTGCCTTTCCTTTTCTTACTTACACTATCTTATACTCCATACTCCCTTTGATGGCACCTAACCCCAAGTTTCCTATACCTGTCCTATGTTGTCTTGAACTGTAAGTGCTGTTTTGTTGTTTGTTTATTTGATTATGTACTGTGTAATGGGTGCTGCGGATCCCTTGTGGCGCCATATAAATAAAGGATAACAACATAGCGCTACCTATATATATATATATATATAGCGCGCTATGCTGTTATCGCGACAGACAAAGCCTGTACCGAGCTGTACCTATAATGCACCAATGCCTGTGTGACTCTAACTAGTTGTTAGATTACTGGAAATTAATTCTAGGTTGTCAGTAAAGGCAAATCAGTATTTGGGGATTGTTCTCCAGAATCCTGCCTCTGACATGGGAGTTGCACCATCCTGTTAGTAGGGGGGTTTGTGAATAATATTTCAATGCAATTACACTTTAATAGTGGTTAGCCTGTAAACAAATATTAAAAGAGAAAGAGAATACATACAATATTATAATCTATTGCTTTCCTTATTCAGTGACTCTCACCTTTTCCAATAGATAATTACTGATGTGCCCTCCAATGGGATCTCCTTTGAAGTCAAAGTTAATATCCATGTATTTTCCAAACCGGCTGGAGTTGTCATTTCTGTTAGTCTTGGCATTGCCAAATGCCTCCAATACACAATTTGACTTAAGGAGCATATTCTTCACCCTGTAAAAGTGTATACGGACAATGGCTATGTCACATTGATGGGTTTGGATTGAAATGCCGGCTGATGGGATACTGACAGCGGCATCCGATGATCAGAATTCCAACAGTGGAAGGTAAGTATACTTACCTTCCCACAATGTCCCTCTAACCCTAACCCTCCCTCCCCGCAGCCTAAACCTAACCCTCCTCTCCCTTGAAACCTAACCCTAACCCTCACCCCACCCTTCCCCGGTGGTGCCTTACCCTAACCCCTCCTCCCCGGGGGTGCCTGAACGACGCAGGGACTAGGGTCCCTTCAAAACAGCAATTTATACAATTTAACAAAGAAAAAATGGCAGCCAACATGTACAAGCACAAGTCATGTTGATAAGAGCAAAGAAAGGAAGAACAATTGCGCTGTAAGAAAAGAGGTCTACAGACTATTTCAACCGGGTATCAGTATCGGTGTGAATACAGAAAGTGTATATGATTGCATAAGCTCTGCTTCCCAAACGTCTGCCTGTGAATTTGGCACAGAGATGCACAGTGAGGGGGTCCGAAACACCTGAAAGCTTGGGGGCTCGGCCATGGGTTAATACGGCCCGTTTCACACCCACTTTATTTATGACATATGTATGTGTCTGACCCAACAGTATGAGGCAAAGCTCACACTGATTCTTGCTCACTGGGTCCAATCATTGTTCTGGCTCATTAGTCCCTGCAGTTCAAACAGAGTTTATATTTTCAGTGCTATTATTTATATGGAGTAAGCCCAGAAATACAACCTTAGACAAAACTCACCTCTCGACCTCCGCTCGCTGGCTGGGGTTGGTGATGGCGGCTATGTACTGCATTATGTATTTACTGGCTTCAGTCTTCCCAGCTCCACTCTCCCCTGCAATATACAAAACAAAATTATTAGCAGGAAGGATATAGCACAAGCAGTACAGACAGAGAGGTGGGGTGAGGTGAGAGAAGGTTTGGGATAGCAGGAAATTGGAGTGGGTTAAAAAAAACAAGTAGACTTAAAAAGATGGGTAAATAAATCGTAGGGGGCGACCAAGGCCGAAACTAGGATTTTTGTCACCTGGGGCAAAGTAGTAGTTTGGTGTGGCCTGGGGAATCAGCAACAGTTGCGGTGGACTGAGACTGGAGAGCAGCGCTTCAGAGTGCCCGCTGCATGCCAATGAATGGGAACAGTTTGACAGGCGCAGTGGCAACAGCAAGGGACTCAGCAGGCTAGCGGAGTGGGTAGGGCGCTTCTCCTACCTGCTGCCTCCCTGCTTTGCACACTTTGCCGAGTGGGTTTTGCCAGACATGGGCCCTGCCGCCACCCATTCCTCTCTGCTAGGTACAGTCAACCCCTCAAATCCGGCACCACAGGCACATGCCACCCCTGTCGCGGCAACTACAGATGCAATAATACCTGATATCATTATACATGTGTCTTTGCAACGTCTCTTCATGGCCTTGTATGCAGCATCTGCAATGGAAAACAGATGCGGGGGTCTCTCATACAGTTCCCTTCCTTTATACTGTTCTATCGTATCCTTCCCATAGATTGAGAGGCTCTTGTAGGGGTTCACAGAGACCACCACCTCACCGATAAAGGTGTAGATTCGTCCTTTCTCAAACCTGCACCAAGAGATACAAAAACCCGTCAGCCATTATGTAATACATTAGGTAGTCGCAAATAGTTGGCTTTGGGGATATTTCATCTGCTTGTAGCAAATAGTGACAGAAACATACATATTTACTATGAAAGGGAGTTGATAAATCCACTTTCATGGAATGATTGATATCATTTGGCATACAACCTATTCATTCACCAATGTCTTATGAAGATTTGATCATGAAACATGTCTGTGATGTCATTAGTTCCTAATTTAATAGGCTGGTATATCACACACATTTAAAGCCACTTTAATTTTTTATATTTTTCAATTCCATATTTGTCTCAGTGTATGTATTTGCACAATACTGCATCATTTCTAAACATTACACAATAAATAAAATTTACATAAACTGAAATAGCAAAAGGCAATGTTAAAAAGCATTCAACATTTGAAGTTCGTTGTCCATTGTTTAATTTTAGCTCTGTAACTGAACATGCAGTAGTGAGCCATGTCACCAATAGAGGGAGCCCTTCTACAATATAAATAACTCCACACTAACAAAACATTCTCCTTATCACTGGACAAATGGCCTTAATTACAGATGGACGCATTCGCATGCAGCGGGCGCGTCCATAGGGACACTGCATTCACACCCAGGGCCAACTAGGCATCCATAAGACTGACTAGGCTGAAGCCTAGAGGCCCTGCAGGGACTAGGGGCCCTTCAAAACAGCAATTATTTATACAATTTTACAAAGAAAAAATGTCAGCCAACATGTACAAGCGCAAATCTTAAGAGCAAAGAAAGGAAGAACAATTGCGCTGTAAGAAAAGAGGTCTACAGACTTTATTTCAACAGGGTATCAGTATCGGTGTGAATACAGAAAGTGTATATGATGGCATAAGCTCTGCTTCCCAAACATCTGCCTGTGAATTTGGCACAGAGATGCACAGTGAGGGGGCCCGAAATACCTGAAAGCTTAGGGAGCCGGCCATGGGTTAATAAGGCCTGTTTCACACCCACTTTATTTACGACAAATGTATGTGTCTGACCAAACAGTATGAGGCAAAGCTCACAATGATTCCTGCTCACTGAGTCCAATCATTGTTCTGGCTCCTTAGTCCCTGCAGTTGAAACAGAGTTTTTATTTTCACTATGGCACCGGCCATAGTGCGCATGCAGAGCCCTTCACCATGCAGAAGGATGCGATCGTATGGCGATTGACAGGCGACTGGTGTCCAGAGGCAGGCGTCAACATCTATTCTATGCGATCGCTTTGCAGGACGGCACTTAACATGCTGGACGGCCTTGCCCTGTGCTGGGTGACCCCCCAGCATGTGAGTATATGGTCGTAGATTTTGCTGCGAGAGCTTCTAAGAGCAGCGATCAATGTCAATAGACTTCAGTGATACAGTGGTAATTCATCCCATATCAGGGGTCTATACATAACGCAGATTATTTTATTTTTGTACAGACCGGATTACTATGGGAGATGAGAAGATGTGTTTTTGCAATTACATTTTATATGCTAAATTTATCTATGCAATATAAAAACCTGTACCTTTTTTTGGGGGGGGTCTCTGAATGCATCACTAATCATTGAGCCTGTGGTTATTACCTAATCAAACACTAAGAGGAATTCAATTGAAAACCCACGGTTTTTCCCACCGCCGCAGGGTTTTCCAATTCAATTACAGGGCTGAAAATGGAACGCATTGATTTCTAGAAAGACATCCAGAGCAAGTCTGATTTTTATTAAAATCGTTCAGCTTAGGAAAAATCACCGGGACTTGCTCTTGCACCCTGGCGACACCACCCCACCCCAAAGACTAATTAAGCAATGGGAGTAATTACTCACCTTATTCACCTTCAGAAGCGGTGTCTTCTGCATCCAACATCGGGAGCCAGGCAACGGCTTGGAGAATTACATCTCCCAGCAGCCCAGTGCAAAGATGGAGGGGAGACCAAAGGGAGACGCAGAGACCACTGGAGATCACTATCACCACTGGAGTGACTATCTTTTCTATTTTTACAACTTACGCCGTGGGATTTTCAGAGCTAAAACCCCCACAACCACTTTTTTCTTAAACTACATACTGTGGATATTGGGAGAGTGCATACCTGCAGTAATCCAAAATTGGGTGCAAGGTATGCAAGGTTTTTTGCATCGCTCCCAATGGAATTCCCCCTTATGCAGATTTTTTTCTAGGGGTAGGATAAAAGAATACAAAGTGTTACATTTTAGCCAGAGAGCATACTATCCTTCACGCATCCAACATAAACATACACTTATAAGATTTAAACATAACTCTTGTAAGGAGCAAGAATACTCTGTTTACAATGTGGGAAATACAGAAATTTCTAAACCTACAAGCTGCTCTAGTGTTAAATAGAGGAAAGCTGTAAATGGATTTGAGGCATAGGCTATAAATAGGTTGTGTACTTCCTTTCCCAAATTTTATATAATGCCTCTTTATACCTCAAAGTAAGCAGGAGCACCTATCCAAAGAGAGGCCAAAGAGAGCACATATCCAAACAGAGGGATGGAGGCAGCGAGAAAAATGAACTAGGGATGGCTTTGCGACCATCGATGGTCTAGGGCTGAGGGCAAGTGTTTCTTTTGTCCCTCCATAGATGGCGCGGCTCCGATGCCGATATCAGTGGGGCAAGTTGGGCAGAGAGGGGGGTGAGCGGGTACTCTTTGCATGGGCCCGTGCTTGTTGGAGGTACTGCTGCTGCAACAGCCTCTCTCCCCAGCCCAACACACGCTGCTGTGTGCTGGGCAGGGGGGAGAGGTAGTTGCAGCAGCAGTCAGTCCTCTCTCTCCATGCTTTGTCTGGCCACACCTCCCTCCATTGACCATGCCCTACCCTGTACCAGGGCCCAGCAGAGCTGTCGGCGTCCCTCGTTGGGACTGTCTGATGGCTGAGGAATGCACAAGCAAAACAATCAGCCATCAATGGCTAACTATTGATGGTTTAAAGCCATCGACCATCAATAGTACAGCCTTTGATGGCCATCACTAAAGTGACCTATTGACCCAACAGTCAAGGAGTTAAAGGGGTCAGTAACGCACTTAGCATCTCCAAGAAAATAATGCTGGAATAGGCATATCTCTGATAATACACTTGTACATTAACAATAGGGGATCTCTCATTGATGTTGAACGTTAAACTAACATAATTTGGGGGTCTATTATGGTCTTTTCTCGCATTTTTAATTTTACTGTATTTATATGAAAAGCATGTGATCAAAGCATGTCCTGGTGAGGAGAAAACTAGGCTGAGGTGGACTTTTTTGCCGTCTTTCTCAACTGCATAAGATGGTAACATAAGTCTGTACCAGGAGCATGTGCAGAGCGGGTCCCAAGAAATGTCTCTTCCCTGCTTTACTGGAGTGCCAGGAGACATGACACCATCAAGAGATGCCAGTATGGGGGAGATTTATCAAATCTGGGCCCATATTTATCAAGCCTTGGAGAGTGATACATAGCACGGTGATAAAGTACCAGCCAACCAGCTCCTAACTGTCATTTTTCAGGACATGATAATTGGGGGCCCTGGAGAGATATAAATTCCCAATAAGCTTCAAACTGTCAAGTGTGTACAGTACTTGATATTTTTCAAACATGACAGAAGCATCGCTGAAGCTCTCAGGAACAGATACCTCACTTTTTGAGAGTCATTCCATTTGTGGCACTGCCGCCAATTCTGCGACAAAACCGCTGTCACTACAGACATTAATGCAAGCTGCCCATTGGTCTAACAGCTATACCTTTGTAAAACACTACTGGAGACCTTCCGATCCTCAGAGAATCGTGTTTATTAGAGCAACCACCAGGTATGTGGTTGTTTGACCCCTAGCTGTTGCTAGATGGCAATCCTCCCAATGAACAAAGAGGTCATATTCCTGCAAACTACTTTTCATCTTATTTACGCTTTACTCTAATCAATAAGAAATGATATAGTAGACTAAAGCAGGGTACACACTACAAGACAAATTGGGCAATATGGCTATATCCAACCAAAATGGCCAATAATTACATAATGTGTACGCAGCAGTCAGTCAAAAAATGGTAATTTTTGCTCCAATTCTAGAAGGAGCTTAACTCACTATGTAATTCACTTGTGTTGGTATCATTCAGAAATGTGCATATATACTTCGGTCAAATTTTGCTGTAAACTGTACGGAGACACTAATCAACGAGAGGATTTGAAATAAGTAAGGATAATTTAGAACTAACTGAATATCGGGTAGTGTGCATGCCGTAAATCGGACACTTTTAGGATTGTTGGGGTCGGTTTGAATTGGTCAGAATCCTATAGTATATACCTAGCTTTATAATCTCTTTTGGCAGCCCCACTTAATGCATGCTACCCCTCTCATTCTTATATATTGAAATTATCTTAGGAAATAGAATACAGGGCCCTAATAGACCTGGGGCCGGCCCTGGATAAGATGCATTCACATAATTATTATTCAGCCCACAAAAGGTACTTACACTCTGGTGGTCATTCAGACCAGATCACACGCTAGTTTTGTTTGCAGCGCTGCGATCAGGTCAGAACTGCGCATGCGTATGCACTGCAATGCACAGGCACGTCGCACGGGTACAAAGCAGATCGTTGCTATGCGATGGGTTTTACGAAGAATTCATTCGCACAGCCGATCGCAAGGTGATTGACAGGAAGAAGGCGTTTGTGGGTGGCAACTAACAGTTTGGAAAAATGCAGGCATGTCCAAGCATTTGCAGGGCGGGTGTCTGACGTCAGGCTGAAGTGATCGCAGCAGGCATGTCCAAGCATTTGCAGGGCGGGTGTCTGACGTCAGGCTGAAGTGATCGCAGCGGCTGAGTAGGTTCTGGGCAACTCAGAAACTACCGCTCGGCTGCACATGCGATCGCACACTTGCACAGCTAAAATACACTCCCCGGTGGGCGGCGACTATGTGAACGCAGGACTGTAAAAAAAACATTAGCGAGCAATCAGGTCTGAATTAGGCCCTCTGTGTAGCCGAGGGCCAGACAGGAAGCGGTAAATGCAAATCAGCAGGAGATGTCTGTAGTTGATAGATGCCTCCTGCATGCACCTGCGAGACCCGAATGCTGCGCAGGCCTCGATCATCGTGACCATCGGTCACAACTCGCAATGGTAGCAGATCGCGGTCAGTCTGCGTAAGCTGACGCTTACTCAGATTGGCTCTAGGATCGGGACAGAAAAGTCCAGTAAGTCTACAACCAACAGTGCAGAGCCTGGGCCCAACATGCCCCCGTTTTGAAGAACAGTGCTGAATGTGATCCCCGCTCCACTCCCCCTTCCCCCCAAAAAGTCTTGCAGCATGTCAATCATGCTGTGGCAAAGGGGGGCTGCGAGCGATATCACAAGACCCGTACTTCACATGAGCATGCACAAACAACTAACCACTGGATTTGTGTGTAAATCATTGGGTCTGCGTACAAATCCAAATCAGGCCCTGAGTGCACGAATATTAAACAACACTTGTAGTATGACATGCGTCATTACATTTTTCTGAAAGCAACTCTGTATGCCATACACAATAGTGTTGTGTGGTGAGGTCAATGGCTAGGAGGCACTGGCTAGTATTGCCTCGTCCAAGGGGGTGGGGCAATGATGCACTGAGCCATCTTTCAATTTCAAAAAGTCCTGTGGTGATTTGCACACAGACCACTTTACAATGCCTACAGTTTATTTACCAGAGTTTGTCCTTATGGCAAGGGCTTGGAGCTGTAATTGAGGCCTACATTTAGTATGCAGATTGATTCTAAAACAAAGCTTGCAAGTAAAACCAGGGCCGTAAATTGGGTAGTGCAGCTGGTGTCATCACACAGGGTGAAGTGTCCTGAGGACGGACCCCTCGCTGCCGCTGCATCTGGCTAACTTTCACTGCTGCAATGCCGACCGGCGTGTCCTTTGGACATTCTTCTGGGTTTGGCTAGGTTTTCACTGCTAAAATTATAAGAAAAATGTAAAGAATATATTTATTATACAGAATTGGAGATATAAATATCGGCTTTGTATTACTATAATCAACATATCGGATTATAGAAGGTGTGGCTCTGTCTCCCCTGACTGCATGTCACTGATCAGGGTCGGACTGGCCATCTGGAACTTCCAGCAAATGCCAGAAGGGACGATGACCAGATGGGCCAGTCTGCCCATTCACAGGCTTGCCAGAGCAGCATTGCCTCCCAGCACTGTGCTCAGCAGGTAGAGATTCTGGGGGGTGGGTGGCTTGGCAGCCATTGCAGGCAGACACGCTTCTATGGAGCACTGTGTCTGTCTGCAGAATACAGCCCTCCTGGTGACTCCATCCTACTCATGTCTGTGCTTCAAATGAGGTCCCGGCAGGTGAAGTGCTGTAAGCTGGGGTACTCTCCCACTTTGAACCAACCTTTGATCCCGACGTCATCCACTGGTTGCAACTGCAGGACACATAGGGGCTTGTCATGGCTGCTCTCCCCTGGCCTCCTCCATCATCCCTGGCACTGGTGAGTCTACCTTTTTGCTACTCTCAGCAACTTGCAGCACCCCAACGTTTCCACAGACAAGGACCATTAATATGGACTATCAACCCAAATAGAGTTGATTCTGAAATCAGTGCGCAGCCGTATCGTGACACAGCCATGTAGTGTATGAATGAACAGAGTGGGGGTGGGACGCTGATTCGGCTGATGTGGGCCATGGACGGACGATAGCTTCAGATGCCGGTGGCTGGAAACACTGGACAGCATCTCGTTTGAGTTCCAATATATTTACTTACATGTGTTATAAGGGGATTACTATGTGGCATAATGTGTAAGTGGCACTACTGCGTGGCATATAGTGTAAGGGGCATTACTATTGTGTGGCATAATATGTTATAAAGGGCACTACTATTGAGTGGTATAATGTGTTATAAGGGGCATTACTATTGCACAGCATAATGTGTTATAAGGGGCACAACAATTGTGTGGCATATAAATTATAAAGGGTACTACTACTATGTGGCATAATGTGCTATAAGAGGCACTACTACTGTGTGGCATAATGTGTAAGAGACACTACTACTGTGTGGCATAACCTGTTATAAGGGGACCTACTGTGTGGCATATCGTGTTATAATGAGCCCTACTGTGTGAAAACATGAATGGGCTTTTTTACAGGGTAAACACCCTTATCAGGCTCTAAAAGGACACTACTGTTTGGTGCAATGTAAGTAAGGTTGCACTACTCTGTGGCATAGTTTGAATTGGGTTTACTATTGTGTGGCCGTGCCCCTTCCCAGTGAGACCACACACTTTTTTGGGACGCACGCTCTTTCTACTTAACACATGAGGGGCACCAATGATCTTAATGTACACAGGTCATCAACAAGTTTTAGCTCTGCTTTGATGTGCACAGATGTGACCTTCTCTGTGTTCAGCATTGTGCCCTAAAACATTCCTACAGATGCTGACACCAAGGTGGGCCTGTGTGCTTTAAATGCCAGGGCCTGGTTTTAGCCACAGTGCAGCTCTGTCACTGATACACAATGCATATACATATTCAGAGATACAACAATAATTTGTCAATTAAATAACAGCTAGGCTAGGGGCGCATTTAGGGGTGAGAGCGCCCCTAGGCACAACAGTAATGGCCACCACCTGCATGTCTAATTTTATTGTTTTGTTGATTGGTTATAAGCCCTTATTTGATGGTAACCAATTTAATTTAAATAAATAATCACAAATTATGACATTTTAATTATGTATACATATTTACTTAGTAGGACAGCTTACAGTTTGCATGTCCTTCCCATTTACATTCCATTCAAGATGGCATATGGCACAGTACGTGGAAATATTTTGCAGTTACTGATACTTATTGGGCTGACAGTACCAACACAAGCATCCAAGTGCCGCCCCCAAATAAGTGCCACCCCTAGGCATGTGCCTCCCTTGCCTAATGGGAAATTGCCACTAAACTAGGCAAAAATAATCCGCCCAGCTGAACTTTCAAAAAGCTATGTGGCTCCTTGTTCATTCATTTTGTTTGGGTTACTCTTCCTTTGATTTATTAAAATATCGGCTTTTTTACCAACGACTGCTATTATCGCACAGGAAAGCCCTGTACATGTTCGCAAATCTCCTGAAGACGCCAGCATATTTTGCAAAAATGGTCTCAATATAAATGAGAACCCTTAATTTTCATGACAGCAACCAAACTAGGTAAATGTATGAAATCTTCAAGAGAAAGTGACAACTTTTATAATTTATCTAGCACAGTCTATAAAATGACAATTAGAAGCCAATAAGGTTGCTACTGGCAATATCTCTACTTGATCTCTCTCAAAGGTTTGATACATCTCCCTTATGGTCTCATGGGGGAGGGGTTGGGGGATATTATTAATACATCTTCTGAAGCTTATTCACATCCATTTAAAAATTGTCTAAAACTTAGCACTCATCATAGGAGAAGGATCTGAGAAAGCCAACACAAAAGGTGATGTAAGGGTGAATGTATAGGATTACAAGAGACCTTTTTGTGCAAAATATGTCAGATACTGCTATGTTTAGAGACATCCTGTACTAAGGTGTGGTAGGGGGGAGAAGCCATTCACTCGAGATTTCAATACAGTGACTGATCACCTTCCCTGGATGAGGAATGAGTGTGCTGTGTGGGTGCATGCTGTGCCACTGTGTGATCTAATAGGCTGGGCATGCAAAAGTCTTTTAGAAGAGTAGAGTCATAGGATCAGGTAAAATAGATGTAACAGCCCTGCTTTTACACACTATTTAATGGTAGGTTCCCTACAGGCAACTCACAAACACATCATCATTAGAGGTGACTGTGAGAACAGCATTTTGCAGCACTACTGATGTCGCTAGAGAACGTGGTAGTACAGTGGTAGAGTAGGTGACAACTGTAGACAAAAGACTGCACATATTCAACATCCCTGAAAATTGCAAATTTCTGGTAAAGGCAGTTCAGTATAGGTAAATGGCAATTACATTCTGTTAGCATGTATTTAGCAAACAATTACATGAGAGAGGGGTTACATTTCTGCACTTTTAACACTTTAAAAAAACAAAACAAAACCATAAATCTATCACAGTGGATTTATCTTTATGTAGAGTCAATCTTGTCTGGAGGGATTACACAAACACTCTTTATGTACCTACCTATAATAAGCCAAAAACTACACTCGCCATTATCCCCTAAAGCAGTGGTTCTCAAACTGTGTGCCGTGACACCCGGGGGTGCCTCAGGACACTTGCAGGGATACCCTGGGTTGGTGGTCCAGGACCAATTAAAAAATATTTATGGTCAATGTAATATGCAAAACCAGTGCTGGTGGCTGTCAATTATAAAATATGTGGACAAACCGAAGCAAATCTTGTCCATCACCACATAATTAAACGGGATACATTCATGTGACCGGCGGTCAGGAGATAGCCAGTCACAATACCGATGCCGGGATCCCGGCATGTGACAATCTCGCCGGTCGGCATGACGACCAACAGGGCCTATTACCACTCGTGGGTGTCCACGACACCCATAGAGTGGGAACAGAACCTTTGGCAAGCGCAGCATGCCACCGAGCCCGTAAGGGGCTCTGTTGCGCTCACCCCCGCTGGCCATCTAACTGCCGGGATCCAGGCGTCGGTATTGTGACCAGCGGTCTTCTGACCGCCAGTCACACATACCCAACGCAATTAAACCTAAGGATGATAAACACAAGTTGCTTAATTACATATTTCTTTCTAAATTTCTCAATAAGAAACTTTTGGCCTAGGGGTGCCGTGAAATTTTTTGGATTCTCTAGGATGCCGTGATTCAAAAAGGATTGAGAACCACTGCCCTACACCATGACATATTATACAAAAATATAGCAATCAGCTCAGATCTACAAACAGACTCAATTGTTTAACCTGTCAGTTCCATAACCCCTTTGGCAAAGTACTGTATATTGCACTGCTGTCCAGTACCTTGGTCAAGGCCGCTACAAGGGGAGGGGGGCTACTGGGACTGGATTCCTGGCCATGTAGATTGCAACAGTGTAGATTGTCACAAAACCGCAGGAAGCCATAGAGGGACAGCGCAGGAGGCATTTTTAATTTGGCGCCGGCCATCAGAAAATCGGAGCTCACAGACCTGCAGCCAATCAGGATGGTCGCATTGGTAGCTCCTGATTGGCTGCCGGTCCACAAGTTGCAATTGGCTCACGACCAGGTCCAAATTTAAAATGCCGTCAGCGCTATGTCTCTACAGCTGCCTGCTCCAGACTCCTTCCCTTTGCTGCTGCTGATGTCCCAGCATGCCGCAATCATGCCTAGAGGTGCCACCTGAGGTCCTGCAATTGGCTCCCAGAACGGTAAACTGTGGGGGCCACAAGGGAAGCGGAAGGAGGGTGAGGGCTGTCTATTCTGGCAGTCCCAGGCCCCAAAATTTCTGATGGCTGCCCTGACCTTAGTCACATTGTTAATAAACATTGTGATGTGGTCATGGAAGGTTTCCTAACCCTATATTTATGAATTATGTTCAAGTGATATTAGGCCCTATAATAAATAAATTATTTTTATCCATAGTGTATTGGTCTCATTCTTTTGTACATCTGGTTGAATTTTCTTACATACATTTCAGCAACCTAGTGTGTGACAAACACATTATTAACCCATATTTACATTAATTCCTCTTAAACAAATCTTATCCAAAGAGCTGGCCTGCATTCTACACATCCTAAATTATATGAACTAAATTAAATATAAGGAATAAAGAACTATTTATTCATCATACAATGTACTTTGTTAGTCTTTGCCATTTAAATTAGCTGATTTACTCTATTCTTTGACAAATTATGTCTTTGTCATTTTTGTCCTGAACCTTAATGAGTATAGAAGCACCTAGGAATGAAAGAGATGGCTCTTTGGCTCTTAGTTGTCACAGTATGGTATGAGTGTTTATTCAAAATCTCTTTCCACTGTGACAAGACCAGACAAGAGTTGTACCTCGCCCACTCTCCCAAGACACCAGTCTGATCCCAGAGAGGCTGTTCTAGCACTAGAATGTGGAACGTATAATTTCTTCAATTGGAATGGGATTACAGATATTGAGCTTCCCATAACTATTTAAGTAAACAAAATTCACAATTCAAGGAACACAATCAGGGGGAAATTCAATTGTTATTGCCGCCCGATCTCCCACCTACTGTACAGTAACGGGAGATCGCTGGGGTGATATTCAATTGATGCTGTTTATGGCACCTATTATGCCCATTAGTGTCAGGTTTAGCCACATAAAGCAGCTAAAATAGACTAACCTAATGGGCGCGATCACGAAAAGTGAACACTTAAGCTCGCCACCCCCGGGAGGTGCAAGTTAAATGCCAGCCTTGGTAGCTGGTCGCACTTGACAGGTGCAACAATTAAAAAACTTTGTTGGGCGCACAGGAGATACAGCTCATGGTGCTAACAATTAGATTCCCCCCTTAGAATGCAAAATAAATTACTAGAAGGAAATTAAAATAAAACCTTTCAGAAAGCCATATACCACGTCTTAAACATATATCTCCTTATATAGTTGCATAATTCCATATAGGACCTTATTCAGCTTCAAATGCAGTTTTGCTAAAAAAAACTGCAACTGCTGCCGATTCCATGCTGGGGGCTGCCCAGCATGCTAAGTACCCAGCCCTGAGATCGCAATCTAATTGCGATCGCATCTCAATTAGATCGCGGATCGCAGCAAACTAGGATCGACCCCTGCCTGCGCAGCCTGGCTGCGAAGGCAGGCACAGCGTGGCCATCTTTCCCATCGCAGTGGCCGCATGTGACATCATGCGGCTACCCCGAAAACAGCCCATACCCACCACTGTTTTTGCCCCTGCAATGCTGCATCGTCACCTCCAACCACCCCGCAAACCTCTCTGACTGTCAATCAGGCAAAGGCGTTCGCATCAATGCAATGCGATCACATTTCACAGCATGTGCAGAACAGGCCCTGCGTGTGCGCACTGGCCCACCGATCGGGACAATGCGATCACATCGCATCTCCAATCCAAGCTTAATAAGGCCCATAGTTTCTAAAAATACATTGATATACATTACCTAAGTAATGCTAGCCATACACAATACAATATCATATTTGGTCACTAAGCACTAGATTGCAGCTCATACGGCTCAGATATAACCCTGAAGTCCGAAAATGGGCCAACTGAAATTAACACCATGATTATTAGACAATTTCATACATGCACTTAGAAGAAAACTGCGTATAGGCCTCCATCAGCCTGTGCATCCAATAATCTGGGTCTCCAGCCCTGGCGCTGGAACAGCATGTGAATGGGAACTCCTTTTACAGCCTTCATTAATTCCATATACACTCTGCAGCGGACACACTGTAACAACTCTAAATAGGGTTATATTTATTCTCATTAACAATAATAATACTACACAGTAAGATAGTGCCTTCTAGAAGATGATAGTTAGTTCCACAATCATCGTGAAAAAATAGGATTTTAAATACCTACCAGTAAATCCTTTTCTCGTAGTCCGTAAGGGATATTGGGGACAGATTAGTACAATGGGGTATAGATGGGTCCAAAGGAGCCAGTGCACTTTAAATTTCTTCAACTGGGTGTGCTGGCTCCTCCCCTCTATGCCTCTTACCACAGCTCAGTTATAGGTAAAACCGTGCCCGAAGGAGAAAGGACATACTTGAGAGAAGGAACTTAACAACAATAAGTGTGGTGAGATTTTCACACCAGCACAGCAACATAAAACTTAGCCAGCAACATCTGGCAACATTCACAGCAACAGCTGAACAGGAACACATAACAGAGAACCTGCAGAAAGTCACCGCACAGAGGCGGGCGCCCAATATCCCTTATGGACTACGAGAAAAGGATTTATCAGTCGGTATTTAAATTCCTATTTTCTCTAGCATCCATAAGGTATATTGGGGACAGATTAGTATGATGGGGATGTCCCAAAGCTTCCAGAATGGGCGGGAACGTGCGGAGACATCTGCAGCATCGCCTGCCCAAACTGGGTATCCTCTTTGGCCAGGGTATCAAACTTCAGAGACTGTGGAAAAGGTAAGGCTGCCAACGTATAGGCCTGTTGGATAGTAAGCTTAATCCAATGAGCAATGGACTGCTTAGAAGCAGGGCAACCGTTTTTCTGCGCATCAGAGTACAAACAAGGAATCTGTCTTTCTGATCCGAGCCGTCCTCTTGACATAGATTTTCAAGGCTCGCACAGCATCCAAAGCCTCCGGAGGAGCAGAAGTGTCAGAACTGGACAGAATCACAATGAGTTGATTCAAGTGAAACGCAGAGACCACCTTCGGCAGGAACTGCTGTCTAGTCCTGAGCTCCGCTCTGTTCTCGTAAAAGACCAAGGCCCTCATTCCGAGTTGTTCGCTCGCTAGCTACTTTTAGCAGCCGTGCAAACGCTAAGCCGCTGCCCTCTGGGAGTGTATCTTAGCTTAGCAGAAGTGTGAACGAAAGGATCGCAGAGCGGCTACAAAATAATTTTGTGCAGCTTCAGAGTAGCTCCAGACCTACTCCTAGCTTGCCATCACTATAGACTATTTAGTTCCTGTTTTGACGTCACGAACACGCCTTGCGTTCTGCCAGCCACGCCTGCGTTATCCCAGGCACGCCTGCGTTTGTATCTGACACACCTGCGTTTTTCCGCACACTCCCCGAAAACGGTCAGTTACTTCCCAGAAACACCCACTTTCTGTCAATCACTCTGCGGCCAGCAGTTCAACTGAAAAGCGTCGCTAGACCTTGTGTGAAACTGCATCAGCTGTTGTGAAAGTACGTTGTGCATGCGCATTGCGCCCCATACGCATGCGCAGAAGTGCAGGTTTTTTGCCTGATCGGTGCACTGCGAACGAAAGCAGCTAGCGATCAACTCGGAATGACCACCCAAGTACGGACTTTTGCACGACAAGGCCCCCAATTCTGAGACATGCCTAGCAGAAGCCAGGGCCAGTAACATCACCATTTTCCACGTGAGGTACTTATCTTCTACCGTCGTCAGAGGTTCAAACCAGGAGGACTCTAGAAAACGTAACACTACGTCCAGATCCCAAGGTGCCGTAGGCGGCACGAATGGAGGTTGTATGTGAAGCACCCCTTGCAAGAAGGTCTGAACTTCCGGCAAGAGAGCCAACTTCTTCTGGAAGAAGATGGAAAGAGCTGAAATCTGGACCTTAATGGATCCCAGACGTAAACCTTTATCCACTCCAGCCTGCAGGAACCATAGGAACCTTCCCAAGTTGAATTCTGCAGAGGGATATGTGCGTTCCGCGCACCAAGAGACATATCTCCACCAGATATGATGATAGTGTTTTGACGTCACAGGTTTTCTGGCTTGCAGTATAGTGGCAATGACCTTTTTGGAAAGCCCTTTGTGAGCTAGGATGTTCCTCTCAACTTCCATGCCGTCAAACGAAGCCACCGTAAATCCGGGTAGACAAACAGTCCTTGTTGAAGAAGATCCCTTCTTAATGGTATAGGCCAAGGGTCCTCTGCGGACATGTCCAGAAGAGCCGCGTACCACGCTCTTCGGGGCCAATCCGGGGCAATCAAGTCTGATCTGTTGAAACACCTGAGGGTGTAGCCCCACTCCCCCGGATGGAGGTCATGGCGACTTAGGAAGTCCACTGCCCAGTTGTCTACTCCCGGAATGAAGATTGCGGACAGTGCTCTTGCATTTCTTTCTGCCCAGAGGAGTATTCTGGACACTTCTCGCATGCAGGCCCTGCTTTTGGTCCCTCCTTGTCAATTGAAGTACACCACAGCCTTGGCGTTGTCCGACTGAACCTGGATCGCCTGATCCCGGAGTAGAGGGGATGCCTGAATCAGAGCATTGTAGATAGCCCGAAGTTCCAGAATGTTGAACAGAAGTACGGCCTCTTGGGCAGAACACCTGCCCTGGAATTGCACCCCTTGGGCGACAGCTCCCCATCCTCTCAGACTTGCATCCGTCGTGAGGAGGATCCAATCCTGAATCCCAAAGCATCGACCTTCCGGCAGGTTGGAGGACTGTAGCCACCACAGGAGAGAAATTCTGGCCTGAGGCGACAGCCGAATCATCCGGTGCATCTGAAGATGGGCACCGGACCACTTGTTCAGGATGTCCAATTGGAATGGTGTTACATGAAACCTTCCGAATTGAATTGCCTCGTACGAGGCCACCATCTTTCCCAACAATTTTATTCAAAGATGAATGGAGACTCGAGTAGGTCGGAGCACCCTGCGAACCATTTCTTGAAGTGTTCTCACTTTTCCTCTGGGAGGAACACTTTCTGTTCTACAGTATCCAGTAGCATACCCAGAAACAGGAGCCGCTGAGATGGTTACAGGTGGGACTTCTGCAGATTGAGGATCCACCCGTGGTGCGACAGAAGTTGGATAGCGCGATCTATGTGGAGCAATAGAAGCTCTATGGAACTCGCTTTTATCAGGAGATCGTCCAGGTATGGAATTACATTGACCCCCTGGATCCTGAGTTGAAACATCCTTTCTGCCTTCACCTTTGTGAACACCCTCGGAGCTGTATACAGGCCGAAGAATAATGCCTGAAACTGGTAGTGATGGTTCAGTAGGGCGAACCGCAGATAGGCCTGATGAGGATGCCAAATTGGGATATGTAGGTTAGCGTCCTTGAAATCCAGGGACACTAGGAATTCCTGGTATTTCCAGGCCTGCAATCACCGCTCTCAAAGATTCCATCTTGAATTTGAACACCTTCAGGTAAAGATTCAAGGACTTCAGATTCAGAATGGTTCTCACAGACCCGGCTGGTTTTGGTACTACGAACAGACTGGAGTAGTAACCCTGTCCCTGTTGTAGTAGGGGCACTGGAACAATGACCTGGGACTGGACCAACTTGTTTATGACCAGTAGTAGCGTACCGCGATATTTTCCAAAGCTGGTAAGCTTGATTTGAAAAATCGTTGTGGAGGAGCACTGTCGAACTCCATCTTGTAACCCTGAGAGATAAGGTCCCTTACCCAAGCATCTTTGCAGGAACCGTCCCAGATGTGGCTGTAGCACAGTAACCGAGCTCCCACCACGAGATTCCCTTGGGGTGGGAGGGTACCGTCATGCCGAAGGCTTTGCGGTAGTAGAACTGGTATTCTGGTCCTGAGATCCGGAAACGGCTGGTTTCTTAGGTTTTCCTCTGGAGTCCCTAGCTGCGTTGGAGGCCCCTCTAGCCCTAGATCAAAACCTGGAAGACCGAAAGGACTGAGTAGACTGTCCCCGATAGGTACGTCTAGCAGATGGAGCCCCCGAAGGGAGAAACGTGGATTTCCCAGCAGAAGCTTTGGAAATCCATGAATCCAATTCACCTCCAAAGAACCATTCACCTGCGAAGGGAAGAGATTCCACATTACGTTTGGAGTCAGCATCAGCAACCCACTGACGCAACCATATGGCTCTGCGCGCAGACACAGCCATAGCCGTGGGCCTAGCATTAATATTGCCAATCTCTTTAAGGGAGTCACACAGGACTCTTGCAGAGTCCTGAATGTGATTCAGGAAAGTAACAGTATTACCTAAGGTCATATCACCCGAGAGACCTTCCTTAATTTGATTAGCCCAGGAATGAATTGCATGTGTCATCCAGCAATCTGCAATGACCGGCCTTTGAGCAACACCTGCAACAATGTAAATAGAGTTTTAGAGTGGTCTCAATTTTCCGATCTGCCAGGTCCTTTACTGTAAAGGAGCCCGGAGCAGGGAGTACCGCCTTTTTAGACAGGTGAGAGACAGACGTCTACTGCTGGAGACTCTTTCCAGAATTTTCTGCCTTCAGGGGCAAAGGGGAATGTATGCAAAAATCGATTTGACACCTGATATTTTTTATCTGGATTCTCCCAGGCTATTTTAAATAAGTCATCCAATTCCTTGGAATCAGGAAATGTGACTGTCAGTTTGTCTTGTGGGAGGAAAAATTACTGCTGAGTATTAGCATCCTCCAGCGGGAGCTTTAACACATCCCTAATAGCCAATATGAGTGGTTCAATACCCTGGGTAGGAGTGGAGTGCCCACTTATGGGGTCCACATCATCCCCATCATCCTGTATATCATCATCAGTATCTGAGAGGAGTGCAGGTAGAGCATGTTTTTGTGCACTTGAAGTAGACAGGCTAGCCACTGCTTGTTGCAGTTCCTGAGTCTTATTGGCATTTGCAGTGAGTTGAGATGACACAGACATCATAGTTTTGATAGCCCCCAACTAGGTGGGCTCTGGACTCTCCCCTACATTGATATCTGCAATCTGAGATGACTGACTACATTGTTCACATGATACTGAGCCAGATGAACTAGGAGAAAATCTAGCATTACATACATTGCATAACTGCTGTTTTACCATTGTGAAGCAGAAAAAACAATGAATACTACACACACAACACAACCTTATATATGTTACATGCCTGCCCTATTGCATGTGAGAGGAGACACAGGAGAGAGGACCCCAGCGCACCCTACGCTGCACAGCCCCAGTGAGGCTGTCAGAGTTTTTTGTTTAAACAGTGAGACTGTAATATGTGCACAAATATAGCGGCTCTCCCCTTCTACACCCGGTACCAGTGATCCAGGGACTGATATGGAGGAGCTGTTGAGGCTGCTGCTGCTCTGCAGAGGAAGGCACCAAAATGCAGCTGAGCCCGCTCTTGTGTAGCTCTGCCCCCAACCATGGTGCCGGAGCTACCGTTGAATATTTATACTGGCCATGTCTACCAATGTATGTAGCCTCACATAAATGCTTGGTACAACTGATATTAGCCAGTCTCACGTAGGGGCTACAGCGGGTTCCCCCCCAAGAGGGACCCGTACGCCTCACCCGTGCTTCAGCCGCACATTAAACAGGGGGCCCCCCTAGCGGGGCCCCCGGTTGTAACTCACCACGGATGATCACCTTCAGGCAGCGTTAGGGGTGTGCGGCATGCTGCGACTGCTACAGCCAAGGTGCCAAGCACCGCTGAACAAACAGCCCCTCAGGACGGTGGTCCTGCAGCGGGGAAGCGGCTCTGCACCTCAAGAGGCCGGTGATCGTCCCCCCCTAACTCCCACAGCGCAGGTATGTTGTTGCCCAAATGGCATACCGAAAGAAATAAAACTATAAAAGAAATTGAAGAAAAAAATCTGGAGCTTGCAGAGTGTGCATCCTCTCCTGAGGGCACTTTTTTTCTAAACTGAGCTGTGGGAGGAGGCATAGATGGAGGAGCCAGCACATCCAGTTGAAGAAATTTAAAGGGGACTGGTTCCTTTGGACCCGTCTATACCCCATTGTACTAATCTGTCCCCAATATCCGTTATGGATGCTAGAGAAATACCCATAGATTGTGTTGCCAAATAGCCACAAGAACTGGAATGTTGCTGACTATCCAGGCCTTCTATAAAAACACATGATACTGCATAATACCCAAAATTATCATTACAATCTGTCAATCAGGCAGAGGCGATCGCAGGGCTGAGACAGCCGTTGGCTGTCTGGCATGCGCCGGCGCACTGTGGCGCGGGCGCATGCGCAGGTCAGACCTGATCGGCTGCTGTGCGAAAACGCACAGCAGTGATCAGGTCTGAATTAATTACACTACCTTCCTATAGTCACATTTTATTTTTCTTTATGAACTCCCCAGCCACTGCAGCTCTGGCACAAATGTACTGTACTTTTTAGAACCGAATGAAGTCTCTCCCCCAAACAAGCAGTGTGTTCGGATATCTATAATTAAAGTCCTGCCACCTCACCATTTGCCAATATTGGCTTAGCTCGGAAGATAGCCACCACCATTGTACACAGACAAGTATACATTATATATGAAATTACTTTGCCAAATAGTGAATGAGTCCCTCCCTTTGCTGCTACTTATATACACACTAAGACATTGTTTGACATGTAATCTTTACAGCATATAAACAACACTCCTGCTAGCATCTAGCGTTAGCTAATAGAACCGTTCCCATGTTGTACTGCAATATTGTTTCTCTTCAAGCTGTCTATTAAAACCTCCTAATAGATTTAAACATTACCACTCCCAGTAATTACATTTATTAACCCATAAGCTATTTCTTAGGGAATCATATATTGCAGAATACTCACGCAATAATAAATTTTTCATGACCTATTCATTAAACAGTTTTTTAATGCAAGTACTCAATAAAATATGGGTTTTCAGAGGATTTCCACAACTTTTTACTAGAGATGAGCGGGTTCGGTTTCTTTGAATCCGAACCCGCACGAACTTCACTTTTTTTTTCACGGGTCCGAGCGACTCGGATCTTCCCGCCTTGCTCGGTTAACCCGAGCGCGCCCGAACGTCATCATGACGCTGTCGGATTCTCGCGAGACTCGGATTCTATATAAGGAGCCGCGCGTCGCCGCCATTTTCACACGTGCATTGAGATTGATAGGGAGAGGACGTGGCTGGCGTCCTCTCCATTAGAATAGATTAGAAGAGAGAGAGAGAGAGAGAGATTGTGCAGACAGAGTTTACCACAGTGACCAGTGCAGTTGTTGTTAAGTTAACTTTTATTTAATATATCCGTTCTCTGCTATATCCGTTCTCTGCCTGAAAAAAACGATACACAGCAGTCACACAGTGTGACTCAGTCTGTGTGCACTCAGCTCAGCCCAGTGTGCTGCACATCAATGTATAAAAGCTTATAATAATTGTGGGGGAGACTGGGGAGCACTGCAGGTTGTTATAGCAGGAGCCAGGAGTACATAATATTATATTAATTTAAAATTAAACAGTGCACACTTTTGCTGCAGGAGTGCCACTGCCAGTGTGACTAGTGGTGACCAGTGCCTGACCACCAGTATAGTAGTATATTGTTGTATACTATCTCTTTATCAACCAGTCTATATTAGCAGCAGACACAGTACAGTGCGGTAGTTCACGGCTGTGGCTACCTCTGTGTCGGCAGTCGGCACTCGGCAGGCAGTCCGTCCATCCATAATTGTATAATTATATACCACCTAACCGTGGTATTTTTTTTTCTTTCTTTATACCGTCGTCATAGTCATACTAGTTGTTACGAGTATACTACTATCTCTTTATCAACCAGTGTACAGTGCGGTAGTTCACGGCTGTGGCTACCTCTGTGTCGGCAGTCGGCAGGCAGTCCGTCCATCCATAATTGTATTATTATAATATATACCACCTAACCGTGGTTTTTTTTTCATTCTTTATACCGTCATAGTGTCATACTAGTTGTTACGAGTATACTACTATCTCTTTATCAACCAGTGTACAGTGCGGTAGTTCACGGCTGTGGCTACCTCTGTGTCGGCAGTCGGCAGGCAGTCCGTCCATCCATAATTGTATTATAATATATACCACCTAACCGTGGTTTTTTTTTCATTCTTTATACCGTCATAGTGTCATACTAGTTGTTACGAGTATACTACTATCTCTTTATCAACCAGTGTACAGTGCGGTAGTTCACGGCTGTGGCTACCTCTGTGTCGGCAGTCGGCAGGCAGTCCGTCCATCCATAATTGTATTATAATATATACCACCTAACCGTGGTTTTTTTTTCATTCTTTATACCGTCATAGTCAGTCATACTAGTTGTTACGAGTATACTACTATCTCTTTATCAACCAGTGTACAGTGCGGTAGTTCACGGCTGTGGCTACCTCTGTGTCGGCACTCGGCAGGCAGTCCGTCCATCCATAATTGTATTATAATATATACCACCTAACCGTGGTTTTTTTTTCATTCTTTATACCGTCATAGTGTCATACTAGTTGTTACGAGTATACTACTATCTCTTTATCAACCAGTGTACAGTGCGGTAGTTCACGGCTGTGGCTACCTCTGTGTCGGCAGTCGGCAGGCAGTCCGTCCATCCATAATTGTATTATAATATATACCACCTAACCGTGGTTTTTTTTTCATTCTTTATACCGTCATAGTGTCATACTAGTTGTTACGAGTATACTACTATCTCTTTATCAACCAGTGTACAGTGCGGTAGTTCACGGCTGTGGCTACCTCTGTGTCGGCAGTCGGCAGGCAGTCCGTCCATCCATAATTGTATTATAATATATACCACCTAACCGTGGTTTTTTTTTCATTCTTTATACCGTCATAGTCAGTCATACTAGTTGTTACGAGTATACTACTATCTCTTTATCAACCAGTGTACAGTGCGGTAGTTCACGGCTGTGGCTACCTCTGTGTCGGAACTCGGCAGGCAGTCCGTCCATCCATAATTGTATTACAATATATACCACCTAACCGTGGTTTTTTTTTCATTCTTTATACCGTCATAGTCAGTCATACTAGTTGTTACGAGTATACTACTATCTCTTTATCAACCAGTGTACAGTGCGGTAGTTCACGGCTGTGGCTACCTCTGTGTCGGAACTCGGCAGGCAGTCCGTCCATCCATAATTGTATTACAATATATACCACCTAACCGTGGTTTTTTTTTCATTCTTTATACCGTCATAGTCAGTCATACTAGTTGTTACGAGTATACTACTATCTCTTTATCAACCAGTGTACAGTGCGGTAGTTCACGGCTGTGGCTACCTCTGTGTCGGAACTCGGCAGGCAGTCCGTCCATCCATAATTGTATTATTATAATATATACCACCTAACCGTGGTTTTTTTTTCATTCTTTATACCGTCATAGTGTCATACTAGTTGTTACGAGTATACTACTATCTCTTTATCAACCAGTGTACAGTGCGGTAGTTCACGGCTGTGGCTACCTCTGTGTCGGCACTCGGCAGGCAGTCCGTCCATCCATAATTGTATTACAATATATACCACCTAACCGTGGTTTTTTTATACCACCTAACCGTGGCAGTCCGTCCATAATTGTATACTAGTATCCAATCCATCCATCTCCATTGTTTACCTGAGGTGCCTTTTAGTTCTGCCTATAAAATATGGAGAACAAAAAAGTTGAGGTTCCAAAATTAGGGAAAGATCAAGATCCACTTCCACCTCGTGCTGAAGCTGCTGCCACTAGTCATGGCCGAGACGATGAAATGCCAGCAACGTCGTCTGCCAAGGCCGATGCCCAATGTCATAGTACAGAGCATGTCAAATCCAAAACACCAAATATCAGAAAAAAAAGGACTCCAAAACCTAAAATAAAATTGTCGGAGGAGAAGCGTAAACTTGCCAATATGCCATTTACCACACGGAGTGGCAAGGAACGGCTGAGGCCCTGGCCTATGTTCATGGCTAGTGGTTCAGCTTCACATGAGGATGGAAGCACTCAGCCTCTCGCTAGAAAACTGAAAAGACTCAAGCTGGCAAAAGCACCGCAAAGAACTGTGCGTTCTTTGAAATCCCAAATCCACAAGGAGAGTCCAATTGTGTCGTTTGCGATGCCTGACCTTCCCAACACTGGACGTGAAGAGCATGCGCCTTCCACTATTTGCATGCCCCCTGCAAGTGCTGGAAGGAGCACCCGCAGTCCAGTTCCTGATAGTCAGATTGAAGATGTCAGTGTTGAAGTACACCAGGATGAGGAGGATATGGGTGTTGCTGGCGCTGGGGAGGAAATTGACCAGAAGGATTCTGATGGTGAGGTGGTTTGTTTAAGTCAGGCACCCGGGGAGACACCTGTTGTCCGTGGGAGGAATATGGCCGTTGACATGCCAGGTGAAAATACCAAAAAAATCAGCTCTTCGGTGTGGAGGTATTTCACCAGAAATGCGGACAACAGGTGTCAAGCCGTGTGTTCCCTTTGTCAAGCTGTAATAAGTAGGGGTAAGGACGTTAACCACCTCGGAACATCCTCCCTTATACGTCACCTGCAGCGCATTCATAATAAGTCAGTGACAAGTTCAAAAACTTTGGGTGACAGCGGAAGCAGTCCACTGACCAGTAAATCCCTTCCTCTTGTAACCAAGCTCACGCAAACCACCCCACCAACTCCCTCAGTGTCAATTTCCTCCTTCCCCAGGAATGCCAATAGTCCTGCAGGCCATGTCACTGGCAAGTCTGACGAGTCCTCTCCTGCCTGGGATTCCTCCGATGCATCCTTGCGTGTAACGCCTACTGCTGCTGGCGCTGCTGTTGTTGCCGCTGGGAGTCGATGGTCATCCCAGAGGGGAAGTCGTAAGCCCACTTGTACTACTTCCAGTAAGCAATTGACTGTTCAACAGTCCTTTGCGAGGAAGATGAAATATCACAGCAGTCATCCTACTGCAAAGCGGATAACTGAGTCCTTGACAACTATGTTGGTGTTAGACGTGCGTCCGGTATCCGCCGTTAGTTCACAGGGAACTAGACAATTTATTGAGGCAGTGTGCCCCCGTTACCAAATACCATCTAGGTTCCACTTCTCTAGGCAGGCGATACCGAGAATGTACACGGACGTCAGAAAAAGACTCACCAGTGTCCTAAAAAATGCAGTTGTACCCAATGTCCACTTAACCACGGACATGTGGACAAGTGGAGCAGGGCAGGGTCAGGACTATATGACTGTGACAGCCCACTGGGTAGATGTATGGACTCCCGCCGCAAGAACAGCAGCGGCGGCACCAGTAGCAGCATCTCGCAAACGCCAACTCTTTCCTAGGCAGGCTACGCTTTGTATCACCGGTTTCCAGAATACGCACACAGCTGAAAACCTCTTACGGCAACTGAGGAAGATCATCGCGGAATGGCTTACCCCAATTGGACTCTCCTGTGGATTTGTGGCATCGGACAACGCCAGCAATATTGTGTGTGCATTAAATATGGGCAAATTCCAGCACGTCCCATGTTTTGCACATACCTTGAATTTGGTGGTGCAGAATTTTTTAAAAAACGACAGGGGTGTGCAAGAGATGCTGTCGGTGGCCAGAAGAATTGCGGGACACTTTCGGCGTACAGGCACCACGTACAGAAGACTGGAGCACCACCAAAAACTACTGAACCTGCCCTGCCATCATCTGAAGCAAGAAGTGGTAACGAGGTGGAATTCAACCCTCTATATGCTTCAGAGGTTGGAGGAGCAGCAAAAGGCCATTCAAGCCTATACAATTGAGCACGATATAGGAGATGGAATGCACCTGTCTCAAGTGCAGTGGAGAATGATTTCAACGTTGTGCAAGGTTCTGATGCCCTTTGAACTTGCCACACGTGAAGTCAGTTCAGACACTGCCAGCCTGAGTCAGGTCATTCCCCTCATCAGGCTTTTGCAGAAGAAGCTGGAGGCATTGAAGAAGGAGCTAACACGGAGCGATTCCGCTAGGCATGTGGGACTTGTGGATGCAGCCCTTAATTCGCTTAACAAGGATTCACGGGTGGTCAATCTGTTGAAATCAGAGCACTACATTTTGGCCACCGTGCTCGATCCTAGATTTAAAGCCTACCTTGGATCTCTCTTTCCGGCAGACACAGGTCTGCTGGGGTTGAAAGACCTGCTGGTGACAAAATTGTCAAGTCAAGCGGAACGCGACCTGTCAACATCTCCTCCTTCACATTCTCCCGCAACTGGGGGTGCGAGGAAAAGGCTCAGAATTCCGAGCCCACCCGCTGGCGGTGATGCAGGGCAGTCTGGAGCGACTGCTGATGCTGACATCTGGTCCGGACTGAAGGACCTGACAACGATTACGGACATGTCGTCTACTGTCACTGCATATGATTCTCTCAACATTGATAGAATGGTGGAGGATTATATGAGTGACCGCATCCAAGTAGGCACGTCACACAGTCCGTACTTATACTGGCAGGAAAAAGAGGCAATTTGGAGGCCCTTGCACAAACTGGCTTTATTCTACCTAAGTTGCCCTCCCACAAGTGTGTACTCCGAAAGAGTGTTTAGTGCCGCCGCTCACCTTGTCAGCAATCGGCGTACGAGGTTACATCCAGAAAATGTGGAGAAGATGATGTTCATTAAAATGAATTATAATCAATTCCTCCGCGGAGACATTGACCAGCAGCAATTGCCTCCACAAAGTACACAGGGAGCTGAGATGGTGGATTCCAGTGGGGACGAATTGATAATCTGTGAGGAGGGGGATGTACACGGTGATATATCGGAGGGTGAAGATGAGGTGGACATCTTGCCTCTGTAGAGCCAGTTTGTGCAAGGAGAGATTAATTGCTTCTTTTTTGGGGGGGGGTCCAAACCAACCCGTCATATCAGTCACAGTCGTGTGGCAGACCCTGTCACTGAAATGATGGGTTGGTTAAAGTGTGCATGTCCTGTTTTGTTTATACAACATAAGGGTGGGTGGGAGGGCCCAAGGATAATTCCATCTTGCACCTCTTTTTTCTTTTCTTTTTCTTTGCATCATGTGCTGATTGGGGAGGGTTTTTTGGAAGGGACATCCTGCGTGACACTGCAGTGCCACTCCTAGATGGGCCCGGTGTTTGTGTCGGCCACTAGGGTCGCTAATCTTACTCACACAGCTACCTCATTGCGCCTCTTTTTTTCTTTGCGTCATGTGCTGTTTGGGGACGGTTTTTTGGAAGGGACATCCTGCGTGACACTGCAGTGCCACTCCTAGATGTGCCCGGTGTTTGTGGCGGCCACTAGGGTCGCTAATCTTACTCACACAGTCAGCTACCTCATTGCGCCTCTTTTTTTCTTTGCGTCATGTGCTGTTTGGGGAGGGTTTTTTGGAAGGGCCATCCTGCGTGACACTGCAGTGCCACTCCTAGATGGGCCCGGTGTTTGTGTCGGCCACTAGGGTCGCTAATCTTACTCACACAGCTACCTCATTGCGCCTCTTTTTTTCTTTGCGTCATGTGCTGTTTGGGGAGGGTTTTTTGGAAGGGACATCCTGCGTGACACTGCAGTGCCACTCCTAGATGGGCCCGGTGTTTGTGTCGGCCACTAGGGTCGCTTATCTTACTCACACAGCGACCTCGGTGCAAATTTTAGGACTAAAAATAATATTGTGAGGTGTGAGGTATTCAGAATAGACTGAAAATGAGTGTAAATTATGGTTTTTGAGGTTAATAATACTTTGGGATCAAAATGACCCCCAAATTCTATGATTTAAGCTGTTTTTTAGTGTTTTTGGAAAAAAACACCCGAATCCAAAACACACCCGAATCCGACAAAAATAATTCGGTGAGGTTTTGCCAAAACGCGTTCGAACCCAAAACACGGCCGCGGAACCGAACCCAAAACCAAAACACAAAACCCGAAAAATTTCAGGCGCTCATCTCTACTTTTTACTATGTAGCCAATTTATCAAGGGGTGCTTCGAAATCTAGTGCAATGCTTCTCTCTTAACAACTACAAACCACACTATTTACCAATCTTCAGAATCTTAGCCCTGAAAAAACCTTTCCAAATAGCTCAGATACGCGATGATAGGGAGTGTTCATTTTCAGGGGCCTTTCGATTCCTCTTCAGGGGTTAAATTCAGAAACGGAGTGTAGTCTGGCTACTGTCTGCATCACACATCATACAAGAAGCCTGATGATAACTGGGATAAATGGAATGGATTACGGGGAAGATTTGCTACATATGTCAAAGGAATGATTTGCATTTTTATTACATGGAACCAGAGTCGGACTGGCCCACAGACAAACAATTATTATTGTGTTAGCTAAACCGGGGAAGGACCCTACTCTGCCGGAGTCATATCGGCCTATTTCACTTTTGACCACGGATATCAAAGTACTGGCCAAAATTATAGCACTCAGATTAAATTTAATCATTACTTCAATTATTCACCTCGATCAGATGGGATTCATGCCTGGGAAGTCTACAACTCAAAACCTGCGTAAATTATTTTAGCACCTACAAAGAACTGATGTGGTCGGGTCTGAGGTGGTAGTGTCACTGGACGCAGCCAAGGCCTTTGACTCGGTGGAATGGGGTTATCTTTGGGGTGTGCTTCATAAATTTGCCTTTGGGCCATGGTTTATCAAGTTAATCCAACGACTATATTTCTCCCCAGCAGCCAGAGTGTCTGTTAACGGTTTCACTTCATACCATTTTCCGTTGGCAAGGGGAACACGACAGGGGTGTCCTTTGTCACCGGCCCTTTTTGCAATAGCCATAGAGCCGCTTGCCTGTCTTCTGCGTGCAGCACCTTATGTTCGTGGTATTAAAGTTGGAGCAAATATAGATGTAGTGGCTTTGTACGCGGATGACATGCGGTTGTTCTTACAAGACTCGGAGGATTCCCTGCAGGCAATGTTACAATTAGTTAAGAAATTTGGTGTTTTTTCGGGTGTACTTGTCAAGTGTGATTTTTCTTAATTTGCTTCTTTAATAATTTACTTTATACATATTCTATTATGGCAAACAAAAATTTTAAAATCCATCCACTCGCGTCCCTTTTTTACACATTACGCCAGACAGAGTCCACCTTTTTACACATTACGACAGACAGCGTCCATATTTAACACATTACGACAGACAGAGTCCCCATTCAAATGGATGTATTTTTTCTTTATAATACGTAATTTCGTAATTTACTAACCAGAAGGAGGAAAATGAGGATCTCCTCCTCCTTCAACTATCAGCTCCTCGCTCGCTGTGCAGAGGTAGGGCAGGGTGCAGGGCAGTGAGGGGAGAGTCTCTGTGCAAGCCGGGAGAGACATATATATGAGATAAGCGGCCGTGCAGGTGTGCTGCCAGATTTTTACACATTACGGCAGACAGCATCCCCTTTTTACAGATTATGGCAGTCAGCGTCCCCTTTTTACACATTACGCCATACAGCGTCCCCTTTTTACACATTACGGCAGACAGCATCCCTTTTTTTACACATTACGGCAGGATAGGCCCCCTTTCTACACATTACGGCAGACAGCGTCCCCTTTCTACACATTACGGCAGACCGCGTCCCCTTTCTACACATTACGGCAGACAGCGTCCCCTTTTTACACATTACGGCAGATAGCGTCCCCTTTTTACACATTACAGCAGAGTCCACTTTTTACACATTACGGCAGATAGCGTCCCCTTTTTACACATTGCAGCAGAGTCCACCTTTTACACATTACTGCAGACAAAGCCCCCTTTTTACACATTACGGCAGACAGTCCCCCTTTCTACACATTACGGCAGACAGTGTCCCCTTTTTACACATTACGGCAGACAGCGTCCATATTTAAACACATTATGGCAGAGTCCCCCTTTTTACACATTTTGGCAGAGTCCCCCTTTTTACACATTACGGCAGACAGCGTTCCCTTTCTACACATTACGGCAGATAGCGTCCCCTTTTTACACATTACAGCAGAGTCCACTTTTTACACATTACGGCAGACAGAGTCCCCCTTTCTACACATTACGGCAGACAGCGTCCCCTTTTTGCACATTACAGCAGAGTCCATTTTTTACACATTACGGCAGACAGAGACCCCCTTTCTACACATTACGGCAGACAGCGTCCCCTTTTTACACATTACGGCAGAGTCCACTTTTTACACATTACGGCAGACAGTGTCCCCTTTTTACACATTACGGCAGACAGCGTCCATATTTTACACATTATGGCAGACAGTGTCCCCTTTTTACACATTACAGCAGAGTCCACTTTTTACACATTACGGTAGACAGAGTCCCCCTTTCTACAAATTACGGCAGACAGCGTCCCCTTTTTACACATTACGGCAGACAGATTCCCCTTTTTTACACATTAGAGCAGACAGTGTCCCCTTTTTACACATTACGGCAGACAGCGTCCATATTTTACACATTATGGCAGAGTCCGCCTTTTTACACATTACGGCAGATAGTCCCCCTTTTTACACATTATGGCAGACAGCGTCCATATTTTACACATTACGGCAGACAGAGTCCCCCTTTTTACACATTACGGCAGACAGCATCCTTTTTTACACATTACGGCAGACAGCGTCCCCTTTTTACACATTACGGCAGACAGTCCCCCTTTTTACACATTACGGCAGACAGTCCCCTTTTTACACATTACGGCAAACAGTGTCCATATTTTACACATTACGGCAGACAGAGTCCCCCTTTTTACACATTACGGCAGACAGCATCCTTTTTTACACATTACGGCAGACAGCATCCTTTTTTACACATTACGGCAGACAGCATCCTTTTTTACACATTACGGCAGACAGCGTCCCCTTTTTACACATTACGGCAGATAGCGTCCCCTTTTTACACATTATGGCAGACACCATCCATATTTTACACATTAGGGCAGACAGATTCCCCCTTTTTACACATTACGGCAGACAGCGTCCCTTTTTTACACATTACGCCAGACAGAGTCCACCTTTTTACACATTACGACAGACAGCGTCCACTTTTTACACATTACGGTAGACAGAGTCCCCCTTTCTACAAATTACGGCAGACAGCGTCCCCTTTTTAAACATTACGGCAGACAGATTCCCCTTTTTTACACATTAGAGCAGACAGTGTCCCCTTTTTACACATTACGGCAGACAGCGTCCATATTTTACACATTATGGCAGACAGAGTCCCCCTTTTTACACATTACGGCAGACAGCGTCCCCTTTTTACACATTACGGAAGATAGCGTCCCTTTTTACACATTACAGCAGAGTCCACCTTTTACACATTACGGCAGACAGTCCCCCTTTCTACACATTACGGCAGACAGCGTCCATATTTTACACATTATGGCAGAGTCCGCCTTTTTACACATTACGGCAGATAGTCCCCCTTTTTACACATTACGGCAGACAGCGTCCATATTTTACACATTTCGGCAGACAGCGTCCCCTTTTTACACATTACGGCAGACAGTCCCCCTTTTTACACATTACGGCTGACAGTCCCCCTTTTTACACATTACGGCAGACAGTGTCCATATTTTACACATTATGGCAGACAGATTCCCCCTTTTTACACATTACGGCAGACAGCGTCCATATTTTACACATTATGGCAGACAGATTCCCCCTTTTTACACATTACGGCAGACAGCGTCCCTTTTTTACACATTACGCCAGACAGAGTCCACCTTTTTACACATTACGACAGACAGCGTCCATATTTTACACATTACGACAGACAGAGTCCCCATTCAAATGGATGTATTTTTTCTTTATAATACGTAATTTCGTAATTTACTAACCAGAAGGAGGAAAATGAGGATCTCCTCCTCCTTCAACTATCAGCTCCTCGCTCGCTGTGCAGCGGTAAGGCAGGGTGCAGGGCAGTGAGGGGAGAGTCTCTGTGCAAGCCGGGAGAGACATATAACGTCATCACGTCTCTCCCGAATTGCAGGGGGACCGAGCCGGCGTTCAGGCCTGGGCCAATTAGCAGAGGCAGACATTGGTCACAGTGCTGCCGCCATGCCAGCTCCCGGGTTCTTTACAGCAGCGGTGGGTGATGGGAGACAAGCGGCGCCGCCAGCGAGACACAGGCGGTGCCGCTGGCGGCAGTGAATGTGTGCACCACACGTGAGTCTGGAGATAAGCACCCGTGCAGGTGTGCTGCCAGATGGTGCGCCCTCAGTGCATTTGCGCTGTGGGCAAGGCACCATCGGCACACACCTAGTTACAACTCGTGTGTATACAGGACCACTGCTTGTCCTATTATACTCAGGAAGTGCTGGTACTGTATGCTGGAAACTTGTTCACTTTCCTGTGGTCCGGGAGACTCTTACCTCAAATTAAGGAGTCCAAAGTTGCTGGGAGCTATTCAGTTGTTTGTACCTCTTCCTGAGGTGGCGTGCAGAAGTACACCTAAAGTCAGGCTTCTGGATGCACAAACTACCATTTGGCCAGCGCTCAGTAAGGTGCATGGATTTAGCCACTTTTCGCAGCTAATCCCGGAGCACTTGGGCGTGAGATCGGCGGCACTCGCACCCAGTGGCAAAAACAATGGTTATCGTCTGTCACTTTAGACGGGAGTGAAAACAACAACTGCATTCCCCCTTAAAATGATCTCCATGCAATAGCATAAAGCAAAACTGTTCATCATTAAGACATAACAACCAGCATGTCCTCACTTCCTCTAACATACAATTAATTAATGACCTGGAAGTTAAAAAGTTGAAATAACAATAACAATCCCAGAATCTTCATGGTTTTAAATAAGTATAAATCTATTTATGTAAATCCACGTGCACAGCTCCACCCGGCCTCTCTGATGCTGCAATGTGTTTTTAGTTAGAAGTGACATTTTTGTGGTGTAGTTGGCTTATTCCAGAGGGGGGAAAAAACATAAGAGACTAGAATTCCTGCACAAAAATCTGGCAGTAAGTTTTTAACTCCTTCAGAAAAACAGCCACAGGGTTAACTTCTCAGGCCAGCTAAAAGTGAACTTGTTGCCATGGAAACATCTACTATGATCACTGATCAGTATCTTTCCAAACAATATGACTGACTAGAAAACTACAGGGCAGCTGCCACCTACAGACAATGCAGATATATATTCTCTGGAATTAATCAATATTCAGCAAACTAATTTATTAGGAATTAGTAATACCCTTCAATAATCCCTAGTTGCTAGCGATTTGACAGGCTGCAATCTCACGAACATTTAGCCCACATAATGAAAATCAGGTCATGTCACAGAGTCTGAGTGCCTCTGTAGACGCGCAGGCTGAGCTGCTCTCCTGGAACACAGAGGGCTCTCCAGTACCAAGTAAAAGATTGCAACTGTTAATTTATGCACATCCAGAGAATGCCGTCTGAACGGCCATGACACGCCTGCGTTTACCCAACCAATCCGTGTCTTACTGTCACTCACTTTGCGACTAATTCCTCGGTGTGGCAGTCATCGCAATTCACCCGTGGTGCATGCACAGTGTGGCTCAAACGCATGTGCAGTAAGAAAACATCAACCGATTTGCGTACAATAGCCACTTTGTTACCGCATTAGAATTAGGCCCAAAGACACACCATTAGACAATGCACCAGCCCTATGGAGGCACAGAATGTCTGTCTGAGCATGGTCACTGGTGTCACTCCAACTGCATCTTTAGGCCAACACGCCCACATCTGACTGGCCACAACCCACCAGTTACCACCCGGAAATGTCCATAGAAACTGTACGGATCGGCGCGCAGTTTTGATCTGCGTATTTGAGGTGACCATCGTGACGCATCTACAGTGCGGCTCAGATGCATGCACAGACTGAAAACATTGCCTGCTTGCATCCATTGCTGGCACAGCAACCACCTCTGACTCAGGCCCTCTAGGTGTCCATCATTATGTGGTTCTCAGCTTCTTTCACAGAAGTGGACATGTAACAGACAGGTGGGTTACTTTCTAAATACAGCTGTGAAAGTTGTGTGTAAACTTCTGGCATATTGTTTATGGAGACCGTTTAATATTATGCATTTGTCAATAGCATTAAACATATACAAGCAGTTATGTGCCCAAACATATGTGTTATTAATTAATCTAAAAAGGAGCATACCATTCCCACACTTTGAACGCTAACAATTTAATGAGCTCCACTACTATCTGTAACATGACTAGTTTTTCCATCATCAAGGTAAAGATGTATAACAATCTTTACTCTAATGTACATGCCTGGCCCTGAACCCTAGGCAGCTTCCACTTCTACTAGCCATAGTTCCAACACTGGTCTCTATGCAGTAATCACACACCAGCAAATATTCATGTGTTTACTGAACCCCATAAACACTGGGCGACAACACAGGACGATATGAACGATAACAATCTTTTCTGCAAGATCTATCGTTCATATCGTTCACTGTGTATGGATGAAAGATGAACGATGCACGCACCCACAGGTCGTTCTCATTCAGCTGTGATTAACCGGACATGCAGCTCAATGTTAACTATATTACTGAGCTGCATGTTTGGGGAGTGCGGTGGAGGTCACTGAACGATATCGTTCATCGGTATCTTTCAGTGTGTGTGTGCACTGGCGATCTCCCCTAATTAGCAATCAGCGATATAGTGCTGATTGCTTACTAGGGAAGGTTACCCAGTGTGTACCTGGCTTTGGGCATAGCCTTATCTGCTAACCCTAGCGTTAACACTGGTCTCTGTTCTGTAAGAATGAAACAACAACGTAATATGGCTGAACTCTAGGTAGCTGACTCTTCTGCTAAACCTAGCTCGGATACTGATCTCTAGTTATATTAACGTAAATCTCTCAGTTCACCATCAACTAGATCAGGCCATAGTGTTAAACATATAAATAAAAGGCACAGCTAGACAAGCAGGGATAAAGAAATGTTTTGGAACATGATCACAATAAAATATAAAATTATTATTTAGAGGATTTCAGAACTGCTGGTACTGATCACAGTCCTACTTTGTTTTGCTGAACTTTCTATAGTAAATGCTGAACCATCTGGTCTTTGTTTGAGACCTGCAATGTGTTATTTTCCAGTCTGAAGAGAGAGTCACTCAGGCACACCCATCCTGGGGCATAGTTACCCTCTGTCTATTTTAGTATTCAGCTAATTGTAGGCTAAGTGCGCGGTCACAATACCAGACACTATCCCATAAACAAACAATGACTGCACAGAAGGATGAAGCTGATGGTCTTTGAAGTGGAAGATGCAAATCCATACTCCTTGCACTTCTCACTGCAGATCTCAATTCTCCTTCATAACATAGCAAGCTCTGCGTACATCTGCCCAATTCAAGGTACTGGTACAGGCCAAACTGTCAGTGCGCTTACAGGCATCTTAATGAAGAGAAAGTGTTTATATAAATGTAACTACACTCAGGGCCAGTTCAGGGGCTTTTTGCGCCCCGGGCGGCAATAGGGGGCGTGGCTTCATACAGGGGGCGTGGTCAATTACGCCCCCTGTACAGTAGTAGCGCCGCTGAAATGATGTGTGGTGCGTGATGACGTCATCGCGCACTGCACAGTAAAGGTCCTCTCCACGAAGGGAAACTAGATGCTACGCGTCTAGTTTCCCTTCACAGCGGGCAGCGGGGGGGGGGCACAGCAGCAGCAGATCTTGCCCTGGTGCGGCGCCCTCCGGAAGCCTGCGCCCCGGGCAAAAGTCCTGCTTGCCCGTGGCAAGATCCGCTACTGACTACACTATATATGATAACAGCAAGATTAGAGTCACTATATAAGCAAACCAGACACATGTTGAGCACAGCTAAATTATTAACGGAATGTGTATTCACTCACTATCAACCAACTGTAAATATGGACCTGTCTAACTGACATTTATTTTTTTTAACAACACATATAGACACGCTTTTTGTTGATGTCGGTCAATGCTGATTTGCAAAATAATTTAAATGTTTACTTAAGTATATAAGAAATCAGTAAGGTTTAAGGCAAAGCTGCACAGCGATAATTATTAGTGGAATTTTAAAATATTAATCTTATAACAGATCATTCCTTCCTAACTTATAGGCCCTGCACATTAGGCGATTTCACTGAAAGATATGAACAATCTCGTTCAGTAATGAATGAGAAATCGTTCATATCTTTCAGTGTGTAGGCACCAGCGATGAACAACACGCGGTCCCACGCTCGTTCATCACTGGTGCTAGGTCGCTTATACATGCAGGCCAATATGGACACTCTCGTCCACATTAGCATGCATTGCTATGGCGCCGGGGGAGTGAAGAAATGTCAATCCCCGCCCCCCACCCACCCACTGCCTCCGTATCGGCCTTCGGGCACCTCGGCGGCATATCTCCTAATGTGTAGGGCCCATTTGTTCTGTCCTATTTATCTTGCAATAAAAGTGTTTCTAATTAATTTTGCCAAGATGATCATTTTCCTTAGCACATTGCCCCACAATAACATCAGTGGCCTGATTCTGAGCCCACATGCAGCTGATGTATATGTTGTTGTGAGATTATTTGCAACTGTGCATGCGCTTAAATTCCTGAAAACTCCTACAGTCCATGTGTTACCCAGGCTGTACGCACAAAGGCACCACTACAATCAGGGGCGTATCTAGAGTGGAGGGGACCCGTGTGCAGTCTCCAGGTGTGGGCCCCCTCCTCTCCCATCCCGTAGCCGGCAGCAGCGTTGTTAGTGCTCTGTGTGAGCACTAGAGACTCTGGCACAGTGCCAGAGTCTACAGCGCATGCGTAAGTCTCCGAAAAAAATGGCTCGGCGGCCACACAGAGCGCTAACAACGCTGTTGCGGCTGCCGGCTACAGGACTCGGGAGAGGAGGGGACCCACACCCGGACACCAGAAAGGTAAGTGTATAGAAAAAATGGGTGCAGTGTATTCGGTGTGGGACCCCTCTGGACCCAGGGGCCCGTGTACAGCACACACTGCACACATTATAGATACGTCACTGACTACTATCGAGACAGACTGTACCAGAAAGGTGGTGGAAAAATGATGGGCATTCCTGGGTGTTGACTGGGAGTTGCCTACTAGCATACGCAAAAATGAGACCGTTCAGTGCGCATACTATGGGAGTGTCTCGGATGTGTCAGTGCAAGTGGCTGTCCTTACAGGCTCGGTAAGACAAAGAAACTACCACTGCCCATGTGCAGGTTCCTGCTGGGCCCCCTCCTCTCTAGCTGGCAGCGCTGTGTAGACTCTGGGCACTAGGGTCCCTAGAGTACCCTAGCGCTGTCCCAGAGTCTACAGCGCATGAGCAGATCTCTGGGAAAATGGCGCAGCGGACATTTTCCCAGTGATTTTCCTACTGCGCATGCGTAAATCACAGAGAAAATGGCACCGCGCCATTTTCCCAGTGATTTCGGCAGAGGTTCTGCAGCGCCATGGGACATCGGAGGGTAAATAATAAGATTTTACTTACCGATAAATCTATTTCTCGTAGTCCGTAGTGGATGCTGGGGACTCCGTCAGGACCATGGGGATATAGCGGCTCCGCAGGAGACAGGGCACAATAATAAAAGCTTTAGGATCAGGTGGTGTGCACTGGCTCCTCCCCCTATGACCCTCCTCCAAGCCTCAGTTAGGATACTGTGCCCGGACGAGCGTGCATAATAAGGAAGGATATTGAATCCCGGGTAAGACTCATACCAGCCACACCAATCACACCGTACAACCTGTGATCTGAACCCAGTTAACAGTATGATAACAACGAAGGAGCCTCTGAAAAGATGGCTCACAACAAGAATAACCCGATTTTTGTAACAATAACTATGTACAAGTATTGCAGACAATCCGCACTTGGGATGGGCGCCCAGCATCCACTACGGACTACGAGAAATAGATTTATCGGTAAGTAAAATCTTATTTTCTCTGACGTCCTAGTGGATGCTGGGGACTCCGTCAGGACCATGGGGATTATACCAAAGCTCCCAAACGGGCGGGAGAGTGCGGATGACCCTGCAGCACCGAATGAGAGAACTCCATGTCCTCCTCAGCCAGGGTATCAAATTTGTAGAATTTAGCAAACGTGTTTTCCCCTGACCAAGTAACTGCTCGGCAAAGTTGTAAATGCGAGACCCCTCGGGCAGTCGCCCAAGATGAGCCCCCTTCCTTTTGGAATGGGCTTTTACCGATTTTGGCTGTGGCAGGCCTGCCACAGAATGTGTAAACTGAATTGTATTACAAATCCAGCGAGCAATCGTCTGCTTAGAAGCAGGAGCACCCATCTTGTTGGCTGCATACAGGCTAAACAGCGAGTCAGATTTTCTGACTCCAGCCTTCCTGGAAACATATTTTTCAGGGCCCTGACAACGTCAAGTAACTTGGAGTCCTCCAAGTCCCTAGTACCCGCAGGTACCACAATAGGTTGGTTCATGTGAAAAACAGAAAACACCTTAAGGAGAAATTGAGGACGAGTCCTCAATTCTGCCCTGTCAGAATGAAAAATTAAGTAAGGGCTTTATATATGATAAAGCCGCCAATTCTGACACACGCCTGGCTGAAGCCAGGGCTAATAGCATCGTCACCTTCCATGTGAGATATTTTAAGTCCACAGTGGTGAGTGGTTCAAACCAATGTGACTTTAGGAAACTCAAAACAACATTGAGATCCCAAGGTGCCACTGGGGCACAAAAGGAGGCTGTATATGCAGTACCCCTTTTACAAACATCTGAACGTCAGGCACTAAAGCCAGTTCTTTCTGGAAGAAATTCGACAGGGCCGAAATTTGAACCTTAATGGACCCTAATTTTAGGCCCATAGACAGTCCTGTTTTCAGGAAATGTAGGAAACGACCCAGTTGGAATTCCTCTGTAGGGGCCTTCTTGGCCTCACACCACGCAACATATCTTCGCCAAATGCGGTGAAAATGTTTTGCGGTTACATCCTTCCTGTCTTCGACCAGGGTAGGGATGACTTCATCTGGAATGCCCTTTCAGGATCCGGCGTTCAACCGCCATGCCGTCAAACGCGGCCGCGGTAAGTCTTGGAACAGACAAGGCCCCTGCTGGAGCAGGTCCTTTCTTAAAGGTAGAGGCCACGGGTCTTCCGTGAACATCTCTTGAAGTTTCGGGTACCAAGTCCTTCTTGGCCAATCCGGAACCACGAGTATCATTCTTACTCATCTCCCTCTTATGATTCTCAGTACTTTTTGTATGAGAGGCATAGGAGGGAACACATACTCTGACTGGTACATCCACAGTGTTACCAGAGCGTCCACCGCTATTGCCTGAGGGTCCCTTGACCTGGCGCAATATCTAGTTTTTTGTTCAGGCGGGACGCCATCATGTCCACCTTTGGTTTTTCACAACGGTTTACAATCATGTGGAAGACTTCCCGATGAAGTCCCCACTCTCCCGGGTGGAGGTCATGCCTGCTGAGTAAGTCTGCTTCCCAGTTTTCCACTCCCGGAATGAACACTGCTGAGAGTGTTATCACATGATTTTTCGCCCAGCGAAGAATCCTTGCAGTTTCTGCCATTTCCCTCCTGCTTCTTGTGCCGCCCTGTCTGTTTACGTGGGCGACTGCCGTGATGTTGTCCCACTGGATCAATACCGGCTGACCTTGAAGCAGAGGTCTTGCTAAGCTTAGAGCATTGTAAATTGCCCTTAGCTCCAGTATATTTATGTGGAGAGAAGTCTCCAGACTCGATCACACTCTCTGGAAATTTTTTCCTTGTGTGACTGCTCCCCAGCCACTCAGGCTGGCATCCGTGGTCACCAGGACCCAGTCCTGAATGCCGAATCTGCGGCCCTTTCATAGATGAGCACTCTGCAGCCACCGCAGAAGAAACACCCTTGTCCTTGGAGACAGGGTTATCCGCTGATGCATCTGAAGATGCGATCCGGACCATTTTTCCAGCAGATCCCACGTAAAGGTTCTTGCGTGAAATCTACCGAATGGGATCGCTTTGTAAGAAACCACCATTTTTCACAGGATCCTTGTGCAATGATGCACTGATACTTTTCCTGGTTTTAGGAGGTTCCTGACTAGCTCAGATAACTCCCTGGCTTTCTTCTCCGGGAGAAAACATCCTTTTCTGGACTGTGTCCAGAATCATCCCTAGGAACAGTAGACGTGTCGTCGGAAAAAACTGCGATTTTGGAATATTTAGAATCCACTCGTGCTGTCGTAGAACTACTTAAGATAGTGCTACTCCGACCTCCAACTGTTCTCTGGACCTTGCCCTTATCAGGAAAGCGTCCATATTTCTTTTAAGAAGAATCATCATTTCGGCCATTACCTTGGTAAAGACCCGGGGTGCCGTGGACAATCCAAACGGCAGCGTCTGAACTGATAGTGACAGTTCTGTACCACGAACCTGAGGTACCCTTGGTGAGAAGGGCAAATTTGGACATGTAGGTAAGCGTCCCTGATATCCAGTGACACCATATCGTCCCCTTCTTCCTGGTTCGCTATCACTGCTCTGAGTGACTCCATCTTGATTTGAACGCTTGTATGTAAGTGTTCAAATATTTCAGATCTCACCTAGCCGTCTGGCTTCAGTACCACAATATAGTGTGGAATAATACGCCTTCCCTTGTTGTAGAAGGGGTACTTTGATTATCACCTGCTGGGAATACAGCCTGTGAATTGTTCCCAATACTGCCTCCCTGTCGGAGGGAGACGTTGGTAAAGCAGACTTCAGGAACTTGTGAGGGGGAGACGTCTCGAATTTCCAATGTACACCTGGGATACTACGTGTAGGATCCAGGAGTCCACTTGTGAGTGAGCCCACTGCGTGCTGAAACTCTTGAGATGACCCCCTACCGCACCTGAGTCCGCTTGTACGGCCCCAGCGTCATGCTGCGGACTTGGCAGAAGCTGTGGAGGGCTTCTGTTCCTGGGAATGGGCTGCCTGCTGCAGTCTTCTTCCCTTTCCTCTACCCCTGGGCAGATATGACTGGCCCTTTTGCCCGCCTGCCCTTATGGGGACGAAAGGACTGAGACTGAAAAGACTGTGTCCTTTTCTGCTGAGATGTGACTTGGGGTAACAAAAGGTGGATTTTTCAGCTGTTGCCATGGCCACCAGGTCCGATGGACCGCCCCTTTATACGGCAATACTTCCATGTGCCGTCTGGAATCTGCATCACCTGACCACTGTCGTCTGGCAGATATGGACATCACATTTACTCTTGATGCCAGAATGCAAATATCCCTCTGCGCATCTCGCATATATAGAAATGCATCCTTAAAATGCTCTATAGTCAATAAAATCTTGTCCCTGTCAAGGGTATCAATATTTTCAGTCAGGAAATCCGACCAAGCCCCCTCAGCGCTGCACATCCAGGCTGAGGCGATTGCTGGTCGTAGTATAACACCAGTATATGTGTATATACTTTTAGGATATTTTTCAGCTTCCTATCAGCTGGCTCCTTGAGGGCTGCCGTATCTGGAGACGGTAACGCCACTTGTTTTTATAAGCGTGTGAGCGCCTTATTCACCCTGAGGGGTGTTTCCCAACTCGCCCTAACTTCTGGCGGGAAAGGGTATACCGCCAATAATTTTCTATCGGAGGAAACCCACGTATCATCACACACTTCATTTAATTTATCTGATTCAGGAAAAACTACAAGTAGTTTATTCACACCCTACATAATACCCTTATTTGTGGTACTTGTAGTATCAGAAATATGTAACACCTCCTTCATTGCCCTTAACATGAAACGTGTGGCCCTAAAGGAAAATACGTTTGTTTCTTCACCGTCGACACTGGAGTCAGTGTCCGTGTCGACCGACTGAGGTAAATGGGCGTTTTTACAAGCCCCTGACGGTGTTTGAGACGCCTGGACAGGTACTAATTTGTTTGCCGGCCGTCTCATGTCGTCAACCGACCTTGCAGCGTGTTGACATTATCACGTAATTCCTAAATAAGCCATCCATTCCAGTGTCGACTCCCTAGAGAGTGACATCACCAATACAGGCAATTTGCTCCGCCTCCTCACCAACATCGTCCTCCTACATGTCGACACACACGTACCGACACACAGCACACACACAGGGAATGCTCTGACAGAGGACAGGACCCCACTAGCCCTTTGGGGAGACAGAGGGAGAGTTTGCCAGCACACACCAAAAACGCTATAATTATACAGGGACAACCCCTTATACAAGTGTTTTCCCTTATAGCATTTTTATATATGTAATCATATCGCCAAATAAGTGCCCCCCCTCTCTGTTTTAACCCTGTTTCTGTAGTGCAGTGCAGGGGAGAGCCTGGGAGCCTTCCTCACAGCAGAGCTGAGCAGGAAAATGGCGCCGTGTGCTGAGGAGAATAGGCCCCGCCCCCTTTTCGGCGGGCTCTTCTCCCGGAGTTTGTGAGATCTGGCAGGGGTTAAATACATCCATATAGCCTCAAGGGCTATATGTGATGTATTTTAGCCATAAAAAGGTATTATACATTGCTGCCCAGGGCGCCCCCCCCAGCGCCCTGCACCCTCAGTGACAGTTGGTGACTGTTGGTGAAGTGTGCTGACAACAATGGCGCACAGCTGCAGTGCTGTGCGCTACCTTATGAAGACTGAAAGTCTTCTGCCGCCTGTTTCTGGACCTCTTCAACTTCGGCATCTGCAAGGGGGGTCGGCGGCACGGCTCCGGGACGAACCCCAGGGTGAGACCTGTGTTCCGACTCCCTCTGGAGCTAATGGTGTCCAGTAGCCTAAGAAGCAAATCCATCCTGCACGCAGGTGAGTTTTCTTCTCTCCCCTAAGTCCCTCGTAGCAGTGAGCCTGTTGCCAGCAGGACTCACTGAAAATAAAAAACCTAACTTAAACTTTTATTCTAAGCAGCTCAGGAGAGCCACCTAGATTGCACCCTTCTCGTCGGGCACAAAAATCTAACTGAGGCTTGGAGGAGGGTCATAGGGGGAGGAGCCAGTGCACACCACCTGATCCTAAAGCTTTTATTATTGTGCCCTGTCTCCTGCGGAGCCGCTATATCCCCATGGTCCTGACGGAGTCCCCAGCATCCACTAGGACGTCAGAGAAATTCAATTAATGGGTGCAAGGTGTGCGGTCTGGGCCTCCCTGGGGCCCGTGTGCACCGCACACACTGCACCCATTATAAATACACCAGTGGGGTAGGTACAAGGTTAGATGGCACAACCGATGGTGGCATATAAGGATGCACCAATCAGTATTACAGCATGCATGAACGCTAAAAGTGGGCATCTCATTCCTTGAACATTCAGCCACATGAATGTACGCCATTTGCATAATCCACCAATAGACACTGCTTTGTTCTCTTTTATGTGCAACTCAGAATCAGACTCCATGTGTGTAATCTCCACCATAGAGTTTATAATTCAACTGTTCTATCTCAGGCAGTAACTGTGCATTAGAAAGGAAAAAAAACTTTTTTTGCATTTGAGAATAATCTGAATTACTTACAGTTCCATTATGTTTTCTGAAGCAATGAATGTCATGATATTTAAAGAGAGATTTAAATTCACCCATGTAGCCCTAGCCTTATATTCAGCAATACTGTAAGACAGGTTGGCGGGGGAGGGGGCTGGGTGGTCTCAAGACAGAACTATTGATAGTTTATAAAAGTTGATTGAAAGCAATTTAAAGCAATATACATGTTTAACTTAAACATGTCACAGACCACTTTGTTAGCGTCAGGGCAGCCATCGGGGGGGACTGTGGGGACTAGTTTCCCGGGCCCTTACAGGGAGGGGGGCCCACCCCTAGCTCCTACCGCCAATACCTGTAGAGCTGCACCAGTCTGTGAATTAACAGCAGGCTGATGCACAAGGAGGACTTCTTAAAACAAGCCTTAACTGCCCATCAGCTCTCTGTTAAAGGTTCCTGTAGGTCCGCAACACTCCACCTATATGTAACATCACACTGTATGACATCACATAGGGGCAGTGTCGTAACTAGACATTTTAGCGCTGTGTGCAAGAAACGGCACCGGCAACCCCCCCCCCCCCCCTTAACATAAACCGGCAGCAGTGCGCAACGTAGGCGCGTGCAAAAAAATAAGAATTTACTCACCGGTAATTCTATTTCTCGTAGTCCGTAGTGGATGCTGGGGGCTCCGTAAGGACCATGGGGAATAGACGGGCTCCGCAGGAGACTGGGCACTCTAAAAGAAAGATTAGGTACTATCTGGTGTGCACTGGCTTCTCCCTCTATGCCCCTCCTCCAGACCTCAGTTAGGGAAACTGTGCCCAGAAGAGCTGACACTACAAGGAAAGGATTTGGAATCCAGGGTAAGACTCATACCAGCCACACCAATCACACCGTACAACTTGTGATGTTCATACTGTTAACTGGGTATGGTTAACAACTGAGCCTCAAGCAACGGATGTCTCATAACAATAACCCTTTAGTAAGCAATAACTATATACACGTATTGCAGAAGAAGTCCGCACTTGGGACGGGCGCCCAGCATCCACTACGGACTACGAGAAATAGAATTACCGGTGAGTAAATTCTTATTTTCTCTGACGTCCTAGTGGATGCTGGGGACTCCGTAAGGACCATGGGGATTATACCAAAGCTCCCAAACGGGCGGGAGAGTGCAGATGACTCTGCAGCACCGAATGAGCAAACTCAAGGTCCTCCTCAGCCAGGGTATCAAACTAGTAGAACTTAGCAAATGTGTTTGAACCCGACCAAGTAGCAGCTCGGCAAAGCTGTAAAGCCGAGACCCCTCGGGCAGCCGCCCAAGAAGAGCCCACCTTCCTTGTGGAATGGGCTTTTACTGATTTTGGATGCGGCAATCCAGCCGCAGAGTGAGCCAGCTGAATCATGTTACAGATCCAGCGAGCAATAGTCTGCTTCGAAGCAGGAGCGCCAACCTTGTTGGCTGCATACAGAATAAACAGCGAGTCAGACGTTCTGGAAACCTAAATTTTCAAAGCCCGGACTACGTCCAGCAACTTGGAATCCTACAAGTCCCTAGGAGAGCAGGCACCACAATAGGTTGGTTCAAATGAAACGATGATACCACCTTAGGGAGAAACTGGGGACGAGTCCTCAATTCTGCCCTGTCCATATGGAAGATCAGATAAGGGCTTTTACATGACAAAGCCGCCAATTCTGACACACGCCTAGCCGAAGCTAAGGCCAATAGCATGACTACTTTCCACGTGAGTTATTTTAGCTCCACGGTCCTAAGTAGCTCAACCAGTGGGATTTCAGGAAATCCAACACAACGTTAAGATCCCATGGTGCCACTGGTGGCACAAAAGGAGGCTGAATATGCAGCACTCCCTTTACAAACGTCTGAACCTCAGGCAGTGAAGCCAATTCTTTTTGAAAGAAAATGGATAGGGCCGAGATCTGAACCTTTATGGACCCTAATTTGAGGCCCATAGTCACACCTGACTGCAGGAAATGCAGAAAACGACCCAACTGGAATTCCTCTGTAGGGGCCTTCCTGGCCTCACACCAAGCAACATATTTCCGCCATATGCGGTGATAATGCTTTGCGGTCACATCCTTCCTAGCTCTTATCATCGTAGGAATTACTTCATCCGGTATACCCTTTTCCGCTAGGATCCGGCGTTCAACCGCCATGCCGTCAAACGCAGCCGCGATAAGTCTTGAAACAGACAGGGTCCCTGTTGCAACAGGTCCCGTCTGAGAGGCAGAGGCCATGGGTCCTCTGTGATCAACTCTTGTAGCTCTGGGTACCAAGTCCGTCTTGGCCAATCCGGAACGATGAGTATTGTTCTCACTCCTCTTTTTCTTACTATTCTCAGCACCTTGGGTATGAGAGGAAGAGGAGGAAACACATAGACCGACTGGAACACCCACGGTGTCACTAGTGTGTCCACAGCTATCGCTTGAGGGTCCCTTGACCTGGCGCAATATTTTTTTAACTTTTTGTTTAGGTGGGACGCCATCATGTCCACCTGTGGCCGTTCCCACCGATTTACAATCTGCTCGAAGACTTCTTGATGAAGTCCCCACTCTCCCGGGTGAAGGTCGTGCCTGCTGAGGAAGTCTACTTCCCAGTTGTCCACTCCCGGAATGAACACCGCTGACAGTGCTTGCACGTGATTCTCCGCCCAACGCAGAATCCTTGTGGCTTCCGCCATTGCCACCCTGCTTCTTGTGCCGCCCTGGCGGTTTACATGGGCGACTGCCGTGATGTTGTCTGACTGAATCAGCACTGGTTGGTCTCGAAGCAGGGGCTCCGCTTGACTCAGGGCATTGTATATGGCCCTCAATTCCAGTATGTTTATGTGCAGACAAGTCTCCTGACTTGACCACAGGCCCTGGAAGTTTCTTCCTTGAGTGACTGCCCCCCATCCGCGGAGGCTTGCATCCGTGGTCACCAGGACCCAGTCCTGTATGCCGAACCTGCTGCCCTGCAGAAGATGAGCACTTTGCAGCCACCACAGAAGAGACACCCTGGCCCTCGGGGACAGGGTGATCAGCCGATGCATCTGAAGATGCGATCCGGACCACTTGTCCAACAGATCCCACTGAAAGATCCTGGCATGGAACCTGCCGAAGGGAATGGCTTCGTATGACGCCACCATCTTTCCCAGTACTCGCGTGCAGTGGTGCACCGATACCTGTTTTGGTTTCAGGAGGTCTCTGACCAGAGTCACTAACTCCTGAGCCTTTTCCTCCGGGAGAAACACCTTCTTCTGTTCTGTGTCCAGAATCATACCCAGGAATGGCAGACGCATCGTAGGACACAGCTGTGACTTTGGAATATTCAGAATCCAGCCGTGCCGTAGCAACACTTCCTGAGAGCATGCTACGCTGATCAACCACTGCTCCCTGGACCTCGCCTTTATGAGGAGATCGTCCAAGTACGGGATAACTGTAACTCCTTGCTTCCGAAGGAGTATCATCATTTCCGCCATTACCTTGGTAAAAACTCTCGGTGCCGTGGACAGACCAAACGGCAACGTCTGGAATTGGAAATGACAGTCCTGTACCACAAACCTGAGCTACTCCTGGTGAGGTGGATAAATGGGGACATGCAAGTACGCATCCTTGATGTCCAGAGATACCATAAAATCCCCCTCTTCCAGGCTCGCAATGACCGCTCTGAGCAATTCCATCTTGAACTTGAACTTTTTCATGTAAATGTTCAAGGATTTTAAATTTAGAATGGGTCTTACCGAACCGTGCGGTTTCGGTACCACGAACAGTGTGGAATAGTAACCCTTTCCCTGCTGAAGGGGGGGTACCAGTATTATCACTTGCTGGAGGTACAGCTTGTGAATTGCCGCCAGGACTACCTCCCTCTCCGTGGGAGAAGCTGGCAAGGCAGATTTTAGGTAACGGTGAGGGGGGGTCACCTCGAACTCCAGCTTGTATCCCTGCAATACAATCTGTATAGCCCAAGGATCCACCTGTGAGTGAACCCACTGAATGCTGAAGTGTCGGAGACGCGCCCCCACCGCTCCTGGCTCCGCCTGTGGAGCCCCAGCGTCATGCGGTGGACTTAGTGGAAGCCGGGGAGGACTTTTGATCCTGGGAACTGGCTGCATGGTGCAGCTTCTTTCCTCTACCCCTGCCTCTGGCAAGAAAGGACGCCCCTCTGACTTTCTTGCTTTTTTGAGAACGAAAGGACTGCATTTGGTAATACGGTGCTTTCTTAGGCTGTGAGGAAACCTGTGGCAAGAAAGTTGACTTTCCAGCTGTTGCTGTGGATACGAGGTCCGAGAGACCGTCCCCAAACAACTCCTCACCCTTATAAGGCAAAACCTCCATGTGTTTTTTAGAGTCGGCATCCCCTGTCCATTGCCGAGTCCATAAGACCCGCCTGGCAGAAATGGACATTGCATTTCTTCTAACCCCTCCGACAGAGTATCTGTCCATGTTGCTACAACACTGCACATCCAGACTGAATCAATAGCCGGTCTCAGTAGAGTACCAGAGTGTGTATACACTGACTTCAGGATACCTTCCTGCTTCCTATCCGCAGTCTCTTTTAAGGCGGCCGTATCCTGAGACGGCAAGGCCACCCTCTTAGATAAGCGCGTCAGGGCCTTGTCTACCCTAGGGGAGGATTCCCAACGTAACCTATCCGTTGGCGGGAAATGGTACGCCATTAGTATTCTTTTGGGAATCACCACTTTCTTATCAGGGGAAGACCACGCTTCTTCACATAACTCATTTAATTCATGTGACGGGGGAAAAGTCACTGGCTGCTTTTTCTCCCCAAACATATTTACCCTCTTGTCAGGGACAGGGTCAACCTCTGAAATGTGTAATACATTTTTCATTGCAATAATCATGTATCGGATGGCCTTGGTCATTTTAGGCTGTAATTGTGCATCATCATCGTCGACACTGGAGTCGGACTCCGTGTCGGCATCCGTGTCAACCAACTGAGATAGTGGGCGTTTTTGAGACCCTGCCGGCCTCTGAGGCGCCTGGGCAGGCCCGGGTTGAGTGCCCGGCTGTCCCCCGGCAGCAACATCACCAAACCTTTTGTGTAATGAGTTTACATAGTCATTTAAGACCTTCCACATAATCATCCAATCAGGAGTCGGCACCGACGGCGGCGACACCACATCTATCTGCCCTTGCTCCGCCTCCACGTAACCCTCCTCGTCAAACATGTCGACACAGCCGTGCCGACACACAGCACACACACAGGGAATGCTCAGACTGAGGACAGGACCCCACAAGGTCTTTGGGGAGACAGAGAAAGAGTATGCCAGCACACACCACAGCGCTATATAACTCAGGGATATACACCACAAGAAGTGATTTCCCAATAGCTGCTTAATAAACACCTTTTGTGCCTAAATTTATGTGCCCCCCCTCTCTTTTTACCCTTCTAGCTTCCAGGAGACTGCAGGGGAGAGCCTGGGGAGCGTCCTTCCAGCGGAGCTGTGAAGAAAAATGGCGCTGGTGTGCTGAGGAAGAAGGCCCCGCCCCCTCAGCGGCGGGCTTCTCCCGTGGTCTGTGACAGGAAAATGGCGGGGGATTTTTCACATATACAGTACCAGACTGTATTATGTGTAGATTTTGCCAAAGGTACTCTAATTGCTGCCCAGGGCGCCCCCCCTTACCCCCCAGCGCCCTGCACCCTACAGTGACCGGAGTGTGTGGTGTGCAGTGGGAGCAATGGTGCACAGCTGCGGTGCTGTGCGCTACCTTAAATGAAGACAGGAGTCTTCAGCCGCCGATTTGACAGTCTTCCAGCTTCTGATCTTCTGGCTCTGCGAGGGGGACGGCGGCGCGGCTCCGGGAACGGACGATCGAGGACAGCTGCCTGTGTTCGAACCCTCTGGAGCTAATGGTGTCCAGTAGCCTTAGAAGCGCAATTTAGCTGTGAACAGGTACGTTTGCTTCTCTCCCCTCGGTCCCACGTAGCAGTGAGTCTGTTGCCAGCAGAAGCTCACTGAAAATAAAAAACCTAACAAATACTTTCTTTAACTAGCAGGCTCAGGAGAGCCCACTAGGAGCACCCAGCTCTGGCCGGGCACAGATTCTAACTGAGGTCTGGAGGAGGGGCATAGAGGGAGGAGCCAGTGCACACCAGATAGTACCTAATCTTTCTTTTAGAGTGCCCAGTCTCCTGCGGAGCCCGTCTATTCCCCATGGTCCTTACGGAGTCCCCAGCATCCACTAGGACGTCAGAGAAATATAGGGCCGTGGCTTCACAGGAAAGGGGTGTGGCCACAAAATAATACCAATTCATACAATGGTGCACAGTAGTCTCCATTATTCAAATTATGCCGCACAGTAGCACCACTACACCAGGTAGTGCCCCTTTTTAACATTACAGCAGACAGATCCCCTTTTTACACATTATGGCAGACAGCGTGCCCTTTTTCACATTACGGGAGACAGATTCCCCTTTTTACACATTACGGCAGACAGCGTCCCCTTTTTAGACATTACGGCAGACAGCGTCCCCTTTTTTTACACATTAAGGCAGACAGCGTCCCCTTTTTACACATTTCGGCAGACAGCGTCCCTTTTTTACACATTACGGCAGACAGCCTCAGGCTTCACCCCTGGCCCTTGGGTAGCTGGAGGGGGGGACCCCTTGATTTAAGGGGTTCCCACTCCTCCAGGGTACCCTGGCCAGGGGTGACTAGTTGGGGATTTAATGCCACGGCCGCAGGGACCGGTATAAAAGTGTCCCCCGGCTGTGGCATTATCTCTCCAGCTAGTGGAGCCCGGTGCTGGTGTGAAAAATACGGGGGACCCCTATGCCTTTTGTCCCCTGTATTTTTTGCACCAGGACCAGACGCTGGTTGTGAAAATACGGGGGATCCCCTGTCATTTCCCCCCCCCGTATTTTTACAACCAGGACCGGCTCAAAGAGCCCGAGGCTGGTTATGCTTAGGAGGGGGGACCCCACGCATTTTTTTTCTTGATTTTTAACCCATTTCCACCCCTTCCCACTGAAAAACATGCTCTGATCTCTCCATATTATTTTAGTCAGTAAAAAAAAAATATTCTATTAAAAAATATATAAATAATACTTGTGGCTCCTAATAGACAAACCAAGTAGATAATCCCTTCTAATATAAATAGATATGCTATTCGCAATAAATAAATAAAAAAAACACAAAAAAAAACATGTTTTTAAATTTTTTTATTAGATCCCGCCAGCAAAATGAGGCGGACTGAAATTGACGAAATTACTGTCGAAAAGCACTGTTGTCGAATCGACATTCTTCAATTGAATATACTTTTGTCGAAAAGCCGCATTTTTACCATTGCAGACATGTCGAATTTGACAACTGTCGAATTGCAAAGAGTCGAATTTGAAACGGACGTTTTTTTGTCAAAAAGTACTGTATTGCATTGTCGAATAATTTTTTTGTGTCGAAAATGCCCCGCTTTTCGACATTTGCGACAATTCGACCGCAATTGCATATACCCCATAGTGCTCAAAGTTGCCAGCAAACATATATGTTAAATATTGGTTCAGAACAGAGCCACCCCAATTGTAATATCACTGTTCCTTTAAAAAAGAGAAAGTGACATGTCACCTCTCACAATAAACAGGGAGGAACAATGATACAATTGTATACACGCTTACAAAATGGTCTAGGAACTCTGCTCACAAAAGCTTAATATACTTCCTTTGTATTATTTGTCAAGAGGTATTGTCATGCTATCAGCCTGTGCACAGCATGTACAATAATAGAACAGAGCTCCAATAACCACAACACTGCAAATAAACCATTTTTTTTAACCTTTATCCCAAAGCTACTTCTGCCAGCAGTTAATGACACTGCTGGAAGGGTTAAAGCCATAGCGGAATAGTGCTGTAATCCTTTTACTACAGTAATAAACAAGTAATGCAGAGAAGGTGCACACCAGATGAATTGAGAAGGGGTTGGACTTTGGGCTCAGTAAAAATCATAAAAATATTTCCTTCTGTATCCATCCCCTATTAACAATTTGAACTGATAACTAACACAGACCCTGAACAATTGAACTCAAAAGATGAGGCCAGAAAGATTATATGTACCCAATTTGCTGCTGGAAAGTTTTGCACTGGTTGTGTGCCTTCAGACTTTACTGCCTTGAACATAACTTGCTGCAATCTTTACCAAGGGACCTGATCGCTAGCAAGCGATTTTTGCACTGCTGCAATCAGATAGTCGCTGCCTACAGGGGGAGTGTATTTTAGCTGTGCAAGTGTGTGAATGCATGTGTAGCAGGGGTGGTCTTCAGTATGCCGACTGTCGGGATCCCGGCGCACAGTATACCGGCACTTTTTCTCCCTCGTGTCGGTATGCCGGCTGTCAGGCTCCCAGCGCCGGTATGCTGGTTGCCTGGAGCCCGGCTGCCGGCATACCATACTACACCCGTGTAGCAGAGCTGTACAGATTTTGTGCAGCCTCTGCGCAGCCCAGGACTTACTCATCCGCTGCAAACACATCAGCCTGTCCGGGACCGGAATTGACGTCAGGAACCCTCCCTGCAACGCATGGGCACGCCTGCATTTTTCCAGACACTCCCTGAAAACGGTCAGTTGACACCCGCAAACGCCTCCTTCCTGACAATCTCCTTGCGATCGCCCGTGCAAATGGATCCTTCGCACAAACCCATCGCTGAGTGGTGAACCGCTTTATTCCCGTGCGATGCGCCTGCGCATTGCGGTGCATACGCATGCGCAGTTTGGTCATTATCGCCAGCAGTGATCAGGTCTGAATTACCCCCCAAATGCATTCCTTTTTTGTCTAGCTTGCTCCAGCTCTTTTCAGACATGTCTTTATATCATCATATAGGGTTATATCCACCCCCCCCTTCCCGGGATAAGACGAATATGCTCTTTACATTGAATGAAATTCCACCCATTCCATAGCCATACGTTGTTGTATACCAGGCACACAAACAATTTAAAGCTCTGTCTAAAGATATCAATACAGGGCTGAAGAGCACATAAGGAAACTGGAAATATAAAACTATGTACATATTTATTTATGCAAGAGTTGCAGAAAGGACACGTACAAGCAATGAATGTCATTTGAAGGTGGATAATCACATTGAGCCGTTGATATGTTAACAGTCAGGGATCCTGGTCTCTATGACTACATGTATACATCTAGCCTCTTTGTAACCAAACCATAAGCATGAGGACTGTCACCCCAGAATTGTTGCACAATGTAAGCATATGGCCCAGTCGTTGTTGTTCAGTATCTCAGAAGGAGGGAGTACATGAAACCTAAACATGTGCCGTACCGTGCCGTGTGGAGTTTCAATGGAAAATCCAGGACCCTATTTTGAATTGTTACCAAATGTATGCAAGACACAACCACCAAAACCACCCGTCCAAACATTGGGGGTAATTCAGATCTGATCGCTGCTGTGCGTTTTCACACAGCGGGCGATCAGGTCCTAACTACGCATGCACCACAATGTGCACGCGCGTCAGACAACAACGGTCAGCGACAGGATGGTGCGAAAAATCCGATCGCATGGGCGTTCGCAAAGGTGATTGACAGGAAGAGGCCATTTGTGGTTGGCGTTTACAGGGATTATGCGGAAAACTGCAAGTGTGGACAAGCGTTTTCAGGGAGGGTGTCGGGCGTCAGCTCAGGCCCCGATCCGCCTGTTCTCATAGCACTGGAGGAGTAAGTCCTGGGTTGCGCACAGACTGCACAAAGTGGATTTTCGCAGCTTGGCGTACACATGCGATCGCACACTTTCACAGCGAATTTACACCTTCCCTGGAGGCAGCGACTATCTGATCGCAGGACAGCAAAATTAGAAGCCCAGCGATCAGATCTGAATTACCCCCTTTGTACACTGCCCATTCTAAAACACACTGCTAGGCTCGTGCCTTTTTGAAAACACAACAGAAGGGTGGATTGCCGCTACTGTATGTGGATGTCGGATAACAGGAGTAATGACACTGTGCAGTTTTATCAGTAGGAAGTGGCACAGCTCTGCCATTACTGCAACCCATTAAGTAAGTTTCATGAAAACAACAGATAGGTCCTCTGTCGGTACCTGTGGGACTAATTCAGAGTTGATCACAGCAGCAAATATACTGTATTAGCAGTTGGGCAAAACCATGTGCAGTGCAGAGGTGGCAGATGTAACGTTCAGAGAGAGATAGATTTGGGTGGGGTGTGTTCAAACTGAAATCTAAATTGCAGTGTAAAAATAAAGCAGCCAGTATTTACCCTGCACAGAAACAAAATAACACAACCAAATCTAACTCTCTCTGCACATGTTATATCTGCCTCCCCCCCTCACAGGGACCAATTTAAAAATATCCCAACATGCCCCTCCTGCTGTTCTGTTCTGTGCTGTCACTCCACTTGCTACCATACAGTGAAGAGCTATCCACAAATCAGAGTGCTGACAGCTAAAGTCATCATGCCTCCAAAACAGCCAGGAAGAGAGGCTGCCTCGCTGCTTTGATTGTGTGACCACCACCTACTCCTGCTCAGTGGCGCAAGTAGAAATTTTTTCTTAGTGGTACTGATAGTAAAAATGGACGTGGTTTTATATATATATATATATATATATATATATATATATATATATATATATATATATATATATATATATATATATATATATTGCTCAAAAAATAAAGGGAACACTGAAATAACTCATCCTAGATCTGAATGAATTAAATATTTTTATTGTTCTTTACATAGTTGGATGTGCTGACAGCAAAATCACACAAAAATTATCAATGGAAATCAAATTTATTAACCCATGAAGGTCTGGATTTGGAGTCACCCTCAAAATTAAAGTGGAAAAACACACTACAGGCTGATCCAACTTTGATGTAATGTCCTTAAAACAAGTCAAAATGAGGCTCAGTAGTGTGTGTGGCCTCCACGTACCTGTATGACCTCCCTACAACGCCTGGGCATGCTCCTGATGAGGTGGTGGATGGACTCCTGAGGGATCTCCTCCCACACCTGGACTAAAGCATCCGCCAACTCCTGGACAGTCTGTGGTGCAACGTAGCGTTGGTGGCTGGAGCGAGACATGATGTCCCAGATGTGCTCAATTGGATTCAGGTCTGGGGAACGGGCGGGCCAGTCCATAGCATCAATGCCTTCGTCTTGCAGGAACTGCTGACACACTCCAGCCACATGAGGTTTAGCATTGTCTTGCATTAGGAGGAACCCAGGGCCAACCGCACCAGCATATGGTCTCACAAGGGGTCTGAGGATCTCATCTCGGTACCTAATGGCAGTTAGGCTACCTCTGGCGAGCACATGGAGGGCTGTGCGGCCCCACAAAGAAATGCCACCCCACACCATTACTGACCCACTGCCAAACCGGTCATGCTGGAGGATGTTGCAAGCAGCAGAACGTTCTCCTTGGCATCTCCAGACTCTGTCACATCTGTCACATGTGCTCAGTGAGAACCTGCTTTCATCTGTGAAGAGCACAGGGCGCCAGTGGCGAATTTGCCAATCTTGGTGTTCTCTGGCAAATGCCAAACGTCCTGCACGGTGTTGGGCTGTAAGCACAACCCCCACCTGTGGACGTCGGGCCCTCATACCAACCTCATGGAGTCTGTTTCTGATCGTTTGAGTAGACGCATGCATATTTGTGGCTTGCTGGAGGTAATTTTGCAGTGCTCTGGCAGTGCTCCTCCTGTTCCTCCTTGCACAAAGGCGGAGGTAGCGGTCCTGCTGCTGTATTGTTGCCCTCCTACGGCCTCCTCCACATCTCCTGATGTACTGGCCTGTCTCCTGGTAGCGCCTCCATGCTCTGGACACTACGCTGACAGACACAGCAAACCTTCCTGCCACAGCTTGCATTGATGTGCCATCCTGGATGAGCTGCACTACCTGAGCCACTTGTGTGGGTTGTAGGGAGGTCATACAGGCACGTGGAGGCCACACACACTACTGAGCCTCATGTTGACTTGTTTTAAGGACATTACATCAAAGTTGGATCAGCCTGTAGTGTGTTTTTCCGCTTTAATTTTGAGGGTGACTCCAAATCCAGACCTCCATGGGTTAATAAATTTGATTTCCATTGATAATTTTTGTGTGATTTTGTTGTCAGCACATTGAACTATGTAAATAAGAAAGTATTTAATAAGAATATTTCATTCATTCAGATCTAGGATGTGTTATTTTAGTGTTCCCTTTATTTTTTTGAGCAATATATATATATATATATATATATATATATATATATATATATATATATATATACACAAATATATATATGTACACACATACATACACCACTGACTCATCACAAAATCTCCAGAACCATAGGAACTAGGAACTTGAAATTTGGACAGTGGCTTGCTTTTGTCACGTAGGTACCCACTAAGAAGGGATTTTTCAAAAACCCACCCACAAAGGGACTAAAAGGGGTAGATGATTATTGGGAATTCCCCCCTCACAGAGGAGAGTTAAGACAGCCCAATGCATGGTGTAGGTGATACCAAGTCGCGGAAGACACAAAACTCTGTTCTTGGACTTCCTTGCCAGTGGCAGTTGCAGAGCAGTCCATTATTCAAACACTGCCACCCCTAAACACTGTCAAACATCGCTGGGTGAGGCTCCCTACTTAAATAATGGACTGCTCTGCAACTGCCACTGGCAAGGAAGCCCAGCCTTATGGTTCAGGAGATTTTGTAATGAGTTAGTGATATTTGCTATAATATATATATATGCAAAATAGATGGTTGTACGGAGAGCGCTCTAGTGTGTATGAATGTCTCTTTGTAATTCCTTCTAGGATATTCTTATGAATTTGACCATGGAGAGATGATTCTGAAAAAGACCCTCTCACCAGATTCACCCAGACACCAATATCACTCGTTAATCCATAGCTTCCAATAAAAGTTTTTTTATTAAAATCTTTTTTTCTGAAATAGATAAACTCTTACATTGATCTTAACAATCGTGGGACATGATCTCAAATGGACTTGCTGTCCACCCCAGTCGAGGAGGAGCTCAAATGACAGCCTGTCCGCCCACTATGTTTATCAGCCAAAGCGTTTCGTCTAACCAGACTTCCTCAGGGGTGTCTTTAACAAAACAAAATCAATAACAAACATAACTAACGTAAATTAACCGTAAAATTCAATTAACAATAAAAATCCATATGACAAATTGATTACCATATAAAGATATACATATCAATACGGAGATTAACTGAGTGACCAGATAAAGATGCTGTTAGATAATTTTTTACAATGTGAAATACTACATACATAGCCAATTCAGAAAAAAACTTATATATTCCATATAAGTAGTGTTGAAAAAGACACATATTTCACATTATAATATTTAACCCTTATAATATTTAACTTCTTTAACATTTAATATGTGCTTAATCATCTTTACTGATTAATATATAAGTACACACATGTGGTTTGCAGGCTTAATCTTAACAATGATCAATCATACTATCCATATTGGGCTTTGAAAACGTACTTTTTATACGTAAGAGCTGGAATGCTTAACTGAAGAGAAGTGAAATTTGGGATGGAGTCTCTATATAACAATTCTGTGGACACAGGATTAATCAATTAGTCCTAAATTTATATTTAAGCATTATGTTTAAAAATGCCCCTATTTGATTAATCAAATAGGGGCATATGTATATCTTTATATGGTAATCAATTTGTCATATGGATTTTTATTGTTAATTGAATTTTACGGTTAATTTACGTTAGTTAGGTTTGTTATTGATTTTGTTTTGTTATAGACACCCCTGAGGAAGTCTGGTTAGACGAAACGCGTTGGCTGATAAACATAGTGGGCGGACAGGCTGTCATTTGAGCTCCTCCCCGACTGGGGTGGACAGCAAGTCCATTTGAGATCATGTCCCACGATTGTTAAGATCAATGTAAGAGTTTAACTATTTCAGAAAAAAAGATTTTAATAAAAAAACTTTTATTGGAAGCTATGGATTAACGAGTGATATTGCTGTCTGGGTGAATCTGGTGAGAGGGTCTTTTTCAGAATCATCTCTCCATGGTCAAATTCATAAGAATATCCTAGAAGGAATTACAAAGAGACATTCATACACACTAGAGCGCTCTCCGTACAACCATCTATTTTGCTGAATTACTGGTTCTCGATTGGCAAGAGGACTTGTATTGGAGATAGCAGCTGTTTCTCCCCAAGGACTATTGGGTCTAAGGCAGGATTTTTATAGCGCATTTTGGTTACCCTTTTGTTTGATATAGATAGATAGATAGATAGATAGATAGATAGATAGATAGATAGATATCTCAGATATAGATATCAGTAATAAACCAACCTATTACAGTCAGGAGAGGATAGTGTCTCAGTTATCAGAGGTTAACCTGTCACTTGAACTAAACATTGCCGAACCTCTCAGAGAGCAATAGGAAGAATGGAGAGATAGATTTTTTGACTGTTAAATGCATTAAATGAAAGCTTGATAATCAGCAACTGCATATCTGCTGTGTAAAGGGTACCCAGTGAATATGGGTTGGTGATCCTGCACAAGTCAAAGATTCAATATTCATTAGAGACCAGAATTGGGTAATCTTTTGGGAGAGAATTCCCTAATATGCCCACCTGGTGGTGCACCCAGAGTCAGTATTATGCCTAGAAGAAACATTAAAGAGAAAAAGAAGACTCTTGTGTGGGCGCACTCTTATTTTAATTAGTAGTGAGAAAATGTAGTTATTAGTGAATTAAGAACATCATTTTTATTGGTTACATTAAAGTAGATTTAGTATCCAACAGTTACAAAGCTCTACATAAAGGATAAGGAAAGAACACCTTCTAAAAATGAAGGGTGTGTCCTGGTTTATCTATATCCATTATAGATCGATAAGAGACTGCAGACACAAGCAGTACTGTAGCTCTCATCAAACCAGTTCAAGCAATGCTTGTATTAATGAAACCTTAATTGGTTAGAAGTTCAGATGGAAAATTAGGACCTCCTATGTCCATTACCCATCATCCTCTTTACATCTCATATGGTATGTCAAAGTCAGAAAAATATCTCTATACACACTGCCATATTTTCACCTCATACACGTCCGCACTGCGCATGCGTACGCTCTCCCGTGCGTGCGCATACGCACAGTCGCGGGCACCCGCAGGCGCACGGTATGCGTATTTACGGTAGAGTTTATGTGATCGTAGCGTGCGACTCAATCGTTACATATTTTAACTATATAATGTATTTTGTAGATCATGGTCCCTTTGATAGATTCTGAAAGTTTAGTTAATATAGCATGTTCCTGGACAGGGGGATCCCTCTTTGTATTGTACGAAGGGTCTAACAGGAGTCATACAGTGGTGTTTAGTACCCATCGGAAGAGTATTTAATTAGCAATATTCCGGTGTTGGTTTGGAGCGGATTAATCGCTCGTGCGAATAGTTATGGACATAAGAAGTTTATGTCCATTTACTATTATTTTCTCTTACTTAGCCATGCGGCAGGAAACCCAGTTTCCCTCCCACCTGAGCTGTTGGAAATCGTCACAGCCCACCTGTATGAATCAACCTATGACCTTTTGTTATAGTGCGAGGAGGAATTCCTGTGTCCAATGAACAATGAGATTGTAGGGACCATTGGATTGTATTGTGTGTGGGGCATAAATAGACAAGCCAATCACATCCAGCTCACTCTTCAACGGTTATCATTGCTGAAAATCGGGAGCTGGATGTCCAGAGGCGCATGCGATCGTTTCCCCTTGTGCGTAAGTGTTTCTCCGCAACCATATTGTTCTTACTGTTATTGTGAGCCATTTCTCTCTATTTCTCTCTCTTCTCCTCTTTCTCTCTTATTTTCCCTTAAAACATAATTGTATTGTATTGTATTTCCTGTGTAGTTATCTGGTTAGGTAGTCTATGTTATATTGTAGTGTATGACTTGTATTGTGTTAATTCTTTTGCAAGTATATCATTCAAAATATATATATATTAGGCATTGGACCCTAAGCCCAGGTATCTGTGTATTTCTTATAGTGTTTAGTATTCTCAGAGCGTCGGTGACGCTCGAACAGCATTTGAGTTAATAAGGTTACACTAGGTTGCATCTACACCCTATTTCTACACTAAGGTTTTACTGCATAATATACTGTTTATGGTTTAGATATAAAGGTTTAACATTGTGAGCGTCAGCGCCGCTGGTGATCTCCTCGTGGTCCCGAGCGTCCGCTACGCTATAGCGAATCATTACGTTAGACGGCAGCCAATAGCGTGCCTGCCTGTGATCTCTTGGCCGTGAGCGAACGTGACGCTTGAGCGTCTCGACTACGGCTAAGCGATTGCTACGCAACGAGCGTACCCTTACGGTACTCCATACGTGAATAGCGTACAGTGTTCTTAGACCTCATAAAGGGTTTTATATAAGATAAATATTTAGCTTTATCAATTGGCGGCTCGCCCGTCCTTCACATATCTGCACTAGGTAATTTCAGCAGACATTATCCAGCAGCAAAGGGCGGGAGGTCATATTCCTCGTAGTGCTGTTTGGATAAGCGTCTGCTTCGCTTAGTAAAGGGTGCTGAAGGAATCCGGGACCGGAGGTAAGAACAAAACGATAGTGTCTTTTTAAAACTGTTTATTTCTGTCTTGCGTACACACGCACGCATATCTGCATTTCTTTTCATTCGTGTATTTTCATATATCACTCTCCTGTTTGCCATTGTATAATTGATAAACGTACTAAGAGAGATTTGCCGCTATTTCATAGTTAAAAAGTAAAGGTAATACAGTTAAGGTATAGAAATACACACAGCTCTACCTAAAGGTAAAAGGAGAGATTGGTGTGGTGTGCGGTAGATGATCGAGGATCATCTACATTGATAAAACGTGTTAGTTGTGTTACGGTGGACAAAGACTGGTGTACACGTGTCTCTAACAAAGGGAGACTCGCGTACGCAAAGGCCGACGCACGCAGCGTAAATTACGCAACGGAGCGTCTGGGTACGCCCACGTAACTCAAGTCACACGATAGTGTTGATTTTTAAGTAACGCAACAGGCGATAAATAGCGCAACAGGCGATAAATAGCGCAACAGGCGATAAATAGCGCAACAGGCGATAAGTAGCGCAAATCTATTTTAAATTCGAAATTTAAATTAATAGATCCTTCTCCTAATTTGTAACACATCTGGTCTAAAGAGAAATTTCTGCGCAGAAATAGAAATAGAAACAAAAGTGTATATGTGGTGAGTGAGTGTGTTTTTACAATTTTGAGGATTGAACCAAAAGAAATCATCGAGTTCTCGTGAAGGTACATACGTGTAAGTGACATGCACGGTGGCTAGGGAGGCATCCTTGGTTAAACAAAAAATTTGAGCATTAGAGTATAGCAGACCAGGAGGTCATACTGTAGCAGACCAGGAGGTCTAGGTACAGCAGACAAGGAAGTCCGCTATAGAGTCCACAGGCACAACACCAAAAAAAAAAAAAGGGTTGGTGCAACACCCATATAGGCCATACAAGCTCTTGCTGAAGGAATTCGCAGCCGCAATTTTCGATTCCGCTGGTCGCTCCGTACATAAGATTAGTTGCTTATGTGCTGAACGATTGTACCGCACGTAATTGTGTGCATTAGTAAACCTGACCGGTACTATTTGTGTACGAAGGTCATAAACGCTATTTGTACATTCTAACGTGATTTGTGTAATTTTTTATTTTTTCAAAAAGGGAAGTTCGCTGGTCACTCAGGAACTATCTGACAACCACACCTTTACTGGAAAGGGTTAATGCTCTGCGGATCACACTCACATGTTCCAGTAAACAAAGGTTAATAGGGGCCCTGGGTCGAGTACGCCAGCACTATATCAGTGTGATCAGGTCGTATTGGTCGGCGTGGGCGAGTGAGTGAGGTGCTCGGTAAACTTCACCGCCAACCTATCGTGAATATCTTGGTTTTTTGTAAGGTTCCGTAACACCTGCAAATTATGGGGGCCAGTTGTTCAGGAAGGGGGCGATCAACCTCGGTTCGGGTTGATTCTATAAACCGACCAGTCGGGTCGGCAAGGTACGTAATGTGTGAAAAGTACGGAAGTCACACAGAAGCTTTATGTGATGAATGGGAGAGAATGACAGTACATGACGGGGAGAAATTCCCAAGAGTAGGTAGCTTCAGCACAGAAGTGTTAACGAATTTAAGGAGAAGGATATGTCTCATTAAATCAGCAAAGAGACGAATCAAGCATTATGATTATTTGCAGTTGTGGCAACAGGAGGGTGACATACAGAGAGGATTGGCTCAGGCGGCGGGATCTGGCTCGATCAGGAAACTGATAGCCACGGCCCCACCGCCACCATACATATCAGGAGAGAAATTGGTTGCGGAGAATGACGCACTAAGGTGTAACAAACAAACACTTAGCAACTGTGTAAATGTTAAAGATAATGTTAACCAATTAACCAATGCAAGTATTAACCCGTGCAAGTTGTACCCTGTTTTGAATTTTCCCCAGGAGTGTGATCAAGAGGACGAATCGGCAACAATATCAGCGCTCTCTCTAGCAGCCACCATATCAGAAACAACAGTAGGCACGGCCCAACCCATAAGATTAGTAACAAAGCCCCCTAGCGGAGGGACAGGTGAGGTCGTATCAACGGATGGACTTGCCCCAAGAGACTGTGATCCGGATTTTCCTGTTGACCATGATGTTGACCAGAGCAGTCTGTTCCGGCGAGAGTACCATGGAGGTCGAGAGAGGTTCTGGAATGGGTTCTGATGATAAAGATGGAGGCGTAATTTTCCAAGAACAACTTAACCAACAAGTAAAGGCGAGTATCAGAAAACGATCCGATAGCATTGACAATAGAAGGAATTGTGAAGGATTGTTAGCTGAAGAAAACTGTATCTGTAGGCTCTGTGACAACGTAGTGGAGGATGGGTGCATTAAGAAATGCCAATCCAGTTTTAATATCCATATGGACCGGCATCCATTGAGTGACTATCACTCCTTAGTGGGTAGTGTGTTAAATAAAACAGATTGTTGGGTATGCTCTCAAGTACCTCAAGGTCATAGCAAATCAGGGCTAGTACCATTTCCTTTAACGTTAGGGGAGGTACTTGAGTTAAGTGGTGGGAGACGGGTGGACAGGAGGTTTAATATCTCCAGCCCTCCTAGTTTGAAGCTCCACCAATACCATGTGGATAGGTCCCTATTATGTTTTAACATCTCCAATCCCCGAAAGCCAGGAAATTGGGAAGTGTCATGGAGTAACCAAACCATGACCTTTTCGCATAGAGCAGATAGAATGCTTACAGATACAGAGCTTATACGCCACATAGCCAGTAGAGGAAAATCTTTCCGATATAGGTATACCTTAGGAAATAGGATTACGAGAGTTGGAGAGGTATCACCAGGATACTGTGCACATATCGTACAAACTGATACGTGTACTAGACAGATGGGAGAATTAGGGTTAGGAGATTTCACATGGAAGATGTGTAATATGGTTATGTCCTACTCCGTCCCATATGTTCTCCCCGATGATGCATATTTCATATGCGGGAGGAAGGCGTATAAGTGGCTTGCCCCAAACTCTGAAGGATTGTGTTATATTGGAAAAGTACTGCCTGAAGTAATGACTGTATCACATGACAAAATGAAAGACATACACCGTGTTGCCCAAACTCCTTATACTCACACCCATTACGAGCACGTAGTTAAACGGCACCTGATAGAAAGAACAGAGCATCCGGCCTCTGACATGATCCATGAATCCACCGGGATTCAGGTTCTAATCGCGTTAGATTTCACTAGCACCGCCTGAGGAGTGTTGAATTATAAATACATATCTGCGCTCGCAAATTTGTTAGATAATATCACTGAAATGTATGATGACACGTTTAGGTATACTGGAAGAGAACTTCAAGCTTATAAAACAGAACTGGTACAGCATAGAATGGTTCTTAATTACCTCACAGCAGTGACAGGCGGATATTGTGTCACACTGGCAACACAATACGGCGTGAAATGTTGCACATATATTACGAATAGCACCGAGGACCCGGTCGAGGTCATAGACCAAAAGATGGACGATATTCTCCAACTGAAGTGGGAATTTCGCAGGAGACACAATCTCACTCTTGCTGCTGTAGGTAATGAGCTGACTGGTTGGGTGTCATGGTTGAACCCGCGAAATTGGTTCTCTGGTTTAGGAGACTGGGCTCAAGGAGTCATAATGGATGTTGGGAAGTTTCTCCTATGTATCTTAGGTGTTATCATAACGATTGGCTTGATATTTAGATGCGGTCAGGCTTTAACGAAGTGTAAACGAAGTACCAGGGTGATGAGTTTAAGGAGTGAGGAAACTGTAATTCCAATGGATTTGATTTATGACCAAAATGTAGAAACAATGATGTGATGAAAATGCGATTTCTACGGTCCGTTTCTTTCACCTGTTTTTCCGTTTCCTCCAAGGTAAAAAGACCCACTTGGACGAGGAATTTGATGAGCCGATATACAGACAACAGATGGATTAAAGAAGAAGTTTTGACAACCTGATACACAGATTTTTGATGAACTTTGCCATAGATCCCCAGTTTCCCTAGAAATTTTAAAATTACGCTAGCCCAACACTTTTGTAAATCTATGGACATTGACAAAGCTTTTGCTCGCACCTTATGGGCAAAAGCACAAAGAAGACTGCATTCAACAGACACCGAACAAGACTTCAACCGACAAATGTTCATTTACCTGACATAGAATACCACTGCATTTACCGTAATTATGTCTTTTCTTCATCTCTACAACCTTCAGGTAATTACACACATAGTATAGGGAATACAGGCACAGATATCAGCAATCACATTCATGTATCATCAACTAAAATGTGCTCCCCCATTTTGTTACAACCAAAAGCCGAAAAGAGCTCGGTAAAGTTTGACAGCCCATCCACAGACCCGTACCACGGGATAAGAAGGAATTCAAATGTATACTTCGCAATGCCTCGAAGCTTGATGTACAACACGTACGGCACGATGATACATGACCCCCCAAACATGGATTCATACACACATGCTTCTACTATCTCACTAGGTCATACCCTCTTCACACCTTCTCCACTCTCCTCCCTTACCCAACCATGGAAATGTATTAACCCCTGACATATATTTTTCTCTTTTTGAAATGTTTTAGAAGGTGGCAGTTATTGTTGACTGCCAAAGGGTGGACTGTCAAAGTCAGAAAAATATCTCTATACACACTGCCATATTTGCACCTCATACACGTCCGCACTGCGCATGCGTACGCTCTCCCGTGCGTGCGCATACTCACAGTCGCGGGCACCCGCAGGCGCACGGTATGCGTATTTACGGTAGAGTTTATGTGATCGTAGCGTGCGACTCAATCGTTACATATTTTAACTATATAATGTATTTTGTAGATCATGGTCCCTTTGATAGATTCTGAAAGTTTAGTTAATATAGCATGTTCCTGGACAGGGGGATCCCTCTTTGTATTGTACGAAGGGTCTAACAGGAGTCATACAGTGGTGTTTAGTACCCATCGGAAGAGTATTTAATTAGCAATATTCCGGTGTTGGTTTGGAGCGGATTAATCGCTCGTGCGAATAGTTATGGACATAAGAAGTTTATGTCCATTTACTATTATTTGCTCTTACTTAGCCATGCGGCGGGAAACCCAGTTTCCCTCCCACCTGAGCTGTTGGAAATCGTCACAGCCCACCTGTATGAATCAACCTATGACCTTTTGTTATAGTGCGAGGAGGAATTCCTGTGTCCAATGAACAATGAGATTGTAGGGACCATTGGATTGTATTGTGTGTGGGGCATAAATAGACAAGCCAATCACATCCAGCTCACTCTTCAACGGTTATCATTGCTGAAAATCGGGAGCTGGATGTCCAGAGGCGCATGCGATCGTTTCCCCTTGTGCGTAAGTGTTTCTCCGCAACCATATTGTTCTTACTGTTATTGTGAGCCATTTCTCTCTATTTCTCTCTCTTCTCCTCTTTCTCTCTTATTTTCCCTTAAAACATAATTGTATTGTATTGTATTTCCTGTGTAGTTATCTGGTTAGGTAGTCTATGTTATATTGTAGTGTATGACTTGTATTGTGTTAATTCTTTTGCAAGTATATCATTCATAATATATATATATTAGGCGTTGGACCCTAAGCTCAGGTATCTGTGTATTTCTTATAGTGTTTAGTATTCTCAGAGCGTCGGTGACGCTCGAACAGCATTTGAGTTAATAAGGTTACACTAGGTTGCATCTACACCCTATTTCTACACTAAGGTTTTACTGCATAATATACTGTTTATGGTTTAGATATAAAGGTTTAACATTGTGAGCGTCAGCGCCGCTGGTGATCTCCTCGTGGTCCCGAGCGTCCGCTACGCTATAGCGAATCATTACGTTAGACGGCAGCCAATAGCGTGCCTGCCTGTGATCTCTTGGCCGTGAGCGAACGTGACGCTTGAGCGTCTCGACTACGGCTAAGCGATTGCTACGCAACGAGCGTACCCTTACGGTACTCCATACGTGAATAGCGTACAGTGTTCTTAGACCTCATAAAGGGTTTTATATAAGATAAATATTTAGCTTTATCAGGTATTCAATTCGAGAAACCTGGATTGCACACATATACCTGTGCCTGTTTGTTGCAAAAGGTCCAGGCCTATAGGAAGGAAGTAAACAGTGATGATCCTGCTGTTAGTGCTTGGTCAGGATTGATTGTGGTGTCATACTACTACTACACTTGGTATTCCCTGGGGGTCACCCTTCCAGGTACTGGCCAGGCCCAACACTGTTTGGCTTCCAAGATCAGGCGAGATTGGGCGTGTACAATGTGGTATGATAGTAAAAAAGTGACACATATCCTGACGCACTAATGAGAGTGCATCTGAAATAATTTTTCAAGCTCTGCTTGAAAAAAAGAGGGAGTGGTATGGAGTAAGAATCACAAGATTATGAAGCGTGGATCTGCTGTTCGCGTTAGACAGAGGGGGTCCTCTGAATCCCGGATGAGAGTCCACAAAGTAGGAAACAGATTGTGCCAGATTCCTGGTTAGGATATTAGTATATGTAACACTAATGAAAATCGAATGACTTTATCGTGATAGGTACATTAAGTATGATAGAATAACTGCTAAACTGTTTCACCAAGTAGAGCGGAGCACTAATATGAAATATTAACTATTATCAGAGATTATCCTAGTTGAGAAAGAAGTGCACATACTTCAAAGGGTGAATACACAGGGCAATGTGTTATCATAGAACACATACGTATATTTATATTATTTAACTTTAGCAGCTGTCAAATAGAACAGTAAATCATGGATTCAGCTAGGACAGAAAAGTAAATAAATGCCCTAGGTAAAAAGAGTGTGAATTTCTGCAGAGTACTATGCTACTATTGTGATAAATTTCAGGTAACTGATTAAATGGTTACTATCTAAATTAGCGATAAAGAAGTACCGGTTACCACCCAGGTCCCCGGGTGGATATAGACCTGAAGAGCAATATAAGTACTCAGGAATTCATGTTAGGAGTCCATGAAATAAACAGAGGAGTAGGAAACCCATTCTGGATGGTAGGATATTGGAGGTCCTTTGTGTGAGAAGGAAGACGCATTTCCCCTGTGTAGCCGAGCTTGTTCACTTCCAATTGTGTCTGCAGTCTCTTATCAATCTATAATGGATATAGATAAACCAGGACACACCCTTCATTTTTAGAAGGTGTTCTTTCCTTATCCTTTATGTGGAGCTTTGTAACTGTTAGATACTAAATCTATTTTAATGTAACCAATAAAAAATATGTTCTTAATTCACTAATAACTAAATTTTCTCACTACTAATTACAATAAGAGTGCGCCCACACACAAGTCTTTTTCTCTTTAATGTTTTGTGTAAAGGGTACCGACAGCTCTCCCAGTGACCTCAAGTGTTGTGCAAAAATATTTACCTTTTTACCTCAAAGGAGGAGACCGAGAAACTAAGCACGAAGACCTAGGGCCCTTTGGAATAGAGTCAGCCTAACCCTGCAAACCTTACATATATAACATACAGCGGGTGGAGCTTGGACTGACGTCCCAGCATTTACAGCCCTGAGCAGAGCAGCATCAGAGGCGGGACGGGGCAGAGAAGGAGGCGGATTATTCTCCTCAGTGCCAGACTTTTTGACAGCATCAATCCGGGAAAGGCCCGCCCAGAGGTGCGGCTTGACAAAGATTGGCAGTGGTGGTGTAAATTCTAATTGGTGATCTTCTGTGATAAACTAGTTAGGTTAACTTTAGGTATATCCTGTTGGCCAGAAAATAAGACACAGAGACTACACATTCCCATACAAAAAATCAGTTTATTGTTTTGTTGTGTTCTCGGGCGGTTTCATGGAGGGGCACTTTGATGCTACCAGTTCTCAACAACATCCTACCACAAGTGAGCCTATTTTAAAAGCAGTATTATATTTGCTTAAATACCAGCGCTTTTTGGGGGTTATTCCGACCCGTTCGCACACAGCGGTTCTTCGCTGCAGTGCAAACGGGTCGGAACTGCGGCTGCGCGGCGCCCGCGCATCATTGCCCAGTGATGGGCAGTCACCAGGCAACGACACCAGTACCGAAGAAAGAGAAAGCAGGCCCAATCACAAGAAGATTGACAACGGGAAGGAGGATCGGGGCGTCTTCTCACCGTTTCCCGGGCGTGGTAAGGCGTACGCAGGCGTGTCCAGGCGTTTGGAGGGCGGATGTCTGACGTCACAGCCGGGACCTTCATCGCTGGAGCCGCCGCACTGGGTAAGTAGGTGCAGGGCTGGTCTTGTTTTGCAGGAAACATTTTTAGCATAGCAGGGCTGCACAAGTGATCGCAGCCCTGCTATGCTAAAATACACTCCCCCATAGGCGGCGGATAGTTGATCGCACGAGCAGCAAAAAGTTGCTACGTGAGATCAACTCGGAATGACCACCTTCATCTCTTTGTGATTATACTTGAAATTTTGTAGTGAAGCATGGATATTCAGCTAGTAATGAATAAATAAATACTTGCTGACATCTCCAATTAATTTCATACTGTAGTCACAGTTTTCATCTATATATTAAATCACTACAGGCTACTGCAATAATAAACAAAGTGGGTAATTCTTAAGCAGTGCACTGTTCCTGTTGGAAGGGCGGGTGTCTGTTGGAAGGGGTCAGGTTAGAGGGTCATAATGCATCAAAGGTAAAAAATCAACAACATTAACAAAAAAAACAAACATTGATTGTGTGCAAGTCATTAAAGAGTAGACTAACTGAATCAAACAAAGACATATATCAAACTGGTTGGACCTTTGTTTTATATAGTTACTTATTGCATGCATGCCATGTGTGCCCTATTCATGGGGTGGCCTTCTGTATGCCGAATGTCGGGATCCCGGCGCACATTATACCGGCGCCGGAATCCCGACACCCGGCATACCGACAGCTATTCTCCCTCGTGGGGGTCCACAACCCCCCTGGAGGGAGAATAAAAGTGTGGCGCGCGTAGCGCGCCACCGTGCCTGCAGCGTGGCGAGCGCAGCGAGCCCACAAGGGGCTCCTTAGCGCTCGCCACGCTGACGGTATTCCGGCGGTCGGCCTCCCGGCGCCGGTATGCTGGTCGCCGTGAGCCGGCATACCGTACTACACCCCTATTCATGGGTTGAGCAGGACTTCCTTTATTGAATGGAATTGAATCCTGCTGTATTAAAAGTACATAAACCTGTGCATACGTAAGACAACACTAGAACATATAATGATTACAAAAGACACTGACTCCCTAACATAAAAAGTTTTAAATACACATCATAAAAGGGGAGGCTTTGGGATCCCAACAGCCGGGATATCATACTGAATCCCATAAAAGCAACCAGCAGACTGCAGCTGGTGCTCTGCGGCATCTTAATGTAACAGCTACAGTAGATGGTTTAACTTCAGAGGTTGCAGCTGGATATTAGACACTATGGGGTATATGCAATTATAGTGTATATATATGCTATTGCGATCGAATTCCGGCTGGAATTCGACCGTTTTTGGATTCGACACAATTCGACAGTCGAATCCCGACCGCCGGGACCAGAGTTCGACATATTCAATAAAAAACGGATTAGACAGTCCCGCTGTCGGAAAACGGACCAATTGACGAATATGTGCGTCCTGGATTCGACTTCATGGACGGCACAAAAGTGTTCAATAATCTTGAAAAAAAAATGCGTGGGGTCCCCTCTCCTAAGCATAACCAGCCTCGCGCTCTTTCAGCCGATCCTGGTTGTAAAAATACGGGGGGGGGGGGGGGGGAATGGTGCCAAAAATACGGGGGACAAAACACGTAGGGGTCCCCCGTATTTTTTACACCAGCACCGGACTCCACTAGTCAGAGAGATAATGCCACAGCCGGGGGACACTTTTGGCCGTGGTACCCTGGAGGAGTGGGGACCCCTTAAATCAAGGGGTCCCCCCCCTCCAGCCACCCAAGGGCCAGGGGTGAAGCCCGAGGCTGTCCCCCCATCCAAGGGTGGTGGATGGGGGGCTGATAGCCTTGTGTAAAAAAAAAAAATATTGTTTTTTGTAGCAGAACTACAAGTCCCAGCAAGCCTCCCCCACAAGCTGGTACTTGGAGAACCACAAGTACCAGCATGCGGGGGGGAAACAGGCCCGCTGGTACCTGTAGTTCTACTACAAAAAAAATACCCAAATAAAAACAGTACACACACACCGTGACAGTATAACTTTATTACATACATGCACACCAACATACACACATACTTACCTATGTTGACACGAAGAGTCGGTCCCCTTCTCCACGTAGAATCCACGGGGTACCTGTAAATAAAATTATACTCACAACAATCCAGTGTAGATCGGTCCTCTTCTTGTTTGTAATCAACGTACTTGGCAAAATAAAAAAATGACAATCACGATCCACGCACTGAAAGGGGTCCCATGTTTACACATGGGACCCCTTTCCCCGACTGCCGGGACCCCCCGTGACTGCTGTCAAAGAGGGTCCCTTCAGCCAATCAGTACTGTATTGCATTGTCGAATCCAATTAGACAGATTTTTTTTGTCGAAAATGCCCCGTTTTTTGACATTTGCGGCAATTCCACCGCAACTGCATATACCCCTTAAGGACTGATTTTGAGGTGGGAGCACAGCCAAAGAATAAGAGCAAGTTATACCCCTTTCACAACATCAAAATAACCCAGGTTATCGCTGGGTTAACTCGAGTCCTGGCTCGATGTGAAAGGGTCCCCGAAAAATAACCCAGGTTCAATGACCCAGGAATCCAACCCAGGTAGTGAGCAGGGCTGGACATGGGTAACAGGACAGTGTGAACAGGTTACAGCATAAAGAGAGCCGGATCCCCAGCGCTGGGAGATTATGTCATCACAGTTAACACAGCACCAGTGTGCATTGTAAACAGGGCCGGCCCAGGAATAACCTAGGTCAGAGCCGCAGTGTAAACAAGGTCTGCCCCACGTCGGACCCAGGATTTTGGTACGAAAGGGATATAACTGTGCACCTTGGTAAAAGCAGAGAGATTTAGATTTATGAAGGAATTGTCCAAACTCAAATCTAAAATAAGATTTTACTCACCGGTAAATCTATTTCTCGTAGTCCGTAGTGGATGCTGGGGACTCCGTAAGGACCATGGGGGATTAGCGGCTCCGCAGGAGACTGGGCACAACTAAAGAAAGCTTTAGGACTACCTGGTGTGCACTGGCTCCTCCCACTAAGACCCTCCTCCAGACCTCAGTTAGGATACTGTGCCCGGAAGAGCTGACACAATAAGGAAGGATTTTGAATCCCGGGTAAGACTCATACAAGCCACACCAATCACACCGTATAACTCGTGATACTATACCCAGTTAACAGTATGATAACAACTGAGCCTCTCAACAGATGGCTCAACAATAACCCTTTAGTTAGGCAATAACTATATACAAGTATTGCAGACAATCCGCACTTGGGATGGGCGCCCAGCATCCACTACGGACTACGAGAAATAGAAATAGATTTACCGGTGAGTAAAATCTTATTTTCTCTAACGTCCTAAGTGGATGCTGGGGACTCCGTAAGGACCATGGGGATTATACCAAAGCTCCCAAACGGGCGGGAGAGTGCGGATGACTCTGCAGCACCGAATGAGCAAACTCTAGGTCCTCCTCAGCCAGGGTATCAAACTTGTAGACTCTTGCAAGAGTGTTTTAACCCGACCAAGTAACAGCTCGGCAAATTTGAATAAAGCCGAGACCCCTCGGGCAGCCGCCCAAGAAGAGCCCCTTTTCCTCGTGGAATGGGCTTTCACAGATTTAGGGTGCGGCATTCCAGCCGCAGAATGTGCAAGTTGAATCGTGCTACCGATCCAGCGAGCAATAGTCTGCTTAGAAGCAGGAGCACCCAGCTTGTTGGGTGCATACAGGATAAATAGCGAGTCAGTTTTCCCGACTCCAGCCGTCCTGGAAACATATACTTTTCAGGGCCCTGACTACGTCCAGAAAACTTGGAATCCTCCAAGTCCCAAGTAGCCGCAGGCACCACAATAGGTTGGTTCACATGAAAAACTGATACCACCTTAGGAAGGAATTGGGAACGATTCCTCAATTCCGCCTTATCCATATAAAATACAGATAAGGGCATTTGTATGACAAAGCCGCCAATTCTGATACACGCCTGGCCGACGCCACGGCCCACAGCATGACCACTTTCCACGTGAGGTATTGTAGCTCCACGGATTTAAGTGGCTCAACTCAATGCGACTTCAGGAAATCCAACACTACGTTGAGATCCCACGGTGCCACTGGAGGCACAAACGGGGGTTGACTATGCAGCACTCCCTTAACAAAAGTCTGAACTTCAGGCAGTGAAGCCAGTTCTATTTTGGAAGAAAATCGATAGAGCCGAAATCTGGACCTTAATGGAACCCAATTTTAGGCCCATAGTCACCTCTGACTTGTAGGAAGTGCAGAAAGCGACCTAGCTGAAATTCCTCCTTTGGGGCCTTCCTGGCCTCACAGCACGCAACATATTTCCGCCATATGCGGTGATAATGGTTTGCGTTCACTTCTTTCCTAGCTTTAAATAGCGTAGGGATAACTTCCTCCGGAATGCCCTTTTCCTTCAGGATCCGGCGTTCAACCGCCATGCCGTCAAACGCAGCCGCGGTACGTCTTGGAACAGACAGGCCCCCTGCTGCAGCAGGTCCTTGTCTGAGCGGCAGAGGCCATGGGTCCTCTGAGATCATTTCTTGGAGTTCTGGGTACCAAGCTCTTCTTGGCCACCCGGAACAATGAGTATAGTTCTTACTCCTCTCCTTCTTATTATTCTCATTACCCTGGGTATGAGAGGCAGAGAAGGGAACACATACACCGACTGGTACACCCACGGTGTTACCAGAGCGTCCACAGCTATCGCCTGAGGGTCCCCTGACCTGGCGCAATATCTTTGTAGCTTTTTGTTGAGGCGGGACGCCATCCTGTCCACCTGTGGCCTTTCCCCACGGTGTACAATCATTTGGAAGACTTCTGGATGAAGTCCCTACTCTCTCGGGTGGAGGTCGTGTCTGCTGAGAAAGTCTGCTTCTCAGTTGTCTACTCCGGGAATGAACACTGCTGACAGTGCTAACACATGATTTTCCGCCCATCGGAGAATCCTTGTGGCTTCTGCCATCGCCCTCCTGCTTCTTGTGCCGCCCTGTCGGTTTACATGAGCGACCGCCGTGATGTTGTCTGACTGGATCAGCACCGGCCGGTGTTGAAGCAGGGTCTAGCCTGACTTAGGGCATTGTAAATGGCCCATAGTTCCAGAACATTTATGTGTAGGGAAGTCTCCTGACTTTTCCATAGGCCTTGGAAGTTTCTACCCTGTGTGACTGCCCCCCAGCCTTGAAGGCTGGCATCCGTGGTCACCAGGACCCAGTCCTGTATGCCGAATCTGCGGCCCCCTAGAAGATGAGCACTCTGCAGTCACCACCACAGTGACACCCTGGCCCTTGGAGACAGTGTTATCCGCCGATGCATCTGAGAATGCGACCCGGACCACTTGTCCAACAGATCCCACTGGAAGATCCTTGCATGGGACTTGGCGAATGGAAATTCTTCGTAAGAAGCTACCATCTTTCCCAAGGCTCACGTGCATAGATGCACAGATACCTGTATTTGTATTAGGAGGTCTCCGTCTAGAGACGCCAACTCCTTGGACTTCTCCTCCGGGAGAAACCCTTTTTATCCTGTTCTGTGTCCAGAACCATACCCAGGAACAGTAGACGCGTCGTAGGAACCAGCTGTGACTTTGGAATATTCAGAATCCAGCCGTGCTGTTGTAGCACTTCCCGAGATAGTGCTACTCCGACGAACAACTACTCCCTGGACCTCGCCTTTATAAGGAGATCGTCCAAGTACGGGATAAGTACTTCGGCCATTACCTTGGTAAATACCCTCGTGCCGGGGACAGACCAACGGCAACGTCTGGAATTGGTAATAACAATCCTGTACCACAATTTTGAGGTACACCTGGTGACGAGGGTAAATAGGGACATGCAGGTAAGTATCCTTGATGTCCAGTGATACCCTGAAATTTTCCAGGCTTGCAATAATCGCCCTGAGCGATTCCATTTTGAACTTGAACCTTCGTATATAAGTGTTCAAGGATTTCAATTTTAGAATGGGTCTCACCGAACCGTCTGGTTTCGGTACCACAACATTTTGGAATAGTAACCCCGGCCTTGTTAAAGGAGGGGTACCTTGATTTCACCTGCTGGAAGTACAGCTTGTGAATTGCCGCCAGTACTACCTTTCTCCGAGGGCAGCAGGCAAGGCTGATGTGAGGCAACGGCGAGGGGGAGTCGTCTCGAACTCCAGCCTGTATCCCTGTGATACTACTTGCAGAACCTAGGGATCCACCTGTGGGCAAGCCCACTGATCCCTGCAGTTCCCGAGATGCGCCCCCACCGCACCTGTCTCCACCTGTGGAGCCCCAGCGTCATGCGGTGGACTCAGAGGAAGCGAGGGAAGATATTTGATCCTGGAACTGGCTGACTGGTGCAGCTTTTTCCTTCTTCCCTTGTCTCTGTGCAGAAAGGAAGCGCCTTTGACCCGCTTGCTTTTCTGAAGCCGAAAGGACTGTACCTGAAAATACGGTGCTTTCTTTAGGCTTTTGTGAGGAAACCTGAGGTAAAAAAAATTCTTCCCAGCTGTTGCTGTGGATACGAGGTCCCAGAGACCATCCCCAAACAATTCCTCACCCTTATAAGGCAGAATCTCCATGTGCCTTTTAAATGCAGCATCACCTGTCCACTGCCAGGTTTCTACTACCCTCCTGGCAGAATGGACCTTGCATTAATTCTGGATGCCAGCCGGCAAATATCCCTCTGTGCATCCTTTATATATAAGACAACGTCTTAAATATGCTCAATGTTAGCATAATATTATCCCTGTCTTAGCGTATTAACATTATCTGACAATGTGTCAGACCACGCTGCAGCAGCACTATTTATGCTGAGGCAATTGCAGGTTTCAGTATATAACCTGAGTGTGTAAATACAGACTTCAGGATCGCCTCCTGCTTTTTATCAGCAGGTTCCTTCAAGGTGGCCGTATCCTAAGACGGCAGTGCCACCTTTTGACAAACGTGTGAGCGCCTTATCCACCCTAAGGGATATCTCCCAACGTGACCTATCCTCTGGCGGGAAAGGGTACGCCATCAGTAACTTTTTAGAAATTACCAGTTTCTTATCGGGGGAAACCACGCTTCTTTACACACTTCATTCACTCATCTGATGGGGGAACAAAACAGTGGCTGTTTTTTCTCCCCAAAAATAAAACCCCTTTTATATGGTACTTGGGTTCATGTCAGAAAATGCGTAACACATTTTTCATTGCCGAGATCATGTAACGGATGTTCCTAGTGGATTGTGTATATGTCTCAACCTCGTCGACACTGGAGTCAGACTCCGTGTCGACATCTGTGTCTGCCATCTGAGGTTTTGAGCCCCTGATGGCCTTTGAGACGCCTGGGCAGACGCGGGCTGAGAAGCCGGCTGTCCCACAGCTGTTACGTCATCCAGCCTTTTATGTAAGGAGTTGACACTGTCTGTTAATACCTTCCACCTATCCATCCACTCTGGTGTCGGCCCCACAGGGGGCGACATCCAATTTATCGGCCTCTGCTTCGCCTCCACGTAACCTTCCTCATCCAACATGTCGACACAGCCGTACCGACACACCGCACACACACAGGGAATGCTCTGACTGAGGACAGGACCCCACAAAGTCCTTTGGGGAGACCGAGAGAGAGTATGCCAGCACACACCAGAGCGCTATATAATGCAGGGATTAACACTATAACTGAGTGATTTTTCCCCAAATAGCTGCTTGTATACATATATTGTGCCTAAATTTAGTGCCCCCCCTCTCTTTTTAACCCTTTGAGCCTGAAAACTACAGGGGAGAGCCTAGGGAGCTGTCTTCCAGCTGCACTGTGAAGAGAAAATGGCGCCAGTGTGCTGAGGGAGAAGCCCCGCCCCCTTTTCGGCGGACTTTCTCCCGCTTTTTCTGTGATACTGGCAGGGGTAATTTTACATCTATATAGCCTCTGGGACTATATAGGATGTATATTTTGCCAGCCAAGGTGTTATTTATTGCCCTCAGGGCGCCCCCCCCCCCCCCCAGCGCCCTGCACCCATCAGTGACCGAAGTGTGAGGTGTACATGAGGAGCAATGGCGCACAGCTGCAGTGCTGTGCGCTACCTTGGTGAAGACCGAAGTTTTCTGCCGCCGATTTTCCGGACCTTCTTCGTGCTTCTGGCTCTGTAAGGGGGACGGCGGCGCGGCTCCGGGAACGAACACCAAGGTCGGGTCCTGCGGTCGATCCCTCTGGAGCTAATGGTGTCCAGTAGCCTAAGAAGCCCAAACTACCACCTGTTAGGTAGGTTCGCTTCTTCTCCCCTTAGTCCCTCGCTGCAGTGAGTCTGTTGCCAGCAGATCTCACTGAAAATAAAAAACCTAAATATACTTTCTTTCTAGGTGCTCAGGAGAGCCCCTAGTGTGCATCCAGCTCGGCCGGGCACAAGAATCTAACTGAGGTCTGGAGGAGGGTCATAGAGGGAGGAGCCAGTGCACACCAGGTAGTCCTAAAGCTTTCTTTAGTTGTGCCCAGTCTCCTGCGGAGCCGCTAATCCCCCATGGTCCTTACGGAGTCCCCAGCATCCACTTAGGACGTTAGAGAAATTATAGTGTAAAACTAAAGCTGTCCAACATTTTTGGCTACACGCAAAAGCAGCCAGTAGTTACCCTGTGCACAGCTACTGTTATGGGGCCATACTAGGCAGTCAATTGGGCCAATTCAGCATTCTGCCGATGTGTGGGTTGGGTGATTAGCAAATCCAACATGTTGGACAATCTTGATTTGCTGGTTTCGATCCAAAAGTGATCAGAAACGCTGAGTTGGGGATTTTTAACATGTTGAATTTTACTGATCACACGAGAAATCGGATTGGCGAATTGGGGATTCTGCATTACTCCCGACTCAGGCCATTAAGCATGCAAGCTATCCAGATTCTCAAATATGACGCTTCCCCCAAGGAACAAAATGATCTGCTCTCAAATATTTCTGGATTAACTAAGTGATGTTTAACAATTATTAAAGATGTTCAGCATAGGTACCAGTAAATTGTGCGATTTTCTGATCAGTGTTATTAACATCTGGGCACCAAACACACATATACCAGACTGAAAACATACGTTTTCTTTTGTCAGACAAGAACCCCCCCCCCCCCTCCCCAAAAAAAAAAAAAAATAGTATGCATAACACCTATACTGTTGTTTTTGTAAGAACTCCCTCACCACATTACTACAGGGACGAGCACTATAATATATGTGACATATGGTGTTACAAGAAAACCATATGAGTATAAGAGTTAAAATGTTGATTGCAACAGAAATTACCTTGCGCTGGAACAATGTTTAAGGGGGCTAATTCAGACCTGATCGCTCGCTAGCGTTTTTGCAGCGTTGTCATCAGGTCACAACTGCGCATGCTCCGCAATGTGCAGGTGCGTCGCACAGATACAAAGCGGATCGCTCAGCAATGGGTTTGTGTGAAGGATCCATTCGCACGCGCGATAACAAGGACATTGACAGGAAGAAGCCGTTTGTGGGTGGCAACTGAACTTTTCTGGGAGTGGTTGGAAAAACGCAGGCATGTCCAAGCGTTTGCAGGGAGGGTTCCTGACGTCAATTCCGGTCCCGGACAGGCTGATGTGTTCGCAGCGACTGAATAAGTCCTGGGCTACTCAGAGACTGCACAAGATCTGTTTGTACAGCTCTACTACACATGCATTTGCACACTTGCAAAGCGAAAATACACTCCCTGTGGGCGGTGACTATCTGTTTGCAGCAGTGCAAAAAAAACCCTAGCGAGCGATCAGGTCTGAATTTGGCCTAAGATCTTATATGAAATGACTGACCCAAGGTAAACGTCAACCGGGTATATATAGGAAATGGTGATGCAGCCTTGGTGAGCCTAACGAGCCCTATCCTTACCCTAATACTTGCCTCCAGTCCTCTGTGGCTTCTTGCGCTGCTGGATACATATCTTCTGCTATCGGCTCCAGCCACTAAGTTCCACGTTATACCAGGAACCGGAAGTGGCCGGGTGATGTTGATGCTGGGAGTTGGGGGATCCGTAGTGCTATTCTGACAGCTATCAACATATTTCCGATGTCTGTGTACTTTGTCATGGATGCTGGTATGGGCACTGTGCAGTCCTTTAAATCGAAGGCTCATTTTTTATTTTTTTTATTTTATTGTTTCGCATAAAAAAAGGGCATGTAGTGTGGTACTCCGCAGCCTGAGCCGATTGCATGGAAAAGGCTCTGCCAGTGCAAGAGGGAAGCATTATAGAAAGTATGGGGCTAGTTTGGCTCACCAAGGCTGCATCACCTATTCCCATATATAGACAGTTGTCATTTACAAATGATCAATAATTTCATAAAAGATCTTAAAACATTGTTTCAATGCATAGTCATTTCTAGTGCAATAAAGTGTAACATTTGAACTCTTCTAGGTTTCTTATGATTTTCTTGTCACATCATATAATATATACATTCCAGCACTTGTCTGTTTATAGTCTTGACTAGAGCTGCTGATCATATCCTAGTTCATTTATCCATATTACAAATATCCATAATAACAAACTTTTATATCCAGTGTATTACAATAAACCTGTAAATCTTTAGTGGCCGTTTAAGGCCAAGATATTTTACCAGGGCAATCTTACTATCTAAGAAATGTAACTAATCCCATTTTGTACATGCAACAATTTGTGTGTAGTTACACATTACTCAATTGACAAGAAGTGCTTACATGGATTGTTTTTTTACTAATGTCCGTAATCCACATCACAAAGAATGTGAATCAGTAATAAGTGTAGTATATAGAGCATTCATAGTGAATGCTGAAAATTATGCATAGTTGTAATATTTTACTTTCCAGCGTTGATTATGAGTACCAAATCAGGCCCTTCTGATGTGGACATCTTGGCAGTATATCACACTAGCTTACTGGAGGCAAGAATAAACCTCAAAAGTTATAGACAGCACCCAGTAGGGAGCTGGTATTATTCTGAAAAGTATTAAGTTATTCTTTGCCACTTATAAATCCCAACAATGGGGTAAATTTACTAAGGTGGGAGTTTTCTTTAGAACTGGTTATGTTGCCAATAGCAACATCACATTACATTTATCTAGCTGCTTCTAGAAAATAATAGATAGAATCTGATTGTTAGCTATGGGAAACATCATCAGTTCTAAAAAAAAACTCCCACCTTAGTAAATTGACCCCAATGTATGCCTTACACCAGTGGTTCTCAAACTGTGTGCCGTGACACCCTGGGGTGCCTCAGGACACTTACATTGGTGCCTTGGATTTGTGGTCCAGGACCAATTCAGATTATTTATGGTCAATGTATTAGGCAAAGCAGTGCTGGTGGCTAACAATCATAAAATATGTGGACAAACAGAAGCAAATCTTGTCCCTCACCACACAGTTGAACCTACGGATGAGATCTAAAACACAATTTACTTAATTTAATATTTTTTTCCAAATTTCTCAATAAAAAACTTTTGGCCTAGGGGTGCCGTGAAAAAAATAATGACACTCTAGGGCAGGGATGGGGAACCTTTGGCCCTCCAGCTGTTGTTGAACTACACATCCCAGCATGCCCTGCAACAGTTTTAGCAAGGCCAAATTGGAAAACTGTTGCAAGGCATGTTGGTATGTGTAGTTCAGCAACAGCTGGAGGGCCAAAGGTTCCCCATCCCCGCTCTAGGACACAGTGCTTAAAAAAAGTTTGGGAACACCAAGAATATATAGCTGTTCTATACTAAACTCTTTTTTAATTATTATTATTATTAATAACTATAATTACACTTTTTGGGTAAATTTTACATGTAGAATTTACTCGCTAAATGATCTCCCCGCATTCACAGCGAGTGTCAGACATTTACCTAAGGCAGAGGTTCTCAAACGCGGTTCTCAAGGCAGTCCAGGTTTTAGGTATATCCATGGCTCAGCACAGATGGTTAAATCAAATTGATTGAGGTGCTAATTAAGTCAGCTGTGGCCAAGAATGGATTTACTTAAAACCTAGACCAGGCATTCCCAACCGCGGTCCTCGAGGCACACCAACAGTGCAGGTTTTAGTGATATCCAGGCTTCAGTCACCTGTGTTCAAGCCTGGATATCACTAAAACCAGGACTGTTATTGTGCCTTGAGGACCGAGGTTGGGAAACACTGACCTAGACCATTAGGGTGACTTGAGGACCGCGTTTGATAACCTCTGACCTAAGAGATAAACCTCAATTTTCTCACTTAGGAAAGCAAGGCCCAGACGCGCTGTCACAGCTGCCAGTGAGGGATTGTCAGTCCCAAATAAACAATGTGAAAAGAGAAATAGACTGGCGCTACGTGTTTCTTCAATGATAATGAGTGACTGTGGATGAATTTCACAAAGGATCCCGGACTGGAACAGTGTGCAAAGTTCCCTGGGGAAAATAAATTCGATACAGCTGGTGTTACCCATGGCGACGGAGAGGCTTGGAAATTAACAGCAAGCAAGCTGTGACGTTTATGTAGAAACTGGGTCTCTCCAATCGATGCTGTAGAGGTAAAGTCCCTAGCTTCATTAGAAGACTTCTGATGAAGCTAGGTGACCGAGCCAAGGGGAAAGGCGTTAAGTGTCAAGCTGCTATCACCACAAGTGTTCTACTCTTCAAAGGATCCAGATATGGACTTTTAAAACCTGCCTTTGGAACTTTCTCTGTGGGACTTTACCTCTACAGCATTGATTGGAGAGACCCAGTTTCTACATAAACGTCACAGCTTGCTTGCTGTTAATTTCCAAGCCTCTGGAAGTCTCCGTCGCCATGGGTAACACCAGCTGTATCTAATTTATTTTCCCCAGGGAACTTTGCACACTGTTCCAGTCCGGGATCCTTTGTGGACACTCATTAGGAGCCATTACAATTTCACTCTCAGCTCCATTTATGCCCTAAACGTCATGTTTCTATTGAATTCAATTTTATATTTTGCATGTAGTATGTGATGTCTAGATAATAAATTACATGTTATTTTTTATTTTTAATATTACATTTTTATTGAAGTTTTGTACAAATTATAGTAACATTTGCATTGGTAAATGAAAAATAAAACAGAAATAGGGGGAAAAGACAAGCACATAACAGAACTAATTAAGACAAGGGAAAGGAAGGTTAGGTATCAGGGACATCTTTGAATAACAATAGAATTGGAATATAAACATAATGAAAGTGAAGAGATCTGAGATCCATATTGAATTATCGAATTACAAATTACAAATTAGGGGCCATCTTGGTTTGGGGAGTTAAGCACAGAAGGGTCAGGAAGGCCAATCATGGTACCGGATAAACCTCTTTGGCCCGATTTCTCTCTATATAAGAACCACTTATCCCATTTCTTACTCATATTGGGTGTCCCGGAGGGAAATCCACCCTCCGACGTTTCAAACACATAATGTTGGTGAACTTTTTGTTCTATCATTAATAACGTGGGAACGACCGCCGACTTCCATTTGGAGGCAATGGCGGCCTTAGTTGCTATGAGAATGTGGCCTAAAATGTATCTGTCGGAATTAGACATCTCACCACGGTAATAGTGAAATAGTGCCAATAGGGGGTCAGGCGTGAGGGTTTCCCCTAGGACCAGTGACATGAAAAGAAACACATCCCTCCAAAGTGCCCGAATTGTTGGGCATAGCCAAAAAATGTGGAGTAAATCCCCCACCAACCCACAATTCCTCCAGCAACTAGCAGAGACCTCGGGCCAAATCTTGTGCAAACGTTCCGGCGTAAAGTACACCCTATGGACCAATTTGTAATACATTTCACAATGATTTATACATTTAGAAATTTTAAAGCAGGATTGAAAGATAATTTTCCAAATATCCTCGGTAAAGACCGCAGGGAGGTCTTTTTCCCATTTGGTCTGTGAGGGGAATACTCCATGTCGGGACTCAGTCACGAGATATTGGTACCATCTGGAGATGCCTCCTTTATTACTGACAGGCAACAGGAGTGACATCAGTAGTTTAGGGGGGCCAAAATGGGGGACTCGGTTAGGGGAACAACTTTGAAGCCAATGCCTCAATTGCAGATATTTGTGAAAATCTTGCTTAGGTACCTGGAATTGTTCCTGAAGTAGGGAAAAGGGGACTAGCACCCCGTCCCGAAGGACATCCTTCAAGGTGGAGAGGCCCCTGTCTCGCCAGTGGTGCAAGTCAAGGTCTGGTATCAGTGTGGCTATAGCGTGGAGAGACAACTGGGGGGAGGGTAGAGCTCCGGTGGGGAGGGACTTAAGTACGTTTTTCCATGCTAACAACGTTGCTTGAACCGCAGAGTTTTCCGTTCCCCCTGGAGGGATAGAAGCGGTGGGCAACCAGAACAAGTCGGATAGTGCGAAGGGGGAGACAGCACTCCGTTCCAGTGACACCCACGGTTTAGGGGTGTCTTGAGTGAACCAATCTCTGGCCTGGGCCAGTAAACAGGCATTGTGATATCTCTCCAAATCTGGGTAGGCTACTCCCCCGTCACACTTCCGTGCCACTAGGGTGGATTTCGCTATTCTCGGTTTTGAGCCCCCCCATACATAGTTTGATAGTAAACGGTTAAATCTATTGCAAATATCTTTAGGGAAGGTCCTAGGAATGGTACGGAAAAGGTACATCAGTTTGGGTAAGAGCACCATCTTCGCAGCTGCTACTCGTCCGACCCAGGAAACCTCCTGCATCATCCAATCTTTAATAAATAGCTCAAATGTTCTAAAGAGGGGGTCATAATTACATCCCATTAAATCTCGCCCTCTAGATATATGTACACCCAAATATTTAAGTGACCTGAGTTGCCATGCGTATTTGTAAGCCATCTTTAGACGCCTAAGAGTGTCATCCGAAATATTCAGAGGGAGGGCCTCGGTCTTAGTAGTATTTAGCTTATAATAGGAGATCCCTGTATAGGAGTCTAAGAGAGAGTGTAGATGTGGTAATGACGATTCAGGGTCGCTAAGGCATACTAAGATGTCGTCAGCAAAAAGACAAATTTTATGGTGCGTCCCTTCCACCACTGGGCCAACAATGGAGTCTAATGTCCTGATCCGCTCCGCCAGGGGCTCAATAGCCAGCACGAAAATGAGGGGTGAAAGGGGGCAACCCTGACGAGTCCCATTCGTGATATTGAATGTATATGAATTACAACCATTGGTGAACACCGAAGCCGATGGGGAGGAATACAGGGCCAAAATGGAGTCGAGTATCCTACCTGCAAATCCAAAGCAGCCCAAGGTAGCCCGTAGATAGTCCCAGTGAAGCCTATCAAATGCCTTCTCTGCATCTAAAGATAGAAGCAGGAGAGGCTCGTCTCGGGCTTGGCAGCGTTCAATCAAATTGATAACCCTCCGTGTGTTATCAGATGCTTGCCGACCTAAAACGAAACTTACCTGGTCGGGGTTAACCAGACCAGACAGGAGTGGGGATATCCTATTCGCAACCATCTTAGCGAACAATTTAAGATCCGTGTTTAGAAGTGCTATTGGGCGGTAGTTCTGGACCACCGCAAGAGATTTACCGGCCTTTGGAATAGTAACTATACGGGCCTCCAACATCTCCTTCGGGAAACATGTGGAGTCTGAAGCTTCGTTGAAAACTGACACTAAAATCGGGGCAAGAGTAGACTTAAAGGTTTTATAGAAGTTAGTGGGGTATCCATCTGGGCCCGGGGCCTTGTTTACTGGGCAGGAATCGATAGCTGCTATGACTTCCTCAGGCACCCAGGGCGAACAAAGGGATTCCCGGGTCTGAGGGTCAATAGTGGGGAGGGACAGCCCTTCCAAGAAACCAGCAATATCTACCGAGGAAGGCTGAGGGGTATCAGGATCATCTCTAAGGTTGTACAGCTGTGAATAGTATTCGGCAAATGCATTAGCTATCTCTACCGGGTCGGTTACTTTAACTCCCGAGGCAGTATGTACCGCATGTATGCGTTCTTTAGCTCTACGTCCCCTTAGTTTACGCGCCAGCAAGCGTCCCGCTCTATTACCAAGCCTATAATATTGTTGATTGAGTCGCTGCAGATTACGATGAACTTCCGATAGGGCAAATGCATTCACCTTGTCTCGGGCAGCAAGGAGTTCCTTAAAGAGGGCTTTATTATTAGGGTTATTTTTATGTGCAGTTTCCAGATGAGCAGCCTCCCTTTCGGCCAAGGCCTGTCTACTTTTATACTCACGTTTAAGTCTAGCTGCTATCTGGATTGCAGAGCCTCTAACCACGGCTTTCAGTGAACACCAATGGGTGAAAACATTTGTGTCCTTGGGACAGTTAGTAGCTAAATATAGGTCTAGAGATTGCTGGATGGCCTGGCGGGCCTCAGGGCGGGATAGAAGGTACGGGCCTAATCTCCAGGGGCCATGGGGGACCACCCTCTTGTCAGCTTCCCAAATCACAACAAGTGGCGAGTGGTCTGACCAAGACATAGGTAATATATCCACTTTGCTAATGGCAGCTAATGTCCACTTATCAACTAACGCCAGGTCTATCTAGAGTACGAGCTATGTACGTGGGAAAAGAAAGTATAATCTCGCTCTGCAGGGTGTTTGGCTCTCCATACATCATACAGCGAATATTCAGCTAACAATTGACCGAATCTGCCTGAGGGATCCTGGGTCGGACTGCTACGAAGAGTCCGGGTTGGACGAGAGCGATCTATATTGGGATCCAGCACCATGTTGAAATCTCCAAGCTCTTGAAGAATTTTACAAAAGGTTCTAAGGAATTTTATTTGCTTGGTATTGGGGGCGTAGCATGAGACCAGAGTGGTCTCCACATTATCTAGCTTACCTACTAAAATTAAATATCTCCCGTCAGGATCTTCATATTTAGAGGACAAGACAAACGGGCAGTGTTGGGCTATGAGAAGAGCCACGCCGGCTTTCTTGGCAGGTCCATTTGCTGTATAGCAAAGGGGGTAATGTGAATTAGTGAAGAGGGGGGGACCTTGACTCTGGAAATGGGTTTCCTGAACCGCTACTACTTGTGCTCTTAGCTTATGAAAATAGTTCAAGGCTACTCTACGTTTTTGAGGAGAGTTAAGCCCTTTGGCATTAATAGAGACTATCTTCACCATTTTCAATTACAGAAGGAACTAATATCTCTGATGACCAATATCTGTGCTGAGACCGGTATACCTGATAGGGGGGGGAAAACATATAAGAATACATGTGGGAAAACAGACATAAAATATAAAACAAAACCAAACTAAATTGATCTCTCGTGAGATCACATCCAGTCGCCATGTTAAGGCGACTGTGTAGGCTAAGGTAGGGGTTAGCGGCATAACTCCCACCCACTGCCATACTTAATTACTGTAAACTGAAGAATATAAGGACGTCTTGATAACATAACAGCAGATGTATGCACATCAGTACACACGGAACCTTAAGAACAAATACGGCAGAGCAAAGGCGCTCCAACCTAAAAGAAAACCTGGGCTATTACTTCTAACATTAGATCTAGAACTAGTCCAGCGGCTCATATAGCTTATCAAACTTTAAAACTAATCCCACCGGCCAACATTAATGTAAACAGTCATGTCCGGGGGGACGTCGGGCACAGCTCCCCTAAAAAAAAAAAAAAAAAAGGAGCAACTATTTGAGCATAGCGGGGAATCATTGAAATGCTTTAAAACAGAGACATTTCTTTCGCTATACCCAGCGCCCCCCATCACGACAGACCATGGCCCTATATGTCTGGGATAAAGCCTTTATCTGAAGAGTCACTGGAGTCGTAACATCGTGACCATAACGGTGTGGTATCAGTCACAGAGCAGGTCTCCTCACTTCACCGACGACCAGTCCTGCTGAAGATGTCGGGGGGAGGGGCCCGCCGTGGGTTCCGTGATATTCCATGATTTAAGCAGCTTTTCTCCTTCATCTGCAGTAGAGATAGAAACAGTAGAGCCATCCCGATGAATCAGCAGCTTGGTGGGGAAACCCCATCTGTAAGGGATATCAGCCTTTCTGAGGGCCGCAGTGATCTGATGGAATGATCGCCGTTTGTAGAGAGTGGCTGCAGACAAATCCCCAAAGAGTTGAAGTCCTTGTAGGGCTGAAGATGTGTCAGACGACGGTCTGGCTGCTTTCAGTAAGGCCTCTTTGACATGAAAGTAGTGCATCTTCATGAGGACATCTCTCGGTGCATCTCCTGGGGCCGCTCTGGCCTTCGGTAGCCGGTGTATTCGGTCGATAATGAGGTCTGTAGATGCAGATCGAGGCAGCAAAGCCTTAAAAATGTTCACCGCGTAATCGTGCAGGCTACTATGTGACACCGACTCGGGGACTCCGCGTAGTTTAAGATTGCTGCGACGCGATCTGTCCTCCAGATCCGTGACCTTGTCTTAAGAGCTTCACCTCTGCTTCTAATGCATCATGAGAGTCCAATAGGTTGTTATGAGACCCCACGACTTCTTCCATTTTAGTTTCCAGATGGTCCGTACGGCCACCCAGGTCATCTATAGATTGTTGGCATGCCGTCAAGGTGGTACGGAACTCAACTGCCACCTCTTCCTTAAAGCGGGACAAAAGTAACTTCATAGTGCCCACCGTGAGGGCCTCCCCATCTCCGACCTTATCCAAGGTCTTGGCAGGCGGATTTACTTCCTGTGACGGTGGGGTCTGGGGAGCTGCACCTGCTGTAGAGGGCCCAGTAACTTTAGGGCCAGGCATTTTCGGAGATGATTTGAAAAATGAGAGCTGCTGTGCAGGCTTTGACGGTTTGCTGCGCCTAGTGGGCATGATAAAGCCCAGACGAAGATAGCTTAATGTAACCAAACACGGAGGATGGAGAGACCAGGAGGCTCCACTTTTTCAGAAGTTAACAAGACATCACATGGATAATGGCAGAGGTAGGAGAAATCTCTTGATTTACATTGGATGAGCAGAGTAGACAGAGCCATTGCGCTAGTCGTCCTCACTTAGACAATGAATTCCTGGTCAACCCAGGCGCGGGGTCAGGGGGGTGTATCTCCTTCACCCGGTGAGCTTCTGACCAAAGTAGGTATGAAACGTTAACGGTAACGGTAGCGCCGGGAGTCGTTTCCTTTTTCTTCACCCCTTTCCGGTCGTGGTGTGTCCGGCTTCTACACTTTAGCCCCGAAATAGTTGAAGGCTGTGGAAGGCCGAGTCGGTCCCCAGGCCCGTCCAGACGGCCGCCCACGGCCGTGGGAGGCCACTCAGGAGAGCAGGGGTGCCCCAGAGCTCCCAGTCCTATAAAGGGGTAACTGCAGGGGGGGGGGGGGTCTCCGCCACCAACCAGGGGCAGCTCCCACTCCAGGGCACGGACAGGAGGTGCAGGCCTGGTTTAATATTTGCAGGGGGTGCGCCTGTAGTAAGCGCCGCCGGGCTGGGCCACAGCCAGGCCGAGGTCAGAGGGAGGGAGGGCAGATCGCAGCGGCGCCAGGCGGGTGCCCGGCCGACGTCTACGGGGAGGGAGGAGAGGCCCGCCGTCCGCTCGTCCGAGCCGGGTCTGTAGATCTCACTTACCCCGGGGGCCGTCAGCCGTCTCCTCCTTGTTGCAGCCGGATCGCCTCTCCTGCTCCCAGCACCTAAGATGGCCGCCGCTCGTGTAGCAGAGCTCACTGCACAGCTCCGATCCAGGCCTCGATCATCCCCGTCTCCCGGCGGGGGGCACTGGAAGGTTTGCAGGGGATTCTCCGAGGGAGCAGGGGTCAGGCGGGTCACCCAGACGTCCCGGGGTGGCAGCCGCCCAGCCGACGGGTAAAGTTTAAAATTGAGGTCCCGGCTTCGGAGCAGGGAGTAGGCCGCAATCCGCGGGAGCCAGGAAACTGGCTCCCCGACTCCGCAGCACCACTTCCCCGCTTTCACACTGGTCTGGCACTGCAGCTGGATAACGCAGGGTCGAATCTGGGATGTGAGGAGGCTATTATTTTATAGTTAGCTCCCAGATCCCTGAGAGCTCACACGAAACGCTGCCTACTCACTCAGCCTCCAGGCCACGCCCCCCCAATTATATGTTATTTTAAATGAAATTCATCCACAGTCACTCATCATTGGAGAAACACATAGCGCCAGTCTATTTCTCTTTTCAATTTTCACAATGTTTGCAGTGAACTAAAAGTATCCCCAGACTTGTCACTAAACTTCCTGTTTTAACAGCAGTATGCATGCTACAGCAAACTTTTGGGTCAATCCTATTCCCCACGAAGGGTTTGAGGTGCCGGCAACGTCACCCGAATTTGACAGATTAGTGCCCAGCTCACAAATTTTTGCTTGGTACCCTATGGGGCTGCAAACAAAAATCTGTTAGTCGGCAGTACCATAAGTGCAGCATAGCGTGCACTTACACCCACAAGATATTTGTGGGGAATAGGATTGACTCTTATGTTCTTACCTTCTAAGTTTACATATCGTTTAGGACACAGGTTCTCAAACTTGGTCCTCAGGACCCCACACAGTGCATGTTTTGCAGGTAACCCAGCAGGTGCACAGGTGTATTAATTACTCACTGAAACATTTTAAAAGGTCCACAGGAGGAGCTAATTATTTCACTTGTGATTCTGTGAGGAGACCTGCAAAACATGCACTGTGTGGGGTCCTGAGGACCGAGTTTGAGAACCTGTGGCTTAGGATGTATGAAATTCTGCACTTTGCAATCAACGTATCCAGAATAACACAGTGTATTCTAGAGTAGGGGTGAGCAATTATTTTCCCGGGAGGGAGGGCCACTTAGGAAGTTTCAGAAAATGGTCAAGATCTGCACATAAAATATTTAGCATTTATGATACACAATGCCTGTAAATGTGGCACTAACTGTATTACTTTACTCAATGGGTGCAATCAGGGCTGGCAACAGAAATCTTGGGGCCAGGTACAGTGATATCTCTGGGGCCACCTCAGTTTATTTATATATATATATATATATATACTGTATAAGTGTTAATTGATAAATATATATATATTTATTTATCTTTACACATATATAAATATATCTCTACTTCCTCCCACACACCCCACACCCTGTCTCTCCCCAATGACTCCATGCTGCATTCCCAGCTCCCTCACCCCTTCCCAAAGCCGTGTATCACCTCACCAACCCACTCTTACCCTGGGGAGAGACTCACCTGCGCTGCACTCCCCGTTATCCAGACCTGAACACTGCTAAGGCAGGTACCATGTGGTCCACACCCCACCAGAAGAGGCCAGCACAGGACTAGGGAATCCTGGCCAGCGGAGCTGTCGCCGTGTCCCATGACTGCCTGAGCAGAACAGCTCACTGCCCTATTTGGACAAGATGGCTCACATCCCTGCCGGGCACTATAGGGGATAGTCAATTGTTTGAAAAGTCAGTTGGGTGTCTGTTCTTTCCTATCTAATAGACAGGGAGAAACAGACAACCAACCGACTTTTCAAACATTTGAATTACCCCCTAAGTGTCATATATTTGGGGCCCCCCTGATCCTTGGGGCCCGGTACAGTTGTCCCCATTGACCCCCCCTGTCACCGGCCCTGGGTGCAATGCCGCACAAACCTGAGATTAAACCAAATGCAATTAAAACTTGTATATGAAACATTAAGAAAATTAAAAATGGAGCCCACAGCATCTGATCAGATATTCCTCTATTGCATTCTAGAAAATGTCAGAATCGGATTGGCTGCTATGGGCAACGCCTCCACTTGTTTTTTTTAGAAGCTTTAGTAAATCTACCCTTGGTATCAATATATGGACAGTGGGGACACCAAGGATACTGTAACTAAGGTGGTGAAATTTAATGGTTATAGAAAATGGTATGGTCTTTATTGGGGATCAGTATGAGATCCCGCCGGACGAGATCCCAGCGGTCGTAATACCGACACCGGGATCCCGACCGGCACAATCCCGACAGGGGGGCGAGTGCAACACAGCTACGCTCCGCACACTAATTTATTCTCCCTCTGTGGGTGTCCTGGACACCCACAGAGGGAGAATATGTCAGGATTGTGCCGGTCGGGATCCCGGTGTTGGGATCCCGTCCGGCGGGATCTTGACCACATACCCCCAGCAAAAGCCATGGTAATATCTATAGAACACTGTACCCAAGGATTAGCCCTTCTGCACCACTATGCTACTGCTACCCATCCTTCTCTGTTGCTGTCTGCTCTACGGATCCTGTCTCACAGAAAACTTAACAAGCATGCAAAGTTTAAGTCTCTGCATTCCAACCAGACTGTAGTCTACGGTATTGTACAATAAAAAATAAACCCTTAGCAATCCATTCACAGGCTGCATAGTTTGTTGAGATATATGAACAAAAGGTGTAAACCCCATTGTTTTGAGGGCTGCAGATGGTCCCCTGGTTGTAACTTGCCCACTCCTGCTCTAGAGACATCATGACGGTGATGCCCACTGTTGTCTAACATGGGAATAGAACATAGGGGGCAGAACAAAATACTAATTAATCTCAGTCTCATGTATAAACAAAGGTCAGCAATATGTTCTTACTTTGATATGTTAACGCACAAGGTGACTGATACAGAGTTGAACGTACGCCCATTTTTATTTTTTTATTTTTTGCACTGCTTCTACTCCAGAACCAAACATACACAAGCACAGACGATGCAGAGTTGTATGCATTTCAGGGCAATCTCCACCTGCAACTGAGAGGGTGTACTTGGGCTGTAACGGGGTGTTCATGTGTAGGCAGTGTGCTGTGATGGCAAGCTAACAGAACTGTGGCTATGCAGAGTTGGCCAGAAGTGTAAATACATTTATTTTTGGACACATTCATTTTGCACACCATCGGTGGGATGTAATGCCGCTAGAGTCTGGTGGGTGTGAGGGATGACGGCCATACTTGGGACTTTTTTTTAAAAGGGGCAATCACTTACAAGACAAAACCATGCTTTGTAAGTGATTGTCCCTTTAAAAAAACGTCTGCGTTCAGCCAGCATCCCGCACAGCCGCCGGACTTGGGCAGCATTACATCACGCCGCATGTGTTCAATATTCTGCAATAGATGTTCTGGGCTTTAGACCTGCACTTCCTGTGGTTTGGCCGCCTATGTACTGTAAATGTACTATAGTCAGGGACACATGCTAGGGTTCTCTAGCCAATATTTTCCTGTTGTACTCTACACAATTTGTCACCCTATAATGACCACCATAATAACACAAATCCCTTAATTCCTGCCACATCACCAGCAAGATGTAAAACACATCTGGATAAGGGGGTGAGTGCATGGGGAACGTGTATTGTATGATGGACACTAAAATGTTCTCCGTTTTGTCTGGCAGTTACTGGGATTCTCTCTGTTGTGTGGCAGCCACTGGAATGCTCTTTGTATTGTATGGTGTCCACAGGGAAGCACTCTGCATAGGTTGCCCCTTGTCTTAAGTGCCCCGAGCCTCCAACACTCTTAATCCCGCTCTGATGAGGGCAGAACTGCAGACTGGGGTCTACACACATGTACCGTCTATAGCAAATGGTAGATACCTCTTACCAACTCTGAAAACAATGGATTTGTATTGAATGACACACATGCAATTCCTAAGAATGATTGCAACCAGCTGCAGCTTTCCAAGAATCTTGATTTGATGCACATACACATTGGCAAACTTTGGAATACAATTTATTCAATGGAGAATTGCAAGAAACCTCCACATATGAGACTTTGTAGCCTCAAGCAACCATTACTTCAGTGGTACAAGGAAAGCTGTTGAGATGAGATTTGGCCCAGGCATAGAGCAGTCTGTCTCTTCATCACATGACCTCACTAACAGGCCCCTTTGAGTCAAATGTGCAAGACAATAGTCCACACAGATGTGTTCCAAACTAATAGCATTTTACTTGACTCTAAATAAAACAGAGTGTGGCAGGTCCGCTGATTGTATGGCCAGTTTAAATACAAGAGGGTATATTCAATTAAAGTCGGATCCATTCTGACATGTATTTGTCGGAATGGATCCGACAACCCCTATTCAATCCCATCTTAATTTGACTTTTTCAAGTCGAATTTAAATGGGACGCAGAGGAGGAGAAGGGGGGCGAGCTCCGTGGAGACCACCGGGGGAAGGCCGGCGGGCATACAGGGAAGATCAGCGCTACAGTAGCGCTGCAGCAGGATGTCACTCAGCCGCCCGACCTCACGGCAGCTTCCACCCGGCTTCAGCAGCGTGCTGGAGCCGAGTGGACGCTGTCGTGAGGTCGGGCGGGTGAGTGACATCCAGCTGCAGCGCTACTGTAGCGCTGATCTCCCTGTATGCCCGCCGGTGGACCCCTGTCTCCCTGCGGCTCACCCCCTCGCCTCCTCTGAGTCCGCATCTCAGTCCGACATCATTTTGATGTCGGACTGAGATGGTAGAAAAGGGGGCCAAAACCTGTCGGATTTGGCCCCGTTTTCGACACAAGCACGTGGATTGGCAGCTATACCGCCGATCCACGTGCTTTTCGACAAGTCGAATTTATTGACTTGTTGAAATATTTAGGGAAATATTGAATAGGTTGAATCAGGATTCGACCTTAAATAGTCGAAAACGGACGTCTTTTTGACAGACGGCAGTTTTCGACTTCAATTGAATATACCCCAAGGTATTGTTACCTCAGTATTTTCAGTAGATGAAGGCGTGTGGTCCTTCAATTGGATTACAGGCAGGAAGTATTCTGTGCAGCAGGAACTCTTTCCTCCAATAATTACATATTTATCTCAAGTAACTTCAATTCTGATACTTTTTTGCTGCCGTTTTGAAAATCAATTTTTCCTCCTAAATAATTCTACGGTTTCTGTACTTACAAATATACATTTTATACTGATGTAATGTGGTGATAGAGCTATGTGGAGTTTTTGCATTATCTTCTATAGTTTAATCTGTGAAAGAGTGTGGATACCTATTGCCAGGGTTTTTTGATATTCTGAAGACAAACACATACACATATGTAGAGAGTCCAATCCAACATAATGGGCTATACTTAGCTTCTTGGCAGGATGGATCTGAAAACTGAAAGTGGCACTAACATTCAGTGCACAGCCCAGCATGCTTTACACTAAATGTTAGTGTCACTTTAAATTTGCAGCACCAACCCGCCGAAAAGTGGCTGGTGATAAAAGTCACTGCTTCTTAATATACCCCAATATCTCATAATTTGAAGTGTCATGAATGGACGCAACATTATTTGTTTATCATGTAGGCAAGACTATAAAGGATGAGACATACAGATTCCACAAAGTTTTTGCATAAATTTTATACAACGTTTATAAAATGATGCAATGCTTGCAATTCAGCATTTGCAATGTTTGCAGTCGATAAAACACACAACAAATAAAACGTTTGGATCGCTTTGTAAGATCTACGCAACTGTGCCAAAGATGCTTGGAAAGAACCAATACAAAAGTGAGATAGAGTTTGAAATAATGTCACCTAACTCAGAACACACAACAAGCTGCTAAACAATGCTGTGTAAAGCACATTACACATGCAGATATGACGATCTGGTTCATTTCAACCAAACTGGGCTAACTCTATATTGTGTATCATCAAGCAACCAATATGTCCAAAAAAATCTTAGACAGGAATTTAAAGGACAGGATGGAAAATCTGGTACAGGTTGAGTAGGGTTACGGTTGTTAGGTCGACACAATTTAGGTCGACCACTGAAGGTCGACAATGCAATTAGGTCAACATGTGTTAGGTCGACATGTATTAGGTCGACATGAGTTTTTCACATTTTTTTTCTTTTCATTTTTTGGATTTTTTCATACTTAACGATCCACGTGGACTACGATTGGAATGGTAATCTGTGCCGAGCGAAGCGGTAGCAGAGCGAGACACCTTGCCCGAAGCATGGCGAGCGAAGCGAGCCATGCGAGGGGATACGGTGCACTAATTTGGGTTCCCCGTCACTTTACGGAGAAAACGACACCAAAAACAGTCAAAGTACATGACGACCTATTGTACCTGTCAACCTACTGCATGTCGACCTTCCATGGTCAACCCAATGACTGTCGACCTAAGTTGTGTCTATCCAACGACCCATACCCGTTGAGTATCCCAAATCTAAATATTCCGAAATACAGAATTTTTTGAGTGAGAGTGAGATAGTGAAACCTTTGTTTTCTGATGGCTCAATGTGCAAACACTTTGTATAATGCACAAAGTTATTGAAAATATTGTATTAAATGACCTTCAGGCTGTGTGTATAAGGTGTATATGAAACATAAATGAATTATGTGCTTAGACTTAGGTCCCATCATCATGATATCTCATTATGGTATGCAATTATTCCAAAATACAGAAAAATCCGATATCCAAAATACTTCTGGTCCCAAGCATTTTGGATAAGGGATACTCAACCTGTAATGTGATGGCATATAAATAGATGTTGGTATTTGCCAAAGGACCAAGGAAGCTCTATGTAGCTAGATTTGGTCATTCACTCTGATTGCTGCTGACAATGTAATCTGTCTTTTCATCAAATTCTGTTGTTAAAGTTGCTAAAGTAATATGGCAACACACATACATAGGTAAACTGCTCAGTTAAAGTTGTTCAGACACAGTGCCAAGCAACCAGATCAGTGTACACATGGTCGCTATGCACCCACCTTCATTTCTCTCTCAGTCAACGACTTGATATATACATAGATGGAAAGCATGGAATGACCCAATATGGCACAATGTAAAATGAATCATTGGCCTATGAGAAAGGCACCTAAACATGGTGCAATGGCTGCCCTTTCTGATCAACCAAATCCATATGGGCATGCCAGTTGGGATGTTAATACGGCCGGGAAGGAGGTCCTGGGGCCATTCAATTGGCCGCAACATTAAGCCCAACTAGAGGATTTCTACTCACACTCCTTCCTGAGGTGCGAGCAGAAATGTGACTAAACTAGTCCCGAAATGCTGTTTTCTGCCTTTATTGCGCTGCTAACAATAATGCGGCAGGCACTAAAGTCGGAGAATGCCAGTTATCGCGACTAAACACCCGGCCTAAGGAGTGAGAACTGGCATCTTCCAACTACTGAATAGCTCTGGCACCTCTTTCAAAGTGCTATGAACATTGCGTTGAATTGAATTAAGCCCATAAAATGTAAATGGTGCAATCAAGAATGCTGCACCACAGAAGAAAATAAGAATTTACTTACCGATAATTCTATTTCTCATAGTCCGTAGTGGATGCTGGGGACTCCAAAAGGACCATGGGGAATAGCGGCTCCGCAGGAAACTGGGCACAAAGTAAAAGCTTTAGGACTAGCTGGTGTGCACTGGCTCCTCCCCCTATGACCCTCCTCCAAGCCTCAGTTAGGATACTGTGCCCGGACGAGCGTACACAATAAGGAAGGATTTTGAATCCCGGGTAAGACTCATACCAGCCACACCAATCACACCGTACAACTTGTGATCTGAACCCAGTAAACAGCATGATAACAGAGGAGCCTCTGAAAAGATGGCTCACAACAATAATAACCCGATTTTTGTAACAATAACTATGTACAAGTATTGCAGACAATCCGCACTTGGGATGGGCGCCCAGCATCCACTACGGACTATGAGAAATAGAATTATCGGTAAGTAAATTCTTATTTTCTCTAACGTCCTAGTGGATGCTGGGGACTCCGTCAGGACCATGGGGATTATACCAAAGCTCCCAAACGGGCGGGAGAGTGCGGATGACTCTGCAGCACCGAATGAGAGAACTCCAGGTCCTCCTCAGCCAGGGTATCAAATTTGTAGAATTTAGCAAACGTGTTTGCCCCTGACCAAGTAGCTGCTCGGCAAAGTTGTAAAGCCGAGACCCCTCGGGCAGCCGCCCAAGATGAGCCCACTTTCCGTGTGGAATGGGCTTTTACAGATTTTGGCTGTGGCAGGCCTGCCACAGAATGTGCAAGCTGAATTGTACTACAAATCCAACGAGCAATCGTCTGCTTAGAAGCAGGAGCACCCAGCTTGTTGGGTGCATACAGGATAAACAGCGAATCAGATTTCCTGACTCCAGCCGTCCTGGAAACATATATTTTCAGGGCCCTGACTACGTCCAGCAACTTGGAATCCTCCAAGTCCCTAGTAGCCGCAGGCACCACAATAGGCTGGTTTAAGTGAAATGCTGAAACCACCTTAGGGAGAAATTGAGGACGAGTCCTCAATTCTGCCCTGTCCGTATGAAAAATTAGGTAAGGGCTTTTATAGGATAAAGCCGCCAATTCTGAGACACGCCTGGCTGAAGCCAGGGCTAACAGCATTACCACTTTCCATGTGAGATATTTTAAGTCCACAGTGGTAAGTGGTTCAAACCAATGTGATTTTAGGAATCCCAAAACTACATTGAGATCCCAAGGTGCCACTGGAGGCACAAAAGGAGGCTGTATATGCAGTACTCCCTTGACAAACGTCTGAACTTCAGGAACAGAAGCCAGTTCTTTTTGGAAGAATATTGACAGGGCCGAAATTTGAACCTTAATGGACCCTAATTTGAGGCCCATAGACAGTCCTGTTTGCAGGAAATGCAGGAAACGACCCAGTTGAAATTCCTCTGTAGGGGCCTTCCTGGCCTCGCACCACGCAACATATTTACGCCAAATACGGTGATAATGTTGTATGGTTACATCCTTCCTGGCTTTGATCAGGGTAGGGATGACTTCATCCGGAATGCCTTTTTCCTTCAGGATCCGGCGTTCAACCGCCATGCCGTCAAACGCAGCCGCGGTAAGTCTTGGAACAGACATGGTCCCTGCTGGAGCAGGTCCTTTCTTAGAGGTAGAGGCCACGGGTCTTCCGTGAGCATCTCTTGAATTTCCGGGTACCAATCCTTCTTGGCCAATCCGGAGCCACGAGTATAGTCTTTACTCCTCTCCTTCTTATGATTCTCAGTACTTTTGGTATGAGAGGAAGAGGAGGGAACACATACACTGACTGGTACACCCACGGTGTTACCAGAGCGTCCACAGCTATTGCCTGAGGGTCCCTTGACCTGGCGCAATATCTGTCCAGTTTTTTGTTGAGGCGGGACGCCATCATGTCCACCTTTGGTTTTTCCCAACGGTTTACAATCATGTGGAAGACTTCTGGGTGAAGTCCCCACTCCCCCGGGTGAAGATCGTGTCTGCTGAGGAAGTCTGCTTCCCAGTTGTCCACTCCCGGAATGAACACTGCTGACAGTGCTATCACATGATTCTCCGCCCAGCGAAGAATCCTTGCCACTTCCATCATTGCCCTCCTGTTTCTTGTGCCGCCCTGTCTGTTTACGTGGGCGACTGCCGTGATGTTGTCCGACTGGATCAACACCGGCTGACCCTGAAGCAGAGGTCTTGCCTGACTTAGGGCATTGTAAATAGCCCTTAGTTCCAGGATATTTATGTGAAGTGACGTTTCCATGCTTGACCACAAGCCCTGGAAATTTCTTCCCTGTGTGACTGCTCCCCAGCCTCTCAGGCTAGCATCCGTGGTCACCAGGACCCAATCCTGAATGCCGAATCTGCGGCCCTCTAGGAGATGAGCACTCTGTAACCACCACAGGAGAGACACCCTTGTCCTTGGAGACAGGGTTATCCGCTGATGCATTTGAAGATGCGATCCGGACCATTTGTCCAGCAGATCCCACTGAAAAGTTCTTGCGTGGAATCTGCCGAATGGAATCGCTTCGTAAGAAGCCACCATCTTTCCCAGGACCCTTGTGCATTGATGTACTGACACTTGGCCTGGTCTTAGGAGGTTCCTGACTAGGTCGGATAACTCCTTGGCTTTCTCCTCCGGGAGAAACACCTTTTTCTGTACTGTGTCCAGAATCATCCCTAGGAACAGCAGACGTGTCGTCGGAATCAGCTGCGATTTTGGAATATTTAGAATCCATCCGTGCTGTTGTAGTACTACTTGAGATAGTGCTACTCCGACCTCTAACTGTTCTCTGGACCTTGCCCTTATCAGGAGATCGTCCAAGTAAGGGATAATTAAGACGCCTTTTCTTCGAAGAAGAATCATCATTTCGGCCATTACCTTGGTAAAGACCCGGGGTGCCGTGGACAATCCAAACGGCAGCGTCTGAAACGGATAGTGACAGTTCTGTACCACAAACCTGAGGTACCCTTGGTGAGAAGGGCAAATTGGGATATGGAGGTAAGCATCCTTGATGTCCAGAGACACCATATAGTCCCCTTCTTCCAGGTTCGCTATCACTGCTCTGAGTGACTCCATCTTGAACTTGAACCTTTTTATGTAAGTGTTCAAGGATTTCAGATTTAAAATGGGTCTCACCGAGCCGTCCGGCTTCGGTACCACAAACAGCGTGGAATAATACCCCTTTCCCTGTTGTAGGAGGGGTACCTTGATTATCACCTGCTGGGAATACAGCTTGTGAATGGCTTCCAATACCGCCTCCCTGTCGTGGGGAGACGTTGGTAAAGCAGACTTCAGGAACCGGCGAGGGGGAGACGTCTCGAATTCCAATTTGTACCCCTGAGATACTACCTGCAGGATCCAGGGGTCCACTTGCGAGTGAGCCCACTGCGCGCTGAAATTCTTGAGACGGGCCCCCACCGTGCCTGAGTCCGCTTGTAAGGCCCCAGCGTCATGCTGAGGACTTGGCAGAAGCGGGGGAGGGCTTCTGTTCGTGGGAAGAGGCTGTTTGCTGCAGTCTTTTTCCCCTTCCTCTGCCCCGGGGCAGATATGAGTGGCCTTTTGCCCGCTTGCCCTTATGGGGACGAAAGGACTGAGCCTGAAAAGACGGTATCTTTTTCTGCTGCGAGGTGACTTGGGGTAAAAAGGTGGATTTTCCAGCCGTTGCCGTGGCCACCAGGTCCGATAGACCGACCCCAAATAACTCCTCCCCTTTATACGGCAATACTTCCATATGCCGTTTGGAATCCGCATCCCCTGACCACTGTCGCGTCCATAATCCTCTTCTGGCAGAAATGGACATCGCACTTACTCTTGATGCCAGAGTGCAAATATCCCTCTGTGCATCTCGCATATATAGAAATGCATCCTTTAAATGCTCTATAGTCAATAATATATTGTCCCTGTCCAGGGTATCAATATTTTCAGTCAGGGAATCCGACCAAGCCACCCCAGCACTGCACATCCAGGCTGAGGCGATTGCTGGTCGCAGTATAATACCAGTATGTGTGTATATACTTTTAAGGATATTTTCCAGCTTCCTATCAGCTGGTTCCTTGAGGGCGGCCGTATCAGGAGACGGTAACGCCACTTGTTTTGATAAGCGCGTGAGCGCCTTATCTACGCTAGGGGGTGTTTCCCAACGCGCCCTAACCTCTGGCGGGAAAGGGTATAATGCCAATAATTTTTTAGAAATTAGCAGTTTTTTATCGGGGGAAACCCACGCTTCATCACACACCTCATTTAATTCATCTGATTCAGGAAAAACTACGGGTAGTTTTTTCACACCCCACATAATACCCTTTTTTGTGGTACTTGTAGTATCAGAAATGTTCAAAACCTCCTTCATTGCCGTGATCATGTAACGTTTGTTTCCTCACCGTCGACACTGGAGTCAGTGTCCGTGTCAGTGTCTGTATCGACCTGAGGTAACGGGCGTTTTATAGCCCCTGACGGTGTTTGAGACGCCTGTACAGGTATTAACTGATTTGCCGGCTGTCTCATGTCGTCAACAGTCTTTTGTAAAGTGCCGACACTATCACGTAATTCTTTCCATAAGACCATCCAGTCAGGTGTCGACTCCCTAGGGGGTGACATCACTAACACAGGCAATTGCTCCACCTCCACACCATTTTCCTCCTCGTACATGTCGACACAGCGTACCGACACACAGCACACACACAGGGAATGCTCTGACAGAGGACAGGACCCCACTAGCCCTTTGGGGAGACAGAGGGAGAGTTTGCCAGCACACACCAGAGCGCTATATATATACAGGGATAACCTTATATAAGTGTTTTTCCCTAATATAGCTGCTGTATATATTAATATGCCAATTTAGTGCCCCCCCTCTCTTGTTTTACCCTGTTTCTGTAGTGCAGGACTGCAGGGGAGAGTCAGGGAGCCTTCCTCCAACGGAGCTGTGAGGAAAAAATGGCGCTTGTGTGCTGAGGAGATAGGCTCCGCCCCTTTTTTGGCGGCCTTTCTCCCGCTTTTTTGTGGAAAACTGGCAGGGGTTAAATACATCCATATAGCCCAGGAGCTATATGTGATGTATTTTTAGCCATTTAAGGTATTTTCATTGCGTCCCAGGGCGCCCCCCCCCAGCGCCCTGCACCCTCAGTGACCGGAGTGTGAAGTGTGCTGAGAGCAATGGCGCACAGCTGTGGTGCTGTGCGCTACCTTATTGAAGACAGGACGTCTTCTGCCGCCGATTTTCCGGACCTCTTCACTCTTCTGGCTCTGTAAGGGGGCCGGCGGCGCGGCTCCGGGACCCATCCATGGCTGGGCCTGTGATCGTCCCTCTGGAGCTAATGGCCAGTAGCCTAAGAAGCCCAATCCACTCTGCACGCAGGTGAGTTCGCTTCTTCTCCCCTTAGTCCCTCGATGCAGTGAGCCTGTTGCCAGCAGGTCTCACTGAAAATAAAAAAACCTATTTAAACTTTTACTCTAAGCAGCTCAGGAGAGCCACCTAGATTGCACCCTTCTCGTTCGGGCACAAAATCTTAACTGAGGCTTGGAGGAGGGTCATAGGGGGAGGAGCCAGTGCACACCAGCTAGTCCTAAAGCTTTTACTTTGTGCCCAGTCTCCTGCGGAGCCGCTATTCCCCATGGTCCTTTCGGAGTCCCCAGCATCCACTAGGACGTTAGAGAAAATACAAGGAGACCCACACATGTAATGATACAGTTCATGATAAATCTTATACTTTTTTTAAAATCTTTGTACGAATAGAACAATCAAAAGAAAAAAGAAAAAGAAAAAAGGTAATATGAGTTCGCACATTAATACTGGGCACAACGTTAGACAATGGGGGATATTCAATTGTTTGAAAAGTCAGTTGGGTGTCTGGTTTTTCCTGTCTAATAGGAAAAAAACAGACACCCAACCGACTTTTCAAACATTTGAATTCCCCCCAATGTATGGGCAAGTAAGATGTTCAAACATGGATGATGATATATTTAAATTATCAGTTGGGAGACTGCATAGTTTTAGAATGTTTGCAACAATTGTTGTATATGTGGTGACAGGAACAACGGCAGATTACTAGACAATAAAGACTATAATCAATAGTCAAATATAAGGGCCTTGCTAACTTGAGTATTTGCCGATGTTTTAACAGTTACAGTCTATTCAATGTATAGGATCATTGATTTAACAAATGCCTTATTTGTCTTATTTGTTGTAGTTTCTGATTGCATGGAATGAGTGTGTCACTGCCATTACACTTTGGACTTCAGAGCCAGATCGCTTTTACATGTCATTGACATTAGTCAACTTTACTTCAAAGTTACCTAGTTTACTAAGTAAACTTGAAAGATCCACACTATACTTTGGGTCTTGGAGCTACTCGGCTTTTAAATACATAAAAATAAACAAAAAAGAATGAACGCTTTGCAATGACAATATGAGGTTTGTTTTCTGGCATCGTCATTTCCTATCCTCTTCCTGAGCTCCCAGACATTAAATCACAAGGAAATGCCACTTGGCATACACCTATGACTTGGTGCCAAGACAGAGGGAGGATGGAGTGGTTGTAACAGAACGAGGATGGAGTTCTGCAGATAACTACTAAAATTAGAACTCTGGAAAGTTTTACTGCAGAAATATTTTTTTCTGTGGTGTTACAACAGCACTGACGGAATTAGACAGCAAATAGGTGTATTAAATGTTCACCAGGAACACATAAGATAGAGAAATACAAGATTACACGTCAGTGGACTGGGGGGGGAAAACGGAGAGGATAGAAACAACCATTGATTAAATGCTACGAAAGGTAGAAAGTGCAATAAATACAAAAATGAATAAATGTAAAACAATAAGCAAAACTGGATCCTGTAAGGCGTGTCTGTAATCTTTGAACATACAGTTCCTGTCTCCTCAGTCAAGTGCTCAGAGTAAAACCAACCCCGACTCTTTTTGCATGAACAGATTTGAAGCATTGTCAAAACGGAATATTTCTATGTCATGTCTGACAAATCACAGATGTCTTGGTAGAAACATAAGGCTGACTTTATGCCACCAGAGATTTAAGAATAAAGTAGGATATACAAAAGCCCATATCTGGGGGGGGTGTGGCCTAGCTACTGTGAGGAACAGACACACTGCTTTGAGCTCCCCACTCCCAGAGGCTCAAACTGGTTATTTTTTAACCTAAACCCCTCACAAAGTCCCCCAGTTTACAGATCCCCAACTACAGCACTCAGGGAGTGACTTGGACTGCGACCTCGGAATCGGGGAGCGATTGGAAATAGCTCCTGCGGATTGAGGCCCAGTCGCACCCTTCAGCCTGGGGCCTCGATTTAAGTGAAGACCCGACGCGGCCTCCCGCTGACCCGCAAGCTGCGGAATACCCCCGGAGACAGGACCCCCTCTCCCAAAGGTGCTTACTCACCTCCTGCTGCCGCTGATAAACACCATCGCATAATAATAAGCGGTGCTGGGTGCTGCTTCATCCAGAAGAGCTCCGTCCGGCGGCCATATTGGAAGGGGCAGACCTTCAGGACGGGCCCCACACTGTAAGCTGGACTTACCACACTTACCACACAGACCTGGTGAAGCTCCCCACCTGACGGCTCCGGGCTCCGCTCACCGCTGGACGTGTTAGCGGGACCTGCCAGACCTCCGGTCCTCGCCACATCTCCTCTGCACTCAGAGCTCAGACCCGGCCGTCGGCCATCTTGGAGGTGGCGTCCGGCCGCTACAAGCTCCACACCACCAACGCAGCTCTCCACACACATACTGCGGGGACCTCCCTGGCATCGGACCCCCCCCACCAAAGGTACATAGCTCCCCACAACCGCTGGACGTGTCAGCGGGACCTGCCAGACCTCCGGTCCTCGCCGCATCTCCTCTACAATCAGAGCTCAGACCCGGCCGTCGGCCATCTTGGAGGTGGCGTCCGGCCGCTACAAGCTCCACACCACCAACGCAGCTCTCCACACACATACTGCGGGGACCTCCCTGGCATCGGACCCCCCCCCCACCAAAGGTACATAGCTCCCCACAATTATCCACACTCACCCTGTAAATTAGCACTCTTATTACGAGTGCATAGCACAGCGGCCATATTGGAGGTGGCATTCATTGCCAATAAGCATTACAACACCGGCTGCATTGCCAGGCCCAGAGCGCCCCATACAGGGCACCACTCACCACTAGATACCTCTACCTACATTGCCAGGGTACAGTTGCACTCTACCCCCGCACTCTAAACGGACCCGCTTGGCGGCCATCTTGGAGGTGGCAGAGACAGCAACCTCACAACGCCAACACCGCCCTCATCTGATACTGAGGATCCTGGCTGGAGGACCCTGCTGGACACTCCCTGGAACCCTGTGCCTCAGCTTCACAGAGAGTACACACACACACGGCCCTCGAGACACCGGCCGATATATCACCACCTCAAAGCAAAGCACAACACCTGAACCCCCACCCCCCCTCCCTCCCTCTGGATGGTGCTGCTCACCCGCGCCCTCCACTCCATTCCTAACTTACAGAGCCCAGTTCCTCACTACAAGCGCCTTCACTAATTCGCCTGATGAAGATCTACCTCTAGATCATGGGGTGGTCTGACCGGAACGGGGGCACAACTACACGCTGCTATTGCTAACACTATCTGCCTCTGATGCATCTACTTCAATGAGACCTTAATTGCCATTTAATCACGGGAAGCCCCATAGCATTTATTCCGTATTACAGAACTTTCCATTCTTCACTTTATTTTTTCTCACGGAATGCCACAGAAGCGCCGAAAGGCCCCTGCTCCATCCAAACCCAGTATTATCAGGGCGTGGGAAAAAGCAGGTTCTCTGCCGAAACAATCACCTATAGCTGAAAGCAACCTAAACATGGCTGGTGCCTCTCGTACCGACCCTCCTTTGTCGGCTCAGGATGTGATCGCCATAGTCACTAAAACGATACAATCAGAGATGAGATCGGCCCTAGCAGATTTTAAATCGGAATTGGAAGACCTAGGTTCCAGAACGGGCACCCTCGAGCAGAAGGTAGATGAAATCTGTCAATACCAAAGCGTCATGGATCAAGAATTTACAGATTTACGGGCAGAGATGGACACATATAAAGACCAGCTCGAGGATATTGAAAACAGAAATAGGCGGAATAATATCCGCGTACGCAACATTCCGGAAACAATAACTGCCGATGCACTACCAGCCTACCTAAAGGACCTTTTTCTCCACATAAGCCCTGACATCTCAGTGGACCTTCTTCACTTAGACCGAGCCCATAGGGCCCTCCGCCCAAAACCGCCCTCGACCCAACCACCACGGGACGTTATCCTCCGCTTCCACTATTTCAAAGCGAAAGAGCAAATTATGACTGCGGTTAGAGGGCTCTCGACGGTCTCCCATTCCGGGTCTCAACTTCAACTCTTTCAGGACTTGGCACCATCGACCCTAAAGAAAAGGAGAGATCTATTGAATGTCACCAAGACTTTGAGAACCCACTCTATTAAATACAAGTGGGGCTTCCCCTTCCAATTATTGGTCAACAGAAATGGCACGACCCACGCTGTCAAGACCCCAAACCAAGGATACGATTTACTAAAGTCGTTTGGTCTCCTAGAAGATGCACCAGAAATAAGCCAACAATCTACTCTGCCTTCTAGACCCCTGGCGCCATCGAAGGAATGGACCCCGGCTTAATTTAATTTAATAACATCAATTACATTAGACACGCTAACATAGAAAATTCTGCTTCATACTGTACTCTATTAATGTTAATTCCTTATATACTTCCTGATGTACTTTAACAATAAGTTTGATAATGGTCCTACAAGACAATTCTGGCATCAATATGTTACCGTGTTGGTGTTGCCCCCTGTTCTCCCCTAGGCCACCCCGTTCTGTTTAGACGTTCTTTTTAGACGTTAATTTGATATGTTCACTAAACTTCACGTTCAGCGATTTTTGCTGTTTCTACACACCCTCACACTCAGATGGATGTGTCAGGACGACACTCCCTCTGCCTACAATGGACCAAGCTCCACTAAAGGAGTAGGTCCCCTTTTCTTCCCTCTGACTCTTAACCCCTCTCTCACTATCTCTAACCTGCTCCCTGTTCTCCCTCCCTGCCCTTTCCGCCAGTCGGGATGTGAATCCCATCTGCTACTGTGCTCTTTCTCTTTTGACCCACCATGAAGTTGACAGTTTTAACTCTCAATGTAAACGGTCTTAACTCCCCAACTAAAAGGGCTATGGCCATCCAATATTTTCACAGGCGTAAATCTAGCATTGTTATGCTGCAAGAGACACATCTCAAAACCCCCCACTCTTCCCTCACGACCAAACAATATCCCACGGCCTATCACTCCTCCATGAACGCTAAACGCCGAGGTACGGCAATACTCATCCACCACAATACGCCGATCACCATACATGACTCTATCTCCGATCCACTGGGTCGGTTTCTTATCCTCAAGGGTACGTATAACAACGCCCCAATCATATTGGCCTCAGTCTACGCCCCTAATGACCAACAGGGTTCCCTCTATGCCACATTCTTTAATCAACTTACCCAGATGCCCCGAGGACTTATCATTATAGGAGGGGATTTTAATACTATCGCGGACCCCAAACTAGATAGATCACGCCCCTCTAACACACCCCCCAAACATGCCAAGACATCTAAAGCGCTCATGTCACGATTGGCCCTTCACGATCTATATGACGCATGGAGAGTACAATACCCCAACGCGAGAGGTTTCACACATTACTCTCCCCCCCATGACTTGCACACTCGCATTGACTACTTCTTTGTAGACCGTGCCACATCTCAATCTCTTGCAGGCGCTCAGACTCTCCCTGTACCATGGTCAGATCACCTAGCAATCGAACTAGAAATTTCTTCTCAGATAGGCCCCCGACCCACTCGCCACTGGCGACTGAACGAATCCCTCCTCTTGAAACAATCAAATATTGAGACTATCACTACAGCTCTCACGGATTTTATTACCCTTAACACTACTCCTGATATCCCCACATCCATCCTGTGGGAAGCTCATAAGGCCACCCTCCGGGGCACCCTTATCAATTTGTCAGCTGCATCAAAAAAGTCAGAGATGTTACGCATACTAGAGCTAGAAAAGACACTAACATCCCTGACAGACCTACACCACAATCATCCTAAAAGACGCACTTATCTAAAAATACTCGCTGTTAAGGGACAACTGTCGCAAATATTATCTAAAAAGGCAGCACAAACTTTGTTGTGGGTTCGACAAACTTTTTATGAAAAATCAGATAAAGCAGACACCATCTTGGCTCGCAAGCTGCGAGCTAAACGCACTCGTAACCGTATCCTCAAGCTAAAATGTACTGACGGCACCATTACCCACGACCCTCAAGTTATGACCAGACAATTCCGTCAATTCTATAAATCACTTTATAACCTCTCGCACAACCCCTCTACCGTACCCACAGACATCACCTCTCTCACCCAATATCTGAACTCATGCTCTCTACCCACGTTATCCATAGCACAGCTTCAAAGCCTTAATGCAACGATCACTGATGAAGAAATTAGATTAGCCATCAAATCGTTACGCCGCTCTGCAGCGCCAGGGCCTGACGGCTTCACCGCCCTATACTACAAAAAATTTGCAGAATCGCTGCTACCTATGCTCCGCCCACTCTTCAACTCACTTCTGGAGGGAGGCACACTCGATGACGCCACCACCAGGGCCAACATCATAATTATCCCTAAACCACAGAGAGACCCACTAGAGATGGGCAATTATAGGCCTATCTCTCTTTTAAATGTCGATTTAAAACTCTTCGCTAAGATTCTTGCCATGCGCCTTTCCCCTATTTTGACGTCCCTGGTCCACCCAGACCAGGTGGGCTTTATCCCCAACAGACAAGCATCCGATAATACGAGGCGTCTGATCAACCTTATTCAAATAGCAACAACCCGCTCACTGCCGACCCTGGTGGTGGCGCTCGACGCTGAGAAAGCCTTTGACAGGGTGGCTTGGCCATTTCTGACTCAAACCCTACATCATATGGGATTTCGAGGCGCTTTTCTCAACGGTATTAACTCGCTCTATCACAACCCTTCCGCTTCCGTGTTAGTAAATGGCCTCGCGTCTGAGCCCTTCCAAATTAAAAACGGCACCCGACAGGGATGCCCCCTCTCTCCCTTGTTGTTTGCCCTTGTCATGGAACCTCTCGCAGCCAGAATAAGGCTTAATAGCAACATCACAGGTATAGGAGTAGGTCATTCGGACCACAAGATAGCAATGTATGCGGACGATGTAATATTGACACTGACCAACCCCACTGTCTCCCTCCCAACCTTATTTGCTGAGACCCACATTTATGGCTCACACTCAAATTATAACATCAACACAGATAAAACAGAATTCTTAGACATCAACATCCCAAACTCAGACTTAACACTACTACAAATGAACTTCCCTTTCCGCTGGCAGCCTGAGAAGCTTAAATACTTGGGAGTCTATCTAACAAAATCGTATCCCCGACTATACGCAGCCAACTTCCCAAGACTGCTTGCCTCTATCAAAACGGACCTATTAGCGTGGAATAAACAATATATTTCATGGTTTGGACGTACTGCGGCGGTCAAAATGAACGTTCTACCCCGCTTATTATATTTATGGCAGACGCTCCCAATCCACATTCCTACGTCAGTCCTTAAAAACCTACAGCGCGACATTTCAAACTTTATATGGGCAACCAAAAAACCAAGAGTTAAGATGCGAATATTACACAAACATCAATCCACAGGAGGTACAGGCATACCTGATCTAATCAAATACTACCGAGCCACCCAACTAGCATCATGCATTCACTGGCATGCTCCGCCCAATCAGAAAGTATGGACACATATAGAAGCCCACACATTATCGGTATACTCCCCTTCCACTCTCTTATGGTGCCTGCGTACACAACGCCCACCAACCTCAACTATGCTCCCCACAATACGATTCACACTATCCATATGGGACTACTGCACACGATTATACAAACTTCGCTCATTTCACCCCCTCCTGGTCCCCTTATGGAACAATCCTATCTTCACTCCTGGTATAGATCATTGTCATTTCCCACATTGGACCGCCCACAATATTTTGTTTCCCTTGGATTTAGCTCCCCTACATACCTTCCCGGACTTTGCTAATCTACAATCGCGCTTTAACCTCCCCCACAGAGTTTTTTACCAATTTTTACAAATCCGACATTTCCACCACTCGCTCCACCGTCCCTCCCCAGGCACTCCCCTCACACCCACCTCAGCTATCGAATCCCTATGTCGCTCACATCACTTATCTAGAGGTCTTATCTCGTCAATCTATCAGATTTTGCTATCACACAATCAACCTACTAAGGAATCCCACGAATTGGCATGGGAGAATGACACGGGGGAGGTTCTCACCCCCGAAGACTGGTCCCTAATTAAACTGGCCATATCTAAATGCTCAATTTCAGTGGGCATTAAAGAGAATGCTTATAAATTATATACCAGATGGTATTTGGTGCCGACCCGACTCCGTGCAATTTTCCCTGATGCCTCAGATCTTTGCTGGCGACAATGTGGCCAGAGAGGATCCTTATTACACGTTTGGTGGACGTGTCCTGTTATAAGTCAATACTGGAAGGAAATACACAAATTAATTAAAAATATCACTGACTTTGATATGCCCTCCTCACCCTTTTATTCTCTCTTAGCTAGACCGATACCCAACCTCCCACGTCCCACGCTCAAACTAATCAATCACATACTTAACACAGCGAAATGTCAGATCGCAGCGCACTGGAAATCCACAACCCCCCCTCCCGTCCCTGCTACTATCAATGCCATATGGTCAACTTACAGACTGGAACGAATCTCCTCAGTCCTCCATGACACCCCGACTCAATTTATCCGCGTCTGGTCACCTTGGACCGATTACTACAACGCCGAACCTCCATTGTCAACCATCTAAAATCATCTGAATACACCTAGCGTGATACTACACCCCGACTGGCAAACCCCCCCCCCCCCCCCCACTACTTGTATCTTCTGATTGCATCTCCGAATTTGTAATTCCTATCCCCAATCCTACCTTCCCCTACCCACTTTATCACCTACTCTCTCCCCCTCTCTTTCTCTTATTCTCTTTATCTGCACCCTTACTACCTTCCTGTCTCTCCCCATGCATAACCACTAAAGTTCTATACTATTTTCTTTCTCCATCTTTCCTACAATCTACTACACATATTTCTTTTATCAGTTTTTTGACCAGTATATTCTTCTCCACATACATAAAATGTTAAATTCTATCTCAATGTTATAATGAGTTACACTCCTATTGACTTTTGATGATATATATCAGACCGCAGACACTTGTTACAGTATAATGATGTTTGACTAAGATTTTGTAATAAGCCTGCTACTTTTCTCTCACGAGTTGTAACCAAATTCTATTTCACCCAATAAAATATTCTTTCAAAAAAAAAAAAAAAAAGAATAAAGTAGATAGAGACGGAATCCAAATAGTATATAGTTAACCACGGAGTACCACCTAGTAATACATTAACACTTATACAACTATGTACACTCAGTGGTTAAAATCTGATTACATCATTGAGGGAATAAATGTATCCACATGCCAGCAAGTTATATTATTATTAGAATTATTAATTATTATTATTATTATTATTATTATTATTATTATTATTATAGCAGCACAAAACTGTACCTGACTGCACATACTATTTTGCCTTGCGATACTGACTACGCGGAAGCGTGCATCGCATTGCAAGGGAAAATAAATACGGTGCAATGTGAACTAGACACGATGCAAATTGAACTAAAAAGATCATATCGCATGCGATAATCGCACCGTGTGTGGGCACCATAACATCTTGTTTGATATAGATTTCGTATTGATTTCCACATTTCTGATTCTAGTGTAGCCAATAAAAGCTATTATCACAATATAATGTTCCTTTGTGAAACTATTTTATTGCCCATTATTAACATTTACTATTATTATTATTATTATTAGTAGTAGTAGTAGTATTAGTAGTAGCAGCAGTAAAACAGTGTCCAGTGAATTCATGTAATACTGCAGTGTAAAGCCACACCCATATTTGCATAAACCACACCCACATTTTGGTTGGCATGCCTTTCTTTAGCATGGCTACTATAGTTTTGGAATTGGGTCCAACTGAATGTACATTTTCTCCAATCTTGACTAAACACTCCACTGCCTCATGTACTAAATATCGTCCACCAATATTTCACCTTGGCCGACAAACTCTGGTATCTCTTTTTATATCACTTAAATAATCCTTTCTTAAATTTCCTATTCTGCACTTATAAAATGTAAAAGACAATATAGTATTCTAAAAATGGTTTATTAACTGTAATATGTCTACACCATAGCTGCATGCTGATCCAACACATGATATCACTCAGGATGGGGTCATGCCGCAATGACACAAATCACGCCATCAAGTCGAAGCCACCTCAGTGAATTTTGCATGAGTTAATGGTGCATTCTTTTGATAGCACAAGATACATCAAGTAGCAGTCTTGCTTCCACATCTGCCCTAAGCAAGCTATGAAAAATAGGTATGTATGCCTTACACGGAAAGGGGCAGATTCGGTTAGCCACATATATATATTCATTACTGTAGGTAAGACATTGCTTATTTAGGCTCACACCTCCATACAGTCGCTTAGCATGAGTTTCCTGTTGGAACTTGCACTTATTTGTATTTACTCCTAATTCATTGTGAATCATTAAAGATGAAAGGAACCCAATATTATTCTACTACTACTATGGGCAGGATGTATTAAGCCTTGGTGGGTATTTAACAAAGCTTAGCAAGAGATAAAGTGGTGAGAGATAAAGTACGAACCAATCCGCTTCTTACACTTTACAGGCTGTGTTTGAAAAATAACAGTTAAGAGCCGATTGGTTGATACTTCACTCTCCACTTTATCTCTCTCTCCAATCTTTGATAAATCTCCCCCATGGAGAAATAACATTGAGTAGTTGTCCAAATCAGTTTCCGTCATTTCAATGACAGCATATTTGCTGCTATTGGCAACTTCTCCACTTTACCTCTCTCCAAAGTCTTGATACATCCCCCACCCCCTCTTATGGGAGAAGCTGTAAGCCCATCCACCTGTTTCTTCTAGGTCCACTAGAGTCCTGTGGGAGGTAGCTATTTTGTTGACAAAACAAAAACAGCAGCAACAACAACAGGTTGAGTCTCCCATATCCAAAATGCTTGGATTTCAGATTTTTCAGCATTTTGCAATATTTGCATAACATAATGAGATATCTCGGGGACGAGGCCCAAGTCTAAACACAGAATGCATTTATGTTTCATATACACCTTTTACACACAGGCTGCAGGACATTTACGTAATATTTTTAATACTTTTGTGAATGAACAAGGTTTGCGTACATTGAGCCATCAGAGAGCAAAGGTTTCACTATCTCAGTCATGCTCAAAAAATTTTGGATTTCGTAATATTTCGGATATGGGAGATTCAACCTGTACTAATTAGAATGCATGTTATTAACCCATTAGGAAACAGTGACATAACGGAGATTTGATTTGGTAAATTGCTTATAAGCATAGTTACAATTTTGTGCTCCAATGATGTCAATAGTTCCAAACAATTAGAATGGCTGCCTTCACAGAGAGCAGCAAAAACAGGTGGTACATGTTATTTATACGGGTGCCACTTGGTCCACCAGTCAAGTTGTTTTGTAATTGTGAAGCCCTTCCAGCTTCAATTGCCAGATCCATGCAGGGACTTGTAGTTCACCACATCTGGGAAGATCATATCATGGCAAGTAGCATTATTCAAAACCACTGTTCCTAGGCTAAGGGCCTAATTCAGTGCCACACGCAAGCCACACACAATGCCAATGTTCACATAGTGAGCAATTTTTGCAACTGTGCATGTGCAAAAATGACTGAAAACCCTACAGCGGCTGCGTTACACAGAGTGTGCACAGTGGTGCTGTTGCGACCGGGACAGATGGTATCAGAAATGTTGAAAACAAATTGAAAGTTGCTACTGGGCGGTGACCAGGAGGTGGCTAGTCATGAACAAAAAAATGGTCCGGTCAGTGGGCGTATTACGGGGTGTGTGGCAGAAGTGTCAATGCAAGCGACTGCATACGCAGCCGCAAGGATAAGAGGCCATAGTCAGATGGAGAAACTGCACCTACCATAGGGCCTGTGCAAGCTTTGGTGATGCGACCAATGGTGGCGTGTAACGACGCACCAATCGCTATTACAGCATGTACAGGCACTGACAGTGGGCATCTCGGTCTATGCACATTCAGCAAAACAGCGGCATTTGCATAAATTCGCAGATGGGCGATCACCAATAGACACTGCTGTGTGTGCTTTTGCATGCTACTCAGAACAAATCAGGCCCTAAAGCTGGGCATACACTATACAATTATCTGGCAGATCATCTGCCAGATCTGGCTTGTTGGAATGAAAATCTAGTAATGGATGAGAGCAAATGACATTTGACCATTTGCTCCAAAACACTGGAACATGGACAAAAATGGGCATTCATACAAACTGGTTAAGGGGAATATCCAATTAGCCCCGGTAATTTACCCAGGCTAATTGTCCCGCCAGGGCCTATCTAATTAGCTCCGATAAGCCGGCGCGTGCCGCGGCTTATCAGGGATTTTGTTTCCCCTGGTTTATTTTTTTTTTCAACAGGCGAAATCGGTGAAACATCGGGAAAAAGTCCAAAAAACGGCCGAAAACGGACGTTTTTTTCGGACCCGATGTTTTAACGGGGCTAAATGGATATCCCCCTAAATCAATGATTTATTCCATTTGTCTGATAGACAGTTTTTGTCCATCTTCCATTGTTTTGGAGCAAATGGTCAAATGTAATTTACTCTCATCCATTACTAGATTTTCATTCCAACAAGCCAGATCTGAGATGATCTGCCAGATAACTGTATAGTGTATGCCCAGTTTAAGTGTTCAACCTGTAGCTGTTTATAAAACAGGGAGAACCATTAATGGACAACTTCCTACTTAATACAGTCTGTTATGCTACTCTGCTGTTATTTTATTTATCCCATTCCCAATCCTGCTGGAGGGAAATTAATCCTGCCTGGAATGACATGTGAGGAGCATCAAGTAGAGCCTATAGAATTAACAAGTACCAACATCGATTACCAGATAGATATAAAAATTGAGATGCTTGATTCATTTGTGGTATCACAACTGGCATGTAAAACGCTGGTTAGGTAGGGTACCAGATAAAAAAAACAAGCATTTTGTTCCCACTAGGGATAACAGTGTGATATGTCAGAAACAAGAGGTGTGGAAGATGGGGCATAGTTGCTGGTATCTGGTCTCTAGGTTGACAAGACTTAGGTCGACAGTGTCTAGGTCGACCACTATTGGTCGACAGTAACTAGGTCGACAGGTCAAAAGGTTGACGTGAGTTTTTAATTTTTTTTTCTTTATTTAAACTTTTTCATACTTTACGTTCTACGTGGGCTACGATTGGGAACGGTAACCTGAAGCATGGCGAGTGAAGCAAGCCATGCGAGGGGACGCGGTGCACTAATTGGGGTTCCCGATCACTGTATGGTGAAACCGACACCAAAAAGATTTTAAAAAAAACTCACGTCAACCTTTTGACCTGTCGACATAGAGACCCTATCGACCTAGAATCCCTGTTGACCTTCAATACCACACCCTTATTCTGCAGGAAACACCCTGAAATAGTAGCAATCTCCTTAACTCCCTTAATAGTCCAGCAATCTCCCAGGTTGCACATTACCAACATTATACAGCTGTTACATTCTTGAAGGGGAAGAGGGGGGTAGAGATCAGAGATACATACATTCAAATGGGCTCATCAGTGCCATTTCCCTCCATTGGTTATAAAGCGCAATGGGGCAGATTTATTAAGCTTGGTGAAGTGATAAAGTGGAAGCTGATAATGCACCAGCCAGTCAGATCCTTACTGCCATGTCACAGGCTGGGTTTGAAAAATGACAGTTAGGAGCTGACTGGCTGGAGCGTTATCACCTTCCACTTCATCGAGCTTAATAAATCAACCCCAATGATCCCTATGGCTAAATGCATTTTAAATAAGTTTTTTCATAGACACTTACAGTATATAGAAGGCCTTGTAAAGCACAATACACAAACAAATCCTGAAAAATATCAGTGTCTCTTCTTCAACAAGTAGATCTTACTAACGTTGGGGATCATTTACATTTGTAAGTAAGTCATGTTTATGACACGCCTCTCAGATGTAGCAGTACATGTCCGAGCTGATAGGTGTAAAGGGTCCTACACACTGGGCGATAATTCTCAAAGATATGAACGATCTCGTTCATTAATGAACGAGATACCGTTCATATCTTTCAGTGTGGAGGCACCAGTGATGAACAATGCGCGGGCCCCGCGCTCGTTCATCGCTGGTGCCCCGTCGCTTGTGCATGCAGGCCAATATGGACAATCTTGTCCATATTTGCCTGCACTTCTATGGAGCCGTGTGACGGGGGAAGTGAAGAAACTTCACTCCCCCCGTCACTGCCCCCCCCCCCCCCCCCACCGCCGGGTCGCCCGTCGGCCGTATCCGCTGTCGGGCATCTTAGCGGCGGATCGTTAAATGTGTAGGGCCCTTTACTTTCACAATCTCCCTGAAATGCCTTTTCGAAAGTAGGCAAGTATGAGGTGGGGTGATCAGAGTCCATAATGAAGGTGTATTATAAAACTACATAGAGCAGATCACACTTATAAATGGGTATGGGACTCAGGGTCGACACCCATTAGGTCAACACTAGAAATATGTTGACACGGCCATTAGGTCAACATGAACAAGGTCGACATGAGTTTTTAATGAGTTTTTGGTGTCGTTTTCTCCATCAAGTGACCAAGAACCCCAATTAGTGCACCGCGTCCCCTTGCATGGCTCGCGGGCAAGGTGCCTCAATCCGCTACCGCTGCACTCGGCACAGGTTACCGTTCTCAATCGTAGCCCACGTGGATCGTAAAGTATGAAAAAGTTCCCCCAAAAAATATGTGAAACTCATGTCGACCTATTTCTAGTGTCGACCTAGCCACTGTCGACCAATGGTGTCGACCCAGAGTCCGGATACCCTTATAAATGTAAAATCCCAAAAGTGCTAAAGACAGCGACATATATACAGAAAGGGATATACAGGTATCAAACATTTGTGCTGATGGGAGTGGCAGGCTAAAGGCATCAGTGTGAAGGAAGGATGGGGATAAAAAGATAGGAGGGCTGTTGTGTGTTAGATAGTGTATAAGACACTTACCTGAGTTTCAGGTTGTCCATAAATTCAGGTAATGTGACAGAGTCCATAAGAACAAAGTCCGCTTTGCCAAACTGCAGCCCCTCTTGTTCTGCCATGGTTGTGGCACCGAGAGCTTAGTGACAAAATACAACCAATTCAGACTTCTACTCAGTTGTGGAGCTTACACCTGCATACACAAGCTACACAACCAGCGCACAACTATACAACAGGACAATTACACAACCAATGACAGTTACACCCTGCCTGCAGGAACAGTGACTGTCTCTGTCACACCCAGGCTGTATGTGGCTCTCTCTTGGATTCCAGGCACTCTCTGTCATTCCCAGGTGTGAGAGTGATCTTGAAGAGTGCAATGCCTCTGGGATCCAGTCATCCAGATGTCTCTTAGCAGGTGATATCTCTTAAGGGAAGTGTACTTCTTAGAAGGCTGTCCACTGATTAAAGTCTCTGGAAAAAGATTCTCAAAGGAACTTCTGCAGGATGGAATCTCTCATTAATCATACAGTGTATGTTTCAGAGAATCACACGAAGTCTAGCGCAAGATGGGTTACCTCCTTTATACAAGTCTCAGTGCAAGATGTGATGTCCCATTATGTTGCAATGTGCAGGAAAAATATCTCAGGACTTGGAGACTCTATTCTAACTGATGCCCACTGTCAGGTTTCCCAGGGAAAAGCAGTCTCTTGTGTGTGAGCCTCCCCTGTGTAAGTCTCACACTTCTGTCCATCCATACAGAAAGCAGCAGGAAGAGTGTCGGAGAGGTGAGGGGGAAGGAGGGAGGGGAGACAGGAGAGGAGGGGAGAGGTAAGAGACGTTGGGAGGGGAGGAAGGAGAGCAGAGAGGAAAGGTGAGGCAGAGGGGAGGGCAGAGATGTGAGAGGAGGGGCAATGTGACAGGGGCCATTCACAGGGATCGGGGGTAGGTAAGAGAGGAGGAAATGAGGGTGGATGAAAGGCGGGGTGGTAGGGAGGAAAGTGCTGAAAGAGGCAGTGAGAGGACTTGAAAACAAGTTTCAGAGGAGGGACATAGTGGAACAGGGCGTACATGGGAGTGCAGCAAAGTGGATGGATGTAATGACATGGTAGCAGGTGAGGGCTGTCCGTGGCCACACAGGATAGTGCTGTCTGACCTTACAGACGCAGTGTATAGTCTGCAGATCTTCCTAAACTAATGCCGAGTGGATTCAGCTTCAGGGTAAAGAAGCCCTGCACCTAATCCCCACTAACGTGACAAGGCTGAAGTTAGCTTTATTTGGCCAGCCTTTTATTCACTTCTTATTCAAGCTCCAGCTTCTTACTCACGTCTTATTCGAGCTCCAGCTTTTTATTCAGTTCATTCAGTTTTGCAAGGGTTAATGAGTGTTGGGCAATAAATTTGACACCTGAAATCAACAGAGTGGGGGTCTCTTGCATTATATGACCCACATGTACTTTGCCTTGCCCAACGCTGGTTTGGGCATGAAATACGCTGGCAAAGTGGCCACCTTAACACCATCATTTTCTATTATGAATAAGTAGCTGTAGTTTTGCAAGGGTTAACGAGTCACGTTAATGTCTCGTTAACCCTTGCACGAGTTAATTTTGGTGGTATTTCATGCCTAAACCAGTGTTGGGCAAGGCAAAATATGAGCCGGTCATGTGCAATTGACCACTCTCTGTTGATTTCAGGTCAAATTTGTTGCCCAAGACTCGTTAACCCTTGCAAAACTGAATGATCTGAATAAGAAGCTGGAGCTATAATAAATGAATAAGAAGCTGGAGTTTGAATAAGAGGCTGGCCTAATAAGAAACTAACTTCAGCCTCGTACGTGACGTGAGATATTCACATAACACATTATAAAATGATGTAAATTCCTCTGACTCCGAAACTAGTAGCAAAATAGAGAATAAGCTCATACAGAGGAATTCGGGGGTCGCTGCAGGGAGAAGTGCTGTTCCGGTGTTCCGGAATTTGGTCCGGTACGGCATTCACCGAATACCTAAACTATGTATATAGCTTGCCAGCTCATTCCATAGCAATCCGGACACGTGCCGTCTGCAGTAAGCGCTTACACTGGCGGTTTTAGTCTATATACTCGTCTTTGAGGTCTTCGCTATGAGTAAATCTCATGTGACTAGCAATAAACATGTAACAGCTGCCTACCACTCTTGCTTTCCTGTGATTAATAGCATGCATGAGCAGCTCCATCTCTCACAGTCTGCACCTGATGAGGAGGCTATGGTAAATAAAGGCCACACCTCACCTGGTCCTAATCTGCCAGTCAAAAGAAAACACATAAGTAGTTCATATGTGCCCCTTGTTACATAGATGAGTTGGCAACTGTATGTGAAGCAGATGGGGTTACACAATGTGATACAAAAGGGATCTAAGAACAACCTCGATAAGTCAGGTGATGCCAAGCCTCTTTTATGAGAGGCTACTCTTTTGGTAAATGCTAGAACCAAGTGGGCTAAAGGACCTCTCACATCAGGGGGAGGAGCAAGGCCGGCGTGCCTAAACTTTTTGTAATAGTTTTTAATATATTATATAATATTGCAGAATAAAAGCTATATTGATTAGTATGTATAGAATAATAAGATTTTACTTACCGATAAATCTATTTCTCGTAGTCCGTAGTGGATGCTGGGACTCCGTAAGGACCATGGGGATATAGCGGCTCCGCAGGAGACAGGGCACAATAATAAAAGCTTTAGGATCAGGTGGTGTGCACTGGCTCCTCCCCCTATGACCCTCCTCCAAGCCTCAGTTAGGATACTGTGCCCGGACGAGCGTGCATAATAAGGAAGGATATTGAATCCCGGGTAAGACTCATACCAGCCACACCAATCACACCGTACAACCTGTGATCTGAACCCAGTTAACAGTATGATAACAACGAAGGAGCCTCTGAAAAGACGGCTCACAACAAGAATAACCCGATTTTTGTAACAATAACTATGTACAAGTATTGCAGACAATCCGCACTTGGGATGGGCGCCCAGCATCCACTACGGACTACGAGAAATAGATTTATCGGTAAGTAAAATCTTATTTTCTCTGACGTCCTAGTGGATGCTGGGACTCCGTAAGGACCATGGGGATTATACCAAAGCTCCCAAACGGGCGGGATAGTGCGGATGACCCTGCAGCACCGAATGAGAGAACTCCATGTCCTCCTCAGCCAGGGTATCAAATTTGTAGAATTTAGCAAACGTGTTTGCCCCTGACCAAGTAACTGCTCGGCAAAGTTGTAAAGCCGAGACCCCTCGGGCAGTCGCCCAAGATGAGCCCCCTTCCTTTTGGAATGGGCTTTTACAGATTTTGGCTGTGGCAGGCCTGCCACAGAATGTGTAAACTGAATTGTATTACAAATCCAGCGAGCAATCGTCTGCTTAGAAGCAGGAGCACCCATCTTGTTGGGTGCATACAGGCTAAACAGCGAGTCAGATTTTCTGACTCCAGCCGTCCTGGAAACATATTTTTCAGGGCCCTGACAACGTCAAGTAACTTGGAGTCCTCCAAGTCCCTAGTACCTGCAGGTACCACAATAGGTTGGTTCATGTGAAAAACAGAAAACACCTTAAGGAGAAATTGAGGACGAGTCCTCAATTCTGCCCTGTCAGAATGAAAAATTAAGTAAGGGCTTTATATATGATAAAGCCGCCAATTCTGACACACGCCTGGCTGAAGCCAGGGCTAATAGCATCGTCACCTTCCATGTGAGATATTTTAAGTCCACAGTGGTGAGTGGTTCAAACCAATGTGACTTTAGGAAACTCAAAACAACATTGAGATCCCAAGGTGCCACTGGGGCACAAAAGGAGGCTGTATATGCAGTACCCCTTTTACAAACATCTGAACGTCAGGCACTAAAGCCAGTTCTTTCTGGAAGAAATTCGACAGGGCCGAAATTTGAACCTTAATGGACCCTAATTTTAGGCCCATAGACAGTCCTGTTTTCAGGAAATGTAGGAAACGACCCAGTTGGAATTCCTCTGTAGGGGCCTTCTTGGCCTCACACCACGCAACATATCTTCACCAAATGCGGTGAAAATGTTTTGCGGTACATCCTTCCCGTCTTCGACCAGGGTAGGGATGACTTCATCTGGAATGCCCTTTCAGGATCCGGCGTTCAACCGCCATGCCGTCAAACGCGGCCGCGGTAAGTCTTGGAACAGACAAGGCCCCTGCTGGAGCAGGTCCTTTCTTAAAGGTAGAGGCCACGGGTCTTCCGTGAACATCTCTTGAAGTTTCGGGTACCAAGTCCTTCTTGGCCAATCCGGAACCACGAGTATCGTTCTTACTCATCTCCCTCTTATGATTCTCAGTACTTTTGGTATGAGAGGCATAGGAGGGAACACATACTCTGACTGGTACACCCACAGTGTTACCAGAGCGTCCACCGCTATTGCCTGAGGGTCCCTTGACCTGGCGCAATATCTGTCTAGTTTTTTGTTCAGGCGGGACGCCATCATGTCCACCTTTGGTTTTTCCCAACGGTTTACAATCATGTGGAAGACTTCCCGATGAAGTCCCCACTCTCCCGGGTGGAGGTCATGCCTGCTGAGGAAGTCTGCTTCCCAGTTTTCCACTCCCGGAATGAACACTGCTGAGAGTGTTATCACATGATTTTTCGCCCAGCGAAGAATCCTTGTAGTTTCTGCCATTTCCCTCCTGCTTCTTGTGCCGCCCTGTCTGTTTACGTGGGCGACTGCCGTGATGTTGTCCCACTGGATCAATACCGGCTGACCTTGAAGCAGAGGTCTTGCTAAGCTTAGAGCATTGTAAATTGCCCTTAGCTCCAGTATATTTATGTGGAGAGAAGTCTCCAGACTTGATCACACTCTCTGGAAATTTTTTCCTTGTGTGACTGCTCCCCAGCCACTCAGGCTGGCATCCGTGGTCACCAGGACCCAGTCCTGAATGCCGAATCTGCGGCCCTTTCATAGATGAGCACTCTGCAGCCACCGCAGAAGAAACACCCTTGTCCTTGGAGACAGGGTTATCCGCTGATGCATCTGAAGATGCGATCCGGACCATTTTTCCAGCAGATCCCACGGAAAGGTTCTTGCATGAAATCTACCGAATGGGATCGCTTTGTAAGAAACCACCATTTTTCACAGGATCCTTGTGCAATGATGCACTGATACTTTTCCTGGTTTTAGGAGGTTCCTGACTAGCTCGGATAACTCCCTGGCTTTCTTCTCCGGGAGAAAACATCCTTTTCTGGACTGTGTCCAGAATCATCCCTAGGAACAGTAGACGTGTCGTCGGAAAAAAACTGCGATTTTGGAATATTTAGAATCCACTCGTGCTGTCGTAGAACTACTTAAGATAGTGCTACTCCGACCTCCAACTGTTCTCTGGACCTTGCCCTTATCAGGAAAGCGTCCATATTTCTTTTAAGAAGAATCATCATTTCGGCCATTACCTTGGTAAAGACCCGGGGTGCCGTGGACAATCCAAACGGCAGCGTCTGAACTGATAGTGACAGTTCTGTACCACGAACCTGAGGTACCCTTGGTGAGAAGGCAAATTTGGACATGTAGGTAAGCGTCCCTGATATCCAGTGACACCATATCGTCCCCTTCTTCCTGGTTCGCTATCACTACTCTGAGTGACTCCATCTTGATTTGAACGCTTGTAAGTAAGTGTTCAAATATTTCAGATCTCACCGAGCCGTCTGGCTTCAGTACCACAATATAGTGTGGAATAATACCCCTTCCCTTGTTGTAGAAGGGGTACTTTGATTATCACCTGCTGGGAATACAGCCTGTGAATTGTTCCCAATACTGCCTCCCTGTCGGAGGGAGACGTTGGTAAAGCAGACTTCAGGAACTTGTGAGGGGGAGACGTCTCGAATTTCCAATGTACACCTGGGATACTACGTGTAGGATCCAGGAGTCCACTTGTGAGTGAGCCCCCTGCGTGCTGAAACTCTTGAGATGACCCCCTACCGCACCTGAGTCCGCTTGTACGGCCCCAGCGTCATGCTGCGGACTTGGCAGAAGCTGTGGAGGGCTTCTGTTCCTGGGAATGGGCTGCCTGCTGCAGTCTTCTTCCCTTTCCTCTACCCCTGGGCAGATATGACTGGCCCTTTTGCCCGCCTGCCCTTATGGGGACGAAAGGACTGAGACTGAAAAGACTGTGTCCTTTTCTGCTGAGATGTGACTTGGGGTAACAAAAGGTGGATTTTTCAGCTGTTGCCATGGCCACCAGGTCCGATGGACCGCCCCTTTATACGGCAATACTTCCATGTGCCGTCTGGAATCTGCATCACCTGACCACTGTCGTGTCTTCGTCTGGCAGATATGGACATCACATTTACTCTTGATGCCAGAATGCAAATATCCCTCTGCGCATCTCGCATATATAGAAATGCATCTATAGTCAATAAAATCTTGTCCCTGTCAAGGGTATCAATATTTTCAGTCAGGAAATCCGACCAAGCCCCCTCAGCGCTGCACATCCAGGCTGAGGCGATTGCTGGTCGTAGTATAACACCAGTATGTGTGTATATACTTTTAGGATATTTTTCAGCTTCCTATCAGCTGGCTCCTTGAGGGCTGCCGTATCTGGAGACGGTAACGCCCCTTGTTTTTATAAGCATGTGAGCGCCTTATCCACCCTAAGGTGTGTTTCCCAACTCGCCCTAACTTCTGGCGGGAAAGGGTATACCGCCAATAATTTTCTATCGGAGGAAACCCACGTATCATCACACACTTCATTTAATTTATCCGATTCAGGAAAAACTACAAAGTAGTTTATTCACACCCTACATAATACCCTTATTTGTGGTACTTGTAGTATCAGAAATATGTAACACCTCCTTCATTGCCCTTAACATGAAACGTGTGGCCCTAAAGGAAAATACGTTTGTTTCTTCACCGTCGACACTGGAGTCAGTGTCCGTGTCTGTGTCGACCGACTGAGGTAAATGGGCGTTTTTACAAGCCCCTGACGGTGTCTGAGACGCCTGGACAGGTACTAATTTGTTTGCCGGCCGTCTCATGTCGTCAACCGACCTTGCAGCGTGTTGACATTATCACGTAATTCCTAAATAAGCCATCCATTCCAGTGTCGACTCCCTAGAGAGTGACATCACCAATACAGGCAATTTGCTCCGCCTCCTCACCAACATCGTCCTCCTACATGTCGACACACACGTACCGACACACATCACACACACAGGGAATGCTCTGATAGAGGACAGGACCCCACTAGCCCTTTGGGGAGACAGAGGGAGAGTTTGCCAGCACACACCAAAAACGCTATAATTATACAGGGACAACCCCTTATACAAGTGTTTTCCCTTATAGCATTTTTATATATGTAATCATATCGCCAAATAAGTGCCCCCCCTCTCTGTTTTAACCCTGTTTCTGTAGTGCAGTGCAGGGGAGAGCCTGGGAGCCTTCCTCACAGCAGAGCTGAGCAGGAAAATGGCGCCGTGTGCTGAGGAGAATAGGCCCCGCCCCTTTTTCGGCGGGCTCTTCTCTCGGAGTTTGTGAGATCTGGCAGGGGTTAAATACATCCATATAGCCTCAAGGGCTATATGTGATGTATTTTAGCCATAAAAAGGTATTATACATTGCTGCCCAGGGCGCCCCCCCCAGCGCCCTGCACCCTCAGTGACAGTTGGTGACTGTTGGTGAAGTGTGCTGACAACAATGGCGCACAGCTGCAGTGCTGTGCGCTACCTTATGAAGACTGAAAGTCTTCTGCCGCCTGTTTCTGGACCTCTGGACCTCTTCAACTTCGGCATCTGCAAGGGGGGTCGGCGGCACGGCTCCGGGACCGGACTCCATGGCTGGGCCTGTGTTCGATCCCTCTGGAGCTAATGGTGTCCAGTAGCCTAAGAAGCAAATCCATCCTGCACGCAGGTGAGTTTACTTCTCTCCCCTAAGTCCCTCGTAGCAGTGAGCCTGTTGCCAGCAGGACTCACTGAAAATAAAAAACCTAACTTAAACTTTTATTCTAAGCAGCTCAGGAGAGCCACCTAGATTGCACCCTTCTCGTCGGGCACAAAAATCTAACTGAGGCTTGGAGGAGGGTCATAGGGGGAGGAGCCAGTGCACACCACCTGATCCTAAAGCTTTTATTATTGTGCCCTGTCTCCTGCGGAGCCGCTATATCCCCATGGTCCTTACGGAGTCCCAGCATCCACTAGGACGTCAGAGAAATGAATATATACTATATATGCTGAAAGCTATTTCCAGTAATAGTGATTTAAGAGCCCATTTATCATTAGATTTCTCTGGCTGGGTCCACAGGATTATCCACAGGATAACATTGGGATATTGTCGAGCGACAGCGAAAATGGCACCAACACGGTCACGAGCTTTCTGGCCTCCCAGGATGCATTGGGGCCTCCACTATATAGTCCCGCCCACTGACTCAGTCAGATCAGTTTTTTGCTTGGTGCGGCAGGAAGCCGCATGGTCACAGGGCTGCTGTGAAAGCAGCCTCAAGTTTTCATTACTTTATTTTTATAGACTTACTGTTTTTGTTTGAGCGACTTCTCTTAACAGCGTCTTAAACGTGTATTAGAAAGAGTCGCTCCAACAACTCCCCACCGGGTCGCAACAACGCTTACCTTCGCGGTACAGTGCTGTCTCGACGGGCGTCTGTGTCGGATGTTCTAGCAGGTCCAGCAGACGTTAACAGGCTGTGGCCGGAGCATGGGGAGACAGTGAGTATATGGACTTCCTCTTACTAGAGGGGTCAGGACACAGCTACGCTGATTTGGTGGAGACTACAAACAGCGTGTTGATGCGCCGAACATCTCGAGTGTGACAGCGCTACGCTCCGGGGATCATAGGCGCCAGGACTAGGTGAGGCCGCGATCCTGGGAGTTTAAGTCAACAGGGGGTTTCAGACGCTCTCCTGGCCGTCCCTCCTCCGAGTTCATGGCCAGTTCCCGAGGGTCTCTCGTTTCATGAACTGAATGACCTCACTTCCGGCTCAGACGCTACCACGAGGGTACTCGGTCGCAGCTTAGACGCTGCGGTTGTGTACACTGGATATAAACCCGCCCAGACCGAGTCGCAGGCCTTTAGTGTCTGCATGCACGTGGAGTCGCTCAGCGTCCGTGTCCGTTGGTGAGCGTCCGTGTCCGTTATCAGTTACCAAGAGCGGCAGTGTACACCAGTAGCGTCTGAATCCACTCAGCGTCTTTCGAGCGTCTTTGCTTGGATATGGAAGTGTGGTGAGTCTCTCTGTATCCCGCTCCCTGGAGGCAGGGTATACAGTACTAAAAATTCCTTCTACTTCTTAGTGTGCACTGTTAATTTTTAGTACCTATTGCATATGAGACCTGTATATTACTGTGTTTTCTGCATGTTATGTTGAAAAAGAACCAGTTAAACAGAAGTACAAATTTCCTACTTATGTATAAGTTATTATGGAGGTTGTATTCTCATATGACAATGTCTAATGCTTTAACATGTAACTGACTGCTAGTATGTGTGCTGACTTTTCTGTGTAATGTCAGTCCTGTTCTGACCCTCAAATCAGGTGCACTGTGGTCAGATTGATTTCACCTCTATATACTGATTATAGGGTGTGGTTCAGTCACAAAATTGTGTAGTCAATATCAGAAAAAATGTCTGTGAGCGGCAAAAGTGATGAGGAGAATTTGTCAAGCACTCCTACAGCCCTAACATGCTTATCTTGTAAGTCAGGGGTAATTGATATGATTCAATTGGTCACTTATGAGGGTTTGTGTGCAAACTGTTTCGCTTTTCAGCGAAGTAAAAAACAGGAGTTAGTTCAACCTCCAGTAGAGCCACCATGGAATATGTTCGCAAAGACTCTGTCTTCAATAGCGGACAGGTTAGCTCCAGTAGCACCACCTCAGGGGTTAGGTTACACTATGAACCCATACATGCAGCTCCCTTCCTATGGTTTGGTTCCAGTAGCCTCTACAAGCAACCAAGGGGTAGGTAAGACTAAGACAGATACGTCTGTATGGCAGACTACACAAGAGGATACATTGGATGATGATGCGGAAACAATAGATTCAACTCCGTATGATGATCAGTCGCAGAGCTTTAGTTCAGATGATGTAGCTGAACTCATTAATGCAGTAAAGGCTGTGCTTTCTCTGGAAGAACCAGCCAAGACAGCGTTAAAAGCAAAAGCACCTGTATTCAAACGAACAAAGTCAGTGAAAGCTGAATTTCCAGCGTCAGAGGAGTTGACGGAAATGATGGATGAGTCTTGGGCAGCGCCCGGTAAAAAGTATAAGATTCCTAGGAGATGGGATTCTTATTATCCATTTCCTGCTGGAGATTGTTCGAAGAGAGAAGTTCCTCCAAAAGTAGATGCACATGTTCTGTGACTTGTGCACAAATCTGCTTTGCCACTGTCATCTACCTCTTTGAATGATGTCACAGACAGGAGGGTAGAGAGCCTATTGAAAAATATTTTTTCTCTTGTGGGTGCAGTGGTAAGACCTGCTATGGCTTCGGCCTGGGTAGCAAGGGCAATGGGCGAATGGATAGAGGAACTAGAAAATGACATCCCCTCTCCTACTAGGGAGCAAGAGGATCGTCTTTGCCGTTTAAGACAATCTGCCCAGTATTTAGAAGAAGCAGCCATTGATGTAGGCACTGTTGCTTCTAAAGCTTCAGCCCTGGCAGTAGTCGCTCGCAGAGCAGTCTGGCTACGGACCTGGAAGGCAGATGCGGAGTCCAAGAAGGAATTGGAAGCATTGCCTTTCATGGGTAATATATTATTTGGAAAACCTTTATCGGATATCCTAGAGTCAGAGGCTGAATCGAAGAAGGTCAGATTTCCGGCTACCTACAACCCTAAGTCCAAGGGTTTAAAATTTTGCTCATTTCGCTGGCAAAGCAAAGCGAAAGGTAAAGAGGAGCCTAAACAACCCCAGTTTAAATCCAGGGGTAAGAAGCAGTGGGCTAGCAAAAAGCCAGCTTCCAAACCTGAACAAAAGCCCTCAGCCTGAAGAGACGGGCCTCCGCCTGGAGGATTCCAGGGTTGGGGGCCGACTCCTGCAATTTGCACACACATGGCAACAGTCAACAACAGATGCCTGGGTGCAGAAGGTAGTATCTCAGGGGTATGGGTTCCCATTCAGGAGGCAGCCTCTTCAAAGATTTTTTTGCACCAGCCCGTCTCGTATAGAGTCGAAGGCCAATGCCCTGCAAGAAGCAGTCCAAAAATTACTGCAGTCAGGTGTGATTGTCCCAGTACCTCCATCACAAAAGGGACAGGGGTATTACTCCAATCTGTTTCTAATCCAGAAACCAAATGGGTCATATCAACCAATTCTAAATCTGAAGATGTTGAACAATTACATATGGATCCCGAAGTTCCACATGGAGACGTTACGCTCCATAATGTTGGCTATGGAACCGGGAGACTATATGGTATCTCTGGATGTGCGGGATGCTTACCTACATGTGCCTATAGCACTATCACATCAGTGTTACCTCAGGTTTGCCATCCTCAAGGAACACTTCCAGTTCCAAGCTCTGCCCTTCGGGCTAGCTACAGCACCCAGGGTGTTTACCAAGATCATGGTGGTTATGGCAGCTTGTCTGCGCAAACAAGGGATAAGGATATTCCCATACCTAGACGACCTATTAATCTTAGCACAGTCGCAAGATTTACTGTTGAGCCATCTCCAACAGACGATAGTTTGTTTACAGAGACACGGGTGGCTCATAAATTGGGAGAAGTCGTCCCTGAATCCATCACAGCGGATGGTTCATTTGGGAGCCATATTGGATTCAGACCTACAGAGAGTTCTCTTACCAGAGAAGGAAATAGTCAAGGTGCAGGTCATGGCTCAGGAAGCGTTGCAAGCCCAGATAATGTCAGTCCATGCAGCAATGCGACTGTTGGGTCTGATGGTATCAACGTTCGACATGGTGGAATATGCGCAATTCCACTCCAGACCATTGCAGCATCTCATTTTGACAAAATGGAACGGAAATCATCAAACAATAAAGAAGCAGATGATAAAGATTCCAGTAAATGTAAAAAGGTCTCTAGCATGGTGGCTACAGACAGACCATTTAAACAAGGGGAGACCCTTTTGGATAAAAGAGTGGCAAGTCCTGACGACAGATGCCAGCCTGCAAGGTTGGGGGGCGGTACTCGGAAGCCTATGGTTCCAGGGAAAATGGACCGCAAGGGAAAGTCGCCTGCCGATAAATCTGTTAGAAATAAGAGCCATTTACTTGGCCCTAGTTCAGGCAAAGGACAATCTACAAGGAAGACCAGTCCAGATCCGCTCAGACAATGCGACGGCAGTAGCATACCTAAATCATCAAGGAGGGACTCACAGCAAGAGTCTGATGGAGGAAGTAACTCCCATTCTAAAGTGGGCAGAACTCCATCTCCCAGCATTGTCAGCAGTATTTGTCCCGGGTGTACTAAATTGGGAAGCGGATTTTCTCAGTCGGCACACCATTCAGGAAACCGAATGGGCACTACACCCAGAAGTGTTTCAGACACTGGTGAACAGATGGGGTCTACCGGAGATAGACCTTATGGCGTCTTGTCTAAACAACAAAGTTCCGAGGTACGGATCAAGAACAAGGGACCCAGGAGCAGTCCTGGTAGACGCACTGTCAGTAGAATGGAGGTTTCAGCTGGCATATCTGTTCCCTCCAATATCTCTGTTACCCAGAGTAGTGAGAAAGATAAAACAGGCAAAAGGAGCAATCATTCTAATAGCTCCAGCTTGGCCAAGAAGGCATTGGTACACAGATCTGTGGAGAATGTCCGTGGAAGCACCGATACTGCTCCCTCAACGTCCAGATCTGTTAATGCAGGGTCCTTGTTGTCACAGTCATCTGGATCGCCTATCTTTGACGGCGTGGCTGTTGAAACCTCTATCTTAGAGGCTAAAGGATTTTCAAAGCAAGTAATCCAAACCATGCTTAGAGCAAGAAATCCTTCTTCGGCCCGTGTATATCATAGAATATGGCAAGCCTATATTCATTGGTGTTCTTGAAAAAATTACAATCCAAGAGCTTTTAAAGTAGCTAGAATTTTGGATTTTCTGCAGGCAGGATTGGATAAGGGGTTGAAGGTTGCTTCCTTGAGGGTGCAAGTCTCAGCGTTGACTGTATGGTTTCAGCAGAAGATTGCTGACCTACAGGATGTACGTATTTTTTTCCAAGGAGTAGTACATATTCAACCTCCATTTGTTCCTCCTGCAGCTCCCTGGGATTTGAATTTAGGCCCTCATTCCGAGTTGATCGGTCGCAAGGCGAATTTAGCAGAGTTACACACGCTAAGCCGCCGCCTACTGGGAGTGTATCTTAGCATCTTAAAATTGCGACCGATGTATTCGCAATATTGCGAGCACAAACTACTTAGCAGTTTTAGAGTAGCTCCAGACTTACTCTGCCTGTGCGATCAGTTCAGTGCTTGTCGTTCCTGGTTTGACGTCACAAACACACCCAGCGTTCGCCCAACCACTCCCCCGTTTCTCCGGCCACTCCTGCGTTTTTTCCGGAAACGGTAGCGTTTTCAGCCACACGCCCATAAAACGCCGTGTTTCCGCCCAGTAACACCCATTTCCTGTCAATCACATTACGTTCGCCGGAGCGATGAGAAAGCCGTGAGTAAAAATACTTTCTTCATAGCAAAGATACTTGGCGCAGTCGCAGTGCGAATATTGCGCATGCGCACTAAGCGGAATTTCACTGCGATGCGATGAAAAATACCGAGCGAACGACTCGGAATGAGGGCCTTAGTTCTTAAATTTCTCCAGGGTCCTTTGTTTGAACCACTTGAGAGAGCAGATCTTAAGTGGTTAACGGTTAAAGTTCTCTTTTTACTGGCAATGGCGTCAGCCAGAAGAGTGTCAGATTTAGGAGCATTATCATGTAAGTCTCCTTTCCTAAGTTTTTTTCCAGACAGAGCAGTTCTCAGAACGAGATCTAGTTATCTTCCAAAGGTGGTGTCAAAGTTTCACCTGAATGAAGAGATTGTAGTCCCAGCTTTTCAGGTATCGGGACTATCTGCGGGAGAAGCGTCACTGGACGTGGTCCGGTCTTTAAAAATCTACATAGATCGTACTAGTGCCATCAGGAAAACAGATTCCCTCTTCATCCTCTACGGATTCCATAGGAGAGGTTGGCCTGCTAGTAAAAGACGCTGGCGAGATGGCTCCGAGTGGTAATATCTGAAGCTTATTCTCATGCAGATCTCCCTATTCCGGCTAATGTCTCTGCACACTCTACACGTAAGGTAGGTCCTTCTTGGGCAGCACAACAGGGTGCATCAGCAGAACAGATATGTAAGGCAGCCACATGGTCTTCCATAAACACATTCATCAGACATTATGCCTTGGATACTTTTGCCTCTCATGACGCAGACTTCGGGCGAAAGGTCCTCCTGTGCAATCAGGAGCGTCCCCACCACTAAAATGGCTTTGGGAATCCCAATGTTATCCTGTGGATAATCCTGTGGACCCAGCCAGAGAACTGAACGTTATGGTAAGAACTTACCGTTGATAACGTGATTTCTCTTATGTCCACAGGTATCCACAGGGATCCCACCCGGACGCATCTGATTTGAGGATCTAGACAAACACTAAAAACCTCTTCCTTCTTGTATGGAAGGGTGTGCATGTGTGTTCTTATCGCCTGTACAGGTCTCTACCTAATGTTCCTGCCTATAATCGCTGTGGAAAGAACTGATCTGACTGAGTCAGTGGGCGGGACTATATAGTGGAGGCCCCAATGCATCCTGGGAGGCCAGAAAGCTCGTGACCGTGTTGGTGCCATTTTCGCTGTCGCTCGACAATATCCCAATGTTATCCTGTGGATACCTGTGGACATAAGAGAAATCACGTTATCAACGGTAAGTTCTTACCATAACGTTCATATTTGTAGATTATTCCCCGAAAACTGTTGGGATATCCGCAAATATTTAGGATCACACAAATATATTAAGATGGGATTGCAGCAGATATCCGACATATGTGCTGCAATTCCTCTGTTTTCCAAAAGCAGTTGCACCCCCCCATAGGTTTCCAAGCTGCCTACTGGCAGCAGAGGAATCCTTCACAACTTTCCCCTGCAATGGCTGCTGCAGGTCCAGTTAGTCACTCTGAGCATAACACAAGTATAGGCTTCTTTTTCGCTTGTTGATACATGCTCGCGGTATAATCGCATACTGTATTGCCATTTTGGACGCTAATGTTCCACCCAGATGAGATGACAATGCAAACTCAATTATTGATAAATGGGGCCCTTAAAGATAAAATGTGAAAACTGGGTTGGTCATACGGGCCTGTGTTCAGCAAGAAACTTTCTACTTAAATTATGTGGAAACATTTGCTGATGCATCCACGCTCATCCAACCTGCAGTTGTTTGCTGTATTCGTGGCAATCCAGACGTGGAAAGTGTGCCCACTACTAGGACGCGCACATGCCTCTAGATACATACACCCATAATAATGCTTGGGTGGCGTACCAAGCCGCAGTTCGGCATACTAAGGGGGTTATTCAGATTTAGCAAGCCATAAAAGTTAGCAATTGGACAAAACCATGTGCACTGCAGGTGGGGCAATGTAACGTGCAGAGAGATTTAGATTTGGGTGGGTTATTTTGTTTCTGTGCAGGGTAAACACTGGCTGCTTAATTTTTACACTGCAATTTCCATTTCAGTTTGATCACACCCCACCGAAATCTAACTCGCTCTGCACATGTCCCATCCGACCATGGATGAGGGTAGCTACATCTGTAAGTATACCAGCTATTTAGCAAAGGGTTAATGGTGAAGATAATACAATTTTCTCTGACGTCCTAGTGGATGCTGGGACTCCGTCAGGACCATGGGGGAATAGCGGCTCCGCAGGAGACAGGGCACAAAATTTAAAAGTTTGACCACTAGGTGGTGTGTACTGGCTCCTCCCCCTATGACCCTCCTCCAAGCCTCAGTTAGGTTTTTGTGCCCGTCCGAGCAGGGTGCAATCTAGGTGGCTCTCCTAAAGAGCTGCTTAGAAAAAGTTTGTTAGGTTTTTTATTTTCAGTGAGTCCTGCTGGCAACAGGCTCACTGCAACGAGGGACTTAGGGGAGAAGAAGTGAACTCACCTGCGTGCAGGATGGATTTGCTTCTTAGGCTACTGGACACTAGCTCCAGAGGGACGATCACAGGTACAGCCTGGATGGGTCACCGGAGCCGCGCCGCCGACCCCCTTGCAGATGCCGAATAGAGAAGAGGTCCAGAAACCGGCGGCAGAAGACGTCTCAGTCTTCAGGAGGTAGCGCACAGCACTGCAGCTGTGCGCCATTGCTCTCCGCACACTTCACACCAGCGGTCACTGAGGGTGCAGGGCGCTGGGGGGGGCGCCCTGGGCAGCAATGTAATATACCTATTCTGGCTAAAATATATCACATTTAGCCCCTGGGGCTATATGGATGTATTTAACCCCTGCCAGGTTCCAAAAAAAAAAAAAAAAACCGTGAGAAGAAGCCCGCCGAAAAGGGGGCGGGGCCTATTCTCCTCAGCACACAGCGCCATTTTCCTGCCCAGCTCCGCTGCGAGGAAGGCTCCCAGGACTCTCCCCTGCACTGCACTACAGAAACAGGGTAAAAACAGAGAGGGGGGGCACTTATTGGCGATATTTATAATATTTGAGCTGCTATAAAGGGAACACACTTATTAAGGTTGTCCCTATATATATTTATAGCGCTTGGGTGTGTGCTGGCAAACTCTCCCTCTGTCTCCCCAAAGGGCTAGTGGGGTCCTGTCTTCTATCAGAGCATTCCCTGTGTGTCTGCTGTGTGTCGGTACGTGTGTGTCGACATGTATGAGGACGATGTTGGCGTGGAGGCGGAGCAATTGCCTGTAATGGTGATGTCACCCCCTAGGGAGTCGACACCAGAATGGATGGCTTTGTTTATGGAATTACGGGATAGTGTCAGCACGCTACAAAAGTCGGTTGACGACATGAGACAGCCGGCAAACCAGTTAGTACCTGTCCAGGCGTCTCAGACACCGTCAGGGGCTGTAAAACGCCCTTTACCTCAGTCGGTCGACACAGACCCAGACACTGACACTGAATCCAGTGTCGACGGTGAAGAAACAAACGTATTTTCCAGTAGGGCCACACGTTATATGATCACGGCAATGAAGGAGGCTTTGCATATCTCTGATACTGCAAGTACCACAAAAAGGGGTATTATGTGGGGTGTGAAAAAACTACCGATAGTTTTTCCTGAATCAGAGGAACTGAATGAAGTGTGTGATGAAGCGTGGGTTACCCCAGATAGAAAACTGCTAATTTCAAAGAAGTTATTGGCATTATACCCTTTCCCGCCAGAGGTTAGGGCGCGCTGGGAAACACCTCCTAGGGTGGATAAGGCGCTCACACGCTTATCAAAGCAAGTGGCGTTACCGTCTCCTGATACGGCCGCCCTCAAGGATCCAGCTGATAGGAGGCTGGAGAATACATTAAAAAGTATATACACACATACGGGTGTTATACTGAGACCAGCAATCGCCTCAGCCTGGATGTGCAGTGCTGGCGTGGCTTGGTCGGAGTCACTGTCTGAAAATATTGATACCCTGGATAGGGACAGTATTTTACTGACTATAGAGCAGTTAAAGGATGCATTTCTTTATATGCGAGATGCACAGAGAGATATTTGCACTCTGGCATCAAGAGTAAGTGCGATGTCCATATCTGCCAGAAGAAGTTTATGGACGCGCCAGTGGTCAGGTGATGCGGATTCCAAACGACATATGGAAGTATTGCCGTATAAGGGGGAGGAATTATTTGGGGTCGGTCTATCGGATCTGGTGGCCACGGCAACGTCCGGAAAATCCACCTTTTTACCCCAGGTCACCTCCCAGCAGAAAAAGCCGCAGGCTTTTCAGCCGCAGTCCTTTCGTTCCTATAAGAACAAACGAGCAAAAGGACATTCCTATTTGCCCCGAGGCAAAGGAAAGGGTAAGAGACTGCAACAAGCAGCTCCTTCCCAGGAGCAGAAGCCCTCCCCGGCTTCTACAAAGGCGTCAGCATGACGCTGGGACCTTACAAGCAGACTCAGGGGCGGTGGGGGGTCGCCTCAAACATTTCAGCGCACAGTGGGCTCACTCGCAGGTGGACCCCTGGATCCTGCAGGTAGTATCTCAGGGTTACAGGTTGGAATTCGAGAAGTCCCCTCCTCGCCGTTTCCTAAAGTCTGCTTTGCCAACGTCTCCCTCCGACAGGGCGACGGTATTGGAGGCCATTCACAAGCTGTATTCTCAGCAGGTGATAGTCAAGGTACCCCTCCTACAACAGGGACAGGGGTATTACTCCACGCTATTTGTGGTACCGAAGCCGGACGGCTCGGTAAGACCGATTCTAAATCTAAAATCTCTGAACCTGTACATACAAAAATTCAAGTTCAAGATGGAGTCACTCAGAACAGTGATAGCGAATCTGGAAGAAGGGGATTTTATGGTGTCCTTGGACATCAAGGATGCTTACCTTCATGTTCCAATTTGTCCTTCACACCAAGGGTACCTCAGGTTCGTGGTCCAAAACTGTCATTATCAGTTTCAGACGCTGCCGTTTGGATTGTCCACGGTACCCCGAGTCTTTACCAAGGTAATGGCCGAAATGATGATCCTTCTTCGAAGAGAAGGCGTCTTAATTATCCCTTACTTGGACGATCTCCTGATAAGGGCAAGATCCAGAGAACAGCTGGAGGTCGGAGTAGCACTAACCCAAGCAGTGCTCCAACAACACGGGTGGATTCTGAATTTTCCAAAATCCCAACTGATCCCGACGACACGTCTGTTGTTCCTAGGGATGATTCTGGACACTGTTCAGAAAAAGGTATTTCTTCTGGAGGAGAAAGCCAGGGAGTTATCCGATCTAGTCAGGAACCTCCTAAAACCAGGAAAAGTATCTGTGCATCAATGCACAAGAGTCCTGGGAAAAATGGTAGCTTCTTACGAAGCGATTCCATTCGGCAGATTCCATGCACGAACTTTTCAGTGGGATCTGCTGGACAAATGGTCCGGATCGCATCTGCAGATGCATCAGCGGATAAAATTGTCCACAAGGACAAGAGTGTCTCTGCTATGGTGGTTGCAGAGTGCTCATCTGTTAGAGGGCCGCAGATTCGGCATACAGAACTGGGTCCTAGTGACCACGGATGCCAGCTTGAGAGGCTGGGGAGCGGTCACACAGGGAAGAAACTTCCAGGGCGTGTGGTCAAGCCTGGAGACGTCTCTTCACATAAATATACTGGAGCTAAGAGCAATCTACAATGCTCTAAGCCTGGCAAAACCTCTGCTTCAGGGTCAGCTGGTGTTGATTCAGTCGGACAACATCACGGCAGTCGCCCACGTAAACAGACAGGGCGGCACAAGAAGCAGGAGGGCAATGGCAGAAGCTGCAAGGATTCTCCGCTGGGCAGAAAATCATGTGTTAGCACTGTCAGCTGTGTTCATCCCGGGAGTGGACAACTGGGAAGCAGACTTCCTCAGCAGACACGATCTGCACCCGGGAGAGTGGGGACTTCATCCAGAAGTCTTCCACATGATTGTGGTCCATTGGGAAAGACCAATGGTGGACATGATGGCGTCCCGCCTCAACAAAAAACTGGACAGGTATTGCGCCAGGTCAAGAGACCCTCAGGCAATAGCTGTAGACGCTCTGGTAACACCATGGGTGTACCAGTCAGTGTATGTGTTTCCTCCTCTGCCTCTCATACCAAAAGTACTGAGAATTATACGGCAAAGGGGAGTAAGAACGATACTCGTGGCTCCGGATTGGCCAAGAAGAACTTGGTTCCCGGAACTTCAGGAGATGCTCACGGAAGATCCGTGGCCTCTACCTCTAAGACGGGACCTGCTTCAGCAGGGACGTGTCTATTCCAAGACTTACCGCGGCTGCGTTTGACGGCATGGCGGTTGAACGCCGAATCCTAAGGGAAAAAGGCATTCCGGAAGAGGTTATCCCTACCCTGGTAAAAGCCAGGAAGGAGGTGACTGCACAACATTATCACCGCATTTGGAGAAAATATGTTGCGTGGTGTGAGGCCAGGAAGGCCCCGACGGAGGAATTTCAACTGGGTCGATTCCTACATTTCCTGCAAACAGGATTGTCTATGGGCCTCAAATATCTTACATGGAAAGTAACCATGCTACTGGCCCTGGCTTCAGCCAGGAGAGTGTCAGAATTGGCGGCTTTATCGTATAAAAGCCCATATCTGATTTTCCATTCGGACAGGGCAGAACTGCGGACGCGTCCTCACTTTCTGCCTAAGGTGGTTTCAGCGTTTCACCTGAACCAGCCTATTGTGGTGCCTGCGGCTACTAGCGATTTGGAGGATTCCAAGTTGCTGGACGTTGTCAGAGCATTGAAAATATATATTTCAAGGACGGCTGGAGTCAGAAAATCTGACTCGCTGTTTATACTGTATGCACCCAACAAGCTGGGTGCTCCTGCTTCTAAGCAGACGATTGCTCGTTGGATTTGTAGCACAATTCAACTTGCACATTCTGTGGCAGGCCTGCCACAGCCTAAATCTGTCAAGGCCCATTCCACAAGGAAGGTGGGCTCATCTTGGGCGGCTGCCCGAGGGGTCTCGGCATTACAACTCTGCCGAGCAGCTACGTGGTCAGGGGAGAACACGTTTGTAAAATTCTACAAATTTGATACCCTGGCTAAGGAGGACCTGGAGTTCTCTCATTCGGTGCTGCAGAGTCATCCGCACTCTCCCGCCCGTTTGGGAGCTTTGGTACAATCCCCATGGTCCTGACGGAGTCCCAGCATCCACTAGGACGTCAGAGAAAATAAGATTTTACTTACCGATAAATCTATTTCTCGTAGTCCGTAGTGGATGCTGGGCGCCCATCCCAAGTGCGGATTGTCTGCAATACTTGTACATAGTTATTGTTACAAAAAAATCGGGTTGTTATTGTTGTGAGCCGTCTGTTCAGAGGCTCCTACGTTTGTCATACTGTTAACTGGGTTCAGATCACAAGTTGTACGGTGTGATTGGTGTGGCTGGTATGAGTCTTACCCGGGATTCAAAATCCTTCCTTATTGTGTACGCTCGTCCGGGCACAGTATCCTAACTGAGGCTTGGAGGAGGGTCATAGGGGGAGGAGCCAGTACACACCACCTAGTGGTCAAACTTTTAAATTTTGTGCCCTGTCTCCTGCGGAGCCGCTATTCCCCCATGGTCCTGACGGAGTCCCAGCATCCACTACGGACTACGAGAAATAGATTTATCGGTAAGTAAAATCTTATTATCTAATCCGTTAATACCGCGCTCCTACTATTCTCACGTAGCAGGAAAACGTTAAAAAATGCGTAAAAGCTTACTTTATATAACACCATCTGAGAATGTCATTACATGAAGAAAAATACTTATTTGGAAAGCTCCAGGGGGAGAGGGATCTGTTCCAATTAGTCTCTGCCGCTGGTTGAAACGTCTCCATTCTCAGCCCCACGTTCGGTAAGTACACTCCCAGTGTTCTTTGCAGTGTAATAACACAAGACCTCATTCAGCTTCATGAGCAGTTTTGCTAAGATTGCAAAACTGCTAATGATAAAACCGCATGCTGGGTGCCGCCCAGCATGTAAATAGCAATCAGTGATGCAATCATAATTCAATTGCATCGCTAATTTGTAGATGCCCCCTTCTTCCGCAGCAGAGCTGTGAAGGCAGGTGCAGGGCCGGAATTTTCCGGATCACATTGGCCGCATGTGACGTTACGCGGCTGCCCCGAACCCGCCCCCATTTTCATCACCCTACCTGCCCAACAACGCACCACCGCCCCTGCAACACCACCGCCCTGTATGCCCCCCGCAAGGCAGAGGCGTTCACATAACTGAGATACAATTGCATGCCCACACATGTGCAGAGTGGGTACTGAGCGTGCGCACTGCGGCGAGATGTATTCGCATCTCAGTAGCAACTACTACTGAATACCCCCCACAGTTTTGTAAATATGCATATATATGTATATATTTATATGTAGTCTATATGTACAGCCCTTCCCAGCACTTCTCGGCATTGAATTAATACTGGCCCCCACACGTTTCTCCATGAAAAACTTCACTTGGGAAACGGAGGAGCATGTGGGGGAGGGAGCAATATGTTTTCAAGTCAGAAGAGAAGCGCTGGGAATATTAGAATATATACACTGTAGATATCTCCTATACATTTGCCCAGATCTGTGACTCTGTGACTGTGTGTATAACGCTAGGTGGAGTCACCATCTGGGCGGAGTCAGAGTCACAGATCTGGCCAAATATATAGGAGATAACTCTTCTCTTGATACTGTACTTTATAAGCCAGAGATATATATGTTTCAGTTATCTTCCGTGACTCTGTGCTCCGGCCACTGCCGATGTACGGTAGGAGCCGCTTGGTGGCGTCACGGGAGGCCGGCTGTGATAGCTGATGGTGCTTTCTAGCGGCTGCTTGCGCCACGTGTGCTGCTTAGTTTTCTCGTCCCCCGCCGGAGCTTGGAGAACCCATCGCTGCTGGTTCAGGCCGCTTGCTGGGAGCCGCGGAATATACCTGACTGGGGCTGCTGCTGTGGTGTCCCAGCGGCTGCTCGCCCCACATGGGGTGCCTGCTCAGAGGGGCTGCATGTCCACGCTAAGCCGCTTCATCAGATGCTTGATAGTGCCCTCGCATATCTGGATTTGGAGGGACCCTGACAGTGAGCTCTGACTGGTGCAAGTCGCATGAAGGACGTGGAGACACTTGGCAGTTTAGGCTTTAGGGGTGTCGCTGCAGTACTTTCCCTGTACCTGCGATGGAGTAGCTACATTCTATAATTGGTATATAGCCTCTGAAGGCACAGCGGCTGGCTAAGTGGATCTTTAGTCCCTGCTGCGACTCTGGGACCCCCTGCGCCCACTCTCCCGGCAAGAGACACCTGGAGGCGAGCAGCTGCAAACAAACTAGAGAGATTCTCTCGTGGCACCCCCGCACCTGCCCCACCCTCTGCACCCCACAAACGCCCCTCTCCCACCCGTGGCACCCCCGTAACTGCCCCTCCGCCACCTGAAGCACCCCCGGAACCCTTCCCTTATCCACAGCACGTGATTCATTTAACTCATCACAGGTAAAAAAAATAAGATTTTACTTACCGATAAATCTATTTCTCGTAGTCCGTAGTGGATGCTGGGGACTCCGTCAGGACCATGGGGATATAGCGGCTCCGCAGGAGACAGGGCACAATAATAAAAGCTTTAGGATCAGGTGGTGTGCACTGGCTCCTCCCCCTATGACCCTCCTCCAAGCCTCAGTTAGGATACTGTGCCCGGACGAGCGTGCATAATAAGGAAGGATATTGAATCCCGGGTAAGACTCATACCAGCCACACCAATCACACCGTACAACCTGTGATCTGAACCCAGTTAACAGTATGATAACAACGAAGGAGCCTCTGAAAAGATGGCTCACAACAAGAATAACCCGATTTTTGTAACAATAACTATGTACAAGTATTGCAGACAATCCGCACTTGGGATGGGCGCCCAGCATCCACTACGGACTACGAGAAATAGATTTATCGGTAAGTAAAATCTTATTTTCTCTGACGTCCTAGTGGATGCTGGGGACTCCGTCAGGACCATGGGGATTATACCAAAGCTCCCAAACGGGCGGGAGAGTGCGGATGACCCTGCAGCACCGAATGAGAGAACTCCATGTCCTCCTCAGCCAGGGTATCAAATTTGTAGAATTTTGCAAACGTGTTTTCCCCTGACCAAGTAACTGCTCGGCAAAGTTGTAAAGCCGAGACCCCTCGGGCAGTCGCCCAAGATGAGCCCCCTTCCTTTGGAATGGGCTTTTACCGATTTTGGCTGTGGCAGGCCTGCCACAGAATGTGTAAACTGAATTGTATTACAAATCCAGCGAGCAATCGTCTGCTTAGAAGCAGGAGCACCCATCTTGTTGGGTGCATACAGGCTAAACAGCGAGTCAGATTTTCTGACTCCAGCCTTCCTGGAAACATATTTTTCAGGGCCCTGACAACGTCAAGTAACTTGGAGTCCTCCAAGTCCCTAGTACCCGCAGGTACCACAATAGGTTGGTTCATGTGAAAAACAGAAAACACCTTAAGGAGAAATTGAGGACGAGTCCTCAATTCTGCCCTGTCAGAATGAAAAATTAAGTAAGGGCTTTATATATGATAAAGCCGCCAATTCTGACACACGCCTGGCTGAAGCCAGGGCTAATAGCATCGTCACCTTCCATGTGAGATATTTTAAGTCCACAGTGGTGAGTGGTTCAAACCAATGTGACTTTAGGAAACTCAAAACAACATTGAGATCCCAAGGTGCCACTGGGGCACAAAAGGAGGCTGTATATGCAGTACCCCTTTTACAAACATCTGAACGTCAGGCACTAAAGCCAGTTCTTTCTGGAAGAAATTCGACAGGGCCGAAATTTGAACCTTAATGGACCCTAATTTTAGGCCCATAGACAGTCCTGTTTTCAGGAAATGTAGGAAACGACCCAGTTGGAATTCCTCTGTAGGGGCCTTCTTGGCCCCACACCACGCAACATATCTTCGCCAAATGCGGTGAAAATGTTTTGCGGTTACATCCTTCCTGTCTTCGACCAGGGTAGGGATGACTTCATCTGGAATGCCCTTTCAGGATCCGGCGTTCAACCGCCATGCCGTCAAACGCGGCCGCGGTAAGTCTTGGAACAGACAAGGCCCCTGCTGGAGCAGGTCCTTTCTTAAAGGTAGAGGCCACGGGTCTTCCGTGAACATCTCTTGAAGTTTCGGGTACCAAGTCCTTCTTGGCCAATCCGGAACCACGAGTATCATTCTTACTCATCTCCCTCTTATGATTCTCAGTACTTTTTGTATGAGAGGCATAGGAGGGAACACATACTCTGACTGGTACATCCACAGTGTTACCAGAGCGTCCACCGCTATTGCCTGAGGGTCCCTTGACCTGGCGCAATATCTAGTTTTTTGTTCAGGCGGGACGCCATCATGTCCACCTTTGGTTTTTCACAACGGTTTACAATCATGTGGAAGACTTCCCGATGAAGTCCCCACTCTCCCGGGTGGAGGTCATGCCTGCTGAGGAAGTCTGCTTCCCAGTTTTCCACTCCCGGAATGAACACTGCTGAGAGTGTTATCACATGATTTTTCGCCCAGCGAAGAATCCTTGCAGTTTCTGCCATTTCCCTCCTGCTTCTTGTGCCGCCCTGTCTGTTTACGTGGGCGACTGCCGTGATGTTGTCCCACTGGATCAATACCGGCTGACCTTGAAGCAGAGGTCTTGCTAAGCTTAGAGCATTGTAAATTGCCCTTAGCTCCAGTATATTTATGTGGAGAGAAGTCTCCAGACTCGATCACACTCTCTGGAAATTTTTTCCTTGTGTGACTGCTCCCCAGCCACTCAGGCTGGCATCCGTGGTCACCAGGACCCAGTCCTGAATGCCGAATCTGCGGCCCTTTCATAGATGAGCACTCTGCAGCCACCGCAGAAGAAACACCCTTGTCCTTGGAGACAGGGTTATCCGCTGATGCATCTGAAGATGCGATCCGGACCATTTTTCCAGCAGATCCCACGTAAAGGTTCTTGCGTGAAATCTACCGAATGGGATCGCTTTGTAAGAAACCACCATTTTTCACAGGATCCTTGTGCAATGATGCACTGATACTTTTCCTGGTTTTAGGAGGTTCCTGACTAGCTCGGATAACTCCCTGGCTTTCTTCTCCGGGAGAAAACATCCTTTTCTGGACTGTGTCCAGAATCATCCCTAGGAACAGTAGACGTGTCGTCGGAAAAAACTGCGATTTTGGAATATTTAGAATCCACTCGTGCTGTCGTAGAACTACTTAAGATAGTGCTACTCCGACCTCCAACTGTTCTCTGGACCTTGCCCTTATCAGGAAAGCGTCCATATTTCTTTTAAGAAGAATCATCATTTCGGCCATCACCTTGGTAAAGACACGGGGTGCCGTGGACAATCCAAACGGCAGCGTCTGAACTGATAGTGACAGTTCTGTACCACGAACCTGAGGTACCCTTGGTGAGAAGGGCAAATTTGGACATGTAGGTAAGCGTCCCTGATATCCAGTGACACCATATCGTCCCCTTCTTCCTGGTTCGCTATCACTGCTCTGAGTGACTCCATCTTGATTTGAACGCTTGTATGTAAGTGTTCAAATATTTCAGATCTCACCTAGCCGTCTGGCTTCAGTACCACAATATAGTGTGGAATAATACCCCTTCCCTTGTTGTTGAAGGGGTACTTTGATTATCACCTGCTGGGAATACAGCCTGTGAATTGTTCCCAATACTGCCTCCCTGTCGGAGGGAGACGTTGGTAAAGCAGACTTCAGGAACTTGTGAGGGGGAGACGTCTCGAATTTCCAATGTACACCTGGGATACTACGTGTAGGATCCAGGAGTCCACTTGTGAGTGAGCCCACTGCGTGCTGAAACTCTTGAGATGACCCCCTACCGCACCTGAGTCCGCTTGTACGGCCCCAGCGTCATGCTGCGGACTTGGCAGAAGCTGTGGAGGGCTTCTGTTCCTGGGAATGGGCTGCCTGCTGCAGTCTTCTTCCCTTTCCTCTACCCCTGGGCAGATATGACTGGCCCTTTTGCCCGCCTGCCCTTATGGGGACGAAAGGACTGAGACTGAAAAGACTGTGTCCTTTTCTGCTGAGATGTGACTTGGGGTAACAAAAGGTGGATTTTTCAGCTGTTGCCATGGCCACCAGGTCCGATGGACCGCCCCTTTATACGGCAATACTTCCATGTGCCGTCTGGAATCTGCATCACCTGACCACTGTCGTCTGGCAGATATGGACATCATATTTACTCTTGATGCCAGAATGCAAATATCCCTCTGCGCATCTCGCATATATAGAAATGCATCCTTAAAATGCTCTATAGTCAATAAAATCTTGTCCCTGTCAAGGGTATCAATATTTTCAGTCAGGAAATCCGACCAAGCCCCCTCAGCGCTGCACATCCAGGCTGAGGCGATTGCTGGTCGTAGTATAACACCAGTATATGTGTATATACTTTTAGGATATTTTTCAGCTTCCTATCAGCTGGCTCCTTGAGGGCTGCCGTATCTGGAGACGGTAACGCCACTTGTTTTTATAAGCGTGTGAGCGCCTTATTCACCCTAAGGTGTGTTTCCCAACTCGCCCTAACTTCTGTCGGGAAAGGGTATACCGCCAATAATTTTCTATCGGAGGAAACCCACGTATCATCACACACTTCATTTAATTTATCTGATTCAGGAAAAACTACAAGTAGTTTATTCACACCCTACATAATACCCTTATTTGTGGTACTTGTAGTATCAGAAATATGTAACACCTCCTTCATTGCCCTTAACATGAAACGTGTGGCCCTAAAGGAAAATACGTTTGTTTCTTCACCGTCGACACTGGAGTCAGTGTCCGTGTCTGTGTCTGTGTCGACCGACTGAGGTAAATGGGCGTTTTTACAAGCCCCTGACGGTGTCTGAGACGCCTGGACAGGTACTAATTTGTTTGCCGGCCGTCTCATGTCGTCAACCGACCTTGCAGCGTGTTGACATTATCACGTAATTCCTAAATAAGCCATCCATTCCAGTGTCGACTCCCTAGAGAGTGACATCACCAATACAGGCAATTTGCTCCGCCTCCTCACCAACATCGTCCTCCTACATGTCGACACACACGTACCGACACACAGCACACACACAGGGAATGCTCTGATAGAGGACAGGACCCCACTAGCCCTTTGGGGAGACAGAGGGAGAGTTTGCCAGCACACACCAAAAAACGCTATAATTATACAGGGACAACCCCTTATACAAGTGTTTTCCCTTATAGCATTTTTATATATGTAATCATATCGCCAAATAAGTGCCCCCCCTCTCTGTTTTAACCCTGTTTCTGTAGTGCAGTGCAGGGGAGAGCCTGGGAGCCTTCCTCACAGCAGAGCTGAGCAGGAAAATGGCGCCGTGTGCTGAGGAGAATAGGCCCCGCCCCCTTTTCGGCGGGCTCTTCTCCCGGAGTTTGTGAGATCTGGCAGGGGTTAAATACATCCATATAGCCTCAAGGGCTATATGTGATGTATTTTAGCCATAAAAAGGTATTATACATTGCTGCCCAGGGCGCCCCCCCCCAGCGTCCTGCACCCTCAGTGACAGTTGGTGACTGTTGGTGAAGTGTGCTGACAACAATGGCGCACAGCTGCAGTGCTGTGCGCTACCTTATGAAGACTGAAAGTCTTCTGCCGCCTGTTTCTGAACCTCTGGACCTCTTCAACTTCGGCATCTGCAAGGGGGGTCGGCGGCACGGCTCCGGGACGAACCCCAGGGTGAGACCTGTGTTCCGACTCCCTCTGGAGCTAATGGTGTCCAGTAGCCTAAGAAGCAAATCCATCCTGCACGCAGGTGAGTTTTCTTCTCTCCCCTAAGTCCCTCGTAGCAGTGAGCCTGTTGCCAGCAGGACTCACTGAAAATAAAAAACCTAACTTAAACTTTTATTCTAAGCAGCTCAGGAGAGCCCCTAGTGTGCACCCTTCTCGTCGGGCACAAAAATCTAACTGAGGCTTGGAGGAGGGTCATAGGGGGAGGAGCCAGTGCACACCACCTGATCCTAAAGCTTTTATTATTGTGCCCTGTCTCCTGCGGAGCCGCTATATCCCCATGGTCCTGACGGAGTCCCCAGCATCCACTAGGACGTCAGAGAAAAAGCAGTGAAACACATCTATTGATTTTCCTCGCAAACAAAGGTAAATGTGTTGTGATGTGAATGTCCTCTACTATCCCACCGCTATTTTAGATTTGAATACTCAAAATACCGGCCTATCAGGTTCTAAATACTCTCTGGTTTTAGTCTTGTCCCACCCAGTCAGGTCGATCAACTAATCTTCTGATAAGTAAGTTATAACGGAACTCAGAAAGTGTTGCTTGTGCACATCATCACCTAATCACATCACTATAGTTCTAATTTCTCTTACGTCCTAGAGGATGCTGGGGATTCCTTAAGGACCATGGGGAATAGACAGGCTCCGCAGGAGACATGGGCACTACAAAAGAACTTTAGGTATGGGTGTGCACTGGCTCCTCCCTCTATGCCCCTCCTCCAGACCTCAGTTTAATACTGTGCCCAGAGGAGACTGGGTGCACTACAGGGAGCTCTCCTGAGCTTCCTGAAAGAAAGTATTTTGTTAGGTTTTTTATTTTCAGGGAGACCTGCTGGCAACAGGCTCCCTGCATCGAGGGACTGAGGAGAGAGAAGCAGACCTACTTAAATGCTAGGCTCTGCTTCTTAGGCTACTGGACACCATTAGCTCCAGAGGGAGTCAGAACGCAGGTCTACCTAGCGGTTCGTCCCGGAGCCGCGCCGCCGTCCTCCTCGCAGAGCCGGAAGATAGAAGCCGGGTGAGTATAGGAAGACAGAAGACTTCAGAGGCGGCAAAAGACTTCAGATCTTCAGTGAGGTAACGCGCAGCCATTGCTCCCACACAAATCACACACAGCGGACACTGTTGGGTGCAGGGCGCGGGGGGGGGGGGGGCGCCCTGGGCAGCAGTGTATACCTCTAGGACTGGCTATAAGTATATATACACTAATTTGTGTTGTTTTTAGAGTATCCCCGCCAGTTTTGATTAAAAGAGCGGGACCGAAGCCCGCCACTGAGGGGGCGGGGCTTCTCCCTCAGCACTCACCAGCACCATTTTCTCCACAGCACACGCTGAGAAGCTGGCTCCCCGGACTCTCCCCTGCTGATCACCGGTGACAGAGGGTTTTAAAGAAGGGGGGGGGGGGGGCACATAATTTGGCGCAGTGAATATATAAAGAGCGCTGTATCTGGGTAATTTTTTCCAGGGTTATTGGCGCTGGGTGTGTGCTGGCATACTCTCTCTCTGTCTCTCCAAAGGGCCTTGTGGGGGAACTGTCTCCAGATTAGACCTTTCCCTGAGTGTGTGGTGTCGGTACGTGCGTGTCGGCATGTCTGAAGCAGAAGGCTCTCCTAGGGATGAGGTGGAGCGCATGAGTGTGGTGTCTCCGTCGGCAACGCCGACACATGACTGGATGGATATGTGGAATATTTTAAATGCAAATGTGAATTTATTGCACAAACGTTTGGACAAAGCAGAGTCCAGGGACAGTACAGAGGGTCATACCCTGCCTTTCCCTATGTCACAGGGGCCTTCTGGGTCTCAAAAATGCCCACTTTCTCCAGTAGTAGACACTGATACCGACACGGATTCTGAATCCAGTGTCGATTATGATGATGCGAGGTTGCAGCCAAAATTGGCAAAGAGTATTCATTATATGATTATTGCTATAAAGGATGTGCTGCATATTATAGATGACCCCGCGGTGCCTAATCCAAAGATCCACATGTTTAAAGAAAAGAAGCCTGAGGTTACGTTTCCACCTTCTTTTGAATTAAATGAGTTTTTTGAAAGTGCTTGGGAAACTCCAGACAAGAAACTGCAGATTCCCAAAGGATTCTTATGGCGTATCCTTTCCCGGTCAAGGACAGCATACGGTGGGAATCCTCCCCAAGGGTGGACAAAGCGTTGACGCGCCTTTCCAAAAAGGTGGCGCTGCCGTCTCAGGATACCGCTGCCCTCAGGGATCCTGCTGATCGGGATAAGGAAACTATTTTATTGACCCTGGGCCATATAAAGGATGCGGTCCTTTATATGAGAGAGGCTCAGAGGGATGTAGGCATACTGGGGTCTAGAGCGAACGCTATGGCGATTTCTGCCAGGCGAGCACTGCGGACCCGACAGTGGACGGGTGATGCCGACTCGAAACGGCATATGGAGGTTTTGCCTTACAAGGGTGAGGAATTGTTTGGGGAGGGTCTCGCGGACCTAGTTTCCACGGCTACTGCTGGTAAATCATCTTTTTTACCTTATGTTTCCTCACAGCCTAAGAAAGCGCCACATTATCAGATGCAGTCCTTTCGGTCGCATAAATCCAAGAGAGCTCGGGGATCTTCCTTTCTTGCCAGAGGTAAGGGCAAGGGGAAAAAGCTGCCAGCTACAGCCAGTTCCCAGGAACAAAAGTCCTCCCCGGCTTCTACTAAATTCACTGCATGACGCTGGGGCTCCGCGGGAGGAGTCCGCTCCTGTGGGGGCACGTCTTCGTCTTTTCAGCCAGATCTGGGTTCACTTTCAGGTGGATCCCTGGGCAATAGATATTGTTTCCCAGGGGTACAAGCTGGAATTCGAAGAGGTGCCTCCTCGCCGGTTTTTCAAATCGGCACTGCCGACTTCCTCCCCAGAGAGGGAGGTAGTTTTAGCAGCAATTCAAAAGTTGGTGGTCAAAGTTCCCCTGCTGCAGCAGGGGATGGGCTATTACTCAACCCTGTTTGTGGACCCGAAACCGGACGGTTCGGTCAGACCCATTCTGAATTTAAAATCCTTAAACCTATACTTAAAGAGGTTCAAGTTCAAGATGGAATCGCTCAGAGCTGTCATCGCAAGTCTGGAAGGGGGAGATTATATGGTGTCCCTAGACATAAAGGATGCATACCTTCATGTCCCCATTTATCAACCTCATCAGGCGTTCCTGAGATTTGTGGTGCAGGATTGTCATTACCAATTTCAGACGTTGCCGTTTGGGCTTTCCACGGCCCAGAGGATTTTTACCACATTAATGGCAGAGATGATGGTGCTCCTGCGCAAGCAGGGTGTCACAATTATCCCATACTTGGACGATCTCCTGATAAACAGTTGCTGGACAGCGTATCACTCTCCCTGAGGGTGTTGCAACAACACGGTTGGATTCTAAATCTGCCAAAGTCACAGTTAGTTCCAACGAACCGATTGCCTTTCTTAGGCATGATTCTGGACACGGAACAAAAGAGGGTTTTTCTCCCGATGGAAAAGGCCCAGGAACTTCAGAGCTTGGTCAGGGACCTGTTAAAGCCAGACAGGGTGTCGGTACATCACTGCACTCGAGTGCTGGGAAAAATGGTGGCATCTTACGAGGCCATTCCATTCGGCAGGTTCCATGCCAGGACTTTTCATTGGGACCTTCTGGACAAGTGGTCCGGGTCACATCTACAGATTCATCAGATGATCCGCCTGTCCCCCAGGGCCAGGGTATCTCTCCTGTGGTGGCTGCAGAGTGCTCACCTTCTAGAGGGTCGCAGGTTCGGCATTCAGGACTGGGTTCTCGTGACCACGGACGCGAGCCACCGAGGATGGGGAGCAGTCACACAGGGAAGAAACTTCCAAGGTCTGTGGTCAAGCCAGGAGGCTTGTCTACACATCAACGTTCTGGAATTAAGGGCCATATACAACGGCCTTCGTCAGGCGAAGACCTTACTTCGAGGTCTACCGGTTCTGATTCAGTCAGACAACATCACAGCAGTGGCTCATGTAAACCGCCAAGGCGGCACAAGGAGCAGAGTGACAATGGCAGAAGCCTCAAAGATTCTTCGATGGGCGGAGAGTCATGTAAGCGCTCTGACAACAGTCTTCATTCCAGGAGTGGACAACTGGGAAGCAGACTTCCTAAGCAGACACGATCTGCATCCAGGAGAGTGGGGACTTCATCAGGAAGTCTTCGCAGACATTGCAAGGCAGTTGGGACTGCCTCAAATAGACATGATGGCTTCACGCCTCAACAAGAAACTTCCGAGATATTGCGCCAGGTCAAGGGACCCTCAGGCGGTTCAGTGGACGCACTGGTGACACCGTGGGTGTTTCAGTCGGTCTATGTGTTCCCTCCTCTTCCTCTCATCTCAAAGATACTGAGAATCATAAGACGAAGAGGGATTCAGACAATTCTCATTGTTCCAGATTGGCCTCGACGGGCCTGGTAACCGGATCTACAGGAAATGCTCACCGAAGATCCGTGGCCTCTACCTCTCAGGAACGACCTGTTACAACAAGGGCCCTGTCTGTTCCAGGACTTACCGTGACTGCGTTTGACGGCATGGCGGTTGAACGCAGGATCCTAGCGGAGAAGGGCATTCCAGAAGAGGTCATTCCTACTCTGATAAAGGCTAGGAAGGAGTTGACATCGAAACATTATCACCGTATCTGGAGGAAGTATGTGTCTTGGTGCGAAGCCAAGACTGCTCCTCCGGAAGAATTCCATCTGGGCCGGTTTCTCCACTTCCTGCAAACTGGAGTGAATTTGGGCCTGAAGTTAGGCTCCATTAAGGTTCAGATTTCGGCCCTATCCATTTTCTTTCAAAAGGAATTGGCTTCTCTTCCAGAGGTCCAGACTTTCGTGAAAGGGGTGCTGCATATTCAGCCTCCTTTTGTGCCTCCAGTGGCACTTTGGGACCTTAACGTGGTGTTACGGTTTCTTAAGTCTCACTAGTTTGAACCTCTTCAAACAGTTGAATTGAAGTATCTCACTTGGAAAGTGGTCATGTTATTGGCCTTGACTTCGGCGCGGCGAGTGTCGGAGTTGGCGGCTTTGTCTCACAAAAGCCCTTATCTGATTTTCCATTATTATCCTTTATTTATATGGCGCCACAAGGGTTCCGCAGCGCCCAATTACAGAGTACATATGCACATAATCAAAACAGGAAAACAGTGACTTACAGTTGAAGACAATATAGGACAAGTACAGGGCAACTAAGCATAACTACACCAGTAAACATAGAGATAATTTCCAGGTGGCCAAAAAACTGCGGGATCTGGGCAGTTGAGGATTATTAAAGTAAGAAACGTATAAGCACATGAGGGAAGAGGGCCCTACTCGTGAGAGCTTACATTCTAAGGGGAGAGGTAGACAGACAGGGGTGACACAGATGGGGTACATAGAGAGCGTGGAACAGAGGGTTAGGTTGAGATTTGGCTAGGTTTGGTAAAGAAATGGGTCTTAAGAGCCCGTTTGAAGTTTTGTAGAGAGGTGGAGAGTCTGAGGGGGAGAGGTAAAGAATTCCAGAGAAAGGGAGCAGCACGTGAAAAATCTTGGAGATAGGAATGGGAGGAAGTAATCAGAAGACAGAAGAGTCGGCGTGCATTAGCAGAGCGAAGAGGACGGGTGGGAGAGTAAAGGGAGATAAGGTCAGAGATGTAGATGGGAGAGGAGTGGGTGAGAGCTTTGTAAGTGAGTGTGAGAAGTTTGAATTGGATTCTGAAAGGGAAGGGAAGCCAGTGGAGGGCCTGTAGGAGAGGGGAGGTAGACGTAGTGCGTTTGGTGAGGAAGATGAGCCGGGCAGCAGCATTGAGGATAGATTGGAGTGGAGAGAGGTAATTGTCAGGGAGGCCAGTTAGGAGGAGATTACAGTAGTCCAGTCTGGAAATAATCAGTGAGTGAATAATGATCTTAGTGGCATCCTGGGTGAGAAAAGGTCTGATTCTGGAAATGTTTTTGAGATGAAAATGACAGGTTTGTGAGAGGTGCTGAATGTGTGGTTTGAAGGAGAGGGAGGAGTCAAGGATTACGCCAAGACAGCATACTTGGGGGCTAGGGGAGATAGTCATGCCATCAATGGATAATGAGATTGTGGGAGGTGAGGCTGTGCGGGAGGGTGGGAAGATGATCAGCTCAGTCTTAGACATGTTGAGTTTAAGAAAGCGCTGAGACATCCAGGAAGAGATAGCAGAAAGACAGTTTGAGGTACGAGTGAGGAGAGCCGTGAAGAGATCAGGGGAGGAGAGGTAGATTTGAGTGTCATCAGCATAGAGGTGGTATTTGAAGTTAAAAGAACTAATGAGTTCACCTAAAGAGGACGTATAGAGAGAGAAAAGGAGAGGACCAAAAACAGAGCCTTGGGGGACACCAACAGTTAGTGGAAGTGGGGGGGAGGTAGCATCATGAGAGGAGACAGAGAAGGAACGATCAGAGAGGTAGGAGGACAGCCAGGAGAGGGCAGTATCACGCAGACCAAGAGAGTGAAGGATTTGCAGAAGGAAAGGGTGGTCCACAGTGTCAAAAGCAGCAGAGAGGTCAAGAAGAATAAGTAGAGAATAGTGGCCCATAGATTTGGCTGCATGGAGGTCATTGCAGACTTTTGTGAGGGCAGTTTCAGTGGAGTGGAGAGAACGGAAACCAGACTGGAATGGGTCAAGCAGTGAGTGAGAGGAAAGAAAGGCAGTGAGGCGATTATAGACAATACGCTCAAGAAGTTTGGAGGCAAAGGGGAGGAGAGAGATGGGTCGATAGTTGGAGAGAGTATTAGGATCAAGGTAGGTTTTTTAAGAATAGGGGAGACAAGAGCATGCTTGAAGGCAGAGGGGACAGTGCCTGATGAAAGGGAGAGATTGAGAAGGTGGGCAAGATGGGAACAGGCAGAAGGAGAGAGGTAGCGGAGGAGGTGGGAGGGGATAGGGTCGAGCGGGAAGGTTGTGGGGGGGGGGGGAACGGATGAGGGCCATGACTTCCCCGCTAGATACATGGGAGAAAGATGTCAGAGTTGGTAAGAGGGAAGGGGAGGGGTGGCAAGGGATGGGTGGTGGCTGGTTGCGGGTCTGGTGGGATGTGATATCCTGACGTATGGAGTCAATCTTGGATGTGAAATAAGTGGCAAAGTCAAGAGCAGACAATGAGGAAGGGAGAGGAGGTGGTGGTGGGCAGAGGAGGGAGTTAACAGTGGCAAAGAGGCGCCGGGGGTTGGAAGACAGGGTAGAAATAAGGATTTTGAAGTATGATTGTTTAGCAAGGGAAAGGGCAGTACTGAAGGATGAGAGCATGAATTTAAAATGGAGGAAGTCTGCTTTAGAGCGTGATTTCCTCCACTGTCGCTCGGCAGTACGTGAGCATTTTGTAGATATCTGGTGCATTTGGTGTGCCAGGGTTGAGGTGTTGATCTGCGAGGGTGAATAGTGGTTGGCGGAGCAACAGAGTCAAGGGCAGAAGTAAGAGATGCATTGTATAGGGATGTGGCTTGTTCAGGGCTTATCCATGTGGATAGAGCTGAGTTGCGGACTCGTCCTCAATTTTTGCCTAAGGTGGTTTCTTCTTTTCATATGAACCAACCTATTGTGGTGCCTGTGGCTACAAGGGACGTGGAGGATTCCGAGTCCCTGGATGTGGTCAGGGCATTGAAAATTTATGTGGCCAGAACGGCTCGGGCTAGGAAAACAGAGGCCCTGTTTATCCTGTATGCAGCCAACATGGTTGGCGCTCCTGCGTCTAAACAGACTATTGCTCGCTGGATCTGTAACACGATTCAGCAGGTTCATTCCACGGCTGGATTGCCGTTACCGAATTCGGTAAAGGCCCATTCCACTAGGAAGGTGGGCTCTTCTTGGGCGGCTGCCGGGGGCGTCTCGGCATTACAACCTTGCCGAGCGGCGACTTGGTCGGGTTCAAACATTTTTGCAAAATTCTACAAGTTTGATACCCTGGCTGATGAGGACCTAATGTTTGCTCATTCGGTGCTGCAGAGTCATCCGCACTCTCCCGCCCGTTTTGGAGCTTTGGTATAATCCCCATGGTCCTTACGGAGTCCCCAGCATCCTCTAGGACGTAAGAGAAAATAAGATTTTAAACCTACCAGTAAATCTTTTTCTCCTAGTCCGTAGAGGATGCTGGGCGCCTGTCCCAGGGCGGACAACATCCTTCAAGACTTGTATATAGTTGTTGCTTACATAAGGGTTATGTTTCAGTTGGATCAGTTTTGGATTGATACTGGTTTTGTTTCATACTGTTGACTGGTTCGTATATTCCATGTTATACGGTGTGAATGGTGTGGCTGGTATGAATCTTGCCCTTGGATTTCCAAAATCCTTTCCTCGTACTGTCCGTCTCCTTTGGGCACAGTTTCTCTTACTGAGGTCTGGAGGAGGGGCATAGAGGGAGGAGCCAGTGCACACCCATACCTAAAGTTCTTTTTTAGTGCCCATGTCTCCTGCGGAGCCCGTCTATTCCCCATGGTCCTTACGGAGTCCCCAGCATCCTCTATGGACTAGGAGAAAAAGATTTACCGGTAGGTTTAAAATCTTATTTTTGGCAGTACTGTCCTAATTTTCTGGACCCAAAAGAGATGTGAGCTCTGTACAAATGTGGGTTTGGATCGTGGTCTGGACTTATATTATCCTTATTCTGCTGTTGGTAGATACAAGTGAGGATGCTGTTTTGCAGGTTCTGTAAGTATGCATATGAATGTAGCTTATCTATGTTCTAGGAGTCAGTGATAACACTGAGTTAATTGTATGAATATCCCACTCACAGGGAAGGATCCACAAATAAGATATGAGGAATGAAAATATTCATCTTTTATAAACATTTTTAAATGTGGAATTTGTAAAAATCATTTTACAAGACAGCATTTTATCATACAGTACTTTGTTGAAATACTTTTCCACTTGTTTCCACTAGAGTGAGCTATTTTCCTGTGTAAACAGAACTAATGGCTCAACTCATAATACGCATGGAATACGCAGCAAGTTCAGTACATATTTATCACTACACATATTTAGCATGACGAATAGGCACCATACTATTTCACTGCAGGAGTAGACAAAATAATACAGAATTCAGGAGTCAGAATTTCACACTAAAAACTAAGTCTTTTTTTTTACAGGGAAGGTGTGTATCAACATTAGCAAAAAAAACAAAAAAAAAACTGTCAGACTAAAATAATCAGGTTATCAAAAATGTTTAAATAAGGGGAATATTATTGGACAATGGTGGTCATTCCGAGTTGTTCGCTCGTTGCCGATTTTCGCTATGCTGCGATTTGTTGCTAAATGCGCATGGTACGCAGCTGTTATGCACACCAGTGCCAGCAGGAATGTACTGGTGTCTGAACGGAGAGGGATGCAAAACAAATGAACTCACAGACAGACTGGGGAATATGACATTACATACACAGAAGGTGATAGGGTAACAAAATAAACACAAAGTGAACAGAGAAGCCCAAAGGCTAAGAAACTGTGTGTCTCCCTAGTATTAGGAATGCTCAGATGGAAAGAAGCGAGATGTTGTGATTTAATACGTAGAGAACCCGGAATGCTGTTGCTAAGGGCAACAGCAAAACCCTAAAGGGTTACCAACGGGTGTGGCAGTAAACTCCTTGGTCAGAGATGGAATAATAGACACAAGGAGAGTCTCCACAATCCTAGTCTTCACTTGCAGTGCACTGGTTCAGCTTACTGCCACTAAACTGACACCTGAACACCTTGCACAGTGAGAAAGGATTTTGGCAGGCAAGTCTGAGAATACAGCCGCAAACTTGCTAGGTTCACAGAGTAGCAAAAGAACCCCAGCAGGTTAAACGACTGACTCCAGTCTTACTGCTAGGTCTGGATTGGCAGAGTGTAATACCAAATCCCAAGGCCTATTTGCAGTAAGCAACAAACAAATACAAAGTTTACACAGTACTAGCTAGCTTTCAGGAACTGACTAACCAACAAAGATTCAGCAGCATCTGCCTAACCTGAGAAGAGGGTTTATATAGCAGGTGCTGTCCACGCCCCACTCAGACCTCACAGACTGTGAGCACAAAAGCCAGCACCGGATCCCCTGCCGTGCACAGAGCCTGTAACCACTGCACAGCAAAAGACCCGAACCGGAGTATCAGCTACTCTCAGGTTACTCCGCTAGCACTTGTCTCCCGGTTGCCATGACGACGTGGCAGCACAGAGCAGGAGACCCTAACAGTACCCCCCCTCTGACGAGGGGTCAAAGAACCCCTACCACCGGGTTTATCGGGGAACTGCGAGAAGAAAGAGCGTAACAGTCTGGGGGCATGAAGATCACAACTGCGCACCCACGACCGCTCCTCCGGGCCATACCCCTTCCAGTGCACCAAAAATGACAGCCGACCCCGAACCATCTTGGAGTCAAGAATCCTTTCAACAACAAACTCCCTCTGGCCCCGTATCAGAAGAGGGGAAGGTCTTCCACTGGAAGAAGGATTACTAATCGCCCGTTTTAAAAGGGAACAATGAAATGTTTTATTGATACCCAAAGAACGGGGTAGATCTAACTGAAATGCCACCGGATTGATAACCCTAGTGATCTTATAAGGACCGATGAACCGGGGGCCTAACTTATGAGATGGCTGTCTCAACTTCAAATTCTTGGTAGACAACCAGACGAAGTCTCCTAATTTGAAGCTGCAGGGTCTCTTCCGCTTATCAAAAACCCTTTTGGTCACTAATGACACAGACACAAGGGCTTTCTTCACTTCCCTCCAAATACCTCTAAGGACCGAAACCACAGAGGAACCACCAGGCGTGGAATCCAGGGGGTCAAAAGAATTGGCCTTAGGATGATGCCCATACACACAAAGGAAGGGAGAGATCCCTGTAGCAGAGTGAACCGCGTTGTTATAGGCAAACTCCGCCATGGACAGATGAGCAACCCAGTCAGTCTGACACTTGGAGACATAACACCTGAGGAACTGCTCCAAGGACTGGTTCACCCTTTCAGTCTTCCCATTAGACTGCGGATGGTAGCCTGACGACAAGCTGACAGAAATCTTGAGATCGGAACAAAATGCCCTCCAGAATTTGGCCACAAACTGGGATCCGCGGTCAGAGACCCGGGAGGCGCACAACATGCAGCATAAATAATTCAGACAGGCGTCTGGCCGATGGCAGCCCAACCAATGGAACGAAGTGCGCCATCTTCGAAAACCTGTCAACGACAACCCAGATGGCTGTCATCCCCGAGGATTTGGGCAAGTCCACCACAAAATCCATTGAAATGTGGGTCCATGGCTTAGATGGAATAGAGAGTGGATGTAATGGGCCAACAGGAACCCCTCTAGGAGTCTTATTTCGGGCACAGATGTCACATGCCCGAACCCACTGATCCACATCCCTAGCCACCGAGGGCCACCACACCGCCCTAGATAGCAACTCCCGAGTTCTGGCAATACCCGGGTGACCTGCCGACTTCTTGGCATGGAATTCCAGGAACACTCGCTGTCTTAACCTAGGAGGCACAAACAAAAGACCTACCGGAAGGTCTGGAGGAGCCTGCTCCTGTGCTCTAAGGACTAATGACAAGAGGTCCTGGGTAATGCCCACTTTAATACAAGATGGGGACACAATGGGCAATGGCTCCTCGGTGGTCTCCTGGATTGGAGCAAAACTCTGCGAGAGCGCATCAGCCTTGATGTTTTTTGACCCAGGGCGATATGTTATCAAAAAATTAAAGCGAGCAAAAAACAAAGCCCATCGTGCCTGCCTGGCATTGAGGCGCTTCGCTGACTCTAAATATGCCAAATTCTTATGGTCGGTGAGAATTGAGACCACAAACTTAGCCCCCTCAAGCCAGTGTCTCCACTCCTCGAGTGCATCCTTAATAGCCAACAATTCCCGGTTACCCACGTCATAATTCATCTCGGCAGGCGAAAATTTCCGGGAAAAGTAAGCACAGGGATGAAGGCGATTATCAGACACCCCCATCTGAGAGAGCACTGCCCCAATACCCATCTCAGAGGCATCCACCTCCACCACAAAAGGACGCTCTGGATCTGGGTGTCGCAGCACCTTGGCCGAGACAAATGCCCTTTTGAGACAGGCAAAAGCCGCTTTGGCCTCACAAGACCAGTGAGCAACATCCGCCCCTTTCTTAGTGAGTGCCACCAAGGGCGCCACTATAGACGAAAATCCAGCGATAAATCGTCTATAAAAATTCGCAAAGCCCAGAAAACGCTGAAGCGCCTTCAAACTAGTGGGCTGCACCCAATCCAGGACTGCCTGTACCTTGGAACCCTCCATTTGGAAACCTTCTGGAGAGATAATATATCCTAGAAATGCGATTTGCTGAACTTCAAATTCGCACTTCTCCAGCTTCGCCCCAAGCCGGTGGTCTCTGAGTTTCTGGAGGACTAAGCGTACATGCTTCCGATGTTCCTCCAGGGAATGGGAGAAGATTAGGATGTCATCTAAGTATACAACTAAGAATCTATCCAAATATTCCCTGAGCACATCGTTCATGAAGTCCTGGAAGACTGCCGGGGCATTACAGAGCCCAAAAGGCATCACCAAATATTCATAATGCCCTGAGTGGGTATTAAAGGCAGTCTTCCATTCATCCCCCTCTCTTATTCGGATTAAATTATACGCACCGCGTAGGTCAATCTTAGAAAAAATGGTGGCCGTACGAAGCTGGTCAAACAAGACCGAAATGAGAGGCAGTGGGTATGAGTTTTTAATCGTATTACGGTTCAATTCCCTGAAGTCGATGCAGGGTCGCAACGAACCGTCCTTTTTACCCACGAAGAAGAACCCCGACCCAACTGGAGACACTGAAGGTCTGATAAATCCCTTAGCCAAGTTCTCCTGAATGTACTCTGCCATAGCCTGAGTCTCAGGACGTGACAGGGAGTACAACCTGCTCTTGGGAAGCTTAGCATTCGGCAACAAATTAATGGCACAGTCATAGGGGCGATGGGGAGGTAGTACCTCTGCAACTCTTTTGGAGAACACGTCCGCAAAATCTGCATAACATCCTGGCAAACTTAGCTGCGAAAGCCTGACTGGAAGGCTCAAGCAACTCCTGAAACAATCAGTACCCCAACTAAGAATCTCCCCAGAGACCCAGTCAAATTGAGGATTGTGGGCCCTTAACCAGGGTAACCCCAACACCAATGGGGCAAAAGTACAGAAAGTCACATAAAAGGACAATTTTTCAGAGTGTGTGGCTCCAATAAACAAAGAAATCTGGCTAGTGCAAGAGGTAATTTTACCCTGGGATAATGGTTCCCCGTTTAACCCACAAATCTCAATTTCCGATGCCAAGGGTACTAAGGGAACAGAGTGTTTCAGGGCGAATTGGCGGTCCATAAAAACCCCGTCGGCCCCACTGTCCACAAAGGCCTCAGTCTTGACAGTTTGACCGAGGATCTTCAAGGTCACCGGAATGATAAGTCTTCTTGGGAAATTCTGACTTCTGGCCTGACAGGATATTTCCCATCACCCTCAGGCCCTGAAGTTTTCCGGCTTTTCTGGGCATGATACTACCACATGACCTTTATTCCCACAGTACAAACATAACCCCTGCTGTCTCCTCCGCGTCTTCTCACGCGAGGAGAGGCGGGTAGCCCCAATCTGCATAGGCTCCTCGGAAAATTCCTCAGAGTCTGAGGTTCCCTTGGGAAAGAAGGAAACCTCGGTCTCCCTTTCAAGCCTGCGCTCTCTCAGCCGTCTATCCACCCGAATGGATAACTGCATGAGCTGATCCAAGCTATCAGGCAAGGGATATTGTACCAGTTGGTCTTTTAACTGGTTAGAAAGACCCCTTCGGTACTGGTGTCTCAGGGCTGGGTCATTCCACTGGGTATCATGGGCCAACCTCCGAAACTCCGTACAATAAACCTCAACTGGCCTTCGCCCTTGCTTAAGGATCGAAATCTGAGCCTCGGCTGAGGCCGTCTTGTCAGGGTCATCATACAACATGCCCAGTGCCGTAAAAAAAGCATCAACACTTTTAAGCGACGGACAGTCAGGCTGCAACCCATATGCCCAGACCTGTGGGTCTCCTTGTAGCAAGGAAATCACTATGCCCACCCGCTGAATCTCCGACCCAGAAGACTGAGGCCTAAGCTGGAAATATAGCTTGCAGCTCTCCTTGAAACAAAAGAACTGCGAGCGATCTCCAGAAAAACGATCCGGGAGATTTACTTTCGGCTCCTTAACCCCTGAAGGTACTGCTGCTGCGGGAGCTCCGCCAGCGGCCTGCGAGGTGTGCATTTTAATGGACAAATCATTAAATTGTCGAGTCAGGACCTGTACCTGATCGACCACCTGTTGCAAAGTATTTTGAGGGGTATGCTCCATATTCCCACAAAATTTCAACAGGAGTAAGAGGCTGCTGAATATGTTATGCACACCAGTGCCAGCAGGAATGTACTGGTGTCTGAACGGAGAGGGATGCAAAACAAATGAACTCACAGACAGACTGGGGAATATGACATTACATACACAGAAGGTGATAGGGTAACAAAATAAACACAAAGTGAACAGAGAAGCCCAAAGGCTAAGAAACTGGGTGTCTCCCTAGTATTAGGAATGCTCAGATGGAAAGAAGCGAGATGTTGTGATTTAATACGTAGAGAACCCGGAATGCTGTTGCTAAGGGCAACAGCAAAACCCTAAAGGGTTACCAACGGGTGTGGCAGTAAACTCCTTGGTCAGAGATGGAATAATAGACACAAGGAGAGTCTCCACAATCCTAGTCTTCACTTGCAGTGCACTGGTTCAGCTTACTGCCACTAAACTGACACCTGAACACCTTGCACAGTGAGAAAGGATTTTGGCAGGCAAGTCTGAGAATACAGCCGCAAACTTGCTAGGTTCACAGAGTAGCAAAAGAACCCCAGCAGGTTAAACGACTGACTCCAGTCTTACTGCTAGGTCTGGATTGGCAGAGTGTAATACCAAATCCCAAGGCCTATTTGCAGTAAGCAACAAACAAATACAAAGTTTACACAGTACTAGCTAGCTTTCAGGAACTGACTAACCAACAAAGATTCAGCAGCATCTGCCTAACCTGAGAAGAGGGTTTATATAGCAGGTGCTGTCCACGCCCCACTCAGACCTCACAGACTGTGAGCACAAAAACCAGCACCGGATCCCCTGCCATGCACAGAGCCTGTAACCACTGCACAGCAAAAGACCCGAACCGGAGTATCAGCTACGCTCAGGTTACTCCGCTAGCACTTGTCTCCCGGTTGCCATGACGACGTGGCAGCACAGAGCAGGAGACCCTAACAGCAGCGCGCATGCGCTTAGTTATTTAACTAAAAACTTAGCAGTTTTGCTGTTGGTCGTGCAGCGCTTTTCAGTTGCACTGCTGATCGGTGAGTGATTGACAGGAAAGGGGCGTTTCTGGGTGGTAACTGAGCGTTTTCCGGGAGTGTGCTAAAAAAACGCAGGCGTGTCAGGGAAAAACGCGAGAGTGTCTGGAGAAACAGGGGAGTGGCTGGCCGAACGCAGGGCGTGTTTGTGACGTCAAACCAGGAACTAAACGGACCGAGCTGATCGCAATCTAGGAGTAGGTCTGGAGCTACTCAGAAACAGCAAGAAAATATTTAGTAGCAATTCTGCTAATCTTTCATTTGCTATTCTGCTAAGCTAAGATACACTCCCAGAGGGCGACGGCCTAGCGTGTGCAATGCTGCTAAAAGCAGCTAGCGAGCGAACAACTCGGAATGAATACCAATATTCCCCTATGTGCCCCAAATGTCCTAAGTGTCACATTCCACCCCAGCAGCGTGTTCCACTGCATGCCCCCCTGTGCGTGTCATACATTGCACTATATTACTGCACTAGGGTGGTAATTCAGAGTTGATCGCAGCAGCAAATTTGTTAGCATTTGGGCAAAACCATGGGGCTAATTTAGACCTGATCACTGCTGTGCATTTTCGCACAGCAGCAATCAGGTCTGAACTGCGCATTTGCCGGCGCTACAGTGCGCCGGTGCATGCCAGACAGCTAACGGCTTTCCTAACCCTGATTGACAGGCAGCGGCAGTCGCTGGGCGGGAGGGGGCGGGCCGTCGGCTTTTGGTCGCCGTTAAGGGGGCGCGGTCCGGGCAACGCAGGTGTGCCTGGACCGTTGGGGGGGTGGGCCACGGCGGCTGTGTGACATCACACGCAGCCGCTGCGACAAGTCACACGCAGCCGCTGCGACCCTCACAGCGATGAGTAGCTCCCTGCCAGCGCGCAGGAGCTGCGCTGGCTGGGAGCTACTCTTCCAGTACAAAAGCATCGTCTGCCGGACAGCGACGGCTTTAATGAAGAAATTGATCGCACCGGCGATCGCAAGAAGATTGACAGGAAGAGGCCGTTTGTGGGTGTCAACTGACCATTTCGAGGGAGTGTCTGGAAAAATGCAGGCGTGCCCAGTCGTTTGGAGGGAGGATTCCTGACGTCAGCTCCTGGCCGGATCGTCGCAGCGGCTGAGTAAGTCCTGAGCTGTGCACCCCTGCAGAGCGATTACCCCCTCCCCCTGTAGTCTGCGTGCGATCAGGTCTGAATCACCTTCTATATCATAACACATCATCACTGCACTACATTCCCCTATCCACTGCACTACATCACTATTCTACATCCCCTACACGCTAAACTACATCACTACACTACATCCCCTTATATCAGTGTTTCCCAACCTCGGTCCTCAAGGCACACTAACAGTCCTGGTTCTAGTGATATTCAGGTTGGAACACAGGTGACTTCATTTGCACCTCAGTTATTTTGATTTAACCATCTGTGCTGAAGCCTGGATATCACTAAAACCTGCACTGTTGGTGTGCCTTGAGGACCGCGGTTGGGAATGCCTGCCTTATATGCTACACCACATAAGTGCACTACATGCCCCTATATCATACTTACCTACTCTACCGGAAGCTGCGGGAGGCTCCCGTTTTTTGGGGTACCCCCCCCCCCGCACCCCCGGAAGAGTGGGCAGGTCTCCCGCATCCTGCTTGCACCCTAGTGATGCAAGCAGGATGGAGAGATAACCTCCCGCATTTGCGGGTCCGTCGGGTGGAGAAGGGGTTAAAATGACGCAAATCGCTTCATTTTAGCCCCGCCCCTTCCTGCGGACCCGCAAATCGCGGCATTTCCCGATTCGGGGGGTGGGGATTAGTGATGTCACAGTTCGGCACTGCCCCCCGAAGACACCTGCAGCATCTCCTCTCCGGGCTTCTCCCGGAGACGAGAAATAAAATAAGAATTTACTTACCGATAATTCTATTTCTCGCAGTCCGTAGTGGATGCTGGGGACTCCGTAAGGACCATGGGGAATAGTGGCTCCGCAGGAGACTGGGCACATCTAAAGAAAGCTTTAGGACTATCTGGTGTGCACTGGCTCCTCCCCCTATGACCCTCCTCCTAGCCTCAGTTAGGATACTGTGCCCGGACGAGCGTACACAATAAGGAAGGATTTTGAATCCCGGGTAAGACTCATACCAGCCACACCAATCACACCGTACAACTTGTGATCTGAACCCAGTTAACAGCATGATAACAGAGGAGCCTCTAGAAAAGATGGCTCACTACAGCAATAACCCGATTTTTTGGTAACAATAACTATGTACCAGTATTGCAGACAATCCGCACTTGGGATGGGCGCCCAGCATCCACTACGGACTACAAGAAATAGAATTATCGGTAAGTAAATTCTTATTTTCTCTAACGTCCTAAGTGGATGCTGGGGACTCCGTAAGGACCATGGGGATTATACCAAAGCTCCCAAACGGGCGGGAGAGTGCGGATGACTCTGCAGCACCAATTGAGAGAACTCCAGGTCCTCCTCAGCCAGGGTATCAATTTTGTAGAATTTTACAAACGTATTTGCTCCTGACCAAGTAGCTGCTCGGCAAAGTTGTAAAGCCGAGACCCCTCGGGCAGCCGCCCAAGATGAGCCCACCTTCCTTGTGGAGTGGGCATTTACAGATTTTTGGCTGTGGCAGGCCTGCCACAGAATGTGCAAGCTGAATTGTACTACAAATCCAACGAGCAATAGTCTGCTTAGAAGCAGGAGCACCCAGCTTGTTGGGTGCATACAGGATAAACAGCGAGTCAGATTTTCTGACTCCAGCCGTCCTGGAAACATATATTTTCAGGGCCCTGACAACGTCTAGCAACTTGGAGTCCTCCAAGTCCCTAGTAGCCGCAGGCACCACAATAGGTTGGTTCAGGTGAAACGCTGAAACCTTAGGTGTGCGCAGGGGGGGTGCCTGGTGCGCACAGGCACCCCCTAATGCCTGGCACCCCGATCTCACATGCCTGATGCAGCGATCGCCGAGCAGGCTGATTACTGTCCCCTCTGCGCTGCACCCTGACAGGACTGCATTACTGACCAGACGCCTGGGTTAATCAAGGGTGCCACTGCCACCAGCTTTCAAACTCTCGGCTCCACCTCCATGTACAAAAACAGCGAGATGTGATTACGTCATGCTGCTCGCATGACCACCCGTCACACCCGCCACATGCCCACCTCTCTCCTTCTATGCTATGCCAACGCCAGCCACTGATGAGGCTCAGCATGCAGCTAGCGTTCCTCTTAGGAAGACAAATTCAATACTGGCAGGCGGTCGGCAGCAGCATTGACACGTAACACGTTTTTCCAGCAGCAGCAGTAGTACTAGTGTGACTGTCAGTGTCAGTGAGTGAGTGACTTGTAAGTAAGCTGCTGCAGTTTGCAGAGAAAAGTGAGGGGGAGCCAGACCAGGCTGAGGAGGAGCAGGGGTGTTTGTTTGGTGCACACCACAACATCTGACAATGTATCTGCTTTATTAGGATTGGTACCAGGGTGGATATTTTATATTGCGTTGACCGTCAATAGATGGTGCTAAACACACCCAAAAGGCGGTGCTAGACACACCCCTCCGACGGTGCACCCCCTAATAAAATGTGCTGCGCACGCCTATGGCTGAAACCACCTTAGGGAGAAACTGAGGACGAGTCCTCAATTCCGCCCTGTCCGAATGGAAAATCAGATAAGGGCTTTTACAGGATAAAGCCGCCAATTCTGACACGCGCCTGGCCCAGGCCAGGGCCAACAGCATGACCACTTTCCATGTGAGATATTTTAACTCCACAGATTTAAGTGGTTCAAACTAATGTGACTTTTGGAACCCAAAAAACTACATTGAGATCCCAAAGTGCCACTGGAGGCACAAAAGGAGGCTGTATATGCAGTACCCCTTTTACAAACGTCTGAACTTCAGGGACTGAAGCTAGTTCTTTTTGGAAGAAAATTGACAGGGCCGAAATTTGAACCTTAATGGACCCCAATTTCAGGCCCATAGACACTCCTGTTTGCAGGAAATGTAGGAATCGACCCAGTTGAATTTCCTCCGTCGGGCCTTACTGGCCTCGCACCACGCAACATATTTTCGCCAAATGCGGTGATAATGTTTTGCGGTTACATCCTTCCTGGCTTTGATCAGGATAGGGATGACTTCATCCGGAATGCCTTTTTTCCTTCAGGATCCGGCGTTCAACCGCCATGCCGTCAAACGCAGCCGCGGTAAGTCTTGGAACAGACAGGGTCCTTGTTGGAGCAGGTCCCTTCTTAGAGGTAGAGGCCACGGATCCTCCGTGAGCATCTCTTGAAGTTCCGGTTACCAAGTCCTTCGTGGCCAATCCGGAGCCACGAATATAGTGCTTACTCCTCTCCATCTTATCAATCTCAGTACCTTGGGTATGAGAGGCAGAGGAGGGAACACATACACTGACTGGTACACCCACGGTGTTACAAGAGCGTCTACAGCTATTGCCTGAGGGTCCCTTGACCTGGCGCAATACCTGTCGAGTTTTTCCCAACGGTTTATAATCATGTGGAAGACTTCTGGGTGAAGTCCCCACTCTCCCGGGTGGAGGTCGTGCTGAGGAAGTCTGCTTCCCAGTTGTCCACTCCCGGAATGAATACTGCTGACAGTGCTATCACATGATTTTCCGCCCAGCGAAGAATCCTTGCAGCTTCTGCCATTGCCCTCCTGCTTCTTGTGCCACCCTGTCTGTTTACGTGGGTGACTGCCGTGATGTTGTCCGACTGGATCAACACCGGCTGACCTTGAAGCAGAGGTCTTGCTAAGCTTAGAGCATTGTAAATGGCCCTTAGCTTCAGGATATTTATGTGAAGTGATGTCTCCAGGCTTGACCATAAGCCCTGGATATTCCTTCCCTGTGTGACTGCTCCCCAGCCTCGCAGGCTGGCATCCGTGGTCACCAGGACCCAGTCCTGAATGCCGAATCTGCGGCCCTCTAGAAGATGAGCACTCTGCAACCACCACAGGAGGGACACCCTTGTCCTTGGTGACAGGGTTATCCGCTGATGCATCTGAAGATGCGACCCGGACCATTTGTCCAGCAGGTCCCACTGGAAAGTTCTTGCGTGGAATCTGCCGAATGGGATTGCTTTGTAGGAAGCCACCATTTTACCCAGAACCCTTGTGCATTGATGCACTGAGACTTGGCTCAGTTTTAGGAGGTTCCTGACTAGCTCGGATAACTCCCTGGCTTTCCCCTCCGGGAGAAACACCTTTTTCTGGACTGTGTCCAGGATCATCCCTAGGAACAGAAGACAAGTCGTCGGAACCAGCTGCAATTTTGGAATATTGAGAATCCAATCGTGCTGCCGCAACACTACCTGAGATAGTGCTACACCGACCTCCAACTGTTCCCTGGATCTTACCCTTATCAGGGAATCGTCCAAGTAAGGGATAACTAAAATTCCCTTCCTTCGAAGGAATATCATCATTTCGGCCATTACCTTGGTAAAGACCCGGGGTGCCGTGGACCATCCATACGGCAGCGTCTGAACTGATAGTGACAGTTCTGTACCATAAACCTGAGGTACCCTTGGTGAGAAGGGTAAATTTTGACATGAAGGTAAGCATCCTTGATGTCCCGAGACATCATGTAGTCCCCTTCTTCCAGGTTCGCAATCACTGCTCTGAGTGACTCAATCTTGAATTTGAACCTCTGTATGTAAGTGTTCAAAGATTTTAGATTTAGAATCGGTCTCACCGAGCCGTCCGGCTTCGGTACCACAACAGTGTGGAATAATACCCCGTTCCCTGTTGCAGGAGGGGTACCTTGATTATCACCTGCTGGGAATACAGCTTGTGAATGGCTTCCAAAACTGTCTCCCTGTCAGAAGGAGACATCGGTAAAGCCGACTTTAGGAAAACGGCGAGGGGGAGACGTCTCGAATTCTAATTTGTACCCCTGAGATATCACCTGAAGGATCCAGGGGTCTACTTGCGAGTGAGCCCACTGCGCGCTGAAATTCATTGAGACGGGCCCCCCACCGTGCCTGATTCTGCTTGTAAAGCCCCAGCGTCATACTGAGGGCTTGGCAGAGGCGGGAGAGGGTTTCTGTTCCTGGGAACTGGCTGATTTCTGCAGCCTTTTTCCTCTCCCTCTGTCACGGGGCAGAAATGAGGAACATTTTGCCCGCTTGTCCACGAAAAGACTGCGCCTGATAATACGGCGTCTTCTCATGTTGAGAGGCGACCTGGGGTACAAACGTGGATTTCCCAGCTGTTGCCGTGGCCACCAGGTCTGAAAGACCGACCCCAAATAACTCCTCCCCTTATTAAGGCAATACTTCCAAATGCCGTTTGGAATACGCATCACCTGACCACTGACGTGTCCATAACCCTCTACTGGTAGAAATGGACAACGCACTTAGACTTGATGCCAGTCGGCAAATATTCCGCTGTGCATCACGCATATATAGAAATGCATCTTTTAAATGCTCTATAGGCAAAATATACTGTCCCTATCTAGGGTATCAATATTTTCAGTCAGGGAATCCGACCACGCCAACCCAGCACTGCACATCCAGGCTGAGGCGATTGCTGGTCGCAGTATAACACCAGTATGTGTGTAAATACATTTTAGGATACCCTCCTGCTTTCTATCAGCAGGATCCTTAAGGGCGGCCATCTCAGGAGAGGGTAGAGCCCTTACAAGCGTGTGAGCGCTTTATCCACCCTAGGGGGTGTTTCCCAACGCACCCTAACCTCTGGCGGGAAAGGATATAATGCCAATAACATTTTAGAAATTATCAGTTGTTATCGGGGGAAAACAACGCATCATCACACACCTCATTTAATTTCTCAGATTCAGGAAAACTACAGGTAGTTTTTCCTCACCGAACATAATACCCCTTTTTGGTGGTACTCGTATTATCAGAAATGTGTAAAACATTTTTCATTGCCTCAATCATGTAACGTGTGGCCTTACTGGAAGTCACATTTGTCTCTTCACCGTCGACACTGGAGTCAGTATCCGTGTCGGCGTCTATATCTGCCATCTGAGGTAACGGGCGCTTTAGAGCCCCTGACGGCCTATGAGACGTCTGGACAGGCACAAGCTGAGTAGCCGGCTGTCTCATGTCAACCACTGTCTTTTATACAGAGCTGACACTGTCATGTAATTCCTTCCAACAGTTCATCCACTCAGGTGTCGACCCCCTAGGGGGTGACATCACTATTACAGGCAATCTGCTCTGTCTCCACATCCTTTTTCTCCTCATACATGTCGACACAAACGTACCGACATACAGCACACACACAGGGAATGCTCTGATAGAGGACAGGACCCCACTAGCCCTTTGGGGAGACAGAGGGAGAGTTTGCCAGCACACACCAAAGCGCTATATATATACAGGGATAACCTTATATAAGTGTTTTTCCCCTTATAGCTGCTGTATTGTTAATACTGCGCCTAATTAGTGCCCCCCTCTCTTTTTTAACCCTTTCTGTAGTGTAGTGACTGCAGGGGAGAGCCAGGGGAGCTTCCCTCCAACGGAGCTGTGAGGGAAAATGGCGCCAGTGTGCTGAGGAGATAGGCTCCGCCCCTTTTTCGCTGACTTTTCTCCTGCTTTTTTATGGATTCTGGCAGGGGTTAAAATTCTTCCATATAGCCCTGGGGGCTATATGTGATGTATTTTCGCCAGCCAAGGTGTTTTTATTGCTGCTCAGGGCGCCCCCCCCTAGCGCCCTGCACCCTCAGTGACCGAAGTGTGAAGTGTGCTGAGGAGCAATGGCGCACAGCTGCAGTGCTGTGCGCTACCTTGGTGAAGACAGGATGTCTTCTGCCGCCGATTTTCCGGACCTCTTCTGTCTTCTGGCTCTGTAAGGGGGCCGGCGGCGCGGCTCTGGGACCCATCCATGGCTGGGCCTGTGATCGTCCCTCTGGAGCTAATGTCCAGTAGCCTAAGAAGCCCAATCCACTCTGCACGCAGGTGAGTTAGCTTCTTCTCCCCTTAGTCCCTCGATGCAGTGAGCCTGTTGCCAGCAGGTCTCACTGAAAATAAAAAACCTAAACTAAAACTTTCACTAAGAAGCTCAGGAGAGCCCCTAGTGTGCACCCTTCTCGTTCGGGCACAAAGATCTAACTGAGGCTTGGAGGAGGGTCATAGGGGGAGGAGCCAGTGCACACCAGATAGTCCTAAAGCTTTCTTTAGATGTGCCCGGTCTCCTGCGGAGCCGCTATTCCCCATGGTCCTTACGGAGTCCCCAGCATCCACTTAGGACGTTAGAGAAAATGTAGGTAAGTATGCCCTATATACTGCAATACATTACTACACACCCTATATGGTACACTACATCCCCTTATATGCTACACCACATCAGTGCACTACATGCCCCTATATACTGCAATACATTACTACACTACATACCCTATATGATATACTACATCACTACACTACATCCCCCTATAAGCTACACCAAATCTCCCCATCTGGTAAGCAAAGCGGAGGTTGATACTGCTAACTAGGAGCACATTGCCGATAACAATGTCTGTCTTCCAACTCACCACAAAGCTGCTGTAGTGATACTTGGTGAGAGTTGGAGGTTGTCCAGGCTTTAGTTTCCACTGTCAAGTGGATAGCTAGCAAAGTGATCCTTTGATTTCTGTAACATCGGTGACTGCACCTGTTAACAAGCAAAAGCCTGGATCAGCGTGTTATCGGTTGGTGCTGGGTAGGCAGCTGGGACCTTAGCCTGCTGAAAAACATAGTACCAACAGCTCGCTTCTATAGCTTACACGGTGCACCATGCGCTAGTCACTGCACTGCATGGCAAAGAAGAGAGTTTACGACAGTAGCCAGCATAGGAGAGATCCTCATCCCAGGTACTGGAGCTCACCCGCACAGTGTCGGAGCCAGCTGCGACCAGACAGGTGGGTCAGAGACACTGCCCCGGAAGCCATCTGCTGTCTCACTGAAGCAGCACGGCACTGCCAGCGAAAAAAAACAAACCCTGCTACTCTAACTCCTCAACGCCACCTCATATCCTGCACCCCTAATTAGTGCAGTGTAGGTTCAGCAATCCTGAAGCCTTCATCACAGACTGATGCCATCAGAGGGAGGTGTGTTTCTGCTGCACATGGAGTTATACAGTATATCTGCTGTAACAGCTAGTTAGAGACGTTGAGGCATACTATAGTTGAATGACAGTGAAGTTCCTAATCAATTGACTAAAAATAAACAATAATTAAACCTAAATACTGTACAGTTATTAAATAGAATTATTATAAGAAACATATTTGTGCTTCACTGAAAATAAACCCCCAAGAAACTATAATTCACTGGTAGTAGTCTGTTGTATAAAAAACACATGTACTATATTACCACAAGTTAGCATAATTTTACATGATTTATATGAGAAAGTCCTTTATACTTATAGAAAGCCTTTGATGCTTTCCACTAGCAAACCATATATTTTTCTTGAGTGACATACCCGTCAATCTCCCTGTCTGTTCCTGAATTATTGGACAAAATATTACCCTAGAGCAGGGGTTTCAGCTCCAATTATTAAGTAACTCCAGTGGGTCATGGCTTCAGGATTTCTGTCTGTGGAAACAGGAAAAATAATTACTGATTCAGCTAAAGAAAGTAAATCACCGTTACATGACTGAAGAAATCCTGAGAACATGACCTGTTGGGGTGAGGACTGGACTTCAAACCCCCTGCCCTACAGGAATAAGATGATACTTTTAAGAAACAACATGTGTAAAGCAAAATGCGCAAAGAGCTTCTCTTTCCTCCATCATAAAAAATTTGTAAGTGAAATATCCCCTTGTTTACATAAATCAGTAAATTCCCTCTTTCAGGGTACACCTCAGCCCTGTATGCACACCTCACAGTAATACCAAAAGTGGGCAAATACTGTCCTGGAGCCACTGCCTTATCTGTATGATGAATGTTCACACCAAATTATGGCCCTCATTCTCAGTTGATCGCTCGCTAGCTGCTTTTAGCAGCAATGCAAGCGCTAGGCCGCCGCCCTCAGGGAGTGTATCTTAGCTTAGCAGAAGTGCGATCGAAAGGTTAGCAGTTCTGCCACTTAAAAATTTCATGCAGTTTCAGAGTGGCTCAAGACTTACTTCTAGCTTGCGATGACTGCAGTCTGTTTAGTTCCTGGTTTGACGTCATAAACACGCCCTGCATTCGGCCAGCCACTACCCCGTTTCTCCAGCCACTCCTGCGTTTTCTCAGACATCCTAGAGGATGCTGGGGACTCCGTAAGGACCATGGGGTATAGACGGGATCCGCAGGAGACATGGGCACACTATAAAACTTTGCATGGGTGTAAACTGGCTCCTTCCTCTATGCCCCTCCTCCAGATTCCAGTTAGATTCTGTGCCCAGGAGAGACTGGACACACACTAGGGGAGCTCTACTGAGTTTCTCTTTAAAGACTTTATGTTAGGTTTTTTATTTTCAGAAAGACCTGCTGGGTACAGGCTCTCTGCTTCGTGGGACTGAGGGGAGAGAAGTCAGACCTACTTCTTCTGAGTTAAGGGCTCTGCTTCTTAGGCTACTGGACACCATTAGCTCCAGAGGGTTCGATCACTTGGTGCGCCTAGCTGCTTGTTCCCGGAGCCGCGCCGTCAACCCCCTCACAGAAGCCAGAAGAAAGAAGCTGGGTGAGTATTAGAAGAACAGAAGACTTCAGTGATGGCAGAAGACTTCAGAGTCTCAGAGGTACCGCGCAGCGGTCGCGCTGCGCACCATTGCTCCCACACACCAACTGCACTACAAGGGCGCAGGGGGGGCGCCCTGGGCAGCACTTTACCTCTCCAATGAGCCTGGCTAAAGATGTATACAGTGCATAGGCACTGTATACGGACCCCGCCAGTATAAAACTGTAAAATAATAGCAGGGCTGAAGCGCGCAGAGAAGGGGGCGTGGCTTAGCCCTCACAACTTGATACAGGACCATTTTCTCCACAGTCCCCGCCAAAGCACTGTTTACAGCTAGCAGTGTAAACCGAAGTGGGGCACAGTGATTTAGTGCCATATAAAAAAATATAGCACTATATTATATAATGGGCGTGCAGTCAATGAGTTGTACATAAGTGTCTGTGCTTTCCCTGTCAGATATACCCACTATAGCTTTTAAGTGCACATGTGTCGACATGTGTGAGTGCTCTGTCGCAAACAGCTATGGGAATCTCTCTGTCGGCATCGCCGACTCCTGATGGTACTTGATTCAGTGGATGAAGTGTCAGCAGGTCGGTAGTTGTATGCTTTTTCAAAAAGTAAACACTGTATGGGAGACACAGTAGTATGTCGGCACCAACTGTTCTTACTGGGTGTAAATTAACATGATGTAACTAGAGATGAGCGGGTTCGGTTCCACGAGATCCGAACCCCCCCGAACTTCACCCATTTTACACGGTTCCGAGGCAGCCTCAGATCTTCCCGCCTTGCTCGATTAACCAGAACGCCCCCGAACGTCATCATCCCGCTGTCGGATTCTCGCGAGATTCGTATTCTATATAAGGAGGTGCGCGTCGCCGCCATTTTCACTCGTGCTTTGGAGATGATAGCGAGAGGACGTGGTTTCTGTGTTCACTGTTCAGTGTGCTGCAAATATCTGTGCTCAGTGTGCTGCAAATATCTACGTTCTCTGCCTGAAATCGCTCCATATCTGTGCTGCATTGTAGGAGGACAGTACAGAATTTTGCTGACCACCAGTATATATATATATCCGTACGGTACAGTAGTCCATTGCTCTACCTCTGTGTCGTCAAGTATACTATCCATATCTGTGCTGCATTGTAGTTGTGCACAGTATATAGTAGGAGGACAGTGCAGAATTTTGCTGACCACCAGTATATATATAGCAGTACGGTACAGTAGTCCATTGCTCTACCTCTGTGTCGTCAAGTATACTATCCATATCTGTGCTGCATTGTAGTTGTGCGCAGTATATAGTAGGAGGACAGTGCAGAATTTTGCTGACCACCAGTATATATATAGCAGTACGGTACAGTAGTCCATTGCTCTACCTCTGTGTCGTCAAGTATACTATCTATATCTGTGCTGCATTGTAGTTGTATGCAGTATATAGTAGGAGGACAGTGCAGAATTTTGCTGACCACCAGTATATGTATGTATATATATATATATATATATATATATATATAGCAGTACGGTACAGTAGTCCATTGCTCTACCTCTTTGTCGTCAAGTATACTATCTATATCTGTGCTGCATTGTAGTTGTGCGCAGTATATAGTAGGAGGACAGTGCAGAATTTTGCTGACCACCAATATATATATATATATATATATATATATATATATAGCAGTACGGTACAGTAGTCCATTGCTCTACCTCTGTGTCGTCAAGTATGCTATCCATATCTGTGCTGCATTGTAGTTGTGCGCAGTATATAGTAGGAGGACAGTGCAGAATTTTGCTGACCACCAGTATATATATATATAGCAGTACGGTACAGTAGTCCATTGCTCTACCTCTGTGTCGTCAAGTATACTATCCATATCTGTGCTGCATTGTAGTTGTGCGCAGTATATAGTAGGAGGACAGTGCAAAATTTTGCTGACCACCAGTGTGTGTATATATATATATATATATATATATATAGCAGTATGGTACAGTAGTCTATTGCTCTACCTCTGTGTCGTCAAGTATACTATCCATATCTGTGCTGCATTGTAGTTGTATGCAGTATATAGTAGGAGGACAGTGCAGAATTTTGCTGACCACCAGTATATGTATGTATATATATATATATATATATATATATAGCAGTACGGTACAGTAGTCCATTGCTCTACCTCTTTGTCGTCAAGTATACTATCTATATCTGTGCTGCATTGTAGTTGTGCGCAGTATATAGTAGGAGGACAGTGCAGAATTTTGCTGACCACCAGTATATATATATATAGCAGTACGGTACAGTAGTCCATTGCTCTACCTCTGTGTCGTCAAGTATACTATCCATATCTGTGCTGCATTGTAGTTGTGCGCAGTATATAGTAGGAGGACAGTGCAAAATTTTGCTGACCACCAGTGTGTGTGTATATATATATATATATATATATATATATATATATAGCAGTATGGTACAGTAGTCTATTGCTCTACCTCTGTGTCGTCAAGTATACTATCCATATCTGTGCTGCATTGTAGTTGTGCGCAGTATATAGTAAGAGGACAGTGCAGAATTTTGCTGACCACCAGTATATATATATATATAGCAGTACGGTACAGTAGTCCATTGCTCTACCTCTGTGTCGTCAAGTATACTAGCCATATCTGTGCTGCATTGTAGTTGTGCGCAGTATATAGTAGGACAGTGCAGAATTTTGCTGACCACCAGTATATATATATAGCAGTACGGTACAGTAGTCCATTGCTCTACCTCTGTGTCATCAAGTATACTATCCATATCTGTGCTGCATTGTAGTTGTGCGCAGTATATAGTAGGAGGACAGTGCAAAATTTTGCTGACCACCAGTATATATATATAGCAGTACGGTACAGTAGTCCATTGCTCTACCTCTGTGTCGTCAAGTATACTATCCATATCTGTGCTGCATTGTAGTTGTGCGCAGTATATAGTAGGAGGACAGTGCAGAATTTTGCTGACCACCAGTATGTGTGTGTGTATATATATATATATATATATTCAATGCAAGGTCTGGCACTCCCAATACAAATGCTTATCTGCAGCCGGTGCCATCATAAAGGATAAATATATGCAAAGAAGATGCGGCACTCTGGGCTTGAATAATTCCACAAAACTCCGATATTTTGCAGCAACGTTTCAGTAGTCTCTCCTACTGTCGTCAGGCTTTAAAGCCTGACGACAGTAGGAGAGACTACTGAAACGTTGCTGCAAAATATCGGAGTTTTGTGGAATTATTCAAGCCCAGAGTGCCGCATCTTCTTTGCATATATATATATATATATATATATATATATATAGCAGTACGGTACAGTAGTCCATTGCTCTACCTCTGTGTCGTCAAGTTTACCAGCCATATCTGTGCTGCATTGTAGTTGTGCGCAGTATATGGTAGGACAGTGCAGAATTTTGCTGACCACCAGTATATATAAATAGCAGTACGGTACAGTAGTCCATTGCTCTACCTCTGTGTCGTCAAGTATACTATCCATATCTGTGCTGCATTGTAGTTGTGCGCAGTATATAGTAGGAGGACAGTGCAAAATTTTGCTGACCACCAGTATATATATATATATATATATATAGCAGTATGGTACAGTAGTCCATTGCTCTACCTCTGTGTCGTCAAGTATACTATCCATATCTGTGCTGCATTGTAGTTGTGCGCAGTATATAGTAAGAGGACAGTGCAGAATTTTGCTGACCACCAGTATATATATATATAGCAGTACGGTACAGTAGTCCATTGCTCTACCTCTGTGTCGTCAAGTATACTATCCATATCTGTGTTGCATTGTAGTTGTGCGCAGTATATAGTAGGAGGACAGTGCAGAATTTTGCTGACCACCAGTATATATATATATATATATATATATATATATAGCAGTACGGTACAGTAGTCCATTGCTCTACCTCTGTGTCGTCAAGTATACTAGCCATATCTGTGCTGCATTGTAGTTGTGTGCAGTATATAGTAGGACAGTGCAGACTTTTGCTGACCACCAGTATATATATATAGCAGTACGGTACAGTAGTCATTGCTCTACCTCTGTGTCGTCAAGTATACTATCTATATGCTGCATTGTAGTTGTGCGCAGTATATAGTAGGAGGACAGTGCAAAATTTTGCTGACCACCAGTATATATACATATATATATATATATATATATATATATATATAGCAGTACGGTACAGTAGTCCATTGCTCTACCTCTGTGTCGTCAAGTATACTATCCATATCTGTGCTGCATTGTAGTTGTGCACAGTATATAGTAGGAGGACAGTGCAGAATTTTGCTGACCACCAGTATATATATATATATATATATATATAGCAGTACGGTACAGTAGTCCATTGCTCTACCTCTGTGTCGTCAAGGGGTCACTTGGCTATACTAAACTTGGAAGCGTCATGCTGAAGAAAAGGCCATTAGAGCAGTTTGCCACCATTTATTGAAGAAAAGGCCATGCTGAAGAAAAGCCAACAACTTGGCTATACTAAACTTGGAAGCGTCATAATCGTTACATGCGCACCAAACAAAGTAAGAATGCCAGACCCTATAGTAAATCCGAGCCGAAGCCGGTTTCCGGTCCCGCAACATTGTTTGAATGACCACCTCAGAAAACCCTTTAGCCCTTAAGACGGAAGCTTCAAGAGCCACGCCGTCAAAGACAGCCGGGCTAGGTCCTGGTAGACACAGGGACCCTTAACGAGGAGGTCTGGGCGTTGTGGAAGTAGAATTGGACGCTCTGATGATAGGCCTTGCAGGTCTGAGAACCAGTGCCGTCTGGGCCACGCTGGAGCTATGAGAAGCAGAATTCCTTTTTCTTGCTTGAACTTCCGAATCACCCTGGGCAGGAGTGACACCGGAGGGAACACGTACGGCAGCCAAAACCTCCACGGTACCGCCAGCGCATCCACGAATGCTGTTTGAGGATCCCTTGTCCTTGCTCCGAAGACCGGAACCTTGTGATTGTGTCGAGACGCCATCAGATCTACGTCTGGAAGGCCCCTCCTTTCCATGAGGAGTTGAAACACTTCTGGATGGAGGCCCCACTCGCCGGCATGCACGTCCTGACGACTGAGAAAGTCCGCTTCCCAATTCAGGACTCCCGGAATGAATATTGCCGAGATGGCCTGTAGATGGCGTTCTGCCCACTGTAGAATCCGTGAGACTTCCTTCATTGCTAGGCGGCTTCGAGTGCCGCCTTGATGATTTATGTAAGCCACTGTGGTGGCGTTGTCCGACTGTACTTGAACAGGACGGTTCTGAATTAAATGCTGGGCTAGGTTCAAGGCATTGAAGACCGCCTGCAACTCCAGAATATTAATCGAGAAGAGGGACTCCTCCTTGGTCCACCGCCCCTGAAGGGAGTGTTGCTCCAGCACCGCGCCCCAACCTCTTAGACTGGCATCTGTCAACAGGACCCAGTCGGATATCCAGAACGGACGGCCCCTGCACAGTTGTTGGTCCCGGAGCCACCAGAGCAGCGACAGACGGACCTCCGGAGTCAATGAGATCATTTGAGACCTGATCCGGTGAGGCAGGCCGTCCCATTTGGCTAGAATCAGCCTCTGGAGAGGGCGAGAGTGAAATTGAGCGTACTCCACCATAATGCTGACACCATGAGGCCCAGCACCTGCATCGCCGAATGTATCGACACTTGCGGACGAGATAGGAAGCAACGAATCCTGTCCTGAAATTTCAGGACTTTCTCCTGAGACAGGACAACCACCGCTTGTGAGTGTCCATTAGTGCTCCCAGATGCACCATGCTCTGAGCAGGGATCAGGGATTACTTCTTCCAGTTGATGAGCCACCCGTGGGCTTGCAGAAACCGGACCGTCACATCTAGATGACACAGGAGAAGTTCTGGGTAATTTGCCAGGATTAAATAGTCGTCCAAATACAGCAGTATCCTGACCCCTTGACGGCGGAGTACCACCGTCACCACTGCCATGACTTTTGTAAAGACTTGCGGAGCCGTTGTTAAACCAAAAGGTAACGCCCGAAACTGGTAATGGCAGTTGCCAATCGCAAATCTCAGGTATTGCTGATGAGACACTGCTATAGGAATATGCAGGTAAGCATCCTGTATATCCAGGGAGACCATGAAGTCCCCAGGTTCCAAGGCCAGAACTATAGAGCGAAGGGTTTCCATCCGGAACTTGGAAACCTTCACAAACCTGTTCAATGCCTTGAGGTTGAGAATGGGCCGGGAGGACCCATTCGGTTTCGGGACTAGAAACAGCGGAGAATAGTACCCCCGGCCCCTCTGCGCAAGAGGCACCTGTACTACGACTCCTGTATCCAGGAGGGTCTGTACCACCGAATGTAGATTGTTTGCCTTTGTCTTGTCCAACGGGACATCTGTCTGGCAAAATCGATGAGGGGGGCGGTTTTTGAAGGCTATGGCGTAACCTCGAGTGATGACTTCCCGTACCCAGGCATCTGAAGTGGTCTTCAACCATTCCTGGGTATACCCTAGAGGCCGGCCCCCCGCCCTGGGATCCCGGCAGGCTTATCTGTCTTGGAAGCTGGCTGATGGGCCACCCAGGCTCTTTTGGGCTTAGGCTTACCAGGTTTGGAAGTGCGGGCCTGCTTGTTGTACGCCTGACCTTTTGCTTTACCTGAAGGACGAAAGTAGCGAAAGGAAGTACCTTTTAGCCTTCGACACAGAAGGAGCAGTACTTGGCAGACAGGCAGTTTTGGCAGTAGCCAAGTCAGCCACAATCTTATTTAAATCCTCCCCAAACAGAATATCTCCCTTAAAAGGGAGTATCTCCAGGGTTTTTCTAGAGTCCAGATCCACAGACCAGGATCTCAGCCACAATATCCGGCGAACCAGGACTGACGTAGTAGAGGCCTTGGCTGCCAGGATACCAGCATCAGAAGCCGCCTCTTTAATATAACGAGAAGCTGTGACAATATAAGACAAGCATTGTCTAGCATGGTCAGAGGAGATTTCAGCTTCTAACTCCAAGGCCCATGCTTCAATGGCCTCTGCAGCCCAAGTAGCTGCAATAGTGGGCCTTTGTGCAGCACCCGTGAGGGTGTAAATCGCTTTCAGACAACCCTCCACACATTTATCCGTAGGCTCTTTTAGAGACGTGACGGTGGTGACCGGTAGAGCTGAGGAAACCACCATCCTAGCCACGTGTGAGTCCACTGGAGGAGGCGTTTCCCAATTCTTAGACAGCTCCGGCGCGAGGGGATAGCGAGCCAGCATCTTCTTTTGAGGCACAAACTTCGTACCCGGGTTTTCCCAGGGTTCCTGACTTATATCCATTAGGTGGTCAGAGTGAGGTAAAACTTGTTTAATCACCTTCTGACGTTGAACCGATCTGGTTTCTTAGGAGGAACGGATGGCTCGGGATCATTCGTAATCTGTAAAATTAATTTAATAGCTTCCAAAAGATCAGGAACATCCACATGTGAACCACCCTCCCCATCAGCCGTATCTGAGTCAGAACCTGTGGGGTCAGTGTAAGTGCCGTCTTCATCTGACGAGGTGTCAGTGACAGCAGTGGATTGTGAGGAGACAAGCGCTCGCTTAGAGGACCCCTTGGACTTAGGCGAGCGACGGTCAGACTTTTTAGTACTCAGGGACTGGTTCAACTTCTTTATTTGAGCAGATAAATCGTCTGCCCACGGCGGGTTAGCTGCAGGGACCACAAACGGTTGCACCGGCATTGGGGGTCCCATAGGGAGTGTTAGTTTATGAACTAGTGTATGCAGAAGCGTAGAAAAAGCGGCCCACGGCGGGTCATTATTTACCCCCGTTGCCACCGTCCCACTGGGGGGGCAAGGAGCCCCCAGAACCAGAGCCCAAAGCTGCTATATTTTCCTCATAGGTATCTGCGGCTTCAGCAACACCGGCAGTATGTTCAGCCCCAGAGCCGTTACCCTCAGAAGCAGACATGATGTAACTTGAAGTATCAGGTAACACAGTACAATTTGTCAGCAGCACAATAGCTCTTGCCCAAACCCCTGCGCAGTGTAGTCAGCACCAGCAGAGATAAAGGAGAGATATGGTGACTTAAATCACAGAGAAAAATACATAATACAGTATATCTTTGTGAAAATCCTATATTCGATAAAACCTGACGCACCAAGCCCCCTCAGGATATAGAATATAGGGATAGCAGGTTGAGTGAAACACACGAAATGGATACCACTCAGCTATCAAATGCACACACAAATAGTCACAGTCTGTAAAATGCAGAGGTTATTACTAACAATAATACTGCACTGGACTAGCTTACACAGCTATATAACAATAGATATAACAGTACACAGTAAGAACTGGATGTATATCACAGGGTAATTGTACTAGGAAACCCTGGCTAAGTGCACTCTTTCTTAACTAACACTGACTAAAAAAGGCAGGTAGTATACTTAAGTGTCTTGTAAAGTCACAGCACTGACAACCAGGTGGCTTTACATAGGAGGATTTGCCCAAGCATTCCCAGGAACAGTGAGCTGAGGGATAATGGCGCCGGAGACACTGCCAGGGAGTGAGGGAGAGACAGATATGCAGCTCCAGGGCGGGAACATATGCAGAAAATGGCGCCCTGGGGCTGGGGGAGGGGCTTCAGCTGCTACTGCAGCACCAGCTACAAAACTGAGATCCTGTGCAGGGAGGCAGGATGATATAGGAGGCGGCGCTGTGCATTCTGGGAAGATGGTCAAAGCTTTGAGCCTGTTGGTGCTTCGGATCAAGATCCTACTCTACACCCCATTGTCCATTCCTTGTGGAGCCCAGTGTACCCCGCAGCAGAAAATGTAATTAAAAATAACCTCTCTGCCAGGTCCCCTTCAGTGCTCAGTCGCCACTCTGGCCAGTTCAGTGAGAGTGCGGGTGCTAGGGTCGTAGCGGGTGTAGTGAATCCAGCTCCGGCCATCGCTTTGCTGCTGCTCCTGGGCCGGGCTCGTTGAAGAGACCTTTGGCCGGGGCCAGGGAGAGGATGCTGCTGGGCTGGTTCATTTTCTCAAGGTCCCCCATTGGTAGAACAGCATCACCACTTTTCACGGCTAGTGGCACCTGGAAGTGCCCGCTAGCCTAACTTCCGGATTGCATTCCAATGAACCACAAGTACTAGAAGCAGTGTGAGCCAGCCCAGCCTGAGTGTGATTCGGCCTGGCTGAGGGGGATATGGGACCAACCCATTGAAATCTGTCATGGTGTCCTGGTGGGCCAATCCGCCCCTGGTAGCTGCACTCCCTACACTTATGGTAGCTACGTCCTTGTATATAACACATGTAACTGTGACAGGGAAGGTGGCCCCTCTTAGCTCTGGGCCCCATAGCAGCTGCACTCCCTGCACATATGGTAGCTGCACCCTTCTATATAACACATGTAACTGTGACAGGGAAGGTGGCCCCTTTCAGCTCTGGGCCCCATAGCAGCTGCACTCTCTGCACCTATGGTAGCTACGCCCTTGGCGAGCCTGCATGGGGCTCTGATGCACTTGTACCCCCTCCAGCAATCTGGCGGCCAGGATCCCGGCATCAGGAAGCTGACCGCTGGGATCCCAACAGCCAGTTACACGATCCCAACGCACGATAGAGCATATGGTACTTGCCTATTCTCCCGCAATGTCTTGGAGACTCCAGGATAGCAGGCACCAAGGTGTAGGCATATCTTCAGTAACGCCTCAGTTCCACACGCTGATGCCCACTTCCCGTGTGAAGTGACCAGTCCAGGCGAGCTGATGACGCTATTCCTGCTGAATCCCATCATCATGGCCCCTTCCTCCGCTTTACAATGATGTAGTCGTGGCTTTATATACTGTGCCTTGATGATGCGATTCTGCTGTCATGCCCCTGCACTGCCCACATGGTTGCGTCATTCCCCTCCCAACTGGCAGCCAATAACTAGGTAAGTGTGTGATATCTGAGCCCTGTAGCTCACCAGCAAAAAAGTATCTATTTTTTAACCATTTTATCACCCCCACATCCACTGCATACAATGGGGTCTATGTATTAAGCCTTGGAGAGAGATAAAGTGGATGGAGATAAAGTACCAGCCAATCAGCTCCTGTCATTTTTCAAACCCAGCGTATAATATGACAGTTAGCAGCTGATTGGTTGGTACTTATCTCCGTCCACTTTATCTCTCTCCAAGGCTTAGTAAATAGAATCCAGTATTTGTAATGAGCCCCAGTGCTTTAGCCTACCAAACACCCACCACCAATTTTGCAACGAACACTGTAAAGCATGAGAGGACATGGGCTGTTATCCGATGTCTCCACTGTACAGCTGGCCATACGCAGGCCCATCCCACCTCTGGAGCTGCGGCCCAGGATTATTGATCAATTTGACCTCACAGATGGGGGTATATTTACTAAAATTCGTATTTTTCAGAATGAGGTTAAAGATCAAACACGAATGACATCGAAAGTGTAAATTTGCAACTTTTTGAATTCATTACGACTAATTTACTAAGCTGTCGTATTCTGCATTTCCGTGTTTTCCGATGTCGATGTCATTCGTATTTTTTGGCAGTGTTTTACGGGAGTGAATAGTAAAACACTGCCGACATTAACACAATGAATCTCGGCCGGATCTGTGAGATCCGTGCAGGGCTTCATTGTGCACCTTTCGTAAAAAAAAATAACATTGTTAAAAAGCAAAAAAAAAAAATGCGTGGGGTCCCCCCCCCTAAGCAAAACCAGCCTCGGGCTCTTTGAGCCGGTCCTGGTTCACAAAATATGGGGGGGAAAATGACAGGAGTTCCCCCATATTTCATTAACCAGCACCGGGCTCTGCGCCTGGTCCTGGTCCCAAAAATACAGGGGACAAAAAGCGTAGGGGTCCCCCGTATTTTTGAAACCAGCACCGGGCTCCACTAGCCAGGTACATAATGCCACAGCCGGGGGACCCTTTTATACTGGTCCCGGTGGCCCTGGCATTACATACCCAACTAGTCACCCCTGGCCGGGGTACCCTGGAGGAGTGGGAACCCCTTAAATCAAGGGGTCCCCCCCCTCCAGCCACCCAAGGGCCAGGGGTGAAGCCCGAGGCTGTCCCCCCCCCCCCCATCCAAGGGCGGCGGATGGGGGGCTGATAGCCTTTTGAAAAAAATGTGAATATTGTTTTTAGTAGCAGTACTACAAGTCCCAGCAAGCCTCCCCCGCAAGCTGCTACTTGGAGAACCACAAGTACCAGCATGCGGTGGAAAACCGGGCCCGCTGGTACCTGTAGTACTACTACTAAAAAAATACCCCCAAAAAAACAGGACACACACACCATGACAGTATAAGTTTATTATATACATGCACACCTCCAAACATACATACTTACCTATGTTCCCACGAGGCTCGGTCCTCTTCTCCATGTAGAATCCTTGGGGTACCTGTGAAAAAATTATACTCACATAATCCAGGGCATCTTGCTTTCTTTGTATAATCCACGTACTTGGCAAAACAAAAAAACGGAAACCCGACCACGCACTGAAAGGGGTCCCATGTTGACACATGGGACCCCTTTTCCCAACTGCCAGGACCCCCCCTGACTCCTGTCAAAGAGGGTCCCTTCAGCCAATCAGGGAGCGCCACGTCGTGGCACTCTCCTGATTGGCTGTGTGCTCCTGTAGTGTCTGTCAGGCAGCACACGGCAGAGATACAATGTAGCGCCTATGCGCTCCATTGTATCCAATGGTGGGAACTTTGCGGTCAGCGGTGAGGTTACTTTTGGTCAACCGCTGACCGCAAAGTTCCCACCATTGGATACAATGGAGCGCATAGGCGCTACATTGTATCTCTGCCATGTGCTGCCTCACAGACACTACAGGAGCACACAGCCAATCAGGAGGGTGCGACGACGTGGCGCTCCCTGATTGGCAGAAGGGACCCTCTTTGACAGTAGTCAGGGGGGGTCCTGGCAGTCGGGGAAAGGGGTCCCATGTGAAAACATGGGACCCCTTTCAGTGCGTGGTCGGGTTTCCGTTTTTATATTTTGCCAAGTACGTGGATTATACAAAGGAAAGAAGATACCCTGGATTATGTAAGTATAATTTTTTTCACAGGTACCCCTAGGATTCTACATGGAGAAGAGGACCGAGCCACGTGTGAACATAGGTAAGTATGTATGTTTGGAGGTGTGCATGTATGTAATAAACTTATACTATCACGGTGTGTGTGTCCTGTTTTTTGGGGGGTATTTTTTTAGTAGTAGTACTACAGGTACCAGCGGGCCCGGTTTTCCACCGCATGCTGGTACTTGTGGTTCTCCAAGTACCAGCTTGCGGGGGAGGCTTGCTGGGACTTGTAGTACTGCTACGAAAAACAATATTCACATTTTTTTCAAAAGGCTATCAGCCCCCCATCCGCCGCCCTTGGATGGGGGGACAGCCTCGGGCTTCACCCCTGGCCCTTGGGTGGCTAGAGGGGGGGACCCCTTGATTTAAGGGGTTCCCACTCCTCCAGGTTACCCCGGCCAAGGGTGACTAGTTGGGTATGTAATGCCAAGGCCGCCGGGACCAGTATAAAAGTGTCCCCCGGCTGTGGCATTATGTACCTGGCTAGTGGAGCCCGGTGCTGGTTTCAAAAATACGGGGGGACCCCTACGCTTTTTGTCCCCCGTATTTTTGGAACCAGGACCAGGCGCAGAGCCCGGTGCTGGTTTATGAAATATGGGGGAACCCCTGTCATTTTCCCCCCCATATTTTGAGAACCAGGACCGGCTCAAAGAGCCCGAGGCTGGTTTTGCTTAGGGGGGTAGACCCCACGCATTTTTTTTAAATAAAAATTAACACTTTCCCACCCCTTCCCACCCCTTCCCACTGATAAACATGCACGAATCTCACGGATCCGTGCATGCCTATCAGAACACGGTAAAAAAAAGCAGGTCTATTTTAAAACTGCTTTTTTTACGATTTGTATTTATTCACGGCAGTGTTTGGCTATTGCCGGCAGTGTTTGTGAAATACAAACTTTAGTAAATGACCGAGTTCTATCAAATAACAGGCGTATTTGACCAATGGTGTATTCATTCGTATTTTTTTCTTGGACTTAAAAAAAAAATACGAATGCCCTCATCACTGCCGAGATTTGTGCTTAGTAAATTCCCGAGATGACACTTTGAAGAAAAAACGCAAAATCGTTCAAAATCGGGAGCTTAGTAAATATACCCCTTGGATGGCCAAACCTGACATGGACCACCCATGCAAATGGATTCTTTACCCACACCCATCGCAGAGCAACAAACCGATCTGTACCTGTGCGACGTGCCTGCACATTGCGGTGCATATGTGGCATACTAGAATGTTAGGAGACAACAGATTTTGGAAAGTTCCAAAAGCCTTTTGATTCTTATCAGTGAGTGGGGGAGTTTATGGCCCCAAAACCAGTTACTTGCAGACCCTGTGACATGTAAGGAGTTAGGACAGGAAGTGTAGGGGGTTTTAGTAGAAGGAACAAAGGAGAGGCTAGAATGCAGTATGAGCTGAGGACTGAGATGGAGGGCACAGGCTAGTGTCCAGGAGAAACGCAGTCTGGGGACTGTGGAACAAGCATCTATAACTCCACAGTCCCTGGCATTATGGAACAGCATGTAGGTGCTGCTAGGAAGAGCAAGAGATATCCAGATTTGCAGTGTGAGAGCAGCTACAGCATGAGCAATCAGTGGAAGAAATAAAGGGGATCCTCACCTTCAGGGGTACCCCAGAAGCAGGATGGGAGGTGGGAGTCTACGGGAGAGGACGAGCTGGGTGAGTGATAGGAAATCACGTTTGGCGGAAGGCCCCCAGTAACTTGTCCATGAGAGATCCCATTTAGATAGAGCCCCTAGCGAATGGGGGAGAGCACACTGAAATGAATCTCAGTTTGCGGAAGCCGCACTACTGATTCCCAGAGACTGCGCTGGTATGTACTGTACTGTAATGCTGTTATTGCCCGTGAAGCAAATGAAAGGAGATGTAACCTGATGTAACCCAAATGAATATTGTGCTGGAGAGAAGAAAAAGAAGTTAACTGTTACTGTCGTGATAACCCTGTCTGAACTGTGTATAAACTGCTTGCTTATGTGATGAGACGGCCTGGCGTGACAATGCTTGTTAAAATCACTGATGGACCTGCCGCTGCCCGGCTATTACAACTTGGCGTCCGCGAACAGGATCGGTACCGAAGATTTATTTGACAATTTGGGGAAAACTTTATTGGGAGGGGCCCATGAAAGCCACCTACCTCTTCTGACCCAGCGAACTGGGGAAGAAAGGGCCGGCACGGGCAGGTTCTAAGTGTTTGGCACAATTGCCAGAAGATGTTGGAACATTCATGATCATCTGTAACCCAGGACTGTAATTCAGAGGAAAAAGGCAGCAGTATATGTGATTTGTATTTCATGTGATGTTTTGCATGCCATGTTTTTCTGCTCATGTGATTGCTATATTGTGTGTTTGCATGCCATATTTTTCTGCTCATGTGATTGTTATATTGTGTTTGCATGCCATGTTTTTCTGCTCATGTGATTGTTATACTGTGTGTGATGTATACTGCAATTATGCTTGTTTATTGTGTGTTATGTTTTGACCTTGCTGTAGAGTATAAGAGAGTGTTCCTTGCTAGACTTTTTGCAAGCTCATAGGTATATTGCGTGGGGATTGGGGACACGCAAGATTTTAGCAGGGGTGTATGTGGCATACTAGAATGTTAGGAGACAACAGATTTTGGAAAGTTCCAAAAGCCTTTTGATTCTTAACAGTGAGTGGGGGAGTTTATGGCCCCAAAACCAGTTACTTGTAGACCCCAGGGGTTAAAGTGGGGGGGGGAACGAGGTGGCACTGAGTTCCACCACCTGTAATGGTAGGGGGAACTAGTTCCACCTCCTCCATTGCCCTTCACAGTAATTCCAACAGAAAAGCCCACCCCATCATCTGCGTCAATCGATTATACAGGGGGCACTAGTGTTGCTGATGAGCTGCAGCCACCTACTCCTTCCTCAGGTCCTAGTGCCTCCATGGTCCTCCTCCAAGAGTTCCACCACCTCACCAGGACCACTTTAAGCCCTGGTAGACCCTGTGACATGTAAGGAGTTAGGACAGGAAGTGTAGGGGGTTTTAGTAGAAGGAACAAAGGAGAGGCTAAAATGCAGTATGAGCTGAGGACTGAGATGGAGGGCACAGGCTAGTGTCCAGGAGAAACGCAGTCTGGGGACTGTGGAACAAGCATCTATAACTCCTCAGTCCCTGGCATTATGGAACAGCATGTAGGTGCTGCTAGGAAGAGCAAGAGATATCCAGATTTGCAGTGTGAAAGCAGCTACAGCATGAGCAATCAGTGGAAGAAATAAAGGGGATCCTCACCTTCAGGGGTACCCCAGAAGCAGGATGGGAGGTGTGAGTCTGCGGGAGAGGACAAGCTGGGTGAGTGATAGGAAATCATGTTTGGCGGAAGGCCCCCAGTAACGTGTCCATGAGAGATCCCGTTTAGATAGAGCCCCTAGCGAATGGGGGAGAGCACACTGAAATGAATCTCAGTTTGCGGAAGCCGCACTACTGATTCCCAGAGACTGCGCTGGTATGTACTGTACTGTAATGCTGTTATTGCCCGTGAATCAAATGAAAGGAGATGTAACCTGATGTAACCCAAATGAATATTGTGCTGGAGAGAAGAAAAAGAAGTTAACTGTTACTGTTGTGATAACCCTGTCTGAACTGTGAATAAACTGCTTGCTTATGTGATGAGACGGCCTGGTGTGCAATGCTTTTTAATATGACTGATGGGCCGGCCGCTGCCCGGCTATCACACATACACATGCGCAATTCTGACCTGATGGCAGCGCTGCAAAAAATGCTAGCGAGCGATCAGGTCTGAATTAGGCCCTATAAACACTGTGTTATGCGCACATTAAGTGGTATAAATAAAAATCTATGGAACATGAGTAATTAACATGAATTAAAAACAAATCATCACATTATAATGAAGTCCAGTAAACATGACACAATTGGAGTTGTAGTGCACCAAGGTCCTCCTAGACCGATCCGCACATGACATTCCACCTTGCACTGGGCTCAGCCACCAAGCATCCCTGGAACTTGTTATAAAATGTTGCCAAATATGACAGTCACATATCAAAGTAAACTCTAAGTGTATCTACTACATAAAAGCAAAAATCCGTCCTTCTGTCTTTCTATACATATCCACAGTTTACAAGCGACGATCGTTAAATTTTACATACAAACGTATTAAAAGACGGCGGAGGCAACTAAAACACAATACAAAAACATAGAAATTGTGGCATACTCTATAGGACATATAGAGGAAGGACATACACTTTTGGGGGTTGTGAGATGTAGAACATACTGTAATACAGAAAAACAGGAAGAGTGGGGAGAGCATGACACAGAACATACAGATCGTGGGAAGAACAATACAGATCGGGGGAGATAGTGAAATGGCTGACATTTACAGTATATCAGTAACTGGGAGTATATCAGTAACTGGGGGCAGGTGTACAAAGCCTGGGAGAGTGATAAAGTGGAGAGAGACAAACTAACAACCAATCAGCTCCTAGTTGTCATTTTTCAAACACAGCCTGTAACATGGCAGTTATGAGCTGATTGGCTGGTACTTTACCTCTCTCCAATTTATCACTCTGCCGGGCTTAATACATCTCCCCCATAGAATAACCAAATGATGAAATGGTACAGAATGGTATAAATTATGTGAATTGGTGCTGTAACAAGTGACTGGTTTCCCTATCTTTACATATAATAAAGGTGACAGTGTTCCGTTCCCTAGAGTTCTCCTTACCGTTCAGGGGGCCTGATTCAGATGTGGACGCAGAGCTGCTGTTGCACCAAGTGGCTCAATGCTTTTTCACTGTGCATGCGTGTAAGCTGCACTGCACACAAAATGAAATCACGCTCACATAGAGGATCCCATCGCAAAGTGATTGACAGGAAGTCAGAGTTTGAGGTGGTAATGGGGGTGGCTAACTGTATACAGGTGTGTCAGGTCCGTTCAAACGCTGTTCCATGTGCGTACATAAATTACCCATTGCGACCTGTGTTGCTGCTGGAGAGCCCCCTGTGTCTAGGAGACTTGCTCAGCCTACGACTGCTCAGACTCACGATGCAATTGTGAACGGCAAGATTGCAGCAGTGATCGCTTCAACAACCACAACTGAATCAGGCCCACAATTACACCATTATATTTTAATATTTTATCACATTTAACAACTAAGAGGTCAGTTTAATTAGGTGCGAGTTTGTCTTACAACAGCCGCACTTTCCGGTAGCCCCATAGGCTGAATCTGGCCACGAAGGGTGTGAGTTTGGATGCTGTTGAAACGTCGCAGCAATGGTAACTCGTACCTATTTGGATTGACCCCTAAATGTTAGCAATTTATAGCTTTTATTATTTACTGGTCAAATTTCTTTTCTGAAGGTACCCACTAATTACTATAAGAGAGAACTTATCCCCCCAATGTGTGTATTGTATAAAAACAATGGGCCCTTTGGGATAATTGTCCTTATTTTAGGTATTTTCCATGTCCTCAGTAGTTAGAGTAACATATTTACATAGAGAGATTTTTCTCTCTACACAACCACACCACTGTTTGCAGTTTGTCTCTCTGCTTGTTCATCCACTAACAATAATTTTTCATCTCTTCCTCTTCGTCCACATGCAGTGGGTGATCCTTGAATAGCTGCCTGGGAGCTGCCTGGGAGGAGAGCTGCGGACACATGCTCCAAATGTTGGGACATATGCATTACCTATTAGGAGATGCGGTAAAGATGCCGGCAGTCGGGTTTACGGCAGTCAGAATACTGACACTGGGATCCCGACACTCTTCAGAATCCCGACGTTGGAACTCTGAATGGGCAAGGATACTGACGCCCGTATTCCCACGATCACAGGGTTAGGGCTGGGCAAGGGGGGTTAGGTTTAGGCATCAGGCATGGAGGGAGGGGGGGTTAGGCTGCGGGGGAGGGAGGGTTAGGTTTACGTGTCAGGTGGGGAGTTAAGGTTAGGCTGCATGGGGGGAGATTAGGGTTAGGCTGCGGATAGGGTGGGTTATGCACCCCCGGGGGAGGTTAGGCTGCGTGGGAGAAAGGTTTAGGCTTAGGCATCTGACGGGAGGGTTAGGTTTAGGTGTTAGGCGGGGGGGGTTACGTTTCGGCTGCTGATGGGGGGAGCTTAGGGTTAGGCACTTCCAGTGGTGGTTAGGCTGCGGGGTAGGAAGGGTTAGGTTTAGGAGGGGGATTAGGTTTAGGCATCAGGCGGGGGGGTTAAGTTTAGGCTGTGGGTAGGGGGAGGTTGGGGTTAAGCTGCGGGTAGGGTGAGTTAGGGTTAGGCACCCCTGGGGGTTGTTAGGCTGGTTAGGCTGCTGGGGAGGGAGGGTTAGGTTTAGGCCATTGGCGGGGGGTTAGGTTTAGGCGTCAGGCGCTGGGTTAGGTTTAGGCTGCGTGTGGGGGGAGGTTAGCATTAGGCTGCGGGTAGGGTGGGTTAGGGTTAGGCACCCCCGGGAGTGATTAGGCAGCAAGATAGGGAGGGTTAGGTTTAGGCAGCAGGGATGGAGGATCATGTCAAAGGAGGTGGAGATCACACCAGTAGGTGAGGCATTACACTGGTAGGCAGTCACAGCACCAGAAGAATCATGTCACAGAAGGTGGAGATCACACCAGTAGGTGAGGCATTGCACTGGTAGGCAGTCACAGTACCTATGGTAGCTACACCCCTATATAGAACACATGTAATTGTGACAGGGAATGTGGCCTCTCTCAGCTCTGGGCCCCATAGTGTTATGATTCCAGCACTCTGGTCAGAGGAGATCTTATGGCAAGGACCGGAGCACTGGAACGGAATGCTGGGGAAGGGAGCAGGACAGGAAAATAGCCCCTGGCGCCCTAACTCTGTTGTCTCACCCGTGTTGTCAGAAATCCCCTGCGAGACTATGGTTTCTTGAGCCCTTGGCAGCCGCGTTTGAAGGGCGGATTATGTCTGCCCAACTTTGATGCCCCCCGGTCTTAATGAGAGACCAAGGGAAACCCGAGACAGGGTGATAACAAGAGGCCCTCTAACTAAACAACCAGGCCAGGGGCTAAGCAAACTCAAAACTATATTATGTGCGGAGAAACCGCCAGGGAAAAGGACAACCAAAATATCCACTTGTCCAATTCTCCTACCCGGCACCGCCGAGTACCAGAGAGGACTTGTGGAAGCGGAACCCTCCGCAAATGCTCCAAACACAAAATATAAAAGGTAAAGCGGCTGAGCCGCAACACACGGCAGAGCCGCAACTCACGAACACCACTGGATATAAAACGGTGATCAGTCAGGACTCCAGGGAACCAAACGACCTCTTGGGATGAGATGACAACTCCCGAATACCGGACTTCTGAGGACTGGAATGACCGGATACAGCAGGACTGGAAACAGACTCTCAGCAAACAAAGGCAGCATGCAGGAAGCTATTACCGGCGTCTGTGAGAAGCCCTGGGAGTGTATTTAACAAGGAGTCCTCCAATCAGCTGCTAAAGGCTGATTAGAATAAATGCCGTGCAGCTGCCTTGCTGCACGGCCAGAGAGCAGGTGAATATCTAATTTCCTAAAGCCTAGCAACGGGGAACGCGGTCCGCCAGTGGCGTCCCCGTTGCTAGGGTCCGTGCGGCTCAGCGCGCCCGGCGTCTAGCGTTGCTAGGGAGCCGGCGGCTGTACGTGCATGGCGTCTCTAGTTGCTAGGCGCCGGGCCGCGCGGACAAGCGGACCCCGGCGCCTAACAGTACCCCCCCCCTTGAGGAGGGGTCAAGGAACCCCTAAAGCCAGGTTTCTGAGGAAATTCCCGAAAAAATGCCCTCTTGAGCCTAGGGTCATGAAGATCCTTATCCAGGACCCAAGACCTTTCCTCTGGACCATAGCCTTTCCAGTGAACTAAAAAATAAAGCCGACCCCGGGATAATTTGGAATCGAGAACCTTCTCTACCAAGAACTCCTGCTGTCCCTGTACATCCACTGGAGATCTACCCTGAGAGATCCTCCGAGGAAACCTACTGGAAGAAACGTATTGTTTCAACAGGGAACAATGAAACGTATTTCCAATCCTGAGAGATCTTGGTAAACGTAGCCGAAAGGCAACTGGGTTGACTCTTTTAATAATAAGAAATGGCCCAATAAATTTGGATCCCAGTCTAGCCGAGGATTGTCGAAGCCTGATGTTGCGAGTCGACAACCACACCCTATCTCCCACCTTAAAAGTGCAAGGACGTCGGAGCCTGTCAGAAAATTTCTTCTCTCGAAAGGCCGCTTTTCTGAGAGCAAGGTGCACCTTTTTCCAAATGGCTCTGAGATGGGAGGTTAAGGTAAGCGAGGAGACTGAGGAATGATGAAAAAAAGAATTAGCTCTGGGGTGAAAACCAAAAACTGAAAAGAATGGAGACTCTGTAGTGGAGGAATGACAAGAATTATTGTAAGCAAATTCAGCCAACGGAAGAAACTCGGACCAATCATTCTGGAGTTTGGCTGAATACAAGCGCAAATATTGTTTCAATGATTGGTTAACTCGTTCGGTTTGCCCGTTGGATTGTGGGTGGTAACCGGATGTTAACGACAATTTCATCTTCAATGAGGCACAAAAACATTTCCAGAATTGTGCGATGAATTGTGGACCCCGATCAGAAACAATATCAGTAGGCAACCCATGAAGCCTGAATACATGGCGGAGAAACAAAACTGCCAACCCTTGGGCAGAAGGCAATCGGGGAAGAGCAATAAAATGAGCCATTTTACTAAAACGGTCCACTACCACCCATATGACTCGGAATCCGGCTGAAAGGGGAAGGTCAACCACAAAATCCATGGAAATATGAGACCACGGCCTGAGAGGAACATTTAAGGGCATAAGTTGCCCGATGGGCAAGGAACGGGGAACCTTATGCTGTGCACAAACCTGACATGAATAAACAAATTCCTTGACGTCTTTAGAAAGACCAGGCCACCATACTGAGCGAGAGACTAACTCCAATGTCTTAGAGACCCCTGGATGCCATGAAACTTTGTTATCATGGAATTCCGTTAAAACAGTAGCTCTCAAAAACTCAGGGACGTAAAGACGACCAGCAGGAGTAATTCTAGGAGCTTGGTGTTGAAGCTGTTTTAACTGGATAAATAAATCTTGTGTGAGGCCCGCCCAGATGACTGAAGATGGAAGTATGGGGGTAACAGGATTGTTATTGTGAACCGGAAGAAAGCTACGTGACAGGGCATCAGCCTTAGTATTCTTCGAACCAGGCCTGAAAGTGATTATAAATTTGAAACGCGTAAAAAATAATGCCCAACGTGCCTGCCGGGCATTAAGCCGCTTAGCCGATTCAATGTATTGCAGGTTCTTATGGTCAGTCAATACCGAAATAGTATGTTTTGCTCCCTCCAGCCAATGCCTCCACTCCTCGAAAGCCCACTTTACCGCCAGTTACTCCCGATTACCAACGTCATAGTTGGATTCAGCGGAGGAGAATTTCCTGGACATAAAGGCACAAGGATGTAACTCCAGAGACTCCGGATCCTTTTGAGAAAGGATAGCCCCCACTCCAACCTCCGAGGCATCAACCTCCACCACAAAGGGCAATTCCGGATTAGGATGTCTGAGGACTGGAGCCGAGACAAAGGCTTGTTTCAAGGCCCGGAAGGACAACTCAGCTTCACGCGACCAGTTGGTAGGATCCGCTCCTTTCTTTGTCAGAGCTACAATGGGAGCAACCAGGTCAGAAAAAGAATGAATGAACCTCCTATAATAATTCGCAAACCCTAAAAAGCGCTGAATTGCTTTTAAATTGGTGGGTTGCGCCCAACTAAGGATGGCCTGGAGTTTCTTTGGTTCCATGGAAAATCCCTGAGGGGAAATTATGTACCCTAAAAAAGATACTTCCGTGACATGAAACTCACACTTCTCCAGCTTGGCATATAAATGATTCTCACGTAACTTTTGAAGAACCAGACGCACCTGGGTAACATGTTGTTCCATTGATTCAGAAAAAATCAGGATGTCATCTAAGTAAACGACCACGAATTTCCCTAGGAAGTCACGGAGCACATCGTTAATGAGGTCTTGAAAAACTGCCGGAGCATCGGACAGGCCGAACGGCATCACCAGGTATTCGTAGTGACCCGACTGAGTACTGAAGGCCGTTTTCCACTCATCTCCAGATTTAATTCGGATGAGGTTGTACGCTCCTCTAAGGTCAATTTTAGAAAAAATCACAGCAGAACGTAACTGATCAAAGAGTACAGAAATCAACGGCAAAGGATAGGTGTTTTTAACTGAGATCTTATTCAGGGCTCTAAAATCAATGCAAGGTCTAAGCGAGCCATCCTTTTTCTCCACAAAGAAGAAGCCTGCACTTAAAGGAGATTTTGATGGTCTAATAAATCCTTTCTCAAGGCTCTCCTTTACATAATAATTCATAGCCGCAGTTTCTGGCCCGGATAATGCATATAATCTTCCCTTTGGCAATGCGGCACCAGGAATTAACTCAATAGCACAATCATAAGGCCGATGGGGAGGCAGAATGTCCGCATTGCCTTTGGAGAAAACATCAGCAAACTCCTGGTATTCCACCGGAATGAGTTCTGGAATGATAGCTGCTACTCTGACTGGAAACGTGATACATTCCTTATCACAAAAAGTACCCCAATGTGAAATCTCCCCCGACCGCCAATCAATGGTGGGATTATGAAAGGCCAGCCAAGGGTGACCCAGAACAACTGGAACTGCTGGGCAATGTGTAAGAAAGAACTTGATTTTCTCGGAATGTAGAGCTCCTACTGTACGTAGTACAGGGGGTGTACGGAGAGAAATAATCCCATTAGACAGCGGACTCCCATCTAAGCCATGCATGGTGACACACCTACCCAAAGGTAACTGAGGAATGCCTAAGGCCTTAGCCCAAGTTAAATCCATAAAGTTTCCTGCAGCTCCACTGTCAACAAAAGCCGACCCCGAAGAACTGAGGCTGCCAAAGGAAACTTTAACTGGGACTAAAAGGGAGTTATTCGAGGAGATAAGCTGCAGACCTAGGTGAACCCCCTCACAATTCACCTGGTCAAAGCGTTTCCCGACTTGTTCGGACAATTACGAGCAAAATGTCCCTTACCCCCACAGTACAGACAAAGACCAGAATTTTGCCTTCTGGCTCTTTCTTCAGGAGACAGCCGGGAGAGACCCATCTGCATGGGCTCCTCTACGTCTTCAGGAATGGAATATACACACGGACTTGACCTTACAGGTGCTCCTTTTTCAGCCCTCCGCTCTCTGAGACGACGATCAATCTTAATAGAAAGCTCCATGAGTTTATCGAGAGTCTCAGGAGCGGGGTACTGAAGGAGACTGTCTTTTATAGACTCTGATAAGCCGAGGCGAAACTGACTGCACAGGGCTGGGTCATTCCAGCCACAGTCGTTCGACCAACGGCGAAACTCCGTACAATAACCCTTCGCAGGATTTCTACCCTGTCTGAGAGCGCGCAACTGACTTTCAGCGGACGCCTCTCTATCAGGGTCATCATACAAGAGCCCTAAAGACTCAAAAAAGGCGTCAACTGACAACAAAGCCGGATCCTCTGCTCTTAAACCAAATGCCCAGGTCTGAGGATCTCCCTGGAGCAAAGAAATAATAAACCCGACCCGCTGAGATTCAGTACCCGAGGAAGTCGGTCTTAAACGAAAATAAAGTTTACAGGATTCTTTAAAATTAAAAAACTCTTTTCTATCACCAGAAAAACGGTCAGGCAAATGCATCTTTGGTTCAGGGACTACCCTTGGGGAAGCTCGCAAAAGATCTTCCTGCGACTTCACCCGAAGAGAAAGATCCTGAACCATCTGAGTAAGTTCTTGAATCTGGCTGACTAAGAGCTGACCAGGATTTGGCCCTAAACCTGTTGGATTCATGAGGCCGATAAACTCTCACAAAACTGAATGAGAAAAAATTAAACCCCGTTTAATTTTAAGTTTTGGTATGGCCGGTAATAATGTTATGATTCCAGCACTCTGGTCAGAGGAGATCTTATGGCAAGGACCGGAGCACTGGAACGGAATGCTGGGGAAGGGAGCAGGACAGGAAAATAGCCCCTGGCGCCCTAACTCTGTTGTCTCACCCGTGTTGTCAGAAATCCCCTGCGAGACTATGGTTTCTTGAGCCCTTGGCAGCCGCGTTTGAAGGGCGGATTATGTCTGCCCAACTTCGATGCCCCCCGGTCTTAATGAGAGACAAAGGGAAACCCGAGACAGGGTGATAACAAGAGGCCCTCTAACTAAACAACCAGGCCAGGGGCTAAGCAAACTCAAAACTATAATATGTGCGGAGAAACCGCCAGGGAAAAGGACAACCAAAATATCCACTTGTCCAATTCTCCTACCCGGCACCGCCGAGTACCAGAGAGGACTTGTGGAAGCGGAACCCTCCGCAAATGCTCCAAACACAAAATATAAAAGTTAAAGCGGCTGAGCCGCAACACACGGCAGAGCCGCAACTCACGAACACCACTGGATATAAAACGGTGATCAGTCAGGACTCCAGGGAACCAAACGACCTCTTGGGATGAGATGACAACTCCCGAATACCGGACTTCTGAGGACTGGAATGACCGGATACAGCAGGACTGGAAACAGACTCTCAGCAAACAAAGGCAGCATGCAGGAAGCTATTACCGGCGTCTGTGAGAAGCCCTGGGAGTGTATTTAACAAGGAGTCCTCCAATCAGCTGCTAAAGGCTGATTAGAATAAATGCCGTGCAGCTGCCTTGCTGCACGGCCAGAGAGCAGGTGAATATCTAATTTCCTAAAGCCTAGCAACGGGGAACGCGGTCCGCCAGTGGCGTCCCCGTTGCTAGGGTCCGTGCGGCTCAGCGCGCCCGGCGTCTAGCGTTGCTAGGGAGCCGGCGGCTGTACGTGCACGGCGTCTCTAGTTGCTAGGCGCCGGGCCGCGCGGACAAGCGGACCCCGGCGCCTAACACATAGTAGCTTTGGTGTTGTTCTAATCTGTCTGATCCACCAAACCTGGACGAGCCCACGCTCCTTACAACCTTTAAAGTATAGCCAATTTAACTCACTATAACTCACCCTGTGATTTTATATGTTTTTTATGAAAAGAAACCATACAGTGCATCCAGAAAGTATTCACAGCGCTTCACTTTTTCCACATTTTGTTATATTACAGCCTTATTCCAAACTGGAATTAAAAAATTTTTTTGCTCAAAATTCTACACACAATACCCCATAATGACAACGTGGACATTTGTTCCTACAGCTAATTGGAGACCACCTGTGGTAAATTCAGTTGATTGGACATGATTTGGAAAGGCACACACCTGTCTATATAAGGTCCCACACTTGACCGTGCATGTCTGAACACAAACCAAGTATGAAGTCAAAGGAATTGTCTGTAGACCTCCGAGACAGGATTGTCTCGAGGCATAAATCTGGGGAAGGGTACAGAAAAATATCTGCTGTTTTGATGGACCCATCATCAAAACAGCTGATGGAAGACGTTCAGAACCACCAGGACTCTTCCTAGAGCTGGGCAGCCGTCTAAACTGAGCTATCAGGGGAGAAGGGCCCTATTCAGGGTGGTGACCAAGAACCCAATGGTCACTCTGCCATACCACACTGGAAACGCCCGAATCCATCCGATCTTGGAAGCTAATCAGTGTTGGGCTGAGTCAGTACTCAGGTGGGAGACTCCTGAGGAAGACCCAGTATATTAGCGTTTCTTCATGATCCCCACGCTCAGTGCCAAACACTGACAGCAGATTCACCTTTTCTCTTTTTTTCCTGTTCTTATCACCCCTATCAGTATCTGTGGTAGGTGATGTTACCTTAATTAGTTAATTATATATGCACAATTCAGTGTGTAGACATAGAGGTTAATCCTCCTCCTCCTCCTCCTCCTATCAACTAATGTAAAGTTGTACACAGGCTTATGGCTGAGTTAAATCCGTTAATCAGTTGCATCCCTGATATTTGAATCCTAATTGAACCAAAATTTATCCCAGACGGGTTATGGTAGACAATTCATGTCATGTATTGTTTTCATTGTCATTTTGAATACACCAAACTACTTATATATTTTATTGTGATGTTAATAAAATGTGATTAATTTTATACTCTCTTCATCATTCACTATTATCTCTTATCATCAATTTCTCATATATTAAGAGTGCACCCACAAAAGAGTCTTCTCCTCTCTCCCCTTTTTTGTCACTCTGTCAGAGCGACAGCATTCCTCTGTGGAGAGAGAACCTTCCAGAAGGACAGCCATCTCTGCAGCAATCCACCAATCAGGCCTGTATGGTAGAGTGGCCAGACAGATGCCACTCCTTAGTAAAAAGCAAATGGCAGCCTGCCTAGAGTTTGCCAAAATGCACCTGAAGGACTCTCAGACCATGAGAAACAAAATTCTCTGGTCTGATGAGACAAAGATTTAACTCTTTGGCGTGAATGCCATGCGTCATGTTTGGAGGAAACCAGGCACCACTCATCACCAGGCCAATACCATCCCTACAGTGAAGCATGGTGGTGGCAGCATCATGCTGTGGGGATGTTTTTCAGTGGCAGAAACTGGGAGACTAGAGGGAAAAATGAATGCAGCAATGTACAGAAACATCCTGGATGAAAACCTGCTCCAGATCATTCTTGACCTCAGACTAGGGCGACGGTTTATCTTTCAGCAGGACAACGACCCTAAGCACATCCAAGATATCAAAGGAGTGGCTTCAGGACAACTCTGTGAATGTCCTTGAGTGGCCCAGCCAGAGCCCAAACTTGAATCTGATTGAACATCTCTGGAGAGATCTGAAAATGGCTGTGCACCAGCGCTTCCCATCCAACCTGATGGAGCTTGAGAGGTCCTACAAAGAGGAATAGGCAAAACTGCCCAAAGATTGGTGTGCCAAGCTTGTGGCATCATATTCAAAAAGACTTGAGGCTGGAATTGCTGCCAAAGGTGCATCAACAAAGTAAAAAACTTTTTTTGCGTTGTCATTATGGGGTAGTGTGTGTAGAATTTTGAGGGAAAAAATGAATTTATTCCAGTTTAGAATAAGGCTGTAACATAACTAAATGTGGAAAAAGTGAAGCGCTGTGAATACTTTCCAGATGCACCGTATATTACAAAAAAAATTATATTAATTGCTCTATATTGCCTAAAAGAATTATATGACTGAGTGATTTATCATTCATCCAATAATAATAAATAATTATTTGCTTGAAATTAATGAAGCACTATTAAATTTTAAGCACAAGCAAAACAATATCCAGCAATATCAATGCTGGGCATGGAGAAGAGAATATATATAATACAAGCATATATAGTGGAAAAATAAAAAAGGAGAAACACAAAGCTGAAAATGCATATAGTTAAAATTATACAGGATTCAGGCATAGAGAGGCAGCATAAATACCCACAAAGCATAACAGAAATACGTCATCATGAGCAAGGAGGCGAACAAGAGGATTGTCAGAGGGCCCATACCCTGTCATACGTAGAGGGAATTGTCTCTTGAGATACATAAATATCTCATGAGAGATTCTGACATTAACAAAGGCCACCCAGGGAGGAAATAAGGGAGCATGTGGAACCAACCAAGTCCAGGCAATACAAACTCAAGATAATACTAGGAGGTTGTTAACATATAATTGTAAATGTGAGTGCAAGAAGTCTGCTAGACTGAGACCAAAAAGACAAATATGAGGATTAAAACAGAGGTAGCCTAATCCTGGTTGAATTGACAACAATCACAACTTGGGCCCAAAATTAAGATACCTGTGGGCAAGACCAAAGGAGATGCCAGAAATCAGCAGCAGGGATTCCACATTAAGGATAGGAACCAGAATGCAACTGTCCAAAACAACTTTGCCTAACTGGGGTCCAATACACCCTATGAAGAGGGTACAGCTTAATTTGCTGGAATCTGGCAGGTACCATGGCAACCTGACAACTATCAAGGTACCCAAGTCTACTTCTCACTGAGAGGAGCACAACTCTTGAGTGCAAAAGAAAAAAGGATTAATCCAGAGAAATGGACTTCCAGCTAGAAAGTGTCCAAAGCAATAAACGGATATGGGGTTCAGACTTCAGACAGATCAGGGCCGTCCCTTGCTCACTGTGCACAGAGGGCATGCCTAAGTTGCAGATATCTAAGAAAAACAGGGGAGATAGAGGACATAAATGACAGGTGCCAAAGGAGTGTAAAATCCCATTCTGATATAAATATCCCACAGTATCCACCATATAAGACATCTGTAAAGATTTCCCCTCAGAGTTTCCTTACAACATAGAGCATGTGTCAGCCGCAGAGTCCCCCAGAATCCTTGCTGCTGCCAGCCAAACCTTATGTGCCTGCATCAGAGCAGGGAGGCAGTGAGGAAGTGGGGATTTTGCCAGTAAAAGTATATGCTAAGCGAGCCCACTCAAGTGGAACAAAAGGTGCATCTTCCAGCAACAGATGAAAAACATAGTCACGCAGATGCACAAGCTGGGCTGCAAGGTAATAAAACTGCATATCAGGCAGGGCCAGACCCCCCTCCCCTCACACAGCATCCTTGAAAATATATGAGACCGCTTATGCCCACATATAAAAGAAGTCACATACCGGGAGATAAACTAGTGAATAGTATATATTGAAACTTGGTTGGATAACCATTTTAACCAGATTTACTCCTTTCATAACCGAGAGAGGTAGCCACTTCCAAACATGACATTTAAACTTTAAATACTCAATTTCAGGTTGAACATTTAAAGCTACAGTACATACTCATCCGGGGAGTAATCTGTATACTTAGGTATTTAAACTGCTTACACCATGGTAGGGGTAAAGCATAGGAAGAGGGAAAAGTGACAGTAGGAAGAAGTGAAAAAATTGGATTTTAATTACCTACCGTAAATCCTTTTCTCCTAGTCCGTAGAGGATACTGGGGTCCACATTAGTGCCATGGGATATAGACAAATCCACTAGGAGCCTTGGGCACTTTAAGAAATCAATAGTGTGCACTGGCTCCTCCCTCTATGCCCCTCCTACCAGACTCAGTCTAGAAACGAGCCCGAGGAGACGGACATATCCTGAGGAAGGATTTAACAGAACAGTGGTGAGATTCGAACCAGCACACACAAACAAGAGGAAAGCCATGCTAACCAAACTTGAACAGGAACAGCAACAGCTGAACCAACCACAATACTTAACAAAGTAACAGAGCAGGAAACACGAAGCACTGGGCGGGCGCCCAGTATCCTCTACGGACTACGTGAAAGGATTTACCGGTATGTAATTAAAATCCTATTTTCTCTTGTGTCCTAGAGGATACTGGGGTCCACATTAGTACCATGGGGATGTACCAAAGCTCCCAAACCGGGTGGGAGAGTGCTGAGGTTCCTGCAGAACTGATTGACCAAATTAAAGGTCCTCAGAGGCCAAAGTATCGAACTTGTAGAACTTTGCAAACGTGTTCGAACCCAACCAAGTAGCTGCTCGGCAGAGCTGTAAAGCCGGGACACCCCAGGCAGCCACCCAGGAAGAACCCACTGACCTAGTAGAGTGGGCCTGTTCTTTAGGAACTGGCAATCCTGCCGTAGAATAAGCCTGCTGGATAATAAGCCTGATCCAGCGAGCAATAGACTGCTGTGAAGCAGGACACCCAATTTTCTTGGGGTCATAGAGAACAAACAGCGAGTCAGATTTTCTGTGACGAACTGCCCTCACAACATCCAAGGACTTTGAGGTAGCAGAGGTGTCAGGAAGCATCAGAACCACAATAGATTGGTTGATATGAAACGCAGACACTACCTTAGGAAGAAATTGCTGACGAGTTCTGAGTTCAGCTCTGTCCTCATGGAAAATCAAATAAGGGCTTTTGTGAGACAACGCCCCCAGTTCTGACACACGCCTTGTTGAAGCTAAGGCCAAAAGTGCAACAGTCTTCCACGTAAGAAACTTTACGTCAACCTCCAGTAAAGGCTCAAACCATTCTGATTGTAAAAACTGCAACACCACATTGAGATCCCAAGGTGCCGTTGGAGGCACAAAGAATGTGCAGAACACCCTTCAAGAACGTCTGAACCTCAGGGAGGGAAGCCAGTTGTTTCTGGAAGAAAATGGACAAGGCCGAAATCTGGACTTTTAAGGAGCCCAACCGTAGGCCCACATCCACACCTGACTGTAAAAAAAGGAGAAAACGTCCCAGTTAAAATTCCACTGTAGGAAATTTCCTGTTTTCATACCACGAGACATATTTTTTCCAAATACGCTGGTAATGTTTAGACGTTACCCCTTTCCTGGCTTGGATCTGGGTTGGAATAACTCTGTCCGGGATCCCTTTCCGGGGATCCTCCATGCCGTCAAACGTAGCTGTGTTAAGTCTTGATAGATGAACGGCCCCTGTTGTAGAAGATCCTCTCGAAGAGGCAGAGGCCACGGGTCTTCTAGGAGCATCCCCAGTAGATCCGCGTACCAGGCCCTTCTTGGCCAGTCCGGAGCAATGAGAATTGCTTGAACCTTTTCCCTATTTATTTGTCGCAGCATAGCGTTCGGGTCGGAACTGCGCATGCGCCACAGTGCGCCGGCGCATGCGCCGCAGTGCGCCGTTGTCTAGTGACCGCCTCTGAGACAGAGGCGGTCGCTGGGCAGGAGGGGGCTGAATGGTGGCGTTAAGCCGCCTTTTAGGGGGCGTGGTCTGGCCAACGCAGGCGTGGCCGCACCAATTGGGAGGCGGCAGCAGCAAACAACTCCCGGCCAGCTACAGCAGGAGCTGCGCTGGCCGGGAGTTACTCCAGAAATACAAAAGCATCGCCGCTGTGCGATGCTGTTGTATTTGTGCGGGGGGGGGGGGGGTATGGCACTGACATGCGGAGCAGACTAGCCCTGTGCTGGGCGTCCCGCCGCATGTCAGGGAAGATGATCGTAGCTGTGCTAAATTTAGCACAGCTAAGATCAACTCGGAATGACCCCCATAGATAACCTCCTTTAAGTATGGTTTAAGTGATGGTTTAACATAAAGACATACACCTCCTCCTCTTTTGTTTGCCCTGTCCCTCCTGAAAACAAAATACCCCTCTAAGTTTGCAACCCAGTCGTGAGAGTCGTCCCACCATGTTTTCGTAATACCTAATGTCATACTCAGCCTTTGATGCTAACAATTTCAATTCCCCCATTTTACCTGCTAGAATTCTTACATTTGCAAGCATACATTTTAGTTTAGCGGTTCCTTTATTCGTTTGTTTTTTTAAAGATATCCCATCCTGGTTTACTAGTGCATCCCTAGAGTTACTGATACAGACTGTCCTTCTTGCTCCCTCTCCAACCCCACAGTACTTAGTATTGCCCACCTTACTTTTCTCTTTGATCAACCCAATGTTCCCGTCTAAATTCACCGCCCTGACATAAGTATTTTCCTTTAAGAAGCAGGGGGGATTTGAGGACTGCGCTTATTCGCCTCACTTGATTGACTTACAGCTGCTATGGAGAAAAAAAGGCTTTCCACTAGCCTCTTGAAATCTGAATAAATAAAATAAAATATCTCCCAGCGCTTATAATTTTCAAGTGTATCAATATATTCCTTACTATAATAGTCGAAGTATTCGATTTTATAAATAAGTACAATAACAATGTTCTTTCATAAAAATAATGTTTTCTTTATTTAAAGTATAGTGTTTACAACACCTAAAAGTAGGAGGATCTGGTCTAATAATATTACTCAATAAAAATAAATAAAATGTGATCCTAATACCGGTATACGTTTGACAAAAAACGAAAACAACATATAACATATACTATAAAACAGTAGGCTATTTCCGGCTGTTATACTTAGTTAAAAGTCCACGATTTATAGTTTCCAATCACATTCCCATTCCTAGCTAAAGGGAATGAATCCTGGATTTCCAGAAATAAGGTGGTATGTTAAAAATGGATCCAATGGCTCTGTTCACTGTAATGGCGATCGCTGAAAGCACCTGTAACTGTCTGCCGGCAGACACCCGTGTCTTTTTTCTGGACCTGTGGCATCTGAGTAAGTTTGCATATGCTTTACTCTTGGTCATGAATGTTTTTTTGTTTTGGACCTGCAACATTTGAGCAAAGTCTGCATACACTTTAATCCTGGCCATAAATACTGAATTGCTCTGGACCTGTGGCATTTGAAATAAGCCTGCATATACTTCATCTTTGGTCATGAATACTGATTTGTTCTGGACCTGTGGCTTTTGAGTGAATCTGCATATGGTATATTCCTGGCTAGGAACTCTGATGTGTAATATGTTGATGTAATCAAAGGACCAACCATTACAGTGAACAGAGCCATTGGATCCATTTTTAACATACCACCTTATTTCTGGAAATCCAGGATTCATTCCCTTTAGCTAGGAATGGGAATGTGATTGGAAACTATAAATCGTGGACTTTTAACTAAGTATAACAGCCGGAAATAGCCTACTGTTTTATAGTATATGTTATATGTTGTTTTCGTTTTTTGACAAACGTATACCGGTATTAGGATCACATTTTATTTATTTTTATTGAGTAATATTATTAGACCAGATCCTCCTACTTTTAGGTGTTGTAAACACTATACTTTAAATAAAGAAAACATTATTTTTATGAAAGAACATTGTTATTGTACTTATTTATAAAATCGAATACTTCGACTATTATAGTAAGGAATATATTGATACACTTGAAAATTATAAGCGCTGGGAGATATTTTATTTTATTTATTTTCCTTTAAGTCCCGTACATAATTTTCTATAGGCTGTAATGATGACACATAATTGTTATTATTTAATGCTTTGGCAATACCTTTCTTAATACCCTTATTAGAACCCATGTAAATACGCTTACCGGCTGCAATTTCATCGCTATCATCCACTGAATCTTCGTCCCATTGGGCAAATTTGTTCGGGTTTGATAGATCTGAGATGTCGTGCCTCCCCCTCTTTTTCTTCCTTCTAACAGTGACCCAACTGCCTACCTGATTATCCTCGTCTACCAGTGACCCCTGCTGCAACTCCTCCATCGTTCTATCTAAACTTCACTCGAGATTGTGAATATCCCTCAGTCGCGTAACGGTCTGCTCTAGATCAGTTACCTGGGCTTCCAGGGCAACCGTACGCTCACATCTCGCGCATATGTATTTGCCTTGGGTCGGCTGCTCCAGGTGCGCATACATCTTGCACGATGTCACAATCCTGACTGTAGGTTTCATATTTGGTGACTTACCCCTGCCATCTGTCCCGGATCCTGTGTCTTTTTACTCACTGAGTTAAACAGCTTGTCAGCACTATGAGTTTTCCTGAGTTCTCTGCCTGAAAGGTAATAGTTAATTAGATCCACCTGTGGTGATCTTCTGTGTGAGGCTCAATTCAGTAATCTGAAGTTTAGGCCTAAAAACAAGCATCCTATGTTTTGCAGAAGTTCAGGTTCAGTGTTCTCTCGGCATGCTAGGCCTCATTCTACATCACAGCCTAGTCTAGAGTACTTACATGACAGTGACTGTTCACCTGACCCAGAGTTGTCCAATCCTCTGCCAGCCTGAGACTCTCTGCATCACCTTATCCTGCTCACCAATCACCAAGGACCAGGAAGTATAAGTCGGGAGGCTGAGTTGGAAACTGGGCCAGTTCCTCGTGTCACACACAGCTCTGTGTGAGTCTTAAAGCTGAGCTCCCTAAAGGTAACCTTTGTACTTTAGTTCCTGTGGAAACTCTGTTCCCTTGTTACCCCGTTTGGTTTATTTTTGTGTTGCCACTGATATTCACTATTTCCACGAGTCTCAATGTAAAGGCACAGCTGCAGTGGTTCATCTTAAAGGCACAGTACTGTATTCTATAGTCTCAACTGAAAACCACAGCTGCCGTGTTTCATCTTTACTGCTGTTGTAGTTGTGATATCCAGAGCTCCCGTATCCCTGTGGTTTCCGTGCCTCCAACCACCTCCGTGCCTCAGCACCTCCGTGCCTCAGCACCTCCGCGCCTCAGCACCTCCGTGCCTTAGCATCTCCGTGCCTCAGCAACACCGTGCCTTAGCACTTCCGTGCCTCAGCACTTCCGTGCCTCCAAGCAACTCAGTGTCTCCAGGCACTTTTGCACCTACAAGCACCTCAGTGCCTCCAAGCACCTCAGTGCCTCCAAACACCTCAGTGCCTCCAGGCACTTCTGCACCTCCAAGCACCTCAGTGCCTCCAAACACCCAGTGCTCACAAGCGTAGTTGGTGTCTCCAGCATCTGGTACTCCTTGATTCATTCCTCAGTACCTTTTCAAGTTCTGTCTTTCAGGAGACCTCCAGCATCCATACGTGCTTCCTGTCTGCCGACCAAATCCTGCATGAGGAAAACCTAGATTCGGCCATCTCTGCTGCGGTTCCTCTTCCCGGTCACCGGAAGAAACCCCGAGCCCACAACACTCCCAAACCAGGTCAGTGAAAGTATTCACATAGTCCTCCAGTCGCCCGCACAGACTTCACAAAACCACAGTCATGACACACGACATGCACTGAGTGAGACTCTCAATCTCATCAGTTTGAAAAACTAACTCCCTATTACCTTTCAAAAGAACAATAAAGAAAATAAAAACTAACTAGCCAATACAATCAATACACAATAAGTAGGTAATCAATACTTATCTGAGTGGGACCTCTCCTGTGGCACCGATACTCCACCTTGCAGTTGCGCCAGCTCTCTGCACCTCCTTTTCACTTGGCTTCCAGCTCCTGCTTTCGTCCATAGACCGCAGACCTCACTTGCGCAGGCTGTGGCTGCAGCAGCACACACTCACTCCCAGTAGCAGCAGCCCTCACACACTTTCACTCCCCTGGCAGCACTCTCTCACTCACTCTCTCCCTGCAGCAGCACTCACACTTTTTTTTTACCCCCAGCAGCGCACCCCCAGTCACTCGCCCAGCAGCAGCACTCACCTTTCCCTCTTCCTCACACACACACAATCCACAAGCCGCGGTAGCAGCGGCCCAGCAGTGCCCTCTCACTAACACAATCCCACACACACACTCACGCAGCACTGTAGTTAGCCTGCAGCCACTCAACCAGCAGCCTCACACTCACACAACAGCGGCAGCAGCAGCGATTCCCCGCTGCCTGCTCCACTGTACTCTACTCCCAGCCGCTCACACACTCACACCGCTCACACACACAGACCACAGACAACAGCGGCAGCAGCTACCCGCTGCCCGCTCCGGTTGGAGCCTGGCGATCTCCCGCTTTCAGCTCCGCCTGGCGCCGCTTCCCTGACTCCCTGACTCCTCCTCACTTCCGCTTCCGGTCCGCCTGTAAGCACGCCTCTGATCTGGTCCGCCCGTCAGCACCTCATCAGTGTGGTAGCTGTACACTGATCTACAGTATATCTGCCCCCCCTGCAGTCCACATAGATTTGCCCATTAGCTAACAAATTTGCTGCTGCAATCAGGTCTGAATTAGGCCCTAAAGGGGGTCATTTAGACCCGTTCGCACGCAGCGGTTCTTCTCTGTAGTGTGAATGGGTCAGAAAAGCGCATGCGCTGCGGACGCATTGCGCATGCGCGTCATTGCCTGGCAACACCATTGCCAGCGAGAAGATGGACAGGCGGGAGGCGTTCCAGGGTGGATACTCACCATTTTCCAGGCGAGGTGAGTCCAACGCAGGCGTGTCGAGGTGTTTGGAGGGCGGATGTTTGACGTCAGGACTGGGACCCTCATCGCTGGATCCGTCGCACTGGGTGAGTAACTGGAGCCCTGGTCTTGTTTTACTTGAAACTTTTTTAGCATAGCAGGGCTGCACAAGTGTCCGCAGCCCTGCTATGCTAAAATACACTCCCCCATAGGTGGTGTCAGGTTGATCGCACGAGCAGCAAAAATTTGCTACGTGCAATCAACTCGGAATGACCCCCTAAGTTTCCACTGTAGCTTACAACAGTGCAAATTAGGTTAAAATATGCACAGACATTAATGATACAGTTGTTGCAAAGGTTTTGTTTTAACTCACTGATACACTTCAGTGATGCTTCCTCTGCTGCAAAGAACTTTAACAGATTGTCACACTAAATTGCATTACAGGAACAATTACCTTCAAGATATGTATACAGCTACATTTAAAATATGTATCACCTCTGTAAATTATATAGCTAGCTATATATAAAAGGCTTGAGTGCACTGTACCTGCAGGTGTCTCTTGAGCATGGTTATAAAGTCTGGGAGAAATATAATAATAGAAAGTTTATTAAATGCTGTCGTGGACATCCCAAGAGGGAGAATAGTTGTCGGTATGCTGGCTGTCGGGATTCCGGCGCCAGTATGCTGAGCGCCGGGATCCCGACAGCCGGCATATCAAGTGCCACCCCTTTGGTAAAGCTGTCTAACAACATCCAGTCTCTTTTTTAATGAATAGCTCTTTCCACTTAGGCTATTTCATCTGGCTACACCTTTATCACTAGCTCATGAGCTGCAGCGGTCAGTTAATAAGCTGCATATCCCTGGGTGATGTGTCAATGTTAAGCAACAGGCAGCTAATTCCAACTGTGATTATATAATACTTGGCAAAGGTGAAGAACTGGAGAAGCGGTTAATGAGTCGGGTGCACAAATCAAATTTATTTGGTTAATGAATATAATAAAACGTAGCTTTTATTGCTTATATTAATATTGAGACAGTCCCTAATCTAGGACACATACAGCAAAATATAGAGGTTAAAAAATAACATACAAACATATAAGTGATAAAGGGTGAGAAATTAGTGTACTAAGTTAATTAAAAATAAGAATTTACTTACCGATAATTCTATTTCTCGTAGTCCGTAGTGGATGCTGGGGACTCCGTCAGGACCATGGGGTTTAGCGGCTCCGCAGGAGACAGGGCACAATAATAAAAGCTTTAGGATCAGGTGGTGTGCACTGGCTCCTCCCCCTATGACCCTCCTCCAAGCCTCAGTTAGGATACTGTGCCCGGACGAGCGTGCATAATAAGGAAGGATATTGAATCTCGGGTAAGACTCATACCAGCCACACCAATCACACCGTACAACCTGTGATCTGAACCCAGTTAACAGTATGATAACAACGAAGGAGCCTCTGAAAAGATGGCTCACAACAAGAATAACCCGATTTTTGTAACAATAACTATGTACAAGTATTGCAGACAATCCGCACTTGGGATGGGCGCCCAGCATCCACTACGGACTACGAGAAATAGAATTATCGGTAAGTAAATTCTTATTTTCTCTAACGTCCTAAGTGGATGCTGGGGACTCCGTCAGGACCATGGGGATTATACCAAAGCGGGAGAGTGCGGATGACTCTGCAGCACCGAATGAGAGAACTCCAGGTCCTCCTCAGTCATTGTGTGCCCCTGACCAAGTAGCAGCTCGGCAAAGTTGTAAAGCCGAGACCCCTCGGGCAGCCGCCCAAGATGAGCCCACTTCCTTGTGGAATGGGCTTTTACTGATTTTGGCTGTGGCAAGCCTGCCACAGAATGTGCAAGCTGAATTGTACTACAAATCCAGCGAGCAATCGTCTGCTTAGAAGCAGGAACACCCATCTTGTTGGGTGCATACAGGCTAAACAGCGAGTCAGATTTTCTGACTCCAGTCATCCTGGAAACATATATTTTCAGGGCCCTGACAACGTCAAGTAACTTGGAGTCCTCCAAGTCCCTAGTAGCCGCAGGTACCACAATAGGTTGGTTCATGTGAAAAACAGAAAACACCTTAAGGAGAAATTGAGGACGAGTCCTCAATTCTGCCCTGTCAGAATGAAAAATTAAGTAAGGGCTTTTATATGATAAAGCCGCCCATTCTGACACACGCCTGGCTGAAGCCAGGGCTAATAGAATCTTCACCTTCCATGTGAAATATTTTAATTCCACAGTGGTGAGTGGATCAAACCAATGTGACTTTAGGAAACTCAAAACAACATTGAGATCCCAAGGTGCCACTGGGGGCACAAAAAGAGGCTGTATATGCAGTACCCCTTTTACAAACGTCTGAACTTCAGGCACTGAAGCCAGTTCTTTCTGGAAGAAATTCGACAGGGTCGAAATTTGAACCTTAATGGACCCTAATTTTAGGCCCATAGACAGTCCTGTTTTCAGGAAATGTAGGAACGACCCAGTTGGAATTCCTCTGTAGGGACCTTCTTGGCCTCACACCACGCAACATATTTTCGCCAAATGCGGTGAAAATGTTTTTGCGGTTACATCCTTCCTGGCTTCGACCAGGGTAGGGATGACTTCATCTGGAATGCCCTTTCAGGATCCGGCGTTCAACTGCCATGCCGTCAAACGCAGCCGCGGTAAGTCTTGGAACAGACAAGGCCCCTGCTGGAGCAGGTCCTTTCTTAAAGGTAGAGGCCACGGTTCTTCCGTGAGCATCTCTTGAAGTTCCGGGTACCAAGTCCTTCTTGACCCATCCGGAACCACGAGTATCGTTCTTACTTATCTCCTTCTTATGATTCTCAGTACTTTTGGTATGAGATGCACAGGAGGGAACACATACCCTGACTGGTACACCCACAGTGTTACCAGAGCGTCCACCACTATTGCCTGAGGGTACCTTGACCTGGCGCAATATTTGTCTAGTTTTTTGTTCAGGCGGGACGCCAACATGTCCACCTTTGGTTTTTCCCAACGGTTTACAATCATGTGGAAGACTTCCCGCTGAAGTCCCCACTCTCCCGGGTGGAGGTTATGCCTGCTGAGGAAATCTGCTTCCCAGTTTTCCACTCCCGGAATTAACACTGCTGAGAGTGTTATCACATGATTTTTCGCCCAGCGAAGAATCCTTGCAGTTTCTGCCATTTCCCTCCTGCTTCATGTGCCGCCCTGTCTGTTTACGTGGGCGACTGCCGTGATGTTGTCCCACTGGATCAATACCGGCTGACCTTGAAGCAGAGGTCTTGCTAAGCTTAGAGCCTTGTAAATTGCCCTTAGCTCCAGTATATTTATGTGGAGAGAAGTCTCCAGACTTGATCACACTCCCTGGAAATTTTTTCCTTGTGTGACTGCTCCCCAGCCACTCAGGCTGGCATCCGTGGTCACCAGGACCCAGTCCTGAATGTCGAATCTGCGGCCCTTTCATAGATGAGCACTCTGCAGCCACCGCAGAAGAAAACACCCTTGTCCTTGGAGACAGGGTTATCCGCTGATGCATCTGAAGATGCGATCCGGACCATTTTCCCAGCAGATTCCACTGAAAAGTTCTTGCGTGAAATCTACCGAATGGGATCGCTTTGTACGAAACCACCATTTTTCACAGGACCCTTGTGCAATGATGCACTGATACTTTTCCTGGTTTTAGGAGGTTCCTGACTAGCTCGGATAACTCCCTGGCCTTCTTCTCCGGGAGAAAACATCCTTTTCTGGACTGTGTCCAGAATCATTCCTAGGAACATTAGACGTGTCGTCGGAAAAAGCTGCGATTTTGGAATATTTAGAATCCACTCGTGCTGTCGTAGAACTACTTGAGATAGTGCTACTCCGACCGCCAACTGTTCTCTGGACCTTGCCCTTATCAGGAAAGCGTCCATATTTCTTTTAGGAAGAATCATCATTTCGGCCATTACCATGGTAAAGACCCGGGGTGCCGTGGACAATCCAAACGGCAGCGTCTGAACTGATAGTGACAGTTCTGTACCACGAACCTGAGATACCCTTGGTGAGAAGGGCAAAATTTGGACATGTAGGTAAGCGTCCCTGATATCCAGTGACACCATATCGTCCTGGTTCGCTATCACTGCTCTGAGTGACTCCATCTTGATTTGAACCCTTGTATGTAATTGTTCAAATCTTTTAGATCTCACCGAGCCGTTTGGCTTCAGTACCACAATATAGTGTGGAATAATACCCCTTCCCTTGTTGTAGGAGGGGTACTTTGATTATCACCTGCTGGGAATACAGCCTGTGAATTTTTTTCCCAATACTGCCTCCCTGTCGGAGGGAGACGTTGGTAAAGCAGACTTCAGGAACTTGTGAGGGGAAGACGTCTCGAATTTCCAATGTACACCTGGGATACTACGTGTAGGATCCAGGAGTCCACTTGCGAGTGAGCCCACTGCGTGCTGAAACTCTTGAGATGACCCCCCACCGCACCTGAGTCCGCTTGTATGGCCCCAGCGTCATGCTGCGGACTTGGCAGAAGCTGTGGAGGACTTCTGTTCCTGGGAATGGGCTGCCTGCTGCAGTCTTCTTCCCTTTCCTCTAACCCTGGGCAGATATGACTGGCCTTTTGCCCGCCTGCCTTTATGGGTACGAAAGGACTGAGACTGAAAAGACTGTGTCCTTTTTTGCTGAGATGTGACTTGGGGTAACAAAAGTGGATTTTCCAGCTGTTGCCATGGCCACCAGGTCCGATGGACCGCCCCTTTATACGGCAATACTTCCATGTGCCGTCTGGAATCTGCATCACCTGACCACTGTCATCTATAAACATTGTCTGGCAGATATGGACATCACATCTACTCTTGATGCCAGAATGCGCATCTCGCATATATAGAAATGCATCCTTAAAATGCTCTATAGTCAATAAAATATTGTTCCTGTCAAGGGTATCAATATTTTCAGTCAGGAAATCCGACCAAGCCCCCCCAGCGCTGCACATCCAGGCTGAGGCGATTGCTGGTCGTAGTATAACACCAGTATGTGTGTATATACTTTTTAGGATATTTTTCAGCTTCCTATCAGCTGGCTCTTTGAGGGCGGCCGTATCTGGAGACGGTAACGCCACTTGTTTTTATAAGCGTGTGAGCGCCTTATCCACTCTAAGGTGTGTTTCCCAACTCGCCCTCACTTCTGGCGGGAAAGGGTATACCTCCAATAATTTTCTATCGGAGGAAACCCACGTATCATCACACACTTTAATTTATCTGATTCAGGAAAAACTACAAGTAGATTATTCCCACCCTACATAATACCCTTATTTGTGGTACTTGTAGTATCAGAAATATGTAACACCTCCTTCATTGCCCTTAACATGTAACGTGTGGCCCTAAAGGAAAATACGTTTGTTTCTTCACCGTCGACACTGAAGTCAGTGTCCGTGTCTGTGTCGACCAACTGAGGTAAATGGGCGTTTTTACAAGCCCCTGACGGTGTCTGAGACGCCTGGACAGGTACTAATTTGTTTGCCGGCCGTCTCATGTCGTCAACCGACCTTGCATCGTGTTGACATTATCACGTAATTCCTAAATAAGCCATCCATTCCGGTGTCGACTCCCTAGAGAGTGACATCACCAATACAGGCAATTTGCTCCGCCTCCTCACCAACATCGTCCTCCTACATGTCGACACACACGTACCGACACACAGCACACACACAGGGAATGCTCTAATAGAGGACAGGACCCCACTAGCCCTTTGGGGAGACAGAGGGAGAGTTTGCCAGCACACACCAAAAACGCTATAATTTATACAGGGACAACCCCTTATACAAGTGTTTTCCCTTATAGCATTTTCACATATGTAATCATATCGCCAAATAAGTGCCCCCCCTCTCTGTTTTAACCCTGTTTCTGTAGTGCAGTGCAGGGGAGAGCCTGGGAGCCTTCCTCACAGCAGAGCTGAGCAGGAAAATGGCGCCGTGTGCTGAGGAGAATAGGCCCCGCCCCCTAAAACGGCGGGCTCTTTTCCCGGAGTTTGTGAGATCTGGCAGGGGTTAAATACATCCATATAGCCTCAAGGGCTATATGTGATGTATTTTAGCCATAAAAAAATAAGAATTTACTTACCGATAATTCTATTTCTCGGAGTCCGTAGTGGATGCTGGGGTTCCTGAAAGGACCATGGGGAATAGCGGCTCCGCAGGAGACAGGGCACAAAAGTAAAGCTTTCCGATCAGGTGGTGTGCACTGGCTCCTCCCCCTATGACCCTCCTCCAAGCCAGTTAGGTACTGTGCCCGGACGAGCGTACACAATAAGGGAGGAATTTTGAATCCCGGATAAGACTCATACCAGCCACACCAATCACACCGTACAACTTGTGATCTAAACCCAGTTAACAGTATGATAACAGCGGAGCCTCTGAAAAGATGGCTCACAACAATAATAACCCGATTTTTGTAACTATGTACAAGTATTGCAGATAATCCGCACTTGGGATGGGCGCCCAGCATCCACTACGGACTCCGAGAAATAGAATTATCGGTAAGTAAATTCTTATTTTCTCTATCGTCCTAGTGGATGCTGGGGTTCCTGAAAGGACCATGGGGATTATACCAAAGCTCCCAAACGGGCGGGAGAGTGCGGATGACTCTGCAGCACCGAATGAGAGAACTCCAGGTCCTCCTTAGCCAGGGTATCAAATTTGTAGAATTTAGCAAACGTGTTTTGCCCCTGACCAAGTAGCTGCTCGGCAAAGTTGTAAAGCCGAGACCCCTCGGGCAGCCGCCCAAGATGAGCCCACCTTCCTTGTGGAATGGGCATTTACATATTTTGGCTGTGGCAGGCCTGCCACAGAATGTGCAAGCTGAATTGTATTACACATCCAACTAGCAATAGTCTGCTTAAAGCAAGAGCACCCAGTTTGTTGGGTGCATACAGGATAACAGCAAGTCAGTTTTCCTGACTCCAGCCGTCCTGGAACATATTTTCAGGGCCCTGACAACATCTAGCAACTTGGAGTCCTCCAAGTCCCTAGTAGGTGCAAGGCACCACAATAAGCCGGTTCAGGTGAAACACTGACACCACCTTAGGGAGAGAACTGGGGACGAGTCCGCAGCTCTGCCCTGTCCGAATGGACAAACAGATATGGGCTTTTTTGAGAAAAAACCACCAATTTGACACTCGCCTGGTCCAGGCCAGGGCCAAGAGCATGGTCACTTTTCATGTGAGATGCTTCAAATCCACAGATTTGACTGGTTTTAAACCAATGTGATTTGAGGAATCCCAGAACTACGTTGAGATCCCACAGTGCCACTGGAGGCACAAAAGGGGGTTGTATATGCAATACTCCCTTGACAAACTTCTGGACTTCAGGAACTGAAGCCAATTCTTTCTGGAAGAAAATCGACAGGGCCGAAATTTGAACCTTAATGGACCCCAATTTGAGGCCCATAGACACTCCTGTTTGCAGGAAATGCAGGAAACGACCGAGTTGAAATTTCTTTGTGGGGCCTTCCTGGCCTCACACCACGCAACATATTTTCGCCACATGTGGTGATAATGTTGTGCGGTCACCTCCTTTCTGGCTTTGACCAGGGTAGGAATGACCTCTTCCGGAATGCCTTTTTCCCTTAGGATCCGGCTTTCCACCGCCATGCCGACAAACGCAGCTGCGGTAAGTCTTGGAACAGACATGGTACTTGCTGAAGCAAGTCCCTTCTTAGCGGCAGAGGCCATAAGACCTCTGTAAGCATCTCTTGAAGTTCCGGGTACCAAGTCCTTCTTGGCCAATCCGGAGCCATGAGTATAGTTCTTACTCCTCTACGTCTTATAATTCTCAGCACCTTAGGTATGAGAAGCAGAGGAGGGAACACATACACCGACTGGTACACCCACGGTGTTACCAGAACGTCCACAGCTATTGCCTGAGGGTCTCTTGACCTGGCGCAATACCTGTCCCGTTTTTTGTTCAGACGGGACGCCATCATGTCCACCTTTGGTATTTCCCAACGGTTTACAATCATGTGGAAAAAACTTCCCGATGAAGTTTCCACTCTCCCGGGTGGAGGTCGTGCCTGCTGAGGAAGTCTGCTTCCCAGTTTCCATTCCCGGGATGAAACACTGCTGACAGTGCTATCACATGATTTTCCGCCCAGCGAAAAGTCCTTGCAGTTTTTGCCATTGCCCTCCTGCTTCTTGTGTCGCCCTGTCTGTTTACGTGGGCGACTGCCGTGATGTTTTTCCCACTGGATCAATACCGGCTGACCTTGAAGCAGAGGTCTTGCTAAGCTTAGAGCATTATAAATTTACCCTTAGCTCCAGTATATTTATGTGGAGAAAAGTCTCCAGACTTGATCACACTCCCTGGAAATTTTTTTTTTTTTTTGTGTGACTGCTCCCCAGCCTCTCGGGCTGGGCTCCGTGGTCACCAGCATCCAATCCTAAATGCCGAATCTGCGGCCCTCTAGAAGATGAGCACTCTATAACCACCACAGGAGAGACACCCTTGTCCTTGGATATAGGGTTATCCGCTGATGCATCTGAAGATGCGATCCGGACCATTTGTCCAGCAGATCCCACTGAAAAGTTCTTGCGTGAAATCTGCCGAATGGAATTGCTTCGTAGGAAGCCACCATTTTTACCAGGACCCTTGTGCAATGATGCACTGTTTTTAGGAGGTTCCTGACTAGCTCGGATAACTCCCTGGCTTTCTCTTCCGGGAGAAACACCTTTTTCTGGACTGTGTCCAGAATCATCCCTAGGCACAGCAGACGTGTCGTCGGGATCAGCTGCGATTTTGGAATATTTAGAATCCACCCGTGCTGTTGTAGCAGTATCCGAGATAGTGCTACTCCGACCTCCAACTGTTCCCTGGACTATGCCCTTATCAGGAGATCGTCCAAGTAAGGGATAATTAAGACGCCTTTTCTTCGAAGAAGAATCATCATTTCGGCCATTACCTTGGTAAAGACCCGGGGTGCCGTGGACAATCCAAACGGCAGCGTCTGAAACTGATAGTGACAGTTCTGCACCACGAACCTGAGGTACCCTTAGTGAGAAGGGCAAATTTGGGACATAGAGGTAAGCATCCCTGATGTCCCGGGACACTATATAGTCCCCTTCTTCCTGGTTCGTTATCACTGCTCTGAGTGACTCCATCTTGATTTGAACCTTTGTAAGTGTTCAAAAAATTTTTTAGAATAAGTCTCACCTAGCCTTCTGGCTTCAGTACCACAATATAGTGTGGAATAATACCCCTTTTCTTGTAGTAGGAGGGGTAATTTAATTATCACCTGCTGGGAATACAGCTTGTGAATTTTTTTTTCCCATACTGCCTCCTTGTCGGAGGGAGACCTTGGTAAAGCAGACTTCAGGAGCCTGCGAAGGGGAAACGTCTCGACATTCCAATCTGTACCCCTGGGATACTACTTGTAGGATCCAGGGGTCCTGTACGGTCTCAGCGCCATGCTGAGAACTTGTCAGAAGCGGTGGAACGCTTCTGTTCCTGGGAATGGGCTGCCTGCTGCAGTCTTCTTCCCTTTCCTCTATCCCTGGGCAGATATGATCTTATAGGGACGAAAGGACTGAGGCTGAAAAGACGGTGTCTTTTTCTGCAGAGATGTGACTTAGGGTAAAAACGGCGGATTTTCCAGCAGTTGCCGTGGCCACCAGGTCCGATGGACCGACCCCAAATAACTCCTCTTCCTTTATACGGCAATACACCTTTGTGCCGTTTGGAATCTGCATCACCTGACCACTGTCGTGTCCATAACATCTTCTGGCAGATATGGACATCGCATTTACTCTTGATGCCAGAGTGCAAATATCCCTCTGTGCATCTCGCATATATAGAAATGCATCCTTTAAATGCTCTATAGTCAATAAAATACTGTCCCTGTCAAGGGTATCAATATTTTTAGTCAGGGAATCCGACCAAGCCACCCCAGCTCTGCACATCCAGGCTGAGGCGATCGCTGGTCGCAGTATAACACCAGTATGTGTGTATATACTTTTTATGATATTTTCCAGCCTCCTGTCAGCTGGTCCTTGAGGACGGCCCTATCTATAGACGGTACCGCCACTTGTTTTGATAAGCGTGTGAGCGCCTTATCCACCCTAAGGGGTGTTTCCCAACGTGCCCTAACTTCTGTTGGGAAAGGGTATACCGCCCATAATTTTCTATCGGGGGGAACCCACGCATCATCACACACTTTATTTAATTTATCTGATTCAGGAAAAACTATGGTAGTTTTTTCACATCCCACATAATACCCTCTTTTGTGGTACTTGTAGTATCAGAAATATGTAACACCTCCTTCATTGCCTTTAACGTGTGGCCCTAATAAGGAATACGTTTGTTTATTCACCGTCGACACTGGATTCAGTGTCCCTGTCTGTGTCTGTGTCGACCGACTAAAGTAAACGGGCGTTTTAAAACCCCTGACGGTGTTTTTGAGACGTCTGGACCGGTACTAATTGTTTGTCGGCCGTCTCATGTCGTCAACCGACCTTGCAGCGTGTTGACATTATCACGTAATTCCCTAAATAAGCCATCCATTCCGGTGTCGACTCCCTAGAGAGTGACATCACCATTACAGGCAATTGCTCCGCCTCCTCACCAACATCATCCTCCTACATGTCGACACACACGTACCGACACACAGCACACACACAGGGAATGCTCTGATAGAGGACAGGACCCACTAGCCCTTTGGAGAGACAGAGGGAGAGTTTACCAGCACACACCAAAAACGCTATAATTATATAGGGACAACCTTATATAAGTGTTTTCCCTTATAGCATCTTTTTTATATATTTCTAACGCCAAATTAGTGCCCCCCCTCTCTGTTTTAACCCTGTTTCTGTAGTGCAGTGCAGGGGAGAGCCTGGGAGCCTTCCCTCCAGCCTTTCTGTGAGGGAAAATGGCGCTGTGTGCTGAGGAGATAGGCCCCGCCCCTTTTTCGGCGGCCTCGTCTCCCGCTCTTAACGGATTCTGGCAGGGGTTAAATATCTCCATATAGCCTCCGGAGGCTATATGTGAGGTATTTTTAGCCAAAATAGGTATTCATTTGCCTCCCAGGGCGCCCCCCTCCCAGCGCCCTGCACCCTCAGTGACTGCCGTGTGAAGTGTGCTGAGAGGAAAATGGCGCACAGCTGCAGTGCTGTGCGCTACCTTTAGAAGACTGAGGAGTCTTCTGCCGCCGATTCTGGACCTCTTCTTACTTCAGCATCTGCAAGGGGGCCGGCGGCAAGGCTCCGGTGACCATCCAGGCTGTACCTGTGATCGTCCCTCTGGAGCTGATGTCCAGTAGCCAAGAAGCCAATCCATCCTGCACGCAGGTGAGTTCACTTCTTCTCCCCTAAGTCCCTCGTTGCAGTGATCCTGTTGCCAGCAGGACTCACTGTAAAATAAAAAACCTAAGCTAAACTTTTCTAAGCAGCTCTTTAGGAGAGCCACCTAGATTGCACCCTTCTCGGCCGGGCACAAAAATCTAACTGGCTTGGAGGAGGGTCATAGGGGGAGGAGCCAGTGCACACCACCTGATCGGAAAGCTTTACTTTTGTGCCCTGTCTCCTGCGGAGCCGCTATTCCCCATGGTCCTTTCAGGAACCCCAGCATCCACTAGGACGATAGAGAAAGGTATAATACATTGCTGCCCAGGGCGCCCCCCCCAGCGCCCTGCACCCTCAGTGACCGCTGGTATGAAGTGTGCTGACAACAATGGCGCACAGCTGCAGTGCTGTGCGCTACCTTATGAAGACTGAAAGTCTTCTGCCGCCTGTTTCTGGACCTCTGGACCTCTTCAACTTCGGCATCTGCAAGGGGGGTCGGCGGCACGGCTCCGGGACGAACCCCAGGGTGAGACCTGTGTTCCGACTCCCTCTGGAGCTAATGGTGTCCAGTAGCCTAAGAAGCAAATCCATCCTGCACGCAGGTGAGTTTACTTCTCTCCCCTAAGTCCCTCGTAGCAGTGAGCCTGTTGCCAGCAGGACTCACTGAAAATAAAAAACCTAACTTAAACTTTTATTCTAAGCAGCTCAGGAGAGCCACCTAGATTGCACCCTTCTCGGCCGGGCACAAAGATCTAACTGAGGCTTGGAGGAGGGTCATAGGGGGAGGAGCCAGTGCACACCACCTGATCCTAAAGCTTTTATTATTGTGCCCTGTCTCCTGCGGAGCCGCTAAACCCCATGGTCCAGACGGAGTCCCCAGCATCCACTTAGGACGTTAGAGAAAATAAGAATTTACTTACCGATAATTCTATTTCTCATAGTCCGTAGTGGATGCTGGGGACTCCGTAAGGACCATGGGGAATAGCGGCTCATCTAAAGAAAGCTTTAGGACTATCTGGTGTGCACTGGCTCCTACCCCTATGACCCTCCTCCAAGCCTCAGTTAGGATACTGTGCCCGGACGAGCGTACACAATAAGGAAGGATTTTGAATCCCGGGTAAGACTCATACCAGCCACACCAATCACACCGTATAACCTGTGATCTGAACCCAGTTAACAGCATGATAACAGAGGAGCCTCTGAAAGATGGCTCACAACAATAATAACCTGATTTTTGTAACAATAACTATGTACAAGTATTGCAGACAATCCGCACTTGGGATGGGCGCCCAGCATCCACTACGGACTATGAGAAATAGAATTATCGGTAAGTAAATTCTTATTTTCTCTAACGTCCTAAGTGGATGCTGGGGACTCCGTAAGGACCATGGGGATTATACCAAAGCTCCCAAACGGGCGGGAGAGTGCGGATGACTCTGCAGCACCAAATGAGAGAACTCCAGGTCCTCCTCAGCCAGGATATCAATTTTGTAGAATTTTACAAACGTATTTGCTCCTGACCAAGTAGCTGCTCGGCAAAGTTGTAAAGCCGAGACCCCTCGGGCAGCCGCCCAAGATGAGCCCACCTTCCTTGTGGAGTGGGCATTTACAGATTTTTGGCTGTGGCAGGCCTGCCACAGAATGTGCAAGCTGAATTGTACTACAAATCCAACGAGCAATAGTCTGCTTAGAAGCAGGAGCACCCAGCTTGTTGGGTGCACACAGGATAAACAGCGAGTCAGATTTCCTGACTCCAGCTGTCCTGGAAACATATATTTTCAGGGCACTGACAACGTCTAGCAACTTGGAGGCCTCCAAGTCCCTAGTAGCCGCAGGCACCACCAATAGGTTGGTTCAGGTGAGACGCTGAAACCACCTTGGGGAGAAACTGAGGACGAGTCCTCAATTCCGCCCTGTCCGAATGGAAAATCAGATAAGGGCTTTTTCAGGATAAAGCCGCCAATTCTGACACGCGCCTGGCCCAGGCCAGGGCCAACAGCATGACCACTTTCCATGTGAGATATTTTAACTCCACAGATTTAAGTGGTTCAAACCAATGTGACTTTTGGAACCCAAAACTACATTGAGATCCCAAAGTGCCACTGGAGGCACAAAAGGAGGCTGTATATGCAGTACCCCTTTTACAAACGTCTGAACTTCAGGGACTGAAGCTAGTTCTTTTTGGAAGAAAATTGACAGGGCCGAAATTTGAACCTTAATGGACCCCAATTTCAGGCCCATAGACACTCCTGTTTGTAGGAAATGTAGGAATCGACCCAGTTGAATTTCCTCCGTCGGGCCTTACTGGCCTCGCACCACGCAACATATTTTCGCCAATTGCAGTGATAATGTTTTTGCGGTTACATCCTTCCTGGCTTTGATCAGGATAGGGATGACTTCATCCGGAATGCCTTTTTTCCTTCAGGATCCGGCGTTCAACCGCCATGCCGTCAAACGCAGCCGCGGTAAGTCTTGGAACAGACAGGGTCCTTGCTGGAGCAGGTCCCTTCTTAGAGGTAGAGGCCACGGATCCTCCGTGAGCATCTCTTGAAGTTCCGGTTACCAAGTCCTTCTTGGCCAATCCGGAACCACGAATATAGTGCTTACTCCTCTCCATCTTATCAATCTCAGTACCTTGGGTATGAGAGGCAGAGGAGGGAACACATACCCTGACTGGTACACCCACGGTGTTACCAGAGCGTCTACAGATTATTGCCTGAGGGTCCCTGGACCTGGCGCAATACCTGTCGAGTTTTTAATCATGTGGAAGACTTCTGGGTGAAGTCCCCACTCTCCCGGGTGGAGGTCGTGCTGAGGAAGTCTGCTTCCCAGTTGTCCACTCCCGGAATGAATACTGCTGACAGTGCTATCACATGATTTTCCGCCCAGCGAAGAATCCTTGCAGCTTCTGCCATTGCCCTCCTGCTTCTTGTGCCACCCTGTCTGTTTACGTGGGTGACTGCCGTGATGTTGTCCGACTGGATCAACACCGGCTGACCTTGAAGCAGAGGTCTTGCTAAGCTTAGAGCATTGTAAATGTCCCTTAGCTTCAGGATATTTATGTGAAGTGATGTCTCCAGGCTTGACCATAAGCCCTGGATATTCCTTCCCTGTGTGACTGCTCCCCAGCCTCGCAGGCTGGCATCAGTGGTCACCAGGACCCAGTCCTGAATGCCTAATCTGCGGCCCTCTAGAAGATGAGCACTCTGCAACCACCACAGGAGGGACACCCTTGTCCTTGGTGACAGGGTTATCCGCTGATGCATCTGAAGATGCGATCCGGACCATTTGTCCAGCAGGTCCTACTGGAAAGTTCTTGCGTGGAATCTGCCGAATGGGATTGCTTCGTAGGAAGCCACCATTTTACCCAGAACCCTTGTGCATTGATGCACTGAGACTTGGCTCGGTTTTAGGAGGTTCCTGACTAGCTCGGATAACTCCCTGGCTTTCTCCTCCGGGAGAAACACCTTTTTCTGGACTGTGTCCAGGATCATCCCTAGGAACAGAAGACACGTCGTCGGAACCAGGTGCGATTTTGGAATATTGAGTATCCAATCGTGCTGCCGCAAAACTACCTGAGATAGTGCTACACCGACCTCCAACTGTTCCCTGGATCTTACCCTTATCAGGGAATTGTCCCAGTAAGGGATAACTAAAATTCACTTCCTTCGAAGGAATATCATCATTTCGGCCATTACCTTGGTAAAGACCCGGGGTGCCGTGGACCATCCATACGGCAGCGTCTGAACTGATAGTGACAGTTCTGTACCATAAACCTGAGGTACCCTTGGTGAGAAGGGTAAATTTTGACATGAAGGTAAGCATCCTTGATGTCCCGAGACATCATGTAGTCCCCTTCTTCCAGGTTCGCAATCACTGCTCTGAGTGACTCAATCTTGAATTTGAACCTCTGTATGTAAGTGTTCAAAGATTTTAGATTTAGAATCGGTCTCACCGAGCCGTCCGGCTTCGGTACCACAACAGTGTGGAATAATACCCCGTTCCCTGTTGCAGGAGGGGTATCTTGATTATCACCTGCTGGGAATACAGCTTGTGAATGGCTTCCAAAACTGTCTCCCTGTCAGAAGGAGACATCGGTAAAGCCGACTTTAGGAAACGGCGAGGGGGAGACGTCTCGAATTCTAATTTGTACCCCTGAGATATCACCTGAAGGATCCAGGGGTCTACTTGCGAGTGAGCCCACTGCGCGCTGAAATTCATTGAGACGGGCCCCCCACCGTGCCTGATTCTGCTTGTAAAGCCCCAGCGTATACTGAGGGCTTGGCAGAGGCGGGAGAGGGTTTCTGTTCCTAGGAACTGGCTGATTTCTGCAGCCTTTTTCCTCTCCCTCTGTCACGGGGCAGAAATGAGGAACCTTTTGCCCGCTTGTCCACGAAAAGACTGCGCCTGATAATACGGCGTCTTCTCATGTTGAGAGGCGACCTGGGGTACAAACGTGGAATTCCCAGCTGTTGCCGTGGCCACCAGGTCTGAAAGACCGACCCCAAATAACTCCTCCCTTAATAAAGCAATACTTCCAAATGCCGTTTGGAATACGCATCACCTGACCACTGACGTGTCCATAACCCTCTACTGGTAGAAATGGACAACGCGCTTAGACTTGATACCAGTCGGCAAATATTCCGCTGTGCATCACGCATATATAAAAATGCATCTTTTAAATGCTCTATAGGCAAAAATATACTGTCCCTATCTAGTGTATCAATATTTTCAGTCAGGGAATCCGACCACGCCAACCCAGCACTGCACATTCAGGCTGAGGCGATTGCTGGTCGCAGTATAACACCAGTATGTGTGTAAATACCTTTTAGGATACCCTCCTGCTTTCTATCAGCAGGATCCTTAAGGGCGGCCATCTCAGGCGAAGGTAGAGCCCTTACAAGCGTGTGAGCGCTTTATCTCCCCTAGGGGGTGTTTCCCAACGCACCCTAACCTCTGGCGGGAAAGGATATAATGCCAATAACATTTTAGAAATTATCCGTTGTTATCGGGGGAAACCCACGCATCATCACACACCTCATTTAATTTCTCAGATTCAGGAAAACTACAGGTAGTTTTTCCTCACCGAACATAATACCCCTTTTTTGGTGGTACTCGTATTATCAGAAATGTGTAAAACATTTTTCATTGCCTCAATCATGTAACGTGTGGCCCTACTGGAAGTCACATTCGTCTCTTCACCGTCGACACTGGAGTCAGTATCCGTGTCGGCGTCTATATCTGCCATCTGAGGTAACGGGCGCTTTAGAGCCCCTGACGGCCTATGAGACGTCTGGACAGGCACAAGCTGAGTAGCCGGCTGCCTCATGTCAACCACTGTCTTTTATACAGAGCTGACACTGTCACGTAATTCCTTCCAACAGTTCATCCACTCAGGTGTCGACCCCCTAGGGGGTGACATCACTATTACAGGCAATCTGCTCCGTCTCCACATCATTTTTCTCCTCATACATGTCGACACAAAAGTACCGACATACAGCACACACACAGGGAATGCTCTGATAGAGGACAGGACCCCACTAGCCCTTTGGGGAGACAGAGGGAGAGTTTGCCAGCACACACCAGAGCGCTATATATATACAGGGATAACCTTATATAAGTGTTTTTCCCCTTATAGCTGCTGTATAGTTAATACTGCGCCTAATTAGTGCCCCCCTCTCTTTTTTTAACCCTTTCTGTAGTGTAGTGACTGCAGGGGAGAGACAGGGAGCTTCCCTCCAACGGAGCTGTGAGGGAAAATGGCGCCAGTGTGCTGAGGAGATAGGCTCCGCCCCTTTTTCGCGGACTTTTCTCCTGCTTTTTTATGGATTCTGGCAGGGGTTAAATGCATCCATATAGCCCAGGAGCTATATGTGATGCATTTTTTTGCCATCCAAGGTGTTTTTATTGCGTCTCAGCGCGCCCCCCCCCAGCGCCCTGCACCCTCAGTGACCGAAGTGTGAAGTGTGCTGAGAGCAATGGCGCACAGCTGCAGTGCTGTGCGCTACCTTGTTGAAGACAGGACGTCTTCTGCCGCCGATTTTCCGGACCTCTTCTGCCTTCTGGCTCTGTAAGGGGGCCGGCGGCGCGGCTCTGGGACCCATCCAAGCTGGGCCTGTGATCGTCCCTCTGGAGCTAATGTCCAGTAGCCTAAGAAGCCCAATCCACTCTGCACGCAGGTGAGTTCGCTTCTTCTCCCCTTAGTCCCTCGATGCAGTGAGCCTGTTGCCAGCAGGTCTCACTGAAAATAAAAAACCTAATCTAAAACTTTCACTAAGAAGCTCAGGAGAGCCCCTAGTGTGCACCCTTCTCGTTCGGGCACAGAGATCTAACTGAGGCTTGGAGGAGGGTCATAGGGGGAGGAGCCAGTGCACACCAGATAGTCCTAAAGCTTTCTTTAGATGGGCCCAGTCTCCTGCGGAGCCGCTATTCCCCATGGTCCTTACGGAGTCCCCAGCATCCACTTAGGACGTTAGAGAAAGGTGGGTTCACCACAATGACTCCTGCAACTCTGTTTATAATGTGTGTCATTTGAGCCATGAGAAGCACTTTAATCCATTATTATTGATTCATACCACGGTACATTTATAAAGGTATTATTAATTCATACCACGGTACAGTTAGACAAGTGTAATGATATATGATGTCATCTCAATTCAGCTAGTATAATACTAGATCTGTGCCCTGATACCGCACCTTAATATGGAAAAATATATATAGCACTCTTGTACATGTGTCGTGATCCACACTATTCTTAACTTGTGAACAGAATTGATCCAATGCTATACTCAGGTGAGTTCTGATCCACACAGGAATGTGGGGATATACGATCAGGGATATGGAAATAACACAATCTGTGCTATCTTTAAATGTATGAAAAAGTATGGACCAACTTATGGAAGGATTGGTGGATCGTACATTTAGCTCCTATCCTTGATCTGGATCACTTAAATCAATTTAAGGGAGTATGAATATATAGTGCTATCACTGGTACCTTGAGTGGCTTTCACTACAAATAGTGATAATTAAAAAGAATGTGCCGATTTGTTCATGTATTTTTAGATGTTGCGCACCAATACTGTGTGAGACCTGAATAGATCAGAGCTATACCACATGCATTCAAAGTGTTGTGATAATATTCAATAAAATGTAACAGTCTACTCTGTCTAAATGTAACAGTCTGGTCTGTCTGTGAAAAGTGACATGCAAGTGTTACTACTTGTCCCTGTGATCAGGGGCGGATCCACAAGAAAATGATAGCGGGGGCACCATGGAAGGGGCAAGTACATTTCCGTGCGGCTTCGGTGCATGTGAGGTGGCGCTTCTTATACAATGCCCACAGTTGTAGTGCTCATTATGCAATGTCCACTGTACTGGTAGTGCCCCTTATATAGACCCCATAGTAGTGGTGCCCCTTATGCAATGCCCGTATTGCCCCCAGTAGTAATGTTGCCTGTAGTAATGCCCCCAGTCATTTAGCGCCCTAGTAGTTATGCCCCCAGTGGTAATGCCCCTGCAGTTATGACCCCAGTAGTTTACCCCCCCCTTAGTTTAGCCTCCCAGTGGTAATGCCCCCAGTAGTTTGCCTGCTTGTAGTTTAGCCACCAGTAGTAATGCCCCCTGTAGTTTGCCCCATTGTAGTTTAGCCCCTGTAGTTATGCCCCCCTTGTAGTTTAGCCCCCAGTAGTAATGCCTCCAGTAGTTTGCCCACTGTAGTTATCCCCCAGTAGTTTGGCCCCTGTAGTTATTCCCCCCTGTAGTTTAGCCCCCAAGTAGTAATGCCCCTGTAGTTACGCCACCAGTAGTAATGCCCCTGTAGTTACGCCGCCAGTAGTAATGCCCTCCTGTAGTTTGCCCCCAGTAGTTAGCCCCTTTGTAGTTGGCCCCCAGTAATAATGTTCCCCAGTAGTGTGCCCCAAGTAGATGCCCCCCAGTAATGTCCCCCAGTAGTAATGCCCCCTGGGAGTTTTCCCCCAATAGATGACCCCCCAGTAGTAATGCCCCCAGTAGATGCCCCCCAGTAGTAATGCCCCTTGTTGATGCCCCCCAGTAGTAATGCCCCCAGTAATAATGACCAGTAATAATGCCCTCCCCCCACCCAGTAGTAATGTCCCTTGTTGATGCCCCCCAGTAGTAATGTCCCCCCCGTAGTTTGCCCCCAGTAGATGCCTCCGCTGCACTGAGGAAGAGAAAACACAACATACTTCCCGAGCAATGTTCCCGCTTACAGACCGCTACAGTCCTCCTCTTGGCGCCTGCTCCACAGCACTATGAGAGAGACGTCATGACTGATGTCTCTCCCATACCGCACACCGCACAGTGACAGCGCCGGAGGCAGGAGCTCAGTACTGAGCTCCTGCCTCTGGCTTTCGGTGAGGAGAGACGGGCGCCCGCTGGTAACACAATCTCAGCGGGCGCCCGTCATCTCCCTGTGCGGCGCCGGGGGGAGGGGGGGAATGGAGGATGGAGGCCACAAATGACAGGGGGGGCACGGGCCCGAGTGCCCCCCCCCCCTGGATCTGCCACTGCCTGTGATAATGCTATACAAAGGCAACAATTGTTGCAATGAGGGCTCCTGAGTTAGAGTATATAATCTCTACTGCAGCGGTTATGAAAGAATGTATTTCATGCAGATATCTCTGTTTATAATTAACCCCATGCTGTATGGACATACACAATGAGGGGCTAGCTGTTTTATTCCACATGAGATATACTGGGATCCCAGATTGAGAGGGTTTAACTGATATCAACGTTCAGAATGAAGATAAATCCTGCTGCAGATAAATGGTGTTTCACTAGTGGGGTAACCAATTTCCCGTGCAGCTTATTTCAGTAACCCCTGCTGTTTCCCTAAATTCATATAAATGCTCCGCTGCTGTCTCTAATTCCTAGTTTATATAGCTTTGACAGGTATGATGCTGGTACTAATAAACAGATGACTGATATAATTGTTATTATTCAAGGGCAACAATTGTTGCAATAATGGCTCCTGAGTTAGAGTACATAATCTCTACTGCAGTGGTTATGAAAAAATGTGTCTCATGCATATATCTCTGTTTATAGTTAACCCCGTGCTGTATGGGTATACAAAATGAGGGGATAGTTGTTTATTCCACATGAGATATGCTGGGGCCCCAGACTGAGAGGGTTTAACTAATGACAGAGTTTAGAATGACAATAAATCCTGCTGCAGATACATGGTATCTCACTGGTGGGGTAACCGATTCCCCGTGCAGCTTATTTCAATAACCCCTGCTGGTTCCCTAAATTCATGTAAATGCTCCGCTACTGTCTCTGATTCCTAGCTTATATACTGTAGCTCTGACAGAAAGGATGCTGGTACTGGTACACAAATGACTGATATAATAATCACAACATATAACATTGCATTCAATAATTAGGAGTGTGGTGAGCCCGCCGAAACGGAGATGTGCACGTTTTGCTGTACGGGCAGCTTTAACGAGGCTGAACACGATTGCCTCCCGTGGCCGTTATTTGAAAGGATAAGTGTGACCAATCCCAGTAATGTTAAGGGTCACATGTTTTTCTCAACCAATCCCGGTTCCAGCACTTCAGACTCGGGCATGGTCACAGGACCCTTCTCCATCATCATGTTCTGACGTAGTATAAACAAAAGTCCCGATCACGTGTTCGGGGCTCCATCTTTTGTTACAGTGTAAATGCCGCTACTGAAAGTCACGTATATGTTCTGACATAGTATAAACAAAAGTCCCGATCACGTGATCGCGGCTCCGTCTTTTGTTACAGTGTAAATGCCGCTACTGAAAGTCACGTATATGTTCTGACGTAGTATAAACAAAAGTCCCGATCACGTGATCGGGGCTCCGTCTCTTGTTACAGTATATGTACCGGTGCTAAAGGTTACGTATATAAAAATAACCTTAGGTAAGTAATATCAAAGACTGGGAGAGTATCTCAAACGTATATTGACCATCAATTGATTGAAAATACAATATGTCAATAGAAGGACCATCTAATATAAATGCCTTCATACCATAACAGAAATTATATGGATTCAGCTAAAATATATTAATTTATTAAGCAACAAGCAGTTTCCTGGTTAGAATGTATAATATACTGGAAAAATATAATGGTAATAAATGATTGAATAAAATAAGAAAGTAAACAGGTGTAGTGAATTCTTAATCTGAAATAATTGTGTGTTATGTTACATTTGAATATCCTCACTGTGTTGCCCCCAAGATATATTTAATGTATTTTAACATGTACTGTTGATCCCCCTACATATAGTGTCTGGTGGATAAAATACTGATATTAAGTGGTTACATATGAAAAAATGACGTCAATTAGTGTGTGTGATAAACGTAATTATAGAGAGTAGAGTGACCGGGACCAGTCGAGATTTGAAACGTTAACATCAGTGGCACAACACTTTCAGAGATTTCATAAAGGTGATCCCACAGGTCTGAAAGTCTTTGGCATGAGACATATTCAGTTAGGGATTAGAGGAGGAGATCTAGACCAGGCACTGTTGAGATTTGAGATGAAAATGATATTCTTACTGAATACCCAACACCCTGAAGGTTTGAATGAAGCCAACAGTTATAATCCATTCCTATAAACCCCAGAATTTACTCCTGCTCACAACCATTTAAGTTATATTTGGAGAAAATAGCCTCCTATAATACTCCTACAAGCTTAGGTTGGAATAATTTCATATGAGATTGAAATTTGTTCCATTAGAAGTAGGTACATAACATCATCTAACTAAGTGATAGACAATAGAGGTAAACATCCAGTGGTATACAAATGGGACATAACCCCATTAAGAGGGGGTTGCAGTGTCATATAGTGAGTGTATCCCTATACAACGCCTAGTATCCTATACCTTCATTGCCCATTCCTACACTGTTCTTCAGTATTCACTGCAATATATATTTGACAATAGGAGATTCCCTTTTAACTTCAAATTATTTTTTTAATCAACAATTTTTCATAATATAGATTCTTTTCTGGTATTTCTTGGTCCTCCACTATTACATTTTGAAGAAAAAATTAAATTTTTTATTCTTATAATCTCTCTCTAAGACAATAACACTATTATATCTCATTCTTGGTATTACCCCAAACCAGGGGAATATTCACATATATATATTCTATTGTACCCTATACTCTCTTATTGTCTTAATTGAAATAGGTATCCGACACTATGAGATTCTAATTTATTCTCATAATTGTTGGTACACTTTATAATCTTTCCTCATACTGACCCTCTCTTGGAAAACCAGGGTACCACCCCATCATACTTCACGGTTCTTCACTATCACACACGGAATATAACATCTTGATTTCCTTACTTTCACTATCTCCCTTCAACATGATCAAATTTCCACTTAACAGTTGAGGCATCACCCCCAATCAGGGGATTTCTTTCTCTGCACTTCATTACATATATTTTTTCAGGTTTTCACCATCTTCCTCTTCTGATCATTATGATCCATTTTTCCTTTTTGTATTGTGGAAGATCCACATATGTCAGTAGTTTATCACACCTCCCCCTCTTTTTTTAAATTTTTTTCACGTTTCTCCTCACGTTTAGTCACTCTCCTCTCTATAATCACGTTTATCACACACACTAATTGACGTCATTTTTTCATATGTAACCACTTAATATCAGAGATGGAGCCTCGATCACGTGATCGGGACTTTTGTTTATACTATGTCAGAACATATACATGACTTTCAGTAGCGGCATTTACACTGTAACAAAAGATGGAGCCCGATCACATGATCAGGACTTTTGTTTATACTACGTCAGAGCATGACGATGGAGAAGGGTCCTGTGACCATGCCCGAGTCTGAAGGGCTGGAACCGGTATTGGTTGAGAGAAACATGTGACCCTTAACATTACTGGGATTGGTCATACTTATCCTTTCAAATAACGGCCGCAGGAGGCAATCAAGTTCAGCCTCGTTAAAGCTGCCCATACAGCGAAACGTGCACGTCGGCGTTTCGGCGGGCTCACCACCTTCCTAATTATTGAATGCAATATTATATGTTGTGATTATTATATCAGTCATTTGTGTGCCAGTACTAGCATCCTTTCTGTCAGAGCTATATAAGCTAGGAATCAGAGACAGTAGCAGAGCATTTACATGAATTTAGGGAACCAGCAAGGGTTACTGAAATAAAATAACGGGAAAATACTCGAATACAAGCGCTCAGTGTAGTTCCATAAAAATGATATACTTAATGTCCATATAAGACTGTAGGAGGAGTCCAACTTCACAAATGGGTCCTGCTGCTGTAATGTGGATCCAAATGGAAACTTCTGCTCCGCAAATTGACTCAGGATGATATACAATGGAAATAAAACATCATGGTGCAATATATCTTTATATAACGAAAGGTGATGTCACTTCTGGTAACAATGTATCCACTGTGAAATAAATGGCGTACCCCACTCACAGTAAAAATAGCATATCTCCGCATATAATGGTATCTTTGCCTCTATCACACAAAAGAGCCGTGACGATAAATGCGTACCATTACTCACTCAAGAATGGGCGCTGATCCTCATATAACGGTTTCTTTTCACGCTGCTCCACAAATGTATATACGGGTGGTGATAAAATAAGAATTTACTTACCGATAATTCTATTTCTCATAGTCCGTAGTGGATGCTGGGGACTCCGTAAGGACCATGGGGATTAGCGGCTCCGCAGGAGACTGGGCAAATCTAAAGAAAGCTTTAGGACTATCTGGTGTGCACTGGCTCCTCCCCCTATGACCCTCCTCCAAGCCTCAGTTAGGATACTGTGCCCGGACGAGCGTACACAATAAGGAAGGATTTTGAATCCCGGGTAAGACTCATACCAGCCACACCAATCACACCGTACAACTTGTGATCTGAACCCAGTTAACAGCATGATAACAGAGGAGCCTCTAGAAAAGATGGCTCACTACAGCAATAACCCGATTTTTTGGTAACAATAACTATGTACCAGTATTGCAGACAATCCGCACTTGGGATGGGCGCCCAGCATCCACTACGGACTATGAGAAATAGAATTATCGGTAAGTAAATTCTTATTTTCTCTAACGTCCTAAGTGGATGCTGGGGACTCCGTAAGGACCATGGGGATTATACCAAAGCTCCCAAACGGGCGGGAGAGTGCGGATGACTCTGCAGCACCAAATGAGAGAACTCCAGGTCCTCCTCAGCCAGGATATCAATTTTGTAGAATTTTACAAACGTATTTGCTCCTGACCAAGTAGCTGCTCGGCAAAGTTGTAAAGCCGAGACCCTTCGGGCAGCCGCCCAAGATGAGCCCACCTTCCTTGTGGAGTGGGCATTTACAGATTTTTGGCTGTGGCAGGCCTGCCACAGAATGTGCAAGCTGAATTGTACTACAAATCCAACGAGCAATAGTCTGCTTAGAAGCAGGAGCACCCAGCTTGTTGGGTGCATACAGGATAAACAGCGAGTCAGATTTCCTGACTCCAGCCGTCCTGGAAACATATATTTTCAGGGCCCTGACAACGTCTAGCAACTTGGAGTCCTCCAAGTCCCTAGTAGCCGCAGGCACCACAAATAGGTTGGTTCAGGTGAAACGCTGAAAACACCTTAGGGAGAAAATGAGGACGAGTCCTCAATTCCGCCCTGTCCGAATGGAAAATCAGATAAGGGCTTTTTCAGGATAAAGCCGCCTATACTGACACGCGCCTGGCCCAGGCCAGGGCCAACAGCATGACCACTTTCCATGTGAGATATTTTAACTCCACAGATTTAAGTGGTTCAAACCAATGTGACTTTTGGAACCCAAAACTACAGTGAGATCCCAAAGTGCCACTGGAGGCACCAAAGGAGGCTGTATCTGCAGTACCCCTTTTACAAACGTCTGAACTTCAGGGACTGAAGCTAGTTCTTTTTGGAAGAAAATTGACAGGGCCGAAATTTGAACCTTAATGGACCCCAATTTCAGGCCCATAGACACTCCTGTTTGTAGGAAATGTAGGAATCGACCCAGTTGAATTTCCTCCGTCGGGCCTACTGGCCTCGCACCACGCAACATATTTTCGCCAAATGCGGTGATAATGTTTTTCGGTTACATCCTTCCTGGCTTTGATCAGGATAGGGATGACTTCATCCGGAATGCCGTTTTTCCTTCAGGATCCGGCGTTCAACCGCCATGCCGTCAAACGCAGCCGCGGTAAGTCTTGGAACAGACAGGGTCCTTGCTGGAGCAGGTCCCTTCTTAGAGGTAGAGGCCACGGATCCTCCGTGAGCATCTCTTGAAGTTCCGGTTACCAAGTCCTTCTTGGCCAATCCGGAGCCACGAATATAGTGCTTACTCCTCTCCATCTTATCAATCTCAGTACCTTGGGTATGAGAGGCAGAGGAGGGAACACATACACTGACTGGTACACCCACGGTGTTACCAGAGCGTCTACAGCTATTGCCTGAGGGTCCCTTGACCTGGCGCAATACCTGTCGAGTTTTTCCCAACGGTTTATAAACAAGTGGAAGACTTCTGGGTGAAGTCCCCACTCTCCCGGGTGGAGGTCGTGCTGAGGAAGTCTGCTTCCCAGTTGTCCACTCCCGGAATGAATACTGCTGACAGTGCTATCACGTGATTTTCCGCCCAGCGAAGAATCCTTGCAGCTTCTGCCATTGCCCTCCTGCTTCTTGTGCCACCCTGTCTGTTTACATGGGTGACTGCCGTGATGTTGTCCGACTGGATCAACACCGGCTGACCTTGAAGCAGAGGTCTTGCTAAGCTTAGAGCATTGTAAATGTCCCTTAGCTTCAGGATATTTTTGTGAAGTGATGTCTCCAGGCTTGACCATAAGCACTGGATATTCCTTCCCTGTGTGACTGCTCCCCAGCCTCGCAGGCTGGCATCCGTGGTCACCAGGACCCAGTCCTGAATGCCGAATCTGCGGCCCTCTAGAAGATGAGCACTCTGCAACCACCACAGGAGGGACACCCTTGTCCTTGGTGACAGGGTTATCCGCTGATGCATCTGAAGATGCGACCCGGACCATTTGTCCAGCAGGTCCCACTGGAAAGTTCTTGCGTGGAATCTGCCGAATGGGATTGCTTCGTAGGAAGCCACCATTTTACCCAGAACCCTTGTGCATTGATGCACTGAGACTTGGCTCGGTTTTAGGAGATTCCTGACTAGCTCGGATAATTCCCTGGCTTTCTCCTCCCTGAGAAACACCTTTTTCTGGACTGTGTCCAGGATCATCCCTAGGAACAGAAGATAAGTCGTCGGAACCAACTGCGATTTTGGAATATTGAGAATCCAATCGTGCTGCCGCAACACTACCTGAGATAGTGCTACACCGACCTTCAACTGTTCCCTGGATCTTACCCTTTTCAGGGAATTGTCCAAGTAAGGGATAACTAAAATTTCCTTCCTTCGAAGGAATATCATTATTTCGGCCATTACCTTGGTAAAGACCCGGGGTGCGGTGGACCATCCATACGGCAGCGTCTGAACTGATAGTGACAGTTCTGTACCATAAACCTGAGGTACCCTTGGTGAGAAGGGTAAATTTTGACATGAAGGTAAGCATCCCTGATGTCCCGAGACATCATGTAGTCCCCTTCTTCCAGGTTCGCAATCACTGCTCTGAGTGACTCAATCTTGAATTTGAACCTCTGTATGTAAGTGTTCAAAGATTTTAGATTTAGAATCGGTCTCACCGAGTCGTCCGGCTTCGGTACCACAACAGTGTGGAATAATACCCCGTTCCCTGTTGCAGGAGGGGTATCTTGATTATCACCTGCTGGGAATACAGCTTGTGAATGGCTTCCAAAACTGTCTCCCTGTCAGAAGGAGACATCGGTAAAGCCGACTTTAGGAAACGGCGAGGGGGAGACGTCTCGAATTCTAATTTGTACCCCTGAGATATCACCTGAAGGATCCAGGGGTCTACTTGCGAGTGAGCCCACTGCGCGCTGAAATTCATTGAGACGGGCCCCCCACCGTGCCTGATTCTGCTTGTAAAGCCCCAGCGTATACTGAGGGCTTGGCAGAGGCGGGAGAGGGTTTCTGTTCCTGGGAACTGGCTGATTTCTGCAGCTTTTTTCCTCTCCCTCTGTCACGGGGCAGAAATGAGGAACCTTTTGCCCGCTTGTCCATGAAAAGACTGCACCTGATAATACGGCGTCTTCTCATGTTGAGAGGCGACCTGGGGTACAAACGTGGATTACCCAGCTGTTGCCGTGGCCACCAGGTCTGAAAGAGCGACCCCAAATAACTCCTCCCCTTAATAAGGCAATACTTCCAAATGCCGTTTGGAATACGCATCACCTGACCACTGACGTGTCCATAACCCTCTACTGGTAGAAATGGACAACGCACTTAGACTTGATGCCAGTCGGCAAATATTCCGCTGTGCATCACGCATGTATAGAAATGCATCTTTTAAATGCTCTATAGGCAAAAATATACTGTCCCTATCTAGGGTATCAATATTTTCAGTCAGGGAATCCGACCACGCCAACCCAGCACTGCACATCCAGGCTGAGGCGATTGCTGGTCGCAGTATAACACCAGTACGTGTGTAAATACATTTTAGGATACCCTCCTGCTTTCTATCAGCAGGATCCTTAAGGGCGGCCATCTCAGGAGAGGGTAGAGCCCTTACAAGCGTGTGAGCGCTTTATCCACCCTAGGGGGTGTTTCCCAACGCACCCTAACCTCTGTCGGGAAAGGATATAATGCCAATAACATTATAGAAATTATCAGTTGTTATCGGGGGAAACCCACGCATCATCACACACCTCATTTAATTTCTCAGATTCAGGAAAACTACAGGTAGTTTTTTCCTCACCGAACATAATACCCCTTTTTGGTGGTACTCGTATTATCAGAAATGTGTAAAACATTTTTCATTGCCTCAATCATGTAACGTGTGGCCCTACTGGAAGTCACATTTGTCTCTTCACCGTCGACACTGGAGTCAGTATCTGTGTCGGCGTCTATATCTGCCATCTGAGGTAACGGGCGCTTTAGAGCCCCTGACGGCCTATGAGACGTCTGGACAGGCACAAGCTGAGTAGCCGGCTGTCTCATGTCAACCACTGTCTTTTATACAGAGCTGACACTGTCACGTAATTCCTTCCAACAGTTCATCCACTCAGGTGTCGACCCCCTAGGGGGTGACATCACTATTACAGGCAATCTGCTCCGTCTCCACATCATTTTTCTCCTCATACATGTCGACACAAAAGTACCGACATACAGCACACACACAGGGAATGCTCTGATAGAGGACAGGACCCCACTAGCCCTTTGGGGAGACAGAGGGAGAGTTTGCCAGCACACACCAGAGCGCTATATATATACAGGGATAACCTTATATAAGTGTTTTTCCCCTTATAGCTGCTGTATAGTTAATACTGCGCCTAATTAGTGCCCCCCTCTCTTTTTTAACCCTTTCTGTAGTGTAGTGACTGCAGGGGAGAGCCAGGGAGCTTCCCTCCAACGGAGCTGTGAGGGAAAATGGCGCCAGTGTGCTGAGGAGATAGGCTCCGCCCCTTTTTCGCGGACTTTTCTCCTGCTTTTTTATGGATTCTGTTAGGGGTTAAATGCATCCATATAGCCCAGGAGCTATATGTGATGCATTTTTTGCCATCCAAGGTGTTTTTATTGCGTCTCAGCGCCCCCCCCCCCAGCGCCCTGCACCCTCAGTGACCGGAGTGTGAAGTGTGCTGAGAGCAATGGCGCACAGCTGCAGTGCTGTGCGCTACCTTGTTGAAGACAGGACGTCTTCTGCCGCCGATTTTCTGCACCTCATCTGCCTTCTGGCTCTGTAAGGGGGCCGGCAGCACGGCTCTGGGACCCATCCAAGCTGGGCCTGTGATCGTCCCTCTGGAGCTAATGTCCAGTAGCCTAAGAAGCCCAATCCACTCTGCACGCAGGTGAGTTCGCTTCTTCTCCCCTTAGTCCCTCGATGCAGTGAGCCTGTTGCCAGCAGGTCTCACTGAAAATAAAAAACCTAAACTAAAACTTTCACTAAGAAGCTCAGGAGAGCCCCTAGTGTGCACCCTTCTCGTTCGGGCACAGAGATCTAACTGAGGCTTGGAGGAGGGTCATAGGGGGAGGAGCCAGTGCACACCAGATAGTCCTAAAGCTTTCTTTAGATGTGCCCAGTCTCCTGCGGAGCCGCTAATCCCCATGGTCCTTACGGAGTCCCCAGCATCCACTTAGGACGTTAGAGAAATTAAAATAAAAACACTTTATTTAAAATACATACAGGGGACCCCACATACAACTCAGGGGTGGAAAGTGTAACAACTGGTAGGCCGTCGGCCGAAAACGGCACTCGCCAGCTAGATGAAAAGACACAATTCCAGCCTCAAGAGGAGATGTGTATGAATCCACCTGTCAGATCTATTCCAACGCGTTTCTCCCCTTTTGGTGGGGCTTTTTCAAGGAACAAGAGTGCTCAATATCTGAGCCTATTTAAATAAAACCACAGGAAATCGTTACCAATACAGGTTTAATTGGTTCAAATTGGAAACAGACGGGTTGCCTAGGTAACGCGTCTCCACGTGTACCCAGAACCCCGTGCGGTTTAGTTAAACTATGCTGGCGTGTGTGTTCACGGACGGAAGAACACTTCCGCCTGTCCTGAGCATCTCCATGGTGACGTCTCCTGACGTATCAACGGACTTCCGCCCACACCCAGCGTGCGAGGGCAAGAACCCGCACTGACGGACTTCCGCCCTCAGTACCCAGCGCTAACGGACTTCCGCCTTCAACCCAGTGTCTCAATTTGATCTCTGGTGACTTAACTGGTTATACGTGTTACTATGGTAACGTGCCCGCAATAAACGAGCATAATATTATTATAACAGACAGTTTCCTGGGTAATATTACATTAATCACTATATACTGACATAAGCTGCACGGGGAATTGGTTACCCCACTAGTGAGACACCATTTATCTGCAGCAGGATTTATCTTCATTCTAAAGGTTGATATCAGGTAAACCCTCTCAGTCTGGGATCCCAGTATATCTCATGTGGAATATAACAGCTAGCCCCTCATTGTGTATGTCCATACAGCACGGGGTTAATTATAAACAGAGATATCTGCATGAGATACATTCTTTCATAACCGCTGCAGTAGAGATATTGGGGCAGATGTATTAACCTGGAGAAGGCATAAGGAAGTGATAAACCAGTGATATGTGCAAGGTGATAAAGGCAGCAGCCAATCAGCTCCAATATGTAAATTAACAGTTAGGATCTGATTGGCTGCTGCCTTTATCACCTTGTACATATCACTGGTTTATCACTTCCTTATGCCTTCTCCAGGCTTAATACATCTGCCCCTATGTACTCTAACTCAGGAGCCCTCATTGCAACAATTGTTGCCTTTGTATAACATCACAGGGACAAGTAGTAACACTTGCGTGTCACTTTTCACAGACAGACCAGACTGTTACATTTAGACAGAGTAGACTGTTACATTTTATTGAATATTATCACAACACTTTGAATGCATGTGGTATAGCTCTGATCTATTCAGGTCTCACACAGTATTGGTGCGCAACATCTAAAAATACATGAACAAATCGGCACATTCTTTTTAATTATCACTATTTGTAGTGAAAGCCACTCAAGGTACCAGTGATAGCACTATATATTCATACTCCCTTAAATTGATTTAAGTGATCCAGATCAAGGATAGGAGCTAAATGTACGATCCACCAATCCTTCCATAAGTTGGTCCATACTTTTTCATACATTTAAAGATAGCACAGATTGTGTTATTTCCATATCCCTGATCGTATATCCCCACATTCCTGTGTGGATCAGAACTCACCTGAGTATAGCATTGGATCAATTCTGTTCACAAGTTAAGAATAGTGTGGATCACGACACATGTACAAGAGTGCTATATATATTTTTCCATATTAAGGTGCGGTATCAGGGCACAGATCTAGTATTATACTAGCTGAATTGAGATGACATCATATATCATTACACTTGTCTAACTGTACCGTGGTATGAATTAATAATACCTTTATAAATGTACCGTGGTATGAATCAATAATAATGGATTAAAGTGCTTCTCATGGCTCAAATGACACACATTATAAACATAGAGTTGCAGGAGTCATTGTGGTGAACCCACCTTTTAATTAACTTAGTACACTAATTTCTCACCCTTTATCACTTATATGTTTGTATGTTATTTTTTAACCTCTATATTTTGCTGTATGTGTCCTAGATTAGGGACTGTCTCAATATTAATATAAGCAATAAAAAGCTAAGTTTTATTATATTCATTAACCAAATAAATTTGATTTGTGCACCCGACTCATTAACCGCTTCTTCAGTTCTTCACCTTTGCCATATATTTGGTTGCAATAGGGTCGCACCCCCAGAGAGGTATAAGGTCTACTTAGACACATGAATATTGGGGTTCTAATAGGTTAGCCTATACACAATATTGACATATATTCTTTCAGTCTGCAGATGCATTTTCTCTGTTCTATTTGACATTATATAATACTTGTTTAAGCTGCTCCTGGCTGCAACATTCACTCTAACAGCAATGTAAAAGTCCCTTACTATATGTACAAATCTCAGCCAGTGTCTCTGTATCTCTGCATATATTAACTTCAGTGTCTACTAAGCTCTAGCAGTGAGGCGTTAATTAGGGCTGTGGCTGTAGTGTGTCACTATGTTGCAGGGCTACACTGGGTGATTTATTTTTCACAGACCTCTCATAGTGGTTTGCTTAGCTGGGATGTTTGCTCCTGTAATCACCAATGCCTCACTGTCCTCTTCCTCTGTGGAGGTTGCCAGGTCTCTGTTACTTGTGGAGAGGAGAGCCTGCTTCTTCGTGGGCTGATCACTGCTCATCTTTAGGGGAGGAGCTGCATCACCACTCCCTTCTCTGTCCTCTCACCTAAGATGGCTGCTCAAACTGCCGCCAACTGTCACATTAGCCAGCATGAACCAGCCTCTTTCTGGTGCTGCATGTGACCTCCAATTGTCACACTTGCCAGCACGACCCATATTAGATCCACCCAAGTTGGCATATTATCGTAACACGGGGGTCCATGTGGGCACAATGGCACTGTACACAGTTGGGGTATAACACAAGCAACTGCCTTTGCTGGGAATTTCTCTTTTAAGGGCCTAATTCAGAACGTTATGCAAACCCAATGGTTTGTGTACAGCTCAGACTGAGAGATCTGCGCATGTGCATATCTCTTACTGCGAGATCATATGCAGTGTCACCAAACCACAGCATAATTGACATGCGGTGGCTGTTTGAGCATGAAGCAGGGTGGGCAACGAACAGCACTGGAGAAAACAGGTGCATGTTGCCCCCATTTTCTTGATGTGCTGAAGCCAGGGGCTGTGTCCTTGGACACAGCTTCCCTGGCTTCAGCCGTGTGAATATCCTGGACATTGAGTAACCTGAGGGTTACTCAGATGACTGATGTACATGCAGATAATACGATGATGTGTCCTTGGATGCAACAGCGGATCACAGAAAACCGGCAGGGGGATCTATTTACACAAGGCGCCTCCTGCAGCATTAGTATAATCTCGCAGTAGCAGCTGCACCACCAGTTCCAGCTGCTGCTGCTGCATAGTGTCCATGTCTGAATTTAGCCCAAAGTCTGCATCTGTTTGCCAGCTCCCCACTGATCAAAGAAAGGTGTTGTGCTTATATTGCAAATCATCTTATATCCACCTATTATGAACTTCATTAATTAAAGGGGACCGACAGTTTTTCCTAATACACTTTAATCAGTGTACTTTGGAATCAGGGAAACTATATCTGTATATTGTTTGATGTAATTAATGTTGCTTGATCATTTCCTCTTTTTTTATATACAATTTGCCACATAACAATGGGTGACAAGGAGAAACAGAGGGTGACAATGTAAGCTGGGACAGCGGAAAGCAAGGGGAAGCAGATGCTGACAGCGGAAGGCAAGGGGTGGCAGAGGGTAACAGTGCAAGGGGTGGCAGTAGGTGATAGGGATAGGCAATGAGTGGCAGGGGGAGGTAATGGGTGATAGGGAGAGGCAGAGGGTGACAGCTTAAAGCAGTGGGAGGCAGAGGGTAACAGTGAAAAGTAAGGGGGGGCAGAGGGTGATAGCGGAAGGCAAGGGGAGCCAGTGAGTGACAGGGGAAGCAGTGGGTGACAGGGAGAGGCAGGGGTGACAGCGTAAGGCAGTTGGAGGCAGAGGGTGACAGCGGAATGTGGGAGAAAGCAGAGGATTACAGCAGAATGCAGGGGGATGACAGTGGGTGACAGTGGAAGGCAAGGGAAGGCAGAGGGTGACAGCGAAAGGGAAGGTAGGCAGAAGCTGACAGTGGAAGGCAGGGGGAGTCAGAGGGTGACATGTCCTGCATAGTGCCGCCAACAGGGGGCATGTACCTTGGTAGGGACAGGAATACCGTGGCTTCTGCTCTGTCCCCATGTGCTTTCCTCATTTTGGCACTCAGATCAGGCAGTGTCTAACAGTGTCAGTTACACCGGTTGTGGCTGCCTATAATTCACAGACAGCATTGAATCAGAAGAAAATATACAGCTGTCTGTCAGTGCTGATAGGTGGCAGGACTTCTCTATCATCCCAGCACATACAAGGCCAGCCCTGCCTCCCTAAGGTAAGGGGCAGGTCCCTCCAGCAGTTGGGCCCACACTGCTCTCTGTATTGGGCCATTCATCTGACATGGGCAAAATGGTCTGCAGGGGGAACCATAGTTTAAGGGGCCCACTGAGCAGTAGTGGGCCCCTTAGTCCTCAGGGGCCCCGTTGCAAAGCACCTGCTGCACCAACGGTAGTTCCACCCCTGCACTGGTGTGTGTTCTTCTAAATATATATATATATATATATATATATATTTATGAAAACTGAATAAGTCAGCCCACATGACATGCTGTTGTACTACTGCCGTGATATATTGGGCATATTCAGACCACTTCTTTGAGCTACGTGTGGAGACTGTTGGCCTAAGTCAGACCTGATCACAGCAGCAAAATTGTTCTCTAATGGGCAAAACCATAGGGGCAATTCAGATCTGATTGTAGATGTGCTAAATTTAGCACATCTACGATCATTTACTCTGACATGTGGGGGGATGCCCAGCACAGGGCTAGTCCACCCCGCATGTCAGGGCCCCCTTCCCGCCCATCACACACACACACACGTGCAAAAGCATTGCACGGTGGCAAAGCTTTTGCACCTGAGGAGTAGCTCTCTGCCAGGGCATCCCGAGTCGCAGCTGTGTGTGAAGTCATGCAGCCACCGCAGCCTGCCCCCCCAACGGTCCGGACACGACTGCGTTTTCCAGACCGCCATTGGCACGCCCCCTCCTGCCCCACGACCGCCTCTGCCAGTCGATCAAGCAGAGATGATTGCAGCCCAGAGATGCTATTAGCATCTCACTGGGCTCTCGGGGTGCACACGCAAAGTGCGTTCGCTGCAGTGCGCACCCCACATAGGGATTCAGACAGCGATCGCTGCCGCTGCAGCGATCCAGTCTGAATTAGGCCCCATGTGCACTGCAGGTAGGGCAAATAAAATCTAATATGTGCAGAGAGAGTTAGATTTGGGTGGGGTATGTTCAAACTGAAATATAAATTTCAGTGTAAAAATAAAGAAGCCAATATTTACCCTGCACAGAAACAAAATAACCCACCCAAATCTAACTCTCTCTGTACACGTTATATCTGATCCCCTGCAGTGTACATGGTTTTGCCCATTAGAGAACAATTTTGCTGCTGCGATCAGGTCTGAATTAGGCCCAGTATTGTGATGTTATTTCCACCACTAGGTTATCTGCTATGGGGGTTATGGGGGTAATTCAGAGTTGATCGTAGATGTGCTAAATTTAGCACATCTACGATCATTTACTCTGACATGCGGGGGGATGCCCAGCACGGGGCTAGTCCGCCCCGCATGTCAGGCTCGATCCCATCACACACACACAAGTACAAAAGCATTGCACAGCGGCGATGCTTTTGTACTTGACAAGCAGCTCCCTACCTGCGCAGCTCCTGCGCGCTGGCAGAGAGCCACTTGTCGCATCCCGGGTCGCAGCGGCTGCATGTGATGACACGCAGCCGCCATGGCCCACCCCCCACACGGTCTGGGCACGCGTCCCCAAAATAGTGCCCAAACCCCACCGGCCTGCCAAGCGAACCCTCTGCTTGTCAATCAGGCAGAGGCAATCGCTGGGCTGAGATGTCTATAGCATTTCTAGCATGCACATGCGCACTGTGGCACATGCGCATGCGCAGTTCAAACCTGATCGCCCGCTGTGCGAAAACGCACAGCAGCGATCAGGTCTGAATTAGCCCCTATATCATATATAGGGGTACATTTACTAAGCAGTGACAAGAGTGGAGAAGTGAGCCAGTGGAGAAGTTGCCCATGGCAACCAATCAGCACTGAAGTAACATCTATAATTTGCATACGATAAAATGATACAGAGCTGCTGATTGGTTGATGGCAAAATTTCTCCACTGGCTCACTTCTCCGTTCTTATCACTGCTTAGTAAATGTCCCCCATAGATAGAATTGAAATCACTCATTACCTTTGTAGCCCACTGTGGGGCAGTATAGGCACATACACTCAGGTACCTTCAGGAGCTCTTCATACTAGGCTCACTGATCTAGCTCGCTCCTCTTATCCCAGGTACACCGGACAGTTTAACAGACAGGTGTCTCAGCACGTGAAGGTTTGGTAGCAAGTATGAGGTAAATGTGAGGAGCTGATACAGGCATGACAATACAGTACAAATGCAGATGACACAATAAAGGACTGTAGACCACCTTAAAAAATAAAGCATAACTTTTACATACACTCAGTGGCTACTGTATTAGGTACCCTTGCTCGTTAACACAAATATATAATCTGTCAATCATATGACAGTTACTAGATATTACTAGATAAATAAAGGCATGCAGACAAAAGGTTCAGTTGCTGTTCATACCAAGCACCAAAATGGGGAAGAAATTAAATTTCTCTGACGTCCTAAGTGGATGCTGGGGACTCCGTCAGGACCATGGGGAATAGCGGCTCCGCAGGAGACAGGGCACAAAAGTAAAAGCTTTAGGATCAGGTGGTGTGCACTGGCTCCTCCCCCTATGACCCTCCTCCAAGCCTCAGTTAGGTTTTTGTGCCCGGCCGAGAAGGGTGCAATCTAGGTGGCTCTCCTAAAGAGCTGCTTAGAGTAAAAGTTTTGTTAGGTTTTTTATTTTCAGTGAGTCCTGCTGGCAACAGGCTCACTGCAACGAGGGACTTAGGGGAGAAGAAGTGAACTCACCTGCGTGCAGGATGGATTGGCTTCTTAGGCTACTGGACACTAGCTCCAGAGGGACGATCACAGGTACAGCCTGGATGGGTCACCGGAGCCGCGCCGCCGACCCCCTTGCAGATGCTGAAGAGAGAAGAGGTCCAGAAATCGGCGGCTGAAGACTTCTCAGTCTTCATGAGGTAGCGCACAGCACTGCAGCTGTGCGCCATTGCTCTCAGCACACTTCACACCAACGGTCACTGAGGGTGCAGGGCGCTTGGGGGGGCGCCCTGGGCAGCAATGAAAGTACCTATGCTGGCTAAAAATACATCACATATAGCCCCTGGGGCTATATGGATGTATTTAACCTCTGCCAGGTTGTCAGAAAAACGGGAGAAGAAGCCCGCCGAAAAGGGGGCGGGGCCTATTCTCCTCAGCACACAGCGCCATTTTCCTACACAGCTCCGCTGCTAGGAAGGCTCCCAGGCTCTCCCCTGCACTGCACTACAGAAACAGGGTTAAAACAGAGAGGGGGGGGCATTTATTTGGCGATATTATTATATATTAAGATGCTATAAGGGAAAACACTTATATAAGGTTGTCCCTGTATAATATAGCGTTTTGGTGTGTGCTGGCAAACTCTCCCTCTGTCTCCCCAAAGGGCTAGTGGGGTCCTGTCCTCTATCAGAGCATTCCCTGTGTGTGTGTGCTGTGTGTCGGTACGTGTGTGTCGACATGTATGAGGACGATGTTGGTGAGGAGGCGGAGCAATTGCCTGTAATGGTGATGTCACTCTCTAGGGAGTCGACACCGGAATGGATGGCTTATTTAGGGAATTACGTGATAATGTCAACACGCTGCAAGGTCGGTTGACGACATGAGACGGCCGGCAAACCAATTAGTACCTGTCCAGGCGTCTCAAACACCGTCAGGGGCTTTAAAACGCCCATTTACCTCAGTCGGTCGACACAGACACAGACACGGACACTGACTCCAGTGTCGACGGTGAAGAAACAAACGTATTTTCCATTTGGGCCACACGTTACATGTTAAGGGCAATGAAGGAGGTGTTACATATTTCTGATACTACAAGTACCACAAAAGAGGGTATTATGTGGGGTGTGAAAAAACTACCTGTAGTTTTTCCTGAATCAGATAAATTAAATGAAGTGTGTGATGATGCGTGGGTTTCCCCCGATAGAAAATTATTGGCGTTATACCCTTTCCCGCCAGAAGTTAGGGCGCGTTGGGAAACACCCCTTAGGGTGGATAAGGCGCTCACACGCTTATCAAAACAAGTGGCGTTACCGTCTCCAGATACGGCCGCCCTCAAGGAGCCAGCTGATAGGAGGCTGGAAAATATCCTAAAAAGTATATACACACATACTGGTGTTATACTGCGACCAGCGATCGCCTCAGCCTGGATGTGCAGCGCTGGGGTGGCTTGGTCGGATTCCCTGACTGAAAATATTGATACCCTTGACAGGGACAGTATTTTATTGACTATAGAGCATTTAAAGGATGCATTTCTATATATGCGAGATGCACAGAGGGATATTTGCACTCTGGCATCAAGAGTAAGTGCGATGTCCATATCTGCCAGAAGATGTTTATGGACACGACAGTGGTCAGGTGATGCAGATTCCAAACGGCACATGGAAGTATTGCCGTATAAAGGGGAGGAGTTATTTGGGGTCGGTCCATCGGACCTGGTGGCCACGGCAACAGCTGGAAAATCCACCTTTTTTACCCCAAGTCACATCTCAGCAGAAAAAGACACCGTCTTTTCAGCCTCAGTCCTTTCGTCCCCATAAGGGCAAGCAGGCAAAAGGCCAGTCATATCTGCCCAGGGATAGAGGAAAGGGAAGAAGACTGCAGCAGGCAGCCCATTCCCAGGAACAGAAGCCCTCCACCGCTTTTGCCAAGTCCTCAGCATGACGCTGGGGCCGTACAAGCGGACTCAGGTGCGGTGGGGGGTCGTCTCAAGAGTTTCAGCGCGCAGTGGGCTCACTCGCAAGTGGACCCCTGGATCCTACAAGTAGTATCCCAGGGGTACAGATTGGAAATTCGAGACGTCTCCCCCTCGCAGGTTCCTGAAGTCTGCTTTACCAACGTCTCCCTCCGACAGGGAGGCAGTATTGGAAACAATTCACAAGCTGTATTCCCAGCAGGTGATAATCAAAGTACCCCTCCTACAACAAGGAAAGGGGTATTATTCCACACTATATTGTGGTACTGAAGCCAGACGGCTCGGTGAGACCTATTCTAAATCTGAAATATTTGAACACTTACATACAAAGGTTCAAATCAAGATGGAGTCACTCAGAGCAGTGATAGCGAACCAGGAAGAAGGGGACTATATGGTGTCCCTGGACATCAAGGAGGCTTACCTCCATGTCCCAATTTGCCCTTCTCACCAAGGGTACCTCAGGTTCGTGGTACAAAACTGTCACTATCAGTTTCAGACGCTGCCGTTTGGATTGTCCACGGCACCCCGGGTCTTTACCAAGGTAATGGCCGAAATGATGATTCTTCTTCAAAGAAAAGGCGTCTTAATTATCCCTTACTTGGACGATCTCCTGATAAGGGCAAGGTCCAGAGAACAGTTGGAGGTCGGAGTAGCACTATCTCAAGTAGTTCTACGACAGCACGGGTGGATTCTAAATATTCCAAAATCGCAGCTGTCTCCGACGACACGTCTGCTGTTCCTAGGGATGATTCTGGACACAGTCCAGAAAAAGGTGTTTCTCCCGGAGGAGAAAGCCAGGGAGTTATCCGAGCTAGTCAGGAACCTCCTAAAACCAGGAAAAGTGTCAGTGCATCATTGCACAAGGGTCCTGGGAAAAATGGTGGCTTCTTACGAAGCAATTCCATTCGGCAGATTTCACGCAAGAACTTTTCAGTGGGATCTGCTGGAAAAATGGTCCGGATCGCATCTTCAGATGCATCAGCGGATAACCCTGTCTCCAAGGACAAGGGTGTCTCTTCTGTGGTGGCTGCAGAGTGCTCATCTACTAAAGGGCCACAGATTCGGCATTCAGGACTGGGTCCTGGTGACCACGGATGCCAGCCTGAAAGGCTGGGGAGCAGTCACACAAGGAAAAAATTTCCAGGGAGTGTGATCAAGTCTGGAGACTTCTCTCCACATAAATATACTGGAGCTAAGAGCAATTTAGAATGCTCTAAGCTTAGCAAGACCTCTGCTTCAAGGTCAGCCGGTATTGATCCAGTGGGACAACATCACGGCAGTCGCCCACGTAAACAGACAGGGCGGCACAAGAAGCAGGAGGGCAATGGCAGAAACTGCAAGGATTCTTCGCTGGGCGGAAAATCATGTGATAGCACTGTCAGCAGTGTTCATTCCGGGAGTGGACAACTGGGAAGCAGACTTCCTCAGCACGACCTCCACCCGGGAGAGTGGGGACTTCATCGGGAAGTCTTCCACATGATTGTGAACCGTTGGGAAAGACCAAAGGTGGACATGATGGCGTCCCGCCTGAACAAAAAACTGGACAGGTATTGCGCCAGGTCAAGAGACCCTCAGGCAATAGCTGTGGACGTTCTGGTAACACCGTGGGTGTACCAGTCGGTGTATGTGTTCCCTCCTCTGCTTCTCATACCTAAGGTACTGAGAATTATAAGACGTAGAGGAGTAAGAACTATACTCGTGGCTCCGGATTGGCCAAGAAGGACTTGGTACCCGGAACTTCAAGAGATGCTCACAGAGGACTCATGGCCTCTGCCGCTAAGAAGGGACTTGCTTCAGCAAGTACCATGTCTGTTCCAAGACTTACCGCGGCTGCGTTTGACGGCATGGCGGTTGAACGCCGGATCCTAAGGGAAAAAGGCATTCCGGAAGAGGTCATTCCTACCCTGGTCAAAGCCAGGAAGGAGGTGACCGCACAACATTATCACCACATGTGGCGAAAATATGTTGCGTGGTGTGAGGCCAGGAAGACCCCACGAAGAAATTTCAACTCGGTCGATTCCTGCATTTCCTGCAAACAGGAGTGTCTATGGGCCTCAAATTGGGGTCCATTAAGGTTCAAATTTCGGCCCTGTCGATTTTCTTCCAGAAAGAATTGGCTTCAGTTCCTGAAGTCCAGAAGTTTGTCAAGGGAGTACTGCATATACAACCCCCTTTTGTGCCTCCAGTGGCACTGTGGGATCTCAACGTAGTTCTGGGATTCCTCAAATCACATTGGTTTAAACCGCTCAAATCTGTGGATTTGAAATATCTCACATGGAAAGTGACCATGATGTTGGCCATGGCATCGGCCAGGCGAGTGTCAGAATTGGCGGCTTTGTCTCACAAAAGCCCATATCTGATTGTCCATTCGGACAGGGCAGAGCTGCGGACTCGTCCCCAGTTTCTCCCTAAGGTGGTGTCAGCGTTTCACCTGAACCAGCTTATTGTGGTACCTGCGGCTACTAGGGACTTGGAGGACTCCAAGTTGCTAGATGTTGTCAGGGCCCTGAAAATATAGGTTTCCAGGACGGCTGGAGTCAGGAAAACTGACTTGCTGTTATCCTGTATGCACCCAACAAACTGGGTGCTCTTGCTTCTAAGCAGACGATTGCTAGATGGATGTGTAGTACAATTCAGCTTGCACATTCTGTGGCAGGCCTGCCACAGCCAAAATATGTAAATGCCCATTCCACAAGGAAGGTGGGCTCATCTTGGGCGGCTGCCCGAGGGGTCTCGGCTTTACAACTTTGCCGAGCTGCTACTTGGTCAGGGGCACACCCTGGCTGAGGAGGACCTGGAGTTCTCTCACTCGGTGCTGCAGAGTCATCCGCACTCTCCCGCCCGTTTGGGAGCTTTGGTATAATCCCCATGGTCCTGACGGAGTCCCCAGCATCCACTTAGGACGTCAGAGAAAATAAGAATTTACTTACCGATAATTCTATTTCTCGTAGTCCGTAGTGGATGCTGGGCGCCCATCCCAAGTGCGGATTGTCTGCAATACTTGTACATAGTTATTGTTACAAAAATCGGGTTATTATTGTTGTGAGCCATCTTTTCAGAGGCTCCGCTGTTATCATGCTGTTAACTGGGTTCAGATCACAGGTTGTACAGTGTGATTGGTGTGGCTGGTATGAGTCTTACCCGGGATTCAAAATCCTTCCTTATTGTGTACGCTCGTCCGGGCACAGTATCCTAACTGAGGCTTGGAGGAGGGTCATAGGGGGAGGAGCCAGTGCACACCACCTGATCCTAAAGCTTTTACTTTTGTGCCCTGTCTCCTGCGGAGCCGCTATTCCCCATGGTCCTGACGGAGTCCCCAGCATCCACTACGGACTACGAGAAATAGAATTATCGGTAAGTAAATTCTTATTTTAACGAACTTTGAACGCTGAATGATTACTGGTGGTTTAATTACCTCAGAAACTGCTGATGAACCAAAAAAATCCAGTGAGTGACAAATAATATCCAGACTTGTTCAAGATAGGTAATAAACTGAATGTCCAGGGGCACAGTACCTCTTGGGGATGTTGTTTGGAAACAAAAGGTGGAAGAAAAAATTATAACTGAAGGAAAAAAAATATTTGAAAAAAAGAAGAAGAAAAAAAGTCTGTTTGTTTAAAATCCGGACTGCGGCGTCCCTCTGGTCTGTATATGAATTAATGCACTTATAGGATGCATGCCTTATTGGAAGCTTTAGACAGTTTTGGAGGATAAAATCAAAGAAGAGGGACTCCGGACTGGTTTTTCCCCCTGGCTCCCTTCACCGGCACTGTGACTGTGTTCAGTCACACGCCGGAGACCGGTCAGCCTGGGTTCAATGACTGTCTTGGGGGGGGGGGGGGGGGGGGGGGATTGCGCGCACAGCGATCGCTCTCAGAGCGGTTCGTTGCTGCACTCCCTCCACCTACAGAGACTCACCTTGATTCTCCTCCTCCGCTGCTACTGCTAACCGCATCAGTGTCAGGCTTTCTCCTCGGTGCTTCTCTTCCGATCGTAGCCGTCAGTCACTTCCTGGTCTTCAGTCACGTGACCGGGTGCCCTCTCTGGTGTGATAACAAGAAAATTAGTGAGTGCGCTGTCAACGGCAGCCTGTATATGGATGGTTAGTCCAAAAGAGTTAGAAACAAAACAGAGAGAAATACTGGCGCCGGCTGGATCTCAAAATAAGGAACGGATACAAATTTATCAATTAAAAAATTAAATCATACATTTATTAAAATTCGTCTAAAAAGTGTATAAATAACACGTGTATTATCAGAGGGGTAATAGTGAAAGGAGTTGAAAGTCTCTCAAATTGACTAAAGACCACTTAGATTTCAAATGGGGCAATAAGCACTGATGATCTGACTAGAACTCAGTCCTCCAAGGAATCCTCATATATTTTTGGTCGTGAATATTACCATGGTCTCAGAAGAAAGTCCCCTTGGTTCTCATTTGCAGATCGAGGTCCAGTAGCAGCAGGGGAATAGGCAGAGACTCCAAAGCAATGCTGTGTATAGAGGTCCTGGAGGATTCAAAGGTCCAGAAATTGCCAGATGATTTACAGTGGAAGCAAGTGAAATGCCCGTGGTCAGATGCAAAGGGGGCTCAACGCGTTTCGCTGGTCTATATCGCCGCCAGCTTCCTCAGGCGACGATATAGGAAGCTGGCGGCGATATAGACCAGCGAAACGCGTTGAGCCCCCTTTGCATCTGACCACGGGCGTTTCACTTGCTTCCACTGTAAATCATCTGGCAATTTCTGGACCTTTGAATCCTCCAGGACCTCTATACACAGCATTGCTTTGGAGTCTCTGCCTATTCCTCTGCTGCTACTGGACCTCGATCTGCAAATGAGAACCAAGGGGACTTTCTTCTGAGACCATGGTAATATTCACGACCAAAAATATATGAGGATACCTTGGAGGACTGAGTTATAGCCAGATCATCAGTGCTTATTGCCCCATTTGAAATCTAAGTGGTCTTTAGTCAATTTGAGAGACTTTCAACTCCTTTCACTATTACCCCTCTGATAATACACGTGTTATTTATACACTTTTTAGACGAATTTTAATAAATGTATGATTTAATTTTTTAATTGATAAATTTGTATCTGTTCCTTATTTTGAGATCCAGCCGGCGCCAGTATTTCTCTCCGTTTTGCCCTCTCTGGTGTAGCTGGTGCTGCTTAATCGTGTCGCTGTTATCAGTCGTATTGATGGAGTGCTCCAACGCGTTTCGGTCCTTGGGGGCCTTCCTCTGGGAGAGAAGTGTATGGGGTTTTCTCATTTTTGTGAATTTAAATAGCATAGTCCGTGGCATCTTCGTTCTGATTGGTTCCCATTCTCCGTGAACTGATTGGTTAAAGCTCTTGTCAATCACATTGTATAGCCAGACTCCACAATACCAAAGTCATCGACACCATAAGAGACCAAGAAGTGATAGACCTTGATAACCTATCCACAATCAGTTCGACCACTGACGTTTCATTTTCTCTACATGACATAGAAGATGACCTAGAATTCGAGACAGCATGACACTCACTAGAACAAGGGTGGCGTGACATACAGTCAGTACTTACATCCCAGCCAGAAGAATCACACACAACCAACACCGGGACCAGACCCAAAATAGTCGAATCCACAGACAAACCATGTGTCAATCAGCATTTTTTAGAACAGGAGATGGGCCCGTCAATGGAACCCGTCACAACACAGAGGAAACCACTGAAAAGAAAAAAGGGAGAGGGAGACGAGGATGTAGAGGGGGACAAAATTGCAAAAAGACAGGACCAAGGATCCACGTCACTCCAGGAAAGGGAATTTTTAACCTTAGCAACGCAACATTAAGCAAAAATCACATCAGTGCCCTAGACAAAGGCCTTAAGTTCGCCCCAACAACCAACATGAATAAATTTAACACATATTTGGACATTCAGAAATTTACACGCAAACTCACCCTTAAAAAATTCTTTCAACAAACACCATTACCACAGCATAAACCACCAGTCACAGACATATACAAACACACTGAACATCGTCCATCATCCACCTTTTATCCAAGTTATGTAATGGGAAAACAGATAGAGACATTTACCAACATGATCCAACATGACATATTTAAAATCTGTGATCAACCATCAAAACAAAGGACCAACATGACAAAAGCCGAACTCAAAGCCCTCACGGATTTAAGTAAAGATGCCACTTTAGTAGTAAAACCAGCCGACAAAGGAGGAGGAGTAGTAATTTTGAACAGTGAGGATTACCTCAAGGAGGGACATAGAATACTTGATGACACCACCACCTATAGGAAACTACCCGCAGACCCTACAGTCAAATTTCAAAAAGAACTCCGGGAACTCCTTAGGAAAGGCTTGGAGATGGAGATCCTGACACTCAAAGAACATTAGTTTTTAGACACACCACATCCAATAATCCCAGTATTTTATTATCTCCCTAAAATACACAAAAACAAACAAAATCCACCAGGGAGACCAATCGTATCCGGAATTAATTCACTCCCTTCCAACCTTTCACAGTACATAGACACCTTTCTATAACCATATGTAGCAGCGCAACCATCGCATCTGAAAGACACAACTGATATATTGAAAAAATTACAAAACATCACATTGCAGGAAGACTTTTGGTTAGTCACATGTGATGTAACATCACTATACACAATAATAGATCATGATCAGGGCATTTCCAGCACACATTACTTTCTCACCAAAGATCAAACAATGGCACCAGCTCAGAGAGATTTCATCGTCGAGTGCATACAATACATACTCACCCATAACTACTTATGGTTTGAGGAAGAGTTTTACCTGCAGGTCACCGGGACGGCCATGGGTACGAGGTTTGCGCCGAGCTATGCAAATCTTTTCATGAGCCACTGGGAGGACCTTTCCATCTGGTCCATGCCGGAGCTCTGCGCGAACCTCGTCATGTGGTCAAGATTTATAGATGATATATTTTTCATATGGAAAGGCAGTCAAGCATCATTAGAAAACTTTTTAAGGTACATCAATAACAATGATCAAAACCTACAATTCACCACTAGTTTTAGTAAAGAAAAAGTCGAATTTTTGGATCTCAACATCTTCATAACAGACAATACGATGCACACGAACACTTTTCACAAACCAGTAGACGTGAATAGTCACATTCTTACATCTAGTGGCCATTATCATAACTGGTTGAAGAATATCCCCACGGGGCAGTTCAAACGTTTACAGAGAAATTGCTCACGCCTGACAGACTACGACATTTAGGGACAAAATCTAAAGAGTCAGTTTATAGAAAAGAACTACGACAGTGCCACCATACAAGAAACATTCAATAAAGTACGTGAACTGGACAGAGGACCACTGTTACAATATAACCCCAAGCAGAAACAAGTTCAGGATGACAACATATACTTTATCACGCAATATTCTAGGAATTCCCATCAAGTTAGCAAAATCATTAACAAATATTGGCCTATTCTGCTACAAGACGAAACACTGGCGAACGTCCTACCACCAAAACCCAAAGTGATATTTAGAAAGGCGCCGGACATTAAGCAGAAAATTGTGAAGAATGATATTGCACCCAAAACACAGAAACAGACTACCATCGACAAAATTGCCATGAAAGGAGGCTTTTACTATTGTGGCGTATGCAAAGCATGCACAACCACTAGAAGCAGGAGTACCAAACCCGTCCATACAGTCACATCCACCTCTAACAAAAAAACAATACAAATAAGATCCATGCTAACCTGTCACAGTAAGGGAGTGATATACATGCTTGAATGCCCATGTCACAAGCAGTACATAGGGAGGACGGTCAGACAACTCAAGATAAAGCTAAGTGAGCACATTCGAAACATAAAAAAAGGAACAGAGGAACATCCATTATCCAAACAATTTTATAACAGCGACCCCACATTACTCACATTTATAGGATTGAAAGAAGTGAAACCCAAATGGCGTGGGGGCGACTTTATTCATCGCATAAATAAAGAGGAACTAAGATTTATGATCGAGATGGACACATTAGTACCCAACGGGCTTAACTTTGATAATGAGGTTAGATCCATCATCTGCAAGTAAGAAACACCACCTGTACACCATATTTGACATTATTTCATGGCAATGAGGATTAAATACATTATGAATGAATACATTATTCAGAACAACCAATTCTGTTCACATCTATTTTATTTTATTTATTTCATATTTTCTATTTATATAAATTTAATTTCATTTTCATCCACTTCCATTCTTATCCTAATTTATTTGCAGTATATTCTTAATCTCAATGTAATTTGCATTCCAGAGTTGCATTTCTATCTATATTTATTTGTGTATACCCTCATTCATCTTTAACTTCCACACCCAATTAACTTCAGCCAGCACCATAACAATGAACATTATAGTCAGAAACCAATCCTCATTCAATTATGTGCCTGGTTTTCAATAGATAAGGCACATGATTGACAGAACTAGAAACCAACCAAGGACAGCACAGGCTTAACACATATGAATATACAATTCATATCCCCATTGGCTATACAATGTGATTGACAAGAGCTTTAACCAATCAGTTCACGGAGAATGGGAACCAATCAGAACGAAGATGCCACGGACTATGCTATGTAAATTCACAAAAATGAGAAAACCCCATACACTTCTCTCCCAGACGAAGGCCCCCAAGGGCCAAAACGCGTTGGAGCACTCCATCAACACGACTGATAACAGCGACACGATTAAGTAGCACCAGCTACACCAGAGAGGGCACCCGGTCACGTGACTGAAGACCAGGAAGTGACTGACGGCTACGATCGGAAGAGAAGCACCGAGGAGAAAGCCTGACACTGATGCGGTTAGCAGCGGAGGAGGAGAATCAAGGTGAGTCTCTGTAGGTGGAGGGAGTGCAGCAACGAACCGATCTGAGAGCGATCGCTGTGCGCGCATTCCCCCCCCCCCCCCAAGACAAGCAGTGAACCCAGGCTGACCGATCTCCGGCGTGTGACTGAACACAGTCACAGTGCCGGTGACGGGAGCCAGGGGGAAAAGCCAGTCCGGAATCCCTCTTCTTTGATTTTATCCTCCAAAACTGTCTAAAGCTTCCAATAAGGCATACATCCTATAAGTGCATTAATTCATATACAGACCAGCGGGACGCCGCAGTCTGGATTTTAAACAAACTGACTTTTTTTCTTCTTTTTTTCAAAAGTTTTTTTACCTTCAGTTATATTTTTTTCTTCCACCTTTTGTTTCCAAACAACATCCCCAAGAGGTACTGTGCCCCTGGACATTCAGTTTATTACTTAATTAAACCCAGCACAGCACAGCATGCTCAATATGCTCAGTTTGGACAATTTATTATAACAAAGTTTCAGAACCTCATTACTAACAACTTATATTGCAATATAATAAACGTTAATTGTGCAACGTATTCAAACAGTGCATTATTTGTTTATACATATATATACATTGATAACTAGAAATCGGGGTTGAGCGCTGTCAAAGTCGGAAAAATATCATGCTACACGTTGCCATATATCCACCCCATGCGCGTGCCTGCTGCACGTGCACATTCTCTCCCGTGCGTGCGGATACTCGCAGCTGCGTGATGGCGCCTCCTCGGCCATGCGCTCGAGCGCGTGGTATGTGCATTTACGGTAGAGTTTGTGTGCGTCTAGCGGGCGACTCAATCGTTAAATAATAAAACCAAATAGTATGTTTTATAGATAATGTTCCCCTTAATAATGACTGTAAGTTTGTTTAATGTAACTGGTCGCTGGACAGAGGAATTCCTCTTTTCATGGTACGAAGGGTCAGACAGGGTTTGAGCAGTTGTGTTTGGTACCTAACTAAAGAACATTTTATTAGAAACAATCCGGTGCTGGTTAGGAAAAGATTAATCGCTCCTGCGTATAGTTATGTCTATTAGTAGTTTCTGGACATTTACTATATTTGCGGTTCATTATCCATGCGGCGGGAATTCTCAGATTCCCTCCCACCTGAGCAGTTTGATATAGTCACAACCCACCTGTTCAAACTAACCTATGACCTTTTGTTATGATGCGAGGAGACATTCCTGTGTCCAATGAACAATGAGATTGTAGGTCCCTTTGTAGTATACTGTACGCAGTGTATATAAGGACAGCCAGCCTGACCAGCTCAGTCTTCTCTTCACAAACGGTTTTCATCTTGACTAACTCGGAGCTGGTACCAGGACTGCGCAGCGATCATTCCCCAGTGTGTGTAAGTTATTCTCTGTGACCATTCTAAATCTCTGTTTGTATTTGCCATATTCTCTCTCTCTGTTATTGTATAAGATTGTGACGATATTGTATATTTATGTGTAGTTAGCCTGCTTAGATATTGATGTTAGCCTGTAGTGTATGAACTGTTAACTGTTTTAACTTTTACATAGCTAGATATTGTTAGTAAAGGTGTTGGAACCTTAGAAAGGTATTGTGTGTTTATTACATTGCTGAGAGCATTCAGAGTGTCTCAATCGCTTAAGAGGCTTTCATACAATAGAGGTTAATTAGCATTGCATTGTGCTCACATTACAAAACCAAGGTTTACAGTACAAACTCAATCTTTCACTGTGTTGCATACAAGGTTTACTGAGTGTAATCCCGTGAGCGTCTGCGCCGCTCGTGTTCTCCTCGTGGTCACGAGCGTACGCTACGCTAGTAGCGTAGCATTACGGTAGTCGGCCGCCTATAGCGTGCTCGACACCACGCGTTAAGTTGTGAGCGAGCGTGTCGCATGTGCGTCTCGACCACGGCTAAGCATCTGCTACGCTAAGTGCGTACCCTTACGGTACCCCATACGCCAATTGCGTACTGAGTCTCTTACCCATTTTATAGTGAATGTTATAAGATAAATAATTAGCTTTATCAATTGGCAGCTCGTCCGTCCTCCACATATCCGCACCAGCGAACACAGACTTTATCTGTCAGCAAGGGCGGGAAGGCAGTATCCCTTCGTATCGGGATACAGTAGTGCTGGCTAGATAAGCGTCTGTTTCGCTGTAGGAGTGCTGGTGGAATCCGGAACCGGAAGGTAAGAACAGTACGCTATTGTCTTCTAAAACTGTTTATTTCTGTTTTGCGTACGCACACACGCACGCACGCACACACCTATATTTCTTTTTTTTTCAGTTGAGTATTTTCACACCTCATTTTCCTGTTTGCCATTTCACAATTGATAACGTGCTGAGAAAGATTTGTTGCTATTGGTAGTTAAAAGTAAAATTAATACGTTAAGGAGTAATTTGTAAAACACGCGCACGGCTTGCCTAAGATACAAGGAAGTTCGGTGTGGTGTTCAGTAGATGATTACACGTTAAAGATCATCTACATTGATATAAACGTGTTAATTGTATTTCTGTGGATATACCTGGCTTGCGTACATGTGTCTCTAACAAAGGGCGGGACTAGCGTACGCGACGCAAGGGCCGACGCACGGAGCGTATATTACGCAACGGAGCGTCTGGGTACGCCCACATAATACAAATCACACGATAGTATTGTTATAGTTAGGCGATAAGGAGGCAACGCGATAATAGCGCAAACCAATCTCAGTGTCCAAAATTTTAAGCTAATAGATCCTTCTCTAGTTGCAACTCCTCGGGATTAGCCTGCGATACTGAATGAAAGGGATTTCTGCGCAGAAACGAAAGTAAAGAGTATATGAGGTGAAAGAGTGTGTATACATATATATAAGTTTCTAATTTTTGGGGTTGAACCACTGGAAATCATCGAGTTCTCGTGAGGTACATACGTTTAAGTGACTGCACGGTGGCTTGGGAGGCATCCCTTGTTAAACATTTAAAAAAAGAGCATTAGAGTATAGCAGACCAGGAGGTCTACTGTAGCACAGACCAGGAGGTCCAGACAGACCAGGAGGTCTAGGTACAGCAGACTAGGAAGTCCGCTATAGATAAAGAGTAAAGGAGCACAACACCAGGAAGGGTTGGTGCGGTACCCATATAGGCCATTAAGCTCTGGCTGAAGGAATTCGCAGCCACAATTTTCGATTCCACTGGTCGCTCCGCACATAAGATTAGTTGCTTATGTGCAGAACGATTGTACCGCACGTAATTGTGTGCATTAGTTAGTAACTTGACCCAGTACCATTTGCGTACGCTAGAGGGGTCATAAACGCTATTTGTACATTCTAACGTGATTTGTGTAATTTTTTTTATTTTAAGGGAGGTTCGCTGGTCACTCGGGAATTCTCTAACAACCAATAGTTACTGGAAAGTGTTAAGTGCTCTTCGGATCACACCCACATGTTCCAGTAAATAGAGGTTCAGGTCGCAGGGGCCCTAGGTCGAGTACGCCAGCGCTAGGGCAGTGTGTGGGCGTATTTGTCGACGTGGGCGAGTGAGTGGAGGTACTCGGTAAACTTCCGCCGCCGGCCTACCCCGGACATCTTGGTTTTTGTAAGGGTTCGCTGAAGACCCTGATTTGAAGGTCAGAGGTAGTGAAAGCAACACCTGCAAAGATGGGGGCCAGTTGTTCAGGTAGGGGGCGATCAACCTCGGTTCGGGTTGACTTAGTAAACCGACCAATCGGGTCGGCAAGGTATGTAATGTGTGAGAAATACGGTTCACACACAGAGGTTTTGTGCGATGAATGGGAAAGAATGACTGTGCATGATGGGGAGAAGTTCCCACGGGTAGGCAGTTTTAGTCCCGAGGTGTTAGTCCCGATGTAGGGAAATTTCTTTTGTGTATTCTGGGAGTCGTCATATTGGTTGGCCTGATATTTAGATGCGTTCGGGTTTTAGCGAAGCGTAAAAGTAATACCAGGGTGATGAGTCTAAGGAGCGAGGACACTGTAATAACAACAACTAATTTGATTTATGACCCAACGATAGAGACAATGTTGTGATGAAAATGTGATTCCACGGTCCGTTTCTTTCACCCGTTTCTCCTTTGTTTTCCTCCAAGGTACAAAGACATCCGCTTGGAAGAAGAATTTGACAACCTCTTTTATACAGACCATTGATGAACTATGCTACAAGCCCCAATTTCCCTAGTGACTTTAACTTTTACGATAGCCCAACACTTAGAGACTGTAACTTTATGGACAATGGAACAACTTTTGCTCGTTATTTATAGCAAAAGCACCGAGAGACATCAGACAACATGTACATCAAGACAAGACATCAGACAAGACCTCAATCGGCGAATGCATATTAAACTCACATAGTTTACGACTGCATTTATAATAATTGCTTCTTATCTTCACCTCTACAACCTTCAGGTAATGACACACATAGTCGATAGGGAATATAGATACAGATATCAGCACTCACATATCCCCCCATTCATGTATCATCAACTAAATGTGCTCCCCCATTTGTTGCAACCAAAAGCCGAACAGAGCTCGGTAAAGTTTGACAGCCCATCCACAGACCCGTAATACGGGATAAGAAGGAATTCAAATGTATACTTCGCAATACCTCGAAGCTTGATTTAAAACACGTACGGCACGATGATACATGACCCCTCAAACATGGATTCATACACACATGCTTCTACTATCTCACTAGGTCATACTTTTTCCCACCTGCTCCTCTCCTCCCTTTACCCAATCATAAAATGGTATTTACATGATGACATATATTTTTCTTTTTGAACTGTTTTAGGAAGTGGCAGTTATTGATGACTGCCAAAGGGTGGACTGTCAAAGTCGGAAAAATATCATGCTACACGTTGCCATATATCCACCCCATGCGCGTGCCTGCTGCATGTGCACATTCTCTCCCGTGCGTGCGGATACTCGCAGCTGCGTGATGGCGCCTCCTCGGCCATGCGCTCGAGCGCGTGGTATGTGCATTTACGGTAGAGTTTGTGTGCGTCTAGCGGGCGACTCAATCGTTAAATAATAAAACCAAATAGTATGTTTTATAGATAATGTTCCCCTTAATAATGTCTGTAAGTTTGTTTAATGTAACTGGTCGCTGGACAGAGGAATTCCTCTTTTCATGGTACGAAGGGTCAGACAGAGTTTGAGCAGTTGTGTTTGGTACCTAACTAAAGAACATTTTATTAGAAACAATCCGGTGCTGGTTAGGAAAAGATTAATCGCTCCTGCGTATAGTTATGTCTATTAGTAGTTTCTGGAAATTTACTATATTTGCGGTTCATTATCCATGCGGCGGGAATTCTCAGATTCCCTCCCACCTGAGCAGTTTGATATAGTCACAACCCACCTGTTCAAACTAACCTATGACCTTTTGTTATGATGCGAGGAGACATTCCTGTGTCCAATGAACAATGAGATTGTAGGTCCCTTTGTAGTATACTGTACGCAGTGTATATAAGGACAGCCAGCCTGACCAGCTCAGTCTTCTCTCCACAAACGGTTTTCATCTCGACTAACTCGGAGCTGGTACCAGGACTGCGCAGCGATCATTCCCCAGTGTGTGTAAGTTATTCTCTGTGACCATTCTAAATCTCTGTTTGTATTTGCCATATTCTCTCTCTCTGTTATTGTATAAGATTGTGACGATATTGTATATTTATGTGTAGTTAGCCTGCTTAGATATTGATGTTAGCCTTTAGTGTATGAACTGTTAACTGTTTTAACTTTTACATAGCTAGATATTGTTAGTAAAGGTGTTGGAACCTTAGCAAGGTATTGTGTGTTTATTACATTGCTGAGAGTATTCAGAGTGTCTCAATCGCTCAAGAGGCTTTCATACAATAGAGGTTAATTAGCATTGCATTGTGCTCACATTACAAAACCAAGGTTTACAGTACAAACTCAATCTTTCACTGTGTTGCATACAAGGTTTACTGAGTGTCATCCCGTGAGCGTCTGCGCCGCTCGTGTTCTCCCCGTGGTCACGAGCGTACGCTACGCTAGTAGCGTAGCATTACGGTAGTCGGCCGCCTATAGCGTGCTCGACACCACGCATTAAGTTGTGAGCGAGCGTGTCGCATGTGCGTCTCGACCACGGCTAAGCGTCTGCTACGCTAAGTGCGTACCCTTACGGTACCCCATACGCCAATTGCGTACTGAGTCTCTTACCCATTTTATAGTGAATGTTATAAGATAAATAATTAGCTTTATCAGCGCTGTGTAAACACACATTTGGACATTATTGTTACAACAAGAAGGGACCGACTTGTTAAACATTAGCAGTACTTCCCGTAACACATTGTACTTCTGTGCGCAGTCCGCCCACCTTTTGCTTGTATTGTTCAAGACAGGAACAACAGTAAATCTGGGCACATACTGAGCGATATATCGCCTGTTCAATCAAACAGCCGATATATATCGCAAGCTCGTCAGCAGGTGTGTATCCCCCGATATGTCTGTGAATGACGCCATTCACAGACATATTGATACATTCCTGCAGCACAGCCAATGGCTGATATATCTACAGATGTATCAGTGCATCTGGCCGTGTGTACGGGCAGGTGCAGGGAACGCCTGTGACTGACATCTCAACTGAGTGAGCACATTTAAATGCGTGCCCAGTTGTGACATCAGGGACAATACATCAGGTGGACAAGTAGTAAGAGTACATGCTCTTACCAATCGTCAGATAGGTCAGCAGATTGTCTGAACGGCCGATCTGTCGACCTGTACCAAGCTTAACTCAAATGACCTTGCATTACAACCAGGGGCGTCGGAACTGGGGGGGCAAGGGGGCAGCTCGCCCCCCAAACTTAGAGAGGCGCCAATCATCTATGTACAGTGCTCCTGCGGGCGGCTACATTCACTGCACGGAGCGGAGTAGCGATGTGTGGTCAGGTGAAAGACCGCACATTACATCCTCCGCTCCGTGCAGTGAATGTAGCAGCCCGCAGGAGCATTGTCTATAATACTTAGCCCCTCCCACTCCCTGATGGTCCCGTACTCCCGGCCAGCCCATACAGCACGCAGGGGTGGGGGGTCCGAGTACCTAGAAACCCCCCCTGTGCGCGATGTCACTGACGCATGTATGTCTCAGACAGAAACTCCATCCCGATCAATGCTGCTGCGCTTCCCTTGGGCCTTCAGTCAGGGATCGCGGCAGGGGGTAGCCACGGGGGTCCGGTTTCAGGGAAGCTGCTGCAGCGCATACAGTAGCTCCTTACAGCGCTGCACTCCTCTCCTCAGCACGGCTACGGACACAAGGTGAGGGTGCCTGCTGTGCTTAGCTCACCTTAGATAACTGTACTGCAAGGGCAAATGGGAAGTGCTGCTACACAGTATACTTTACTTGACATGCTCACTTCCATGCAACAGTGTATGATGTGTAAAATATGTATATGTGTATATGATATATAGAAATTATATGTGTGTGTCTGAATCCCATTTATATGGAAACCCCCCATACAAATACTGTTTTCCCCTGCAGCCTCACCTATAAAGCAACGTACTGCTGCTATGCGCCGATCCAAAGCTCCTCCTCCACAGTGCTGCAAGTGTGGCGGTATGGGGCGGTACTGTGTACCGGTAAGAAATTCCCAGACGGTACATAGTACCGCTGGACCGCCACCTTGCAGACACCGTGTCAGAGAGAGGAGAGCGCAGCATACGCCTCTCTTCTCCTGCCTACCCAGTCAGCCCGGACTTCGGTGACCGGTGGGCTCTCCTCCTTCTGCAGCAGCGTCGGCGTCCTGTATATTAGATCTGGCGCCAGTTCACGAGCCAATCAGAGCGGCAATCAGGAGCCACCGCCGCCGGACAATGAGTACTTATTGGCTCACGGACTGGCACCAGATCTAAGATACAGGACGCCACCGCAGGAGGAGAGGAGACCAGACTGAGTGGGCAGGAGAGGGGCAGGAGAGTCGTGTGCTCCACTCTCCTCTCCCCGACATTCACACTGCACAGCCGGTCCCAGACAGCAGCAACAGCAACAATGGTGAGTTGCACTGCTGGGGGCATATCTGGCACTGTGGGGGCATGTGTATTTGGCAACATGGAGGCATATCTGGCAGCGTGGGTGCATATCTGGCACTGTGGGGGCATGTGTATTTGGCACTGTGGGGGCATATCTGACACTGTGCAGGCATATCTGGCACCGTGGTGGCATATCTGGCACCGTGGAGGCATATGTGTATCTGGTACTGTGAGGGCATAGGTGTATCTGTTACTGTGGGGGCATATGGGTATGTGGCACTATTGGGGGCATATGTGTATCTGGCACTATTGGGGGCATATGTGTATCTGGCACTGCACTATTGGGGTCATATGTGTATCATGCTCCCATTTTAATTGGCCACGCCCCATATGGCCACACCCATTTTCCGGCACGCGCACACATTACCACAAAGATTTTTTTTCTACTTGCACCACTGCTCCTCCGCCAACCGCAGCGCCTCCATCCCTGGATCTCCCGGGCTCTTTTCTATTGTGCCTCCTTCTTCTCCTATCCTGGTACCGCCTCCCCATCCTCTGTGGCTCCGCCCCCAGGTCTGAGGCCTTCTCAGTCCTCACAAGGCACTGAAGGCAGGCACCACTGTTCTGCGGCATAGGATATCTGATTTCCCACAGTGCTGTCATTGGCTGCAGCAGGAGCACCATAGAAACACCACAGGTATGTTGAAAGGGAGGGTTAAATGATATAATAATAATAAGAATAATAATAATAATAATAATAATAATAATAATAAATATAAGGTTACTAAATATAAGGGGGTTATTAATATTATTATCATGGTTGGGTAGTCATTATGGGGGTGAAAGGGTTTAGATGAAGAGCTATTGCTTTTATTGGACTTAAAGAAAATTAAATTCTTATTTTGATTGTAGTGAGGGAGGTAATGAAGGGGTTAATATATTCAATTAATTGATTAGTGAGGGCTAATGTTGGTAATGAGATGTGATGTAGTTAATATCCCGGCTGTTGGGATCCCGGCGTTCAGGATCCGGGAATGCCGACAGTGCTCGCCGAGGCTATTCCCACTCGTGGGTGTCCGCCAGGATATCATTACCATCCCATACGGATATACGGATGTAGCCATGCTCATCGTTGCCGTATGTGCTGCACTGTGACTGTGGGGTCTATTTACTAAGCCTTGAATGGAGATAAAGTGCACGGAGATAAAGTACCAGCCAATCACCTCCTAACTGCCATGCCACAGGCTGTGTTTGAAAAAAGACAGGAGCTTATTGACTGGTTCTTTATCTCCAGTGACTTTATCTCCATCCAAGGCTTAGTAAATAGACCCCTATGTGCAGTCGGCGATCACATTTCATAAACTATGAGGCATTAACTATGAGGGGGTAAAATTGAGAGATTCATCAATTCAGGGGTGCCAAAATGAGATTATATCTTGCCCTCCCCCCAACCTAAAAACGTTCTGACGCCCCTGATTACAACATTGTTGTGCAAAAGAATAACCTTATCGGGTTCCAATTGTTTCAGCTAAGAACATGAAACTGATGCTACAGAGGGGACCAGCTAACCAAAATTGAAGAGTTGAAAAATGGAAAAATGCCTGTATGGACAAATCTTGGTTTCTGCTGTGACGTACAGTACAATACAGTATGGTCTGAATTTGGTTAAAAAGCATAAAATCATCCTTTAACAGTACAATCTGCTGGTGGCAGTAGTGCAGTAATGGGGAAATATTTCTTCTCACAGATTTTAGACCCCTTAATTCCAGCTAAGCATGGTTTAACGACGCAGTTTACATATTTTTGCTGACTATGGGCCTAATTCAGAGTTGATCACAGCAGCAAATTTGTTAGCAGTTGGGCAAAACCATGTGCACTGCAGGGGGGGGGGGGGGGGGAAGGGGTGGCAGATATAATATGTGCAGAGAGAGTTAGATTTGGATGGGGTGTGTTCAAACCAGTGGCGTGCGGTGAGGTCGGTGAGGTCGGTGGCTGGGGAGGCACAAGCAGCCTTTCATCCCCCCCCCCCCCCCATAGAGTGGAAAAAAAAAAAAAAAGTATAGCCCCCTCCCCACATTCGTGAAACCAGCACCGAGCAGAACCAGCTAGGGGGGGGGGGTAATGCCATAGCAGGGGAGACACTCGGTATGGGGTCCCCCTGCCATAACATTAATCTGCCCCCCCAAACCAGTCAGCCCAGGGCTGGAATTCCTCGGAAGTGGGGACCCCAAAAAATAAACATGGGGTCCCCCTCCCGAGCAATAACCAGCACTGGGCTGATAGCCCAGTGCTATGCCCCGCACCCCTGGTGGCGGTGGGTGCGGGGTTCATAGTTAATATTGTTCTTGACAGGTGGCCTACAGGTCCCAGCAAGCCTGCCCAGCATGCTGGCACTTGGAGAACCACAAGTGCCAGCATGCCCGGACATAAATGGCCCGCTGGCACCTGTGGTCCACCTGTAAAGAACAGTAATATTGTTCTTTACAGGTGGCCAACAGGTCCCAGCAAGCCTGCCCCAGCATGCTGGCACATGGAGAACCACAAGTGCCAGCATGCCCGGACATAAATGGCCTGCTGGCACCTGTTCTCCACCTGTAAAGAAAATATTAAAATAAAAACACCAGTCTCTTTAAAAAAAAAAATAGTTTATTTGACAGGGTCTTCACCTGGGGGCGGCGGCCTTTAAGCTCTTTTGCATGGCCGCCGCCTCCCAGGGCTTCCGGCGTCTTCACCTGGGGGGCGCCATCTCCCCAGGGCTTCCAGCGTCTTCCTCCGGCGTCTTCACCTGGGAGGTGGCGGCCATTAAGCTCTTTTGCATGGCCGCCGCCTTCCCCAGGACTTCCAGTGTCTTCACCTGGTGGGTGGCGGCTGCTAAGCTCTTTTGCATAGCCGCCGCCCATCCAGGACTTCCGGCATCTTCAGCCTTCAGGAGCTCTTCTCCGCTCCTCCTCAGCCGTCGGACTGACAGCCGCTCCCTCACGCTGACTTATATAAGTCAGCCAGAGGGGGCGGAGCGATGACGCAGCGAGCCGTGATTGGCTCGCGGCGGCCATCTTCAATTTCAAAAATGACGCTGAGGCGCCATTTTTGAAATGGGTTACCGCTCCGCTGCCAAACTCTGCATCGCCGCCGCCCGCACCTCCGCCGTCACCCGCCCTCCGCCGCCTACACCGCCGCCGCCCGCACCTCCGCCGCCAGGACCTCTGCCGACACCCGCACCTCCGCCGCCAGCACCTCCGCCGACACCCGCACCTCCGCCGCGCCCACAACAGTGATTGACAGCGGATCCAGTGACGGATCCGCTGGCCAATCACTGTGGCCTGACTGACAGGGGACGTGCTTTCATAGGTTGAAAGCACGTCCCTGTGTGAAAGCGGCACCACTAATGGTGCCGCTTTCCTATGCTATTTTAATGGGCTTTTAATGCCCATTGCTAGGACCCGCCTGCTCCCGCCCCCCGCTCCCCATACTTTTCCCTATCTGACCGGGAGGCACCGCGATCGGTGCCTCCCAACCCCATTTAGACAGGGATAATGGTTACATTGATATAAAGGAGATACTTATGACACAGAATATGTGTCATAAGTATCTTCTTTATATTATTTTAATCATTAACGACAGGGGAGGCACTGCCTCCCCTGACTGCACGTCCCTGGTTCAAACTGAAATCTAAATTGCAGTGTAAAAATAAAGCAGCCAGTATTTACTCTGCACAGAAACAAAATATCCCACCCAAATCTAACTCTCTCTGCACATGTTATATCTGCCCCCCCCCCCCCCCTACAGTGCACATGGTTTTGCCCAAATGCTAACAAATTTGCTGCTGTGATCAACTCTGAATTACCCCCTATGTGTATTTCTTTAAGGCCAGTTATCTTCTTTGGCTTCTTCCAGCAGAGTAATGTACCATGTCATGCCATGACTAAGACCCGATACGGGTAGAAACGCGTCGGCACAATTGTAAAGAGTTACCAGGTGAGCGCTCAATGCCAATGATGAACACAGCAATAAAAAATAAACTAATTTATTACAGAAACTGACAACATATAACACATTAAAATAAATAGGACCACACTACAATAATCATATAAAACTGAGGTTCCGGAAACCTCTAGATGCACAATGGTAAGAACTAATCATAAGTACTCAGAAGGTAGTCATAATACCTAAGTTAAGAGATGAATCTCTAATAGCTTTTATCTGTAATTAATTACTCGCCCAAATGTAAAAGACACAAGAATATTTAGCACAACCGTGCATATGGGTGTCCTCAAGGTGATATGAGTTCAATTCCAATATGGAAAGAGTTCATCGATTTCCAGATTTGGTAAATATACGAGCGGTGCAAATATTTAGAATTTGTGAAATAGCTGTTACTCACAGACTTGGCAGTTTTTCCTTTGCTGCACCGCAGTGGTGTATTAGTAGCCGCTCTTTATCACCCTGTGCACGGGTGAGACATCCGTCAGCGGCGGGACTCGTCAGCGGCGTTGTCCGTCTGCAGCGGAAGCGGGGAGCCGCTCTCTCCTCCGACAGAATGTGAGTACACCAGTGCAACGTTCTCCACCCCCAGTACTGATGGAGTAATGCTCACCAGGGTAAAACACAAGGCGTTCCCGGTGTGATCCAGGGGATTGAATAGTGCAGTCGCGCTGGAGGTTTAAGCAATTGCCGGCAAATGCTGGAATCAGCTGCTGGGAGGACACACTCCAATTCTTGTGGGCAATAAGGTATTAGGGCTCCTTCTCTCTGTACCCTCTTTACAATTGTTCTGTTGCTTGAGGAGGCTGGCTACCTCCTTACCAGGTGGCAGCTAATCCCAGGGTGCACACACACACAGGTCTGCCCAGCGCCATCAATACCTCTATTCTTTTTCTTGTAGAAACGCGTCGGCGGCTGATGGTGGATTTGGTCACTATAATTACAGTGTGGTAACAACGTGCTTCTGGTAGCACAGCGAGAGGAGCGACACAGGACGGCAGCAAAGGTAGCGGGGAGAGAGAATCACCGAGAGGCGTCTAGCGGAGAAACCATACCACGGACACCAGATAACACAGGTGGAGTGGAAGGTTTTGGACAGACGTCTGCAGTTATAGCTGAGAGGTCAGGTACGAGCCGGCAGCACCGAGTACAAACGACCTGAGGCGGAGAAGCAGTACTGTTTAATAAGAGAACGTCCAGGGAATCCGGTGAGATAACTCATTTTTTTGTGACCGCTGTTATCTGTGCATAACCAAGAGAACGCTGTGAACCGAAATGCTTATTAATGCCTATAGAGACTTTCTATGAATAAAAGAGACTTTTTTTTTATGAATTGGGAATACAGTGTGATATATTAATTGGAAGAAACGGAGTTTCTGACAGCTTCAGTAAAAGAGACAGCGCTGAGAGTCTTTAAAGGACATTTGCTTGTGTCTGGTTGTATTCCTGCTGATGGGCTGATCAGCTGTTTCCGATAAAAGACACAGCTGCAGTCTCTAATAAGAGCGCTTTTGGATGAGTTTCCATATATTCCTGCGATCAGATAGTTGCGGCCCAGGAGGAGTGAAAATTCACCCTGTACAAGTGTGGGAATGCATGTGTACGCTGTGCGAAAATTCCCCTCACTCAGTGGATAGCTGCAAAGCCGTTCGCATCACACTCACTATCGAATGTTTTTCCCATTCTGTGCAGTGTGTGCAGTCTGTGTGTAGTTCAATGCTTACTCCTCCAGTGCGAAGGAATCAGGCTGATCAGAGCCGGAGCTGACTTCACACACCCACCCTGAAAACGCTTGGGAACGCCTGCGTTTTCTCAGACACTCTCAAAAAATGACCAGTAACCACCCACAAACGTCCTCTTCTTGTCAATAACCTAGCGAACAGCCGTGTGATCAAAATTTTCGCACAATCCTGTTGCTGTATAGCCGCATAAGTGCTCATTCCGATGCATACGCATGTGTAGTACTTCGATAATCGTCCGCTGTGCACAGCAGCGGTCAGGTCGAAGGGCCTAATTTGTTAGCTAATGGGCAAAACCATGGGGGTCATTCCGAGTTGTTCGCTCGTTATTTTTTTCTCGCAACGGAGCGATTAGTCGCTAATGCGCATGCGCAATGTCCGCAGTGCGACTGCGCCAAGTAAATTTGCTATGCAGTTAGGAATGTTACTCACGGCATTACGAGGTTTTTTCTTCGTTCTGGTGATCGGAGTGTGATTGACAGGAAGTGGGTGTTTCTGGGCGGAAACTGGTCGTTTTATTGGTGTGTGCGGAAAAACGCTACCGTTTCTGGGAAAAACGCGGGAGTGGCTGGAGAAACGGAGGAGTGTCTGGGCGAACGCAGGGCGTGTTTGTGACGTCAAACCAGGAACGAAACTGACTGAACTGATCGCTATGTGTGAGTAGGTCTGGAGCTACTCAGAAACTGCTAAGAAGTGTCTATTCGCAATTCTGCTAATCTTTCGTTCGCAATTTTGATAAGCTAAGATTCACTCCCAGTAGGCGGCGGTTTAGCGTGTGCAAAGCTGCTAAAAGCAGATTGCGAGCGAACAACTCGGAATGACCCCCTATGTGCACTGCAGGTGGGGCAGATATAACATGTTCAGAGAGAGTTAGATTTGGGTGGGTTATTTTGTTTCTGTGCAGGGTAAATACTGGCTGCTTTAATTTTACACTGCAATTTAGATTGCAGATTGAACTCACCACACCCAAATCTATCTCTTTCTGCACATGTTATATCTGCCTCCCGTGCAGTGCACATGGTTTTGCCCAATTGCTATCAAAAATCCTGCTGCGATCAACTTGGAATTACCCCCATGGTTTTGCCCATTAGCTAACAAATTTGCTGCTGCGATCAGGTCTGAATTAGGCCCTAAATCGGACCCTTGGAGCATTAATCTGCAGCTGGCAACTCTGCGGAAACTTCACCATGATCCAGAATCTCTAAGGAATATTTCCTGCATGCCACAAAATATTCAGGCTGCTCTGGGGGTGAAGGGGGTCCTACTCATACTTGCCTACTTTCCTGGATCCTGTGGGAGACACACGGTTTTCTGGGTAGTCCCTCCACAGCCCTGGAAGAGTGGGCACCTCTCCTGCATTCTGCCCACTTCCTAGTGAAGTGAGCAGAATGGGGAGATATATACAGTGAAACTGTGGTCCCAACGGAGGGGATAGGGCCTAATGACACAATTCTATGCTCATTACATCATTTTAGTCCAGCCCCTATGCAAATACATTCCAATCACTGCAATTTCCCAGTGAGTGGGTGGGGCCTAATTATGAAATTAGCCAGGCTTCACCCCTGCCAACGCCCAACTCCTCTCCAGGCATCTCTAGAAGTCAGCCAGTCACAGAACCTGTGTAATTCATGAGTGTCCCTATTTAAAAGGATAGTATGATAAGCCTAGTTAGATGATTGCAGCAGGTGAGAAGTTGGGGTGCACCTGGGAAAAAGTATTAGGATACAAAAGCATTGCCCTTTTAAGTTTCAGGCTTAAACACACTGGAAACCGGCACTTTTGCAAGCTGCTGCTTAGTAGAAGAATTCCTTTGTCTTACTTGTCTAGAAAGATTAGCAGACCTAAAATAGAGCAAAATAAAGATCTATGGGCCTAATTCAGCATGGGTTGTAGTTGTGTGAAAATTTGCACAACTACAACTTTTTACACTAGCATGCGGTACCTAGCACATGGCAAGTCCATCCCACATGCCATCCCCCCCCCCCCCCCGCTATCATGCAAACGTTTCGCTCAGCATGGGTAACTGTGCAGTTACCCATACTGTATATACAGCACAAAAAATCTATTCAAAATAATATGCAGAAAATAAATTTTCAGTTGTCAGATATGAAAACTATATTAATATGAAATCGCTTTACATAAATCAGAACATCTCACCAAATAAATATTACAAAATTAATATTGCTTCTAAGAAATGCCAATAAACTCTTCTCACACCCAAATCAAATAAAAATTATTAAAAATCCAAATTTATCAAAATTATTAAAGTAATGCATTTACCCTCATATCCAGAAATTGTTGAGGTCATTTACTTTCTACTTTTATAGTTATAAATGTGAAAAACAATAAATCAACAGCAAAAGTACATTAAGACACTAGAGCCATAAATTAAGTGATGGTGGCCATTTTGTTGAAGCTAGTATTCATAAACACAGGCATATACATATACAATGATTCTAGCACTTGATAACAATGTGTTGAAGTTTATTTAATGCTGCACTAACTGGGAGGTTAATAGAAGTAGAGGATGAAATGTTTGTTGCATTGGGTAGCTTATGTGCAAGTAATGGAGGAGACTTAATAGAGGTGGGATGACACAGTGATAGTAAAGAGAAGAAGAATGGTCCAGGAATCTCCCTTTATGTAGCGGTTATATAAATTATATATATATATATATACACTGCACACAAAAATAAAGGGAACACTAAAATAACACATCCTAGATCTGAATGAATGAAATATTCTTATTGAATACTTTGTTCTTTAAATAGTTGAATGTGCTGACAACAAAATCACACAAAAATTATCAATGGAAATCAAATTTATTAACCCATGGAGGTCTGGATTTGGAGTCACCCTCAAAATTAAAGTGGAAAAACACACTACATGCTGATTCAACTTTGATGTAATGTCCTTAAAACAAGTCAAAATGAGGCTCAGTAGTGTGTATGGCCTCCACGTGCCTGTATGACCTCCTTACAACCCACACAAGTGGCTCAGGTAGTGCAGCTCATCCAGGATGGCACATCAAGCAAGCTGTGGCAAGAAGATTTGCTGTGTCTGTCAGCGTAGTGTCCAGAGCATGGAGGCGCTACCAGGAGACAGGCCAATACATCAGAAGATGTGGAGGAGGCCGTAGGAGGGCAACAACCCAGCAGCAGGACTGCTACCTCCGCCTTTGTGCAAGGAGGAACAGGAGGAGCACTGCCAGAGCCCTGCAAAATGACCTCCAGCAAGCCACAAATGTGCATGTGTCTACTCAAACAATCAGAAACAGACTCCATGAGGGTGGTATGAGGGCCCGACGTCCACAGGTGGGGGTTGTGCTTACAACCCAACACCGTGCAGGACGTTTGGCATTTGGAGAGAACACCAAGATTGGCAAATTCGCCACAAATTAAAGCAGGTTCTCACTGAGCACATGTGACAGACGTGACAGAGTCTGGAGACGCCAAGGAGAACGTTCTGCTGCCTGCAACATCCTCCAGCATGAGCGGTTTGGCAGTGGGTCAGTAATGGTGTGGGGTGGAATTTCTTTGGGGGGCCGCACAGCCCTCCATGTGCTCGCCAGAGGTAGCCTGACTGCCATTAGGTACCGAGATGATATCCTCAGACCCCTTGTGAGACCATATGCTGGTGCGGTTGGCCCTGGGTTCCTCCTAATGCAAGACAATGCTAGACCTCATGTGGCTGGAGTGTGTCAGCAGTTCCTGCAAGACGAAGCCATTGATGCTATGGACTGGCCCGCCCGTTCCAAAGACCTGAATCCAATTGAGCACATCTGGGACATCATGTCTCGCTCCATCCACCAACGCTACGTTGCACCACAGACTGTCCAGGTGTTGGCGGATGCTTTAGTCCAGGTCTGGGAGGAGATCCCTCAGGAGACCATCCGCCACCTCATCAGGAGCATGCCCAGGCGTTGTAGGGAGGTCATACAGGCACGTGGAGGCCACACACACTACTGAGCCTCATTTTGACTTGTTTTAAGGACATTACATCCAAGTTGGATCAGCCTGTAGTGTGTTTTTCCACTTTAATTTTGAGGGTCACTCCAAATCCAGACCTCCATGGGTTAATAAATTTGATTTCCATTGATAATTTTTGTGTGATTTTGTTGTCAGCACATTCAACTATGTAAAGAACAAAGTATTTAATAAAAATACTTCATTCATTCAGATCTAGGATGTGTTATTTTAGTGTTCCCTTGATTTTTTTGAGCAGTGTATATATATATATATATATATATAAATATATATACAAAGTGGTTGAAGTGGGCCGGTATGCAGCGGTATGGCATACCGGCACTTCGTTCCCACTAATACGGAAGTGGGATATTTTTCTTGAATGAAAAAGAGTGCAGCAGGAGGTGGGGGAAGTGGCCAGCCTACTGTGCTCACTGGATGCTGGTCCCGTCCCTACCCGGCGCCCACGTGGGGTGCACCCGGGTCTTGTCCCTGCCGCCGCCGGACCCCTGCCAGGCGTCCACGTGTGGTGCACCTAGCTCTCGTCACTGCTGCTGCCAGAGCCCCTGTCACTGCTGCCGCTGGAGCCCCTGTACCTGCCGCAGATGCCCCTGTACCTGCGGACTGGTAGGCTAATATGAAATGACAATACCCACTATGTCCGTCTCTCGCCTTGCATCCCCTTTTCACCCTGCACCCCCCTCTCACCCTGCAACCCCCCTCTCACCCTGCGTCCTCTCCCACCCTGCACCACCCCTCTCAACCTGCGTCCTCTCCCACCCTGCACCACCCCTCTCACTCTTCATCCTCTCCCACTTTGCACCACCCCTCTCATCCTGCACCACCCCTCGCACCCTGTGTTCTCTCCCACCCAGCATCCCCACTTTTTCTCTGTCCCTCTCCCCAATATATCCTCCTCCCACCCTGCACCCCCCTTTCACCTGGTGCCTCTCTTCCATCCTGCTTCCCCCCTCTTCCTGTCCCTCTCCCCAATATGTCCTACTCACACTCTGCATCCCCCCTCACTCTGCATTCCCCCTCACCCTGCATCCCCCCTCTCACCCTGCGTTCTCTCCCACCCAGCATTCCCCTCTTCCTCTGTCCTTCTCCCCAATATATCCTCCTCCCACCCTGCATCCTCCCTCTCACCTGGTGCCCCTCTCCCACCCTGCAACCCTCTCCCATCCAGTGTCCCAATCCCTAATGTCCCTCTCCCACCCTACATCCTCTCCCACACAGTGTCCCAATACCCAATATGTCCCTCTCCCACCCGGCATCCCCCCTTCCTCTGTTCCTCTCCCCAATATGTCCTCCTCCCACCCTGCATCCCCCCTCTCACCCAATGCAGCCATCCCCGTCAGTCCTTCATCCACCATGTGTCCTCCCTCTCATCCAGTGCCTCTTAAGCTACTTGTGCCTTTGCCTCATTCACCATTTGTGTCATTGCCCTTGTGCCTCTGCTTCCCTCCCCACCTGCCTCTCTGCCCTCTACCTGTGTCCCTTCCCCCTTCACCACCTGTGTCTCTGCCCCCCTCTCCACCTGTATCTCAGCTATCTACCAGTGTTTCCACCTGCCTCTGCCTTCTCTCTAGTTGCGCTTCCACTACCCTCCCCAAATGCATCTCTGCCTCCCACCCACCTGTATCTCTGCCCCCTTTCCACCTGTATCTCTCCCCCTCCCCACCTATGTCTGCCCATTCTCTCTACCTGTGCTTCCTCCTCTCTCTTCACTTGTGTCCCTTCACTACCACCTTCTGTGTCTGCAATATCTTCTAGGAGAGAGGACACATCTCCCAGCCCACCCACAGTGCCCTGCGTCGTGAAGTGCCGCAGCGTTTGGGAGGGAAAGGAGGATACTGAGCCTGATACACAATCACTGGCAGACACTGAAAAACAGGCTGCAGCAGACGTCCACAGTCCAGCAGCAAGGCAGGTCAGTGAGCCCAGCAGCAACAGGTGCAACAGTAAAGTGCATGCACCTGGCAGTGACTGGCCCCACCTCGCCCTCAGTCACAGATATTGGCGTGTGGGGTATGATGATGATTAGGAGGAATGAGGAAGGAGAGCTCTACTGTGGAGTGATGTCCATAAGAGGCTGTACCTGGCATTATGTGTATAAGAGACACTATTTTGCAGTGAATACCGGACATTACTGTGCTGTGTAATGTGACTAATGGACACTACTGTGCAGTTTAATATGAATATCAGAACACTACTGTGCGTTGTAATGTTAAATTCTATGGCCACGTCCCTAACCTATAAAACCATGCCCCTATTTTTTTGGCACACGTCTTCAGGGTGCATTATCCCTATTTTAAATATATGGGTACCAATTCTGTTTCTGGCTCAGGGCAGCAAACTATTTAGGTACAGCACTGGTGTTGGGGAGGGGAGTATGTCCCCTCCCCTCATTTCGAGATCCTGCGCACGTCTAAGCCAGCCACCCATGGACTGATGCACTGTAGTGAGTAGTCATCCAGAGTAGTCCATACCATCACCAAGACCAAGTCTGCACCCTTCCTGCTCCTATACACAACTGTCCCTTTTTTATCTTCTACTCCTACCATCCTCAGGCCCATCCCATCCTTTCTCCCTATCCTGCCTGTACTGCTTCACTCTAAACTTCTTCCACCTCTGGAGCTGCTCTGTAGAGACCAGAGCAAAGAGACAGAGACAAATGTAGTGTGGGGAGGCAGAGTAGTGATGTAGTGTGGGGATGTTGTGCAGTGGGGAGGTAGGGCAGTGATGTTGTATAGGGAGGAAGTGCAGTGATGTTGTGTGGGGAAGTAGTGCAGGGTTGTAGTGTAGTGATATATTTCAGAGATTCAGCCTGTGGAAGTAGAGTAGTGATGTAGTGTGTGGAGGTAGTGCAGAGATGTGGTATAGTGAAATAGTGCTAGGATGTAGTGTTGGGAGGCAGATCAGTTATACTATATAGTGCATGGATAAGGTATGAGTAGGTAACAGTAATGTAGTGTTGGGAGATAGTTTGAGGAGGTGTAGTGTGGGGTGGTAGCAAAGTGATATACTACGGGTATGTACTGCAGGGAGGTAGTGTAGTGATGTAATGTGGAGAGTTAGTTCGGTTATACTGTATACAGTAGTGCACGGATGAGGTGTAAGTAGGTAACAGTAATGTAGCGTTGGGAGGTAGTTTGGGGATGTATAGTGCGGAGATGTAGTGTAGTAGTGATATAGTGAAGAGATGTAATGTTGAGAGGAAGTGAAGTGATGTAGTATTCCACCACTCCCCCCTGCCCAGCGGGAAGAAATTCTCTGAAGCGCTAATCACACTCACTGCGCAACACACAATAGGCCCATTAAAAATTTCAGCTCCAGGCCCATGTGGACCTTAATCTGGCACTGCACCCAACTCTCTAGTACAGCTGGCATGCCGATCCCCACTTACCCCTATACATCCAGCACCATGCATACCCGCTCCCTGTAAACAGCTGCAGCTCAGTGTGGTGCATCTATGTTATCACCGCCCCACACCCCCAGAGCAGCCAGGTTGGTACATAACATATGAGATTACAAGAGATAACAGTGATTTCTTGTAATTCTCCTGTAGCATGTTTTCACTGGTCAGCTCCTCCTAGACCCCGACTGCCAATGCTTCACATTGTCACCTGACATGGCCACCTGTAGGTCTCTCCTGTTCCCTCAGGTGCTGCTATGCCCATCGGGTGCCTCAGGTGAGCTAGCCGAGTGCGGGTAACTGGATGCTGATTCCTATGCTAGGGAGATGGAGGGGAACCACCCACTGTCCTCAGCCAAACACTCCCTACACTGGGAGAATCTACTGTCCTGTGCCCCAGGTGTGTAACAGGGTGCCGGTCCCTCAGTGGGTGCCAGATGCTGTGTATCCCCTTCTGGCACTGGGTGCTGTGTACCCCCTCTATGCCTAGTGCTGGTCCCTCAGTGGGTGCAGTGTCTTCACCTTTCTCCCTGGTGCTGGGCAGTGAGTGGGTGGTGGTCCTCACCACTGTCCCTGTTTCTGGACCCTCAGTGAGTAACTTGTATAAGTGGCTCTACTATGTGGTGTAACATGTATAAGGGGTACGTATTACTGGTTGGTGTAATGTGAATAATGGCCACTAATGTTTGGTGTAGGCTAATGTGAATTAGTACTATTCTGTGACCACACACCTTCCTCCTTCGCACTGAGCTCCACAAGGTCTAGAATCGGCCCTGCCAGTGAGACAGGTACAGTCTAAGTATTGATACAGAAGGGAACATGCTTTCAGTACATGGGGGTGCTAGCATCCGAATGGTATATTGTGTATAATTTTGGGATAATCAAGGTCTGATATTCTTACTGAGTATATTATGAATGGCTGTCTCTTTCCCCAAATTTCGTCAGTAATACTGACTGTGATGACACATGTCCTATAAATAAATGTAATACTGATATTTCAAAATCATTTCAACAACAAGATAATACTAAGGGCCTAATTCAGTCCCCGTCAATGACGTGTGAAAATTGATATGAAGTGATTTGTGCACATCTGTTCATGTGTGTACGCTGGTATGCACATGTGCAAGGCAGCGTACATGCATGTGCAAGGTCTGATCTGTGTTCTATTCAGAGTGCAGTTTGAGACCTGGTGGGGGGCAGGAATGGGGTGTCGGTGTCGTGTTTTGTGGGCGTTGATGCTACTTTTAAGGGACGCGGTCGAGACAACGGAAGCATTTCCGGACCATTGCTGTGCGGGGCGCGGTTTCTGCATGAAGCCACACGCAGCCGCTGCAACCCAAAATATGGGGCTAGCCATCTGCCTTCACAGTTAAGCTGCGAGGGCAGGACCCGGCATGCGGGACAGACTTGCCCTGTTCTGGGCGTTGCCCTGCATGTTAAATAATTTGATTGTAGATGCAGTTTTTTGCACATCTACGATCAGGTCTGAATTACCCCCTAATTTTGGTAACCAGGGTACTGTATATGATATAATTTTCGAGATAGAATCTTAAGTAACTTGTTGCACCCACATAAAATACTTTAAATGAAAAATTTGATTTTAGGTAAACATATTATTCTCTGTTGAGCAAAATAAATATTCAGCAGAGTGGTTCTTATAGTTTTCAAAGCTCTGTAACCATATGATGTATGTTCTGGAAAGACGTCTTATAACATTGACAATTATACTGGTGATTTATATTTCCTTCAAAACTATACCTCTAGTTATAAAGTGTATTAAAAATATGTTCAAGATGAACAACAACCAAACCAATCACCGTGGTATAGAATTAGATGTTAGGGTTTGAATAAAGTATTTCAACATGGAACTGGACAATCTACAATATGATCCTATAATGGAATTATGAAAAGGGTGTTAGTTTAATAGACTATCAAAGGGTGGACTGTTAAAGTCAAATATTTAAATTGAATGAAGTACAAATATAAACAACTTTCTGTACGTTTAAATAATATTTTATTTTCCATGTACTTAGATACTCCTATTAAATACCACGCATTATTGTATATTAGTGTTCCCCACATACAGTAACACTGTGTACATATCGCACTACAATTTCAAGTATGAAAATATATTTGATTTTGTAAGTGAATGCTGATTTGTGAACATTTCTTTAAAGCAAGGATGTTTGTTGTTATGGCTTGTTTGTTAAATGAATATGCCTGGTTTTTTTTTACTGTAAACTGTTTTACCTGCCACTTTGCCACTTTCAGTTGTGATCGCCTGAGGACAGAGGCAAACATGGATATGACAAGGATAACAAGCAAGAGGTTATCATGACTCAGGAAGGATGCTGAAAGTTTGACCCAATGCAGTGTTACCTGCAACCTACTGTGTAGTGACCAGTTTACCTCCTAAACTGTACTGTGCATTTCTAAGGTTACTCCTATATTGTTTGCTGCAGGGGTTAAAGTGGGCCGTAACGGAGCAGAACTAATTAGAGGTGGAAGCCGTTCTGCCTCTGCCCGTCTGCCTTGCCCAGCCACAGTCAGCAACTAAGTAGGAGAAAGAAGAGACTCATTAGCACTGCAAGCGGCAGGCTTCTCTCTGGCTGCCCGCCTCCTTCCGTACACAACATCTAAATACAGGCAGCTGCGGCTGTCTGATAATGGAAACACACTCGTCTGTGCTGGAATTGGGTACTTCCCCTCTGCCCACCTGACCCCCAACCCACCCACTTGCCCATTCATGAGGAACTCTACATACAGGCAGCTCTGCTGGATAATGAGGAACTAGAGGACTCACAGATGCTCAGACTGGCTTTCCGTCTGCTTCCTATGGCTGCCCCGCTGTGTGCCACCTACCAGCGCTGCCCATATCAATAGATGTGGTGGATGGGCGGCACTACAGAGCAGTGACATGCGGCAGGTGATGAGAGCCTTTCCTGTCATACTAAGCGTATATGCCAGAGTTTGACTATATAAAGTATATGAAAAATACAAAGAATATATTAGAAATATCTACTTTGCATTATTCTAATTATTTTTATAGTCACAACTCTGGAGTAAAAAGTCTATGGCAGGTAAGACAGTGCCTATCTTTTCCACACAACTCACCAAAATTCCAGGAGTATATACTGTTGCACATTAGTGATGAGCACCGGAAATTTTTCGGGTTTTGTGTTTTGGTTTTGGGTTCGGTTCCGCGGCCGTGTTTTGGGTTCGAACGCGTTTTGGCAAAACCTCACCGATTTTTTTTTGTCGGATTCGGGTGTGTTTTGGATTCGGGTGTTTTTTTCAAAAAACCCTAAAAAACAGCTTAAATCATAGAATTTGGGGGTCATTTTGATCCCAAAGTATTATTAACCTCAATAACCATAATTTCCACTCATTTTCAGTCTATTCTGAACACCTCACACCTCACAATATTATTTTTAGTCCTAAAATTTGCACCGAGGTCGCTGGATGACTAAGCTCAGCGACCCAAGTGGCCGACACAAACACCTGGCCCATCTAGGAGTGGCACTGCAGTGTCACGCAGGATGGCCCTTCAAAAAACTACTCCCCAAACAGCACATGACGCAAAGAAGAAAAAAAAGAGGCGCAATGAGGTAGCTGTGTGACTAAGATAAGCGACCCTAGTGGCCGACACAAACACCTGGCCCATCTAGGAGTGGCACTGCAGTGTCACGCAGGATGGCCCTTCCAAAAAACACCCCCCAAACAGCACATGACACAAAGAAAAAAAGAGGCGCAATGAGGAAGCTGTGTGACTAAGATAAGCGACCCAAGTGGCCGACACAAACACCTGGCCCATCTAGGAGTGGCACTGCAGTGTCACGCAGGATGGCCCTTCCAAAAAACACCCCCCAAACAGCACATGACGCAAAGAAAAAAAGAGGCGCAATGAGGTACCTGTGTGACTAAGATAAGCGACCCAAGTGGCCGACACAAACACCTGGCCCATCTAGGAGTGGCACTGCAGTGTCACGCAGGATGGCCCTTCCAAAAAACACCCCCCAAACAGCACATGACGCAAAGAAAAAAAGAGGCGCAATGAGGTAGCTGTGTGACTAAGATAAGCGACCCAAGTGGCCGACACAAACACCTGGCCCATCTAGGAGTGGCACTGCAGTGTCACGCAGGATGGCCCTTCCAAAAACTACTCCCCAAACAGCACATGACGCAAAGAAAAATGAAAGAAAAAAGAGGTGCAAGATGGAATTGTCCTTGGGCCCTCCCACCCACCCTTATGTTGTATAAACAGGACATGCACACTTTAACCAACCCATCATTTCAGTGACAGGGTCTGCCACACGACTGTGACTGAAATGACGGGTTGGTTTGGACCCCCACCAAAAAAGAAGCAATTAATCTCTCCTTGCACAAACTGGCTCTACAGAGGCAAGATGTCCACCTCATCATCATCCTCCGATATATCACCGTGTACATCCCCCTCCTCACAGATTATCAATTCGTCCCCACTGGAATCCACCATCTCAGCTCCCTGTGTACTTTGTGGAGGCAATTGCTGCTGGTCAATGTCTCCACGGAGGAATTGATTATAATTCATTTTAATGAACATCATCTTCTCCACATTTTCTGGATGTAACCTCGTACGCCGATTGCTGACAAGGTGAGCGGCGGCACTAAACACTCTTTCGGAGTACACACTTGTGGGAGGGCAACTTAGGTAGAATAAAGCCAGTTTGTGCAAGGGCCTCCAAATTGCCTCTTTTTCCTGCCAGTATAAGTACGGACTGTCTGACGTGCCTACTTGGATGCGGTCACTCATATAATCCTCCACCATTCTTTCAATGGGGAGAGAATCATATGCAGTGACAGTAGACGACATGTCCGTAATCGTTAAGAACGAAAGGAAAAGGTCGCACAGACTAAATAATTTTGTTTATACAACAATTGTGTGTATTCAATAATACCCCGCTTATCATTCAGCTTTATATATTACAAAATTATGAATCGGGGGAGGTGCTCCTGGAATAAGATTTGACATAAATGAACTAAAGAGAAGAAGTATTCCGTATAAGGGCACACTCAAAACAAATACACTGGTATATCCTAAAGTCCACGCCCCTTAGGGGAGAGGACCACTGATTGGTTAAAATATAACTTTTATTAATATATGTTAAAGCTTACGAAATATGTGTAAGTGAAAAAATAATAATAATAAAAAAATAATAAAGATAATGGAAAAATTAAGAAAGATGGAAAATTATAAGAATTAAATTGTGCAAACTTAATGTGATATTAAAAAGCTGAACCACTGTGTTGATGTGCGTGTTGTTAATTCTTCCAATAAAGAAGGTGTGTGTCACTTTATTCTGTGGTTACATTAATCATTGCTACAACTGTTGCAATGTTGTAGCTGCTTATGAAAGAGATGGTATTTGTATCAATTTCACTATGAAGGTCTTATTTTTAAAGCCTACTATACCTTCCACATAAGCAATGTATAGAAACACACACAAATAGAGGCATTAATAATATGCTGCTGGATAGATTTCTTCATGAAAAATGATGTAATTATTGTACATGATAGTCCTTTATATATATATATATATAACTTTATATGTCCCCATCAATGTTCATAGTTACATATCAGTGTTTCCTACAAGGGGTACAGAAGCATTAATCCTATATTATTCACTTGTCTCATGGGCTAAGTTCTCTTATATATACCTAGTGGGTAACAATAATCTCACTATGCACAATAGATATTGATCTTGTACCCACATTTATAAATAGATCTGTATTAATATGCCCTGAGCAATGATCTGATAGTGAAATGGCAGCATTAAACATCCAACAGACGGTATGTTTGAATGTCGGATGTTAATTAATAATAGCCGGCGTCTCAGGGCATTCTCAGTGTATCCCAGCGCCCAGTATTAAATTAAGCTGCAGTAAGCATCTCCCCGCTGTAACTATAATATACAAGTGACAAGGGGTTATATGATAATAGTCCTAAGAACCGCTATCGGCGTTTACCGATAGACGCGGTCAGACCTGTTGATTACAGCTGACCGTGATCGGGATCTCCCGATTAATGCGGTCACAGGATTATTATTGGACTGTGTGTACTGAATGCTTGTAGACAGACGTTCGATAGATCCTGCTCTCAGGTGTCTATCAGCTGTGTAAATACGTCTGCAGTTCAACCATTAATAGTGTGCCCGTGCTGCTAGCACGCACGTCACACTTAAATAGACTAATATAGTCAATCCAGCAATATGATATGGAAGAGCACACGCACAAACATATATTGACTTTGTAGAGGACTTAAATGTCCATATTAACAGTGGTAAAGCTGACAAAGAGACGGACACGTTCTAAGCGTGACCCGTCCTGCCTCACGCTTAGAACGTGTCCGTCTCTTTGTCAGCTTTACCACTGTTAATATGGACATTTAAGTCCTCTACAAAGTCAATATATGTTTGTGCGTGTGCTCTTCCATATCATATTGCTGGATTGACTATATTAGTCTATTTAAGTGTGACGTGCGTGCTAGCAGCACGGGCACACTATTAATGGTTGAACTGCAGACGTATTTACACAGCTGATAGACACCTGAGAGCAGGATCTATCGAACGTCTGTCTACAAGCATTCAGTACACACAGTCCAATAATAATCCTGTGACCGCATTAATCGGGAGATCCCGATCACGGTCAGCTGTAATCAACAGGTCTGACCGCGTCTATCGGTAAACGCCGATAGCGGTTCTTAGGACTATTATCATATAACCCCTTGTCACTTGTATATTATAGTTACAGCGGGGAGATGCTTACTGCAGCTTAATTTAATACTGGGCGCTGGGATACACTGAGAATGCCCTGAGACGCCGGCTATTATTAATTAACATCCGACATTCAAACATACCGTCTGTTGGATGTTTAATGCTGCCATTTCACTATCAGATCATTGCTCAGGGCATATTAATACAGATCTATTTATAAATGTGGGTACAAGATCAATATCTATTGTGCATAGTGAGATTATTGTTACCCACTAGGTATATATAAGAGAACTTAGCCCATGAGACAAGTGAATAATATAGGATTAATGCTTCTGTACCCCTTGTAGGAAACACTGATATGTAACTATGAACATTGATGGGGACATATAAAGTTATATATATATATAAAGGACTATCATGTACAATAATTACATCATTTTTCATGAAGAAATCTATCCAGCAGCATATTATTAATGCCTCTATTTGTGTGTGTTTCTATACATTGCTTATGTGGAAGGTATAGTAGGCTTTAAAAATAAGACCTTCATAGTGAAATTGATACAAATACCATCTCTTTCATAAGCAGCTACAACATTGCAACAGTTGTAGCAATGATTAATGTAACCACAGAATAAAGTGACACACACCTTCTTTATTGGAAGAATTAACAACACGCACATCAACACAGTGGTTCAGCTTTTTAATATCACATTAAGTTTGCACAATTTAATTCTTATAATTTTCCATCTTTCTTAATTTTTCCATTATCTTTATTATTTTTTTATTATTATTATTTTTTCACTTACACATATTTCGTAAGCTTTAACATATATTAATAAAAGTTATATTTTAACCAATCAGTGGTCCTCTCCCCTAAGGGGCGTGGACTTTAGGATATACCAGTGTATTTGTTTTGAGTGTGCCCTTATACGGAATACTTCTTCTCTTTAGTTCATTTATGTCCGTAATCGTTGTCAGGTCCTTCAGTCCGGACCAGATGTCAGCATCAGCAGTCGCTCCAGACTGCCCTGCATCACCGCCAGCGGGTGGGCTCGGAATTCTGAGCCTTTTCCTCGCACCCCCAGTTGCGGGAGAATGTGAAGGAGGAGATGTTGACAGGTCGCGTTCCGCTTGACTTGACAATTTTGTCACCAGCAGTTTTTTGAACCCCAGCAGACTTGTGTCTGCCGGAAAGAGAGATCCAAGGTAGGTTTTAAATCTAGGATCGAGCACGGTGGACAAAATGTAGTGCTCTGATTTCAACAGATTGACCACCCGTGAATCCTTGTTAAGCGAATTAAGGGCTCCATCCACAAGTCCCACATGCCTAGCGGAATCGCTCTGTGTTAGCTCCTCCTTCAATGTCTCCAGCTTCTTCTGCAAAAGCCTGATGAGGGGAATGACCTGACTCAGGCTGGCAGTGTCTGAACTGACTTCACGTGTGGCAAGTTCAAAAGGTTGCAGAACCTTGCACAACGTTGAAATCATTCTCCACTGCGCTTGAGACAGGTGCATTCCACCTCCTATATCGTGCTCAGTTGTATAGGCTTGAATGGCCTTTTGCTGCTCCTCCAACCTCTGAAGCATATAGAGGGTTGAATTCCACCTCGTTACCACTTCTTGCTTCAGATGATGGCAGGGCAGGTTCAGGCGTTTTTGGTGGTGCTCCAGTCTTCTGTACGTGGTGCCTGTACGCCGAAAGTGTCCCGCAGGGGTGTATCTAGGGGTTGGAGCGCCCCTGGCAAAGTAAGGAACTGGCGCCCCCCACCTCCCCCACCAAGGGACACAGATGGGGGAGGTACAGATAGGCTGAGGTCAGGGACACGGAGGGAGAATTACAGGGAGGGTGCGGGTAGGGACAATGAGGTGGAGGACTTACATGGAGGCTGAGGTCAGGGACACTGAGGGGCAATTACAGGGAGGGTGTGGACAGGGACACTGAGGGGGAATTACAGGACTGTGCGGGCAGGGACACTGAGGGGAAGTTACAGGGAGGGTACAGGCAGGGACACTGAGGTGGAATTACAGGAGGGTGTGGGCAGGGACACTGAGGGGGAAGTCACAGGGAGGCTGAGGTCAGGAACACTGAGGGAGAATTACAGGGAGGGTTTGGGTATGGAAAATGAGAGGGAGGGGCTACAGGGAGGCTGAGGTCAAGGACACTGAGGGGCAATTACAGGAGTGTGTGGGCAAGGACACTGAGGGGGGAGTCACAGGGAGGCTGAGGTCAGAAACACTGAGGGAGAATTACAGGGAGGATGCAGGCAGGGACACTGAGGATGAATTATGAGGAGGGTGCAGGCAGGGATACTGAGATGAAATTACGGGGAGGGTGCAGGCAGGGAGACTGAGGGGGAATTACGAGAAGTGTGCAGGCAGGGACACTGAGGGAGAATTACGGTTGGGTTGCGGGTAGGGACACAGAGGGAATTACGGGGAGGGTACGGGCAGGGATACTGAGTGGTAATTATGGGAAGGGTGCAGACAGGGACACTGAGAGGGAATTACAGGAGTGTATGGGCAGGGTCACTGAGGGGGCAGTTGCATGGATGGTGCGGGCAGGGACACTGTAGGGGAATTACAAGGAGGGTGCAGGCAGGGACACCAAGGGGATATATGCACATATATATATATACAGTTAAAAACCCCTCTCTCGGTGTAATGGCACTACATGTCCCAGCAAATCCAGTTGACAAGGTGTGCTGGAACTTGTAGTCTCAACACAGCTGGACAGGCAGTCACTGGTGTAGATACCTCTCCATACAGAACTCTATGTAAGCTGTGATCCAGACTGCCAGGATAGACCATGGAGTGCAGCTACGGTACCACAGAAAATGTACAGGTATGCTCTCATGCTGCACTGCTGACTGGTGCTGATTGTAGTGGCTGGTGTTCAGTGACAGACCGTGTGGGACCAATGAGAAGGGGAGTGGATGAGGAAGAGGAGGTGCCTCGCCTCTCCCCATACCTGGAAGTGCCCCGCTCCCCAGTTATATTCACCATCATTGTGACTGTAGTCACAGAGAGTAATACGCTTCGGAGAGTCCCGCAGTGGATGAGCACTGCTAAGGTATGTACTCAGTGAGAACTACTATGTCATTCTACCCCCTGACGCGGATGGCACTGCCGGGTGGCGCCCCCCTCTTGGCCGGCACCCCTGGCAAGTGCCATCCTGGCCAATAGGAAGATACACCCCTGGTGTCCCGCAATTCTTCTGGCCACCGACAGCATCTCTTGCACGCCGCTCTCGTTTTTTAAATAATTCTGCACCACCAAATTCAAGGTATGTGCAAAACATGGGACGTGCTGGAATTTGCCCATATTTAATGCACACACAATATTGCTGGCGTTGTCCGATGCCACAAATCCACAGGAGAGTCCAATTGGGGTAAGCCATTCTGCGATGATCTTCCTCAGTTGCCGTAAGAGGTTTTTAGCTGTGTGCGTATTCTGGAAAGCGGTGATACAAAGCGTAGCCTGCCTAGGAAAGAGTTGGCGTTTGCGAGATGCTGCTACTGGTGCCGCCGCTGCTGTTCTTGCGGCGGGAGTCCATACATCTACCCAGTGGGCTGTCACATAGTCCTGAGCCTGCCCTGCTCCACTTGTCCACATGTCCGTGGTTAAGTGGACATTGGGTACAACTGCATTTTTTAGGACACTGGTGAGTATTTTTCTGAGGTCTGTGTACATTTTCGGTATCGCCTGCCTTAGAGAAATGGAACCTAGATGGTATTTGGTACCGGGGACACAGTACCTCCAACAAGTCTCTAGTTGGCTCTGCAGTAATGATGGATACCGGAACCACGTTTCTCACCGCCCAGGATGCCAAGGCCTCAGTTATCCGCTTTGCAGCAGGATGACTGCTGTGATATTTCATCTTCCTCGCAAAGGACTGTTGGACAGTCAATTGCTTGGTGGAAGTAGTAAAAGTGGTCTTACGACTTCCCCTCTGGGATGACCATCGACTCCCAGCAGCAACAACAGCAGCGCCAGCAGCAGTAGGCGTTACACGCAAGGATGCATCGGAGGAATCCCAGGCAGGAGAGGACTCGTCAGAATTGCCAGTGACATGGCCTGCAGGACTATTGGCATTCCTGGGGAAGGAGGAAATTGACACTGAGGGAGTTGGTGGGGTGGTTTGCGTGAGCTTGGTTACAAGAGGAAGGGATTTACTGGTCAGTGGACTGCTTCCGCTGTCGCCCAAAGTTTTTGAACTTGTCACTGACTTATGATGAATGCGCTGCAGGTGACGTATAAGGGAGGATGTTCCGAGGTGGTTAACGTCCTTACCCCTACTTATTACAGCTTGACAAAGGCAACACACGGCTTGACAAATGTTGTCCCATTTCTGTTGAAATACTTCCACACTGAAGAGCTGATTTTTTTGGTATTTTCACCAGGCATGTCAATGGCCCTATTCCTCCCACGGACAACAGGTGTCTCCCCGGGTGCCTGACTTAAACAAACCACCTCACCATCAGAATCCTCCTGGTCAATTTCCTCCCCAGCGCCAGCAACACCCATATCCTCCTCATCCTGGTGTACTTCAACTCTGACATCTTCAATCTGACTATCAGGAACTGGACTGCGGGTGCTCCTTCCAGCACTTGCAGGGGGCGTGCAAATGGTGGAAGGCGCATGCTCTTCACGTCCAGTGTTGGGAAGGTCAGGCATCGCAAACGACACAATTGGACTCTCCTTGTGGATTTGCGATTTCGAAAAACGCACAGTTCTTTGCTGTGCTTTTGCCAGCTTGAGTCTTTTCATTTTTCTAGCGAGAGGCTGAGTGCTTCCATCCTCATGTGAAGCTGAACCACTAGCCATGAACATAGGCCAGGGCCTCAGCCGTTCCTTGCCACTCCGTGTGGTAAATGGCATATTGGCAAGTTTACGCTTCTCCTCCGACAATTTTATTTTAGATTTTTGAGTCCTTTTTTAACTGATATTTGGTGTTTTGGATTTTACATGCTCTGTACTATGACATTGGGCATCGGCCTTGGCAGACGACTTTGATGGCATTTCATCGTCTCGGCCATGACTAGTGGCAGCAGCTTCAGCACGAGGTGGAAGTCGATCTTGATCTTTCCCTATTTTTGGAACCTCAACATTTTTGTTCTCCATATTTTAATAGGCACAACTAAAAGGCACCTCAGGTAAACAATGGAGATGGATGTATACTAGTATACTTATGGATGGACGAGCGACTGCCGACACAGAGGTAGCTACAGCCGTGGACTACCGTACTGCGTCTGCTGCTAATATAGACTGGATGATAATGATATAAAAAAAATATATATATATCACTACTGCAGCCGGACAGGTATATATTATATAATGACGGACCTGCTGGACACTGTCAGCACTGCAGACTCCTAAAGTTAACTACTAGTATGAAGAAGATAGAAAAAAAAAACCCACCATACAATTATGGACGAGCGACTGCCGACACAGAGGTAGCTACAGCCGTGGACTACCGTACTGCGTCTGCTGCTAGTATAGACTGGATGATAATGATATAAAAAATATATATATCACTACTGCAGGACAGGTATATATTATATAATGACGGACCTGCTGGACACTGTCAGCAGAATGCGTTTATAGAATAAAAACACCACACGACGAGTGTTTAACTTTTTCAGGCAGACAATCACAATATACTGGTGGTCACTGGTCACTGGTCAGTCACACTGGCAGTGGCACTCTGGCAGCAAAAGTGTGCACTGTTAAATATATGTACTCCTGCTATAACTGCTCCCCAGTCTCCCCCACAATTAAGCTGTGTGAGCAGTGAGCACTCAGCACAGTCAGATATACATAGATGATGCAGCACACTGAGGCTGAGCACAGATATGGTATACTGTGTCACTGTGTATCGTTTTTTTTCAGGCAGAGAACGGATTATATTAAATAATAATAAAACTGCACTGGTGGTCACTGGTCAGTCACTAGTAAACTCTGCACTCTCTGAGTACTCCTAAGCTCCAGTAAATCAAGTGTCTCACTCTCACTATCTATTTCTATTCGAAACGGAGAGGACGCCAGCCACGTCCTCTCCCTATCAATCTCAATGCACGTGTGAAAATGGTGGCGACGCGCGGCTCCTTATATAGAATCCGAGTCTCGCGATAGAATACGAGCCTCGCGAGAATCCGACAGCGGGATGATGACGTTCGGGCGCGCTCGGGTTAGCCGAGCAAGGCGGGAAGATCCGAGTCTGCCTCGGACCCGTGTAAAAAGCGTGAAGTTCGGGGGGGTTCGGTTTCCGAGAAACCGAACCCGCTCATCACTATTGCACATGTGTATAATGCCCACGTGATCCCTTTGGCTCATATATTGTGTGTAAATCTGGCTCTGGTACTAGCCAGTGTCTCCTCAGCCATTTACATCACTGCACGTCCCTGCTACCGAGAGAATAATTGACTTGGTCCACCCTGCCTTCTCCAGTCCCTCTCCTCTGATGGCAGTGGCAGGAAAGAGATAGCACAGGGACTTAATCACGCGTCCCTGTTTAATGCTGCGGGAAGAGGAGCTGCACTTAGTTAACCCATGCAGACGCTGAGGTCAGGGAGAGGGGTTTAGTATGAAGTACCTACAATCAAAATCCCGATGGTCAAAATATAGACAACAATTGACCAACGGTCAAAATCCCGACAAAGTCAAAATAAAGACATTTAAAATACCGACAAGGTCAAAATACTGACATTTAAAATGTCAACAGGTCAAAAAGTCAACACGATTTTTCTTTTTTTTTTGGTGTGTATGTTGACATAGGTTGATAGGGACACTGTATAAGTGTACCGCATCCTCTCGCATGGCCCGCTGCGCTTGCCATGCTTCAGGCACGGTGACTCACTGCGCTCGGCACACTATTATATTCCCCCTCCAGGTCCACTGGTATGGTAAAGTATGAACTAGTCGGTTTCAATGAAAAAAACATGAAAAACTCATGTCGACTTTTTGACCTGTCGACATTTTAAATGTCGGAATTTGACCTTGCCGGTATTTAAATGTCGGTATTTTGATCTTGTCTGGATTTTGACCGTCGGTCAATGGTTGTTGGTATTTTGACCGTCTGGATTTTGATTGTAGGTAAATCGACTGCATCCCAGGGAGAGATTTATAGATAATATCAGAAGTTCAGAACAGTGGTTACTGTGAGTGTGGTTGCGCTGGTATGGAATATGGCTTTTCAGTTTTATGAAAGTTTTGTGCTTATGCTCGACAACACCTGTTTGTTTATGGTTACCGACCCCAGTATACATGTAGGTGCTGCTGATATACAGTACGTGTGTGTGTGTGTGTGTGTGTGTGTGTGTGTGTATTTAGTTTTAGCTGAGGAAATGAACCTTGTTCAGCTAGTGCAGCCAGTGTTTATTCTACGAAAAAAGGAGCAGTCATTGAGTCCTACTCATGTAATATAAAGTTAATAAACAGATAGAGCTGAATTAGAAAGATGATAAGGTTACCATGCTCCCCTTCATTACACTTTGTATGATTACCCTGCTTCGACTGTACCCTCTCCCCGTTTGTAAGTAATTTCCCTGCTCACTCTGTCCCCTTATATGTGAACACCCTGTAACAATTGTACCCCCTCTGTAAATAATCTTCCTGCTTCCTCTGTATGTGATCACCTTGCTGTCTCTGTCTCCTCACTCACAGCATGTGATCTACGTACATTTCTGTCTCCCTTCCCCACTGTATGTTATCTTCCTTACCCCACTGAGTGATCTCCCTACTCTACTGTCCTCCACTGCATGTGATAGCCTTGCTCACATTGTCACCCCACTGTATGTGACCTCCTTATGTTTCTGCCCCCCATATGTGATCTTTCTACCCCTAATTTATATGATCTCTCCATACTTCTGTGTTTGGTGTCATACACCCATACCGTATGTGATTTTCCCTATCTCGCTATGTGGGTCATTCCGAGTTGATTGCTTGCTGCCAATTTTCGCAAAAAAAAAAAGGCATTTATGCACATGCGCATGTTACGCAACGCGCATGCGCTAAGTACTTTCACACAAAAGTTTGCAGTTTTACAGTCACTCGAGCGGTCGTAGTATGATTGACAAGAAGTGGGTGTTTCTGGGTGGCAACTCAGCGTTTTCAAGGAGTGTGCTAAAAAACGCAGGCGTGTCAGGAAAAAACGCAGGAGTGGCTGGAGAAATGGGGGAGTGGCTGGCGAACGCAGGGCGTGTTTGTGACGTCAAACGGAACTAAACAGACTGCAGTCATCGCAAGATAGGAGTAAGTCTGGAGCTACTCAGAAACGGCATGAAATTTTTCCTGTGCAGTTCTGCTAATCTTTCGTTCGCACTTCTGCTAAGCAAAGATACACTCCCAGAGGGCGGCGGCCTAGCGTTTGCATTGCTGCTAAAAGCAGCTAGCGAGCGATCAACTCGGAATGAGGGCCTGTGTTATCACACTGATCCCAATGTATGTGATTTCCCTACTCTACTGTCCCCAACTATATGCAATCACCTTGCTCCCACAGACCCACAACTTTGTGATCTCCCTCTGTTCCTCCCACTATATATGATCACTCTGAAGAATGAACATACTTGAAGGGGCAGTCTAGGGATGTGGCATCTGCTAAGTAGGAGGTGCTAGGGTGTGGCATATGCCTGGTGGGAGGAGCAAGGAGGTTAGAGTACCACACTAACCCTTGACAGTCAGTATGTTCAGAACTGAAGCCTTGTGTTGGTGAGAACAGCGCATGCACATTTTATTGGTGGTACTCTTTGTATGTTTTTTGAGCAAATAAATAATTTGGACTTTGGAACTCCAAGTAAGCTGATTGGACTTCACAATTATTTGACTTAAATAAGGCGCATGCATCTCAAGATGTTTTGTTTAGACTGCATTCTCTATGGAAATTGAACCTGCAGAAATATTGAACTCCCCAGTGCCCTATGCCTTGTGACACACTGCAGGGTGCGTGCCTTGGGCGTCCTTAGTACTTTCCTAGAAGCACTGAAGCTGCACTACTTGCTGAAGGATGCCATTCCAAGCACCCTGCAGGTCAGATGCAGCAAATGTGAGGCAGCGGTGGTGCAGCCTCCAGGGTGATAGCATCGCTTGCATGCTCTTCCCTATGGCCCTGAATCGCTCATCCTACCAGGAAAAACCAACCATGTGCTGAAAGCAATAGGATTCTTCGCACACGTGTAGTGGTGGGTGTTAGGTACTAATAGAATACAAGTAGGGTTGGATTGGCCCACAGGGGAACAAGGGAAACCACCGGTGGGCCCCACCACTTGGGGCCCCACCAGGGCCGTCTTAACAGCAGTGTAGGCCCCTGGGCAAAGCAATGCTCTGGGGCCCCTACCCATCCTGCAGCGGAAGGGGTGGGAGGTGCTATCAGAGGCAACTTTGATGTCCCACAGGAGGTAGGGGGTGTTTTATCTTCCGCTCAGCATGTAGGATCTGGAGCAGTAATTTCTGCTAATTTATTCTTTTACTGCAAAGATGGTGGGAGATGGGGTGGGAAGAAGAACACTAAACTGTAGAAGGGGCATTGTACTGAATGAAGGGGCCCCGGTACATGACTTACAGGGTGGCAGGGCATGGTTTAATACACAGGGAAGGGGTAGATACTGGAGTGGGCTTAATATTCATCATTTTCTGGTGGGAGGACAGCTTGCATGACTGCAGATATCTCCAGTTCCTGGACATAGATTTCTTAGCTTAAAAAATAGAGCGTCCCACCTTTCAGGAGATACTGGGGACTTGGGGATCAGAGTTCAGGAACCAGAGCAATCCACCAATGAAAATATAAAACAGCATATTAGGCATGTGGAGCTGGAGCAGGGACCAGCTGCTGGAAGGCTGTAATATCAGGTTCTGGGCATAGTAGAGACAAACTGCCAGTATCCACCGAAAGGGGAGAGTCCCAGCTTTTGTAGTATCTAAAATCAGATAGAACCCGAGATATCTGGCAGGGAAGAGCAATTAACAGGCTTGGATGGGGACCACTGCTTACAAGTCGTATATCTCAGGTACCTTGGGGCCGATTTTCAAAAATCTGGTACCGCTGGAAAGAGGGGACCCTCAGCTATCAGCCTAGGGACCTTAGACATCTGAGGCCCTTGGGCAAGTGCCCATTGAGCCCATATGAAAAGACGGCCCTGGGGCCCACCTATTGCTCTAGGGATCAGGTTCCAGACTGTGCACTTGAATTACTTATTATATATGTTACCTTATACTGCACAGGACTATGGTATATATTCTACAGAGCATTTCTGTTATTAATTATCATGCATGCACTAGCGGTATTTACTACAGTATATATATTTACCAAGGGGTCCAGACCATGCACTCTCTAATGGTTAGCCAAGCCTCTGTGGCAACTGGTCACACCCCCAAAACATGGGACCCTACCAATGCATTTCCCCGGTGGGCCCTTCATGCCCCAGTCCAACACTGAATACAAGTATTTTTCTTCTGGTAAAGTACAGGTCCATTTGGAAAACCACAAATGCCAGTATGTGATTACATGACATCTAGGGCACACTGACATCTTATAAGGTTGTCTTTGTTTACAGAGTGGCTTCATTCTGATCAGAGCATGAGAACCACTCTGATATGTTAGAACTCCACAAGAGTGGGTTTTTCTTAGTGATGAGCGGGTTCGGTTCCTCGGAATCCGAACCCGCCCGAACTTCACCTTTTTTTTACACGGGTCCGAGCGACTCGGATCCTCCCGCCTTGCTCGGTTAACCCGAGCGCGCCCGAACGTCATCATCCCGCTGTCGTATTCTCGCGAGACTCGGATTCTATATAAGGAGCCGCGCGTCGCCGCCATTTTCACACGTGCATTGAGATTGATAGGGAGAGGACGTGGCTGGCGTCCTCTCCGTAATAGAAAAGACTAAGTCTAAGAGTGACATTGTTATAATTGTGGGGAGGATTGGGGACGGGGAGCAGCTGTTAGGGAGTACAGTGCAGGGTTTTGATTATACCACCAGTGATTTTAATCCTTTGTTTCTCTGCCTGAAAAAAAGGATCCACCATATCTGTGGCTGCACTGCTGCATGATATATCTGTGCTGAGTGCACTGCTCTGCTCACACTGCCTAATTGTGGGGACTGGGGAGCAGTTATAGCAGGAGTACAGTGCACAGTTTTGCTGACAGTGACCACCAGTCCAGTATACGTTTGTCTGCCTGAAAAACACTGTGGTGTTTTTTTTTTTCTTTCTTCATGCTAGTTTGTTTAGCAGTCTGCTGACAGTGTCCACCAGGTCCGTTATACAGTATATTATATATATATAAGCAGCAGTACGGTAGGCCACGGCTGTACCTACCTCTGTGTCGTCAGTGCACTCGTCGTCCATAAGTAATATAATACTATACTATCCATCCATCTACATTGTATACCTGTGGTGTTTTTTTTTTCTTTCTTCATACTAGTTTGTTTAGCAGTCTGCTGACAGTGTCCACCAGGTCCGTTATACAGTATATTATATATATATATATATATATATATATAAGCAGCAGTACGGTAGGCCACGGCTGTACCTACCTCTGTGTCGTCAGTGCACTCGTCGTCCATAAGTAATATAATACTATACTATCCATCCATCTACATTGTATACCTGTGGTGTTTTTTCTTTCTTCATACTAGTTTAGCAGTCTGCTGACAGTGTCCACCAGGTCCGTTATACAGTATATTATATATATATAAGCAGCAGTACGGTAGGCCACGGCTGTACCTACCTCTGTGTCGTCAGTGCACTCGTCGTCCATAAGTATAAGTAATACTATACTATCCATCCATCCAGAGCCGGCCCTAACCAATATGATGCCCTAGGCAAGATTTTGGCTGGTGCCCCCTAGCACCACCACTGGTTCCGCCTCTGACCTTGTACCCCCTATATTTGAAATAGGAACAGTTCGCACATTTGGCGCACAGCCCAAAAAAGGGGTGTGTTTTTGTTGACAAGGGGCATGGCCGCACAATAGTAACCCCAATTTCAATTAGGCCATATAGTACTGCAACTTTATTCACATATGATCATGCGATAGTGTCCATAATTCATATTACATCCCACAGTAGTATCACTTTACCTTATAAACGTTACTCCTCACAGTAGAGCCCCTTATTCACATTACATCACACTGAATTGCTCCTTATTTACATTACACCACACCCTATTGCTCTTTATTCACATTAGACGACAAAGTAGTGCCCTTTCTATACGCAACGCCACATAGTAGAGCACCTTATACACATAATGCCACACATTAGTAATGCATTTACACACATTCCACACAGTAATGCCCCTTAAACATATGAGACACCTTATTAATGTCCTTATAAACATAATGCACCTTACACATTATGACAACCTTTATTAATGCCCTTTTACACATAATGTCCCTTACACATATGCCGCACATTATTAATGCCCTTATACACATAATGACACACATAGTGCCCCCTACACATTTGCTGCACATTATTAATGCCCCTATACACATAATGACATACATACAGTAGTACCCTGTTACATATATGCTGCACATTATTAATGCCCTTATACACATAATGACACACATAGTGCCCCTTACACATATGTTGCACATTATTAATGCATTTTTACATGACACATACAATGCTCCTTACACATATTCCAAACACTACTGAACAACCAACCCACTCACATGCACACATCACTCACACTGCCACTAACACTGTGACCTCTGCTTCTGCTTGGATACAGATGTGTCCTCATAAATATTGCCTCAATGCTAACGTCTGGAACACCTTTTTTTATGAAAATGCATCTTATTTGCATTGCTATATGGCTAGGATACACAAGCAGCTTCTGCTGATTAAAATGATATGCAGCATGCCTATATTCTGTGTGAGACTGTGGCTGTATCTGCATATGAAATGCTACACACAGAATATAGGCATGCCACATATCATTTTAATCAGCAGAAGCTGCTGATGCCCCTAGGCATATCAAATGCCCTAGGCAATTGCCTAGTTTGCCTATGCCTATGGCCGGCTCTGCATCCATCTACATTGTATACCTGTGGTGTTTTTTCTTTCTTCATACTAGTTTAGCAGTCTGCTGACAGTGTCCACCAGGTCCGTTATACAGTATATTATATATATATAAGCAGCAGTACGGTAGGCCACGGCTGTACCTACCTCTGTGTCATCACTCGTCGTCCATAAGTATAAGTAATAATAGTATACTATCCACCCATCTACATTGTATACCTGTGGTGTTTTTTTTTTCTTTCTTCATACTAGTTTAGCAGTCTGCTGACAGTGTCCACCAGGTCCGTTATACAGTATATTATATATATATATAAGCAGCAGTACGGTAGGCCACGGCTGTACCTACCTCTGTGTCGTCAGTGCACTCGTCGTCCATAAGTAATACTATACTATCCATCCATCTACATTGTATACCTGTGGTGTTTTTTTTTCTTTCTTCATACTAGTTTGTTTAGCAGTCTGCTGACAGTGTCCACCAGGTCCGTTATACAGTATATTATATATATATAAGCAGCAGTACGGTAGGCCACGGCTGTACCTACCTCTGTGTCGTCAGTGCACTCGTCGTCCATAAGTATAAGTAATACTATACTATCCATCCATCTACATTGTATACCTGTGGTGGTTTCTTTTTCTTTCTTCATACTAGTTTGTTTAGCAGTCTGCTGACAGTGTCCACCAGGTCCGTTATACAGTATATTATATATATATAAGCAGCAGTACGGTAGGCCATGGCTGTACCTACCTCTGTGTCGTCAGTGCACTCGTCGTCCATAAGTAATACTATACTATCAATCCATCTACATTGTATACCTGTGGTGGCTTTTAGTTGTGCGCAAAATATGGAGAACAAAAATGTGGAGGTTAAAAAAATAGGGAAAGATCAAGATCCACTTCCACCTCGTGCTGAAGCTGCTGCCACTAGTCATGGCCGAGACGATGAAATGCCATCAACGTCGTCTGCCAATGCCGATGCCCAATGTCATAGTACAGAGCATGTAAAATCCAAAACACAAAAGATCAGTAAAAAAATGACCCAAAAATCAAAATGAAAAGCGTCTGAGGAGAAGCGTAAACTTGCCAATATGCCATTTACGACACGGAGTGGCAAGGAACGGCTGAGGCCCTGGCCTATGTTCATGGCTAGTGGTTCAGCTTCACATGAGGATGGAAGCACTCATCCTCTCGCTAAAAAAAAGAAAAGACTTGCGGCAAAAGCACAGCAAAGAACTGTGCGTTCTTCGAAATCACAAATCCCAAAGGAGAGTCCAATTGTGTCGGTTGCGATGCCTGACCTTCCCAACACTGGAAGGGAAGAGCTTGCGCCTTCCACCATTTGCACGCCCCCTGCAAGTGTTGAAAGGAGCACCCGCAGTCCAGTTCCTGATAGTGAAATTGAAGATGTCAGTGTTGAAGTACACCAGGATGAGGATATGGGTGTTGCTGGCGCTGGGGAGGAAATTGACAAGGAGGATTCTGATGGTGAGGTGGTTTGTTTAAGTCAGGCACCCGGGGAGACACCTGTTGTCCGTGGGAGGAATATGGCCATTGACATGCCTGGTGAAAATACCAAAAAAATCAGCTCTTCAGTGTGGAAGTATTTCAACAGAAATGCGGACAACAGGTGTCAAGCCGTGTGTTGCCTTTGTCAAGCTGTAATAAGTAGGGGTAAGGACGTTAACCACCTCGGAACATCCTCCCTTATACGTCACCTGCAGCGCATTCATAATAAGTCAGTGACAAGTTCAAAAACTTTGGGCGACAGCGGAAGCAGTCCAATGACCAGTAAATCCCTTCCTCTTGTAACCAAGCTCGCGCAAACCACACCACCAACTCCCTCAGTGTCAATTTCCTCCTTACCCAGGAAAGCCAATAGTCCTGCAGGCCATGTCACTGGCAAGTCTGACGAGTCCTCTCCTGCCTGGGATTCCTCCGATGCATCCTTGAGTGTAACGCCTACTGCTGCTGGCGCTGCTGTTGTTGCTGCTGGGAGTCGATGGTCATCCCAGAGGGGAAGTCGGAAGACCACTTGTACTACTTCCAGTAAGCAACTGACTGTCCAACAGTCCTTTGCGAGGAAGATGAAATATCACAGCAGTCATCCTGTTGCAAAGCGGATAACTCAGGCCTTGACAACTATGTTGGTATTAGACGTGCGTCCAGTATCCGCCGTTAGTTCACAGGGAACTAGACAATTGCTTGAGGTAGTGTGCCCCCGTTACCAAATACCATCTAGGTTCCACTTCTCTAGGCAGGCGATACCGAGAATGTACACGGACGTCAGAAAAAGACTCACCAGTGTCCTAAAAAATGCAGTTGTACCCAATGTCCACTTAACCATGGACATGTGGACAAGTGGAGCAGGGCAGACTCAGGACTACATGACTGTGACAGCCCGCTGGGTAGATGTATTGCCTCCCGCTGCAAGAACAGCAGCGGCGGCACCAGTAGCAGCATCTCGCAAACGCCAACTCGTTCCTAGGCAGGCTACGCTTTGTATCACCGCTTTCCAGAATACGCACACAGCTGAAAACCTCTTACGGCAACTGAGGAAGATCATCGCAGAATGGCTTACCCCAATTGGACTCTCCTGGGGATTTGTGGCATCGGGCAACGCCAGCAATATTGTGCGTGCATTTCATCTGGGCAAATTCCAGCACGTCCCATGTTTTGCACATACCTTGAATTTGGTGGTGCAGAATTATTTAAAAAACGACAGGGGCGTGCAAGAGATGCTGTCGGTGGCAAGAAGAATTGCGGGCCACTTTCGGCGTACCTGAACCTGCCCTGCCATCATCTGAAGCAAGAGGTGGTAACGAGGTGGAATTCAACCCTCTATATGCTTCAGAGGATGGAGGAGCAGCAAAAGGCCATTCAAGCCTATACATCTGGCCACGATATAGGCAAAGGAGGTGGAATGCACCTGTCTCAAGCGCAGTGGAGAATGATTTCAACGTTGTGCAAGGTTCTGCAACCTTTTGAACTTGCCACACGTGAAGTCAGTTCAGACACTGCCAGCCTGAGTCAGGTCATTCCCCTCAACAGGCTTTTGCAGAAGAAGCTGGAGGCATTGAAGGAGGAGCTAAAACAGAGCGATTCCGCTAGGCATGTGGGACTTGTGGATGGAGCCCTTCATTCGCTTAACCAGGATTCACGTGTGGTCAATCTGTTGAAATCAGAGCACTACATTTTGGCCACCGTGCTCGATCCTAGATTTAAAACCTACGTTGGATCTCTCTTTCCGGCAGACACAAGTCTGCAGAGGATCAAAGAACTGCTGGTGAGAAAATTGTCAAGTCAAGCGGAACGCGACCCATCAACATCTCCTCCTTCACATTCTCCCGCAACTGGGGGTGCGAGGAAAAGGCTACGAATTCCGAGTCCACCCGCTGGCGGTGATGCAGGGCAGTCTGGAGCGACTGCTGATGCTGACATCTGGTCCGGACTGAAGGACCTGCCAACGATTACTGACATGTCGTCTACTGTCACTGCATATGATTCTCTCACCATTGAAAGAATGGTGGAGGATTATATGAGTGACCGCATCCAAGTAGGCACGTCAGACAGTCCGTACGTATACTGTCGGGAAAAAGAGGCAATTTGGAGGCCCTTGCACAAACTGGCTTTATTCTACCTAAGTTGCCCTCCCTCCAGTGTGTACTCCGAAAGAGTGTTTAGTGCCGCCGCTCACCTTGTCAGCAATCGGCGTACGAGGTTACTTCCAGAAAATGTGGAGAAGATGATGTTCATTAAAATGAATTATAATCAATTCCTCCATGGAGACATTCACCAGCAGCAATTGCCTCCAGAAAGTACACGGGGACCTGAGATGGTGGATTCCAGTGGGGACGAATTAATAATCTGTGAGGAGGGGGATGTACACAGTGAAAGGGGTGATGAATCTTACGATGATAATGAGGTGGACATCTTGCCTCTGTAGAGCCAGTTTGTGCAAGGAGAGATTGCTTCTTTTTTGGTGGGGGCCCAAACCAACCAGTCATTTCAGTCACAGTCGTGTGGCAGACCCTGTCGCTGAAATGATGGGTTGGTTAAAGTGTGCATGTCCTGTTTATACAACATAAGGGTGGGTGGGAGGGCCCAAGGACAATTCCATCTTGCACCTCTTTTTTCTTTCATTTTTCTTTGCGTCATGTGCTGTTTGGGGAGTAGTTTTTGGAAGGGCCATCCTGCGTGACACTGCAGTGCCACTCCTAGATGGGCCAGGTGTTTGTGTCGGCCACTTGGGTCGCTTATCTTAGTCACACAGCTACCTCATTGCGCCTCTTTTTTTCTTTGCGTCATGTGCTGTTTGGGGGGTGTTTTTTGGAAGGGCCATCCTGCGTGACACTGCAGTGCCACTCCTAGATGGGCCAGGTGTTTGTGTCGGCCACTAGGGTCGCTTAGCTTACTCACACAGCTACCTCATTGCGCCTCTTTTTTTCTTTGCGTCATGTGCTGTTTGGGGAGTATTTTTTGGAAGAGCCATCCTGCCTGACACTGCAGTGCCACTCCTAGATGGGCCAGGTGTTTGTGTCGGCCACTAGGGTCGCTAAGCTTACTCACACAGCTACCTCATTGCGCCTCTTTTTTTCTTTGCGTCATGTGCTGTTTGGGGAGTATTTTTTGGAAGGGCCATCCTGCCTGACACTGCAGTGCCACTCCTAGATGGGCCAGGTGTTTGTGTCGGCCACTTGTGTCGCTTAGCTTAGCCATCCAGCGACCTCGGTGCAAATTTTAGGACTAAAAATAATATTGTGAGGTGTTCAGAATAGACTGGAAATGAGTGGAAATTATGGTAATTGAGGTGAATAATACTATGGGATCAAAATGACCCCCAAATTCAATGATTTAAGCTGTTTTTTAGGGTTTTTTGAAAAAAAACACCCGAATCCAAAACACACCCGAATCCGACAAAAAAAATTCGGTGAGGTTTTGCCAAAACGCGTTCGAACCCAAAACACGGCCGCGGAACCGAACCCAAAACCAAAACACAAAACCCGAAAAATTTCAAGTGCACATCACTTTTTCTAAACAATCAGTATGAATTTCCTTATTCTCTGACTAATCATAGCAAAGCCACTGTGACTGATACGAATGACAGGCATTAAGCTGGTCATTTGTGATTGGGCTCTTCATGGAGCGAATCTTGCATCTTGCAAAGTTTATTTTTATCGCCAAGCCACAATTGGGGAATTCTACATAACATATATTACGTGAATTGTCTGTTATATAAGATTTTCTTCTGGGTTTTTATTTTTATGGCAAGTTTCACTTCAAAAACATGGTGGCAGTACAAGTACAAATATCATAGTGTTTATATTTGTCATAGTTTTTTGAGAGTCTGTTTCCTCTATACACTATGGAATGTTAACCACGAACAACATGCTGGGCACTTCAGGCCACCATCGATGTAATCAAGACATGACTTGAGACTGGGAGAACAGGGTGTGTGGGTGGAAAGTATTCAGTCATATGATTAAGAAAAATGTATTGTCACACCCAAATTATCACTGTTGAATAGTTTCAATTGTATTACTTTTTCAGACAAGGATAAAGCTGCACTACCACATAGAAGGTAGTAATGCCGGACCAACACCATTCCCAGCCAGTAAGTGTGGAAAGGGTGAGGATTGTGGCTCTTGTGGCGGGCAAAAATACCTACTTTCCTGGAATGACAGTGAAACATGGAGTTCCCAGGACCCCAAAAGAGTAGATGGCCTTCCCGAATTCTGCCCACTTCCTAGTAAAGGATAAGGCCGTAGAGAGCGGTGCTGGGCTCGGGTATGGGGGGCATAGCCCTGCCCCCTGCAAAAAAAAAAATTTAAAAAGTAATTGCGGGGCCACAAAGAGAGGAACAGAGATGCACACATACTTAGATTACCTTGCTTGTTCTGGGAAGTGGGTCCCTCCTCCTCATTTGGCACCATGTACCCAGTGATAGGAGGGAAAAGAGTAAAAAGAATCTAGCACAGTGCCAGGGTATTTGCTTTCACTGTGCAGGATTCCAGAAATGTAGTTTATATATTAAAATGTGAATGTGGCCTATTATATGTGGGAAAAACTACTAGACCTCTGAAAAAAACATCTATCAGAGCATATTTATAATGTGAGAAAAGGCTTAATAACCCTTTCCCTTTCTGCCCAGTTTAAAGACAAACATAAATGTAATGAAAATGAGATCCAGTCCCTTTGGGCAAAAGAACAAGTGACCAGAAAAAGAGAGACTTAAGGTGCATACACACGGTGAGATTTTGACTAAGTGCCAATTTTGACTAAGCGATTTCCCTTGAACTCCCTGGAGCCCAGAACCACCAATTTTGACTATCTTTACTTTGACTATGTGCGGTTTTTACTATATACAATTTTGACTATACTAGAAACTAGATTGTTCACAATATAGTCAAAATTGCCTTGCCTGCAGTCTATTTTTTCTTACGATATCGAACCCACGGGAGCGTGCATCGGTATTGCAAACTGTATAGACACGATGCGATATGTGCTAACTTTTCTTACGATGTTGACTATATTGTCAAAATCGTAAGCACACATCGCACCCTGTGTATGCACCTTTAGATAACAGACTCTCAAAGAGCGAGATGAAGTGGGTGTTCAACCCTTAAAACTTTGATTCAGAGTAGCTTGAACGCTGACGTCGAGCTAAAATGTTTTTTAGAATAATTTTATTGATTGTATATTTAATCTACTTTCTGTATTATATTTTTTACCTTACTTTTTTTGTTATTTAATAGGTGGGTCCTCTTCCTGTGATCAACTGGAACGCAGTGTGCACTCTTAGAAAACATAATCTGAACCACTTTAACAGGTTTTTGAATGCAGGGACAATTTTCCCTGCTGAGCGCATTATGCGTTCCAATATTGTATCCAGGAAGTGGAAGTTACCATACCTCCTCTGGTTGGAATGCATTTGCATTCCATAATGTTAGAAGTGTTACCGGAAACCGGAAGTGACATCACGGATGATGGATGAGGCGTTGGATAAAGCAGCAAACGTTTACAAGGCAAAACCAACCCAGTTTTGCCTTGTAAACGTTCGCATCTTTAAAAAAAACATACAAGTTCGGCCGGAGCTCCGAGACTCCGAGACTGACGCTTGTACTCCCTGGGGCTGTTGAATCCCGAAGCCCACGGCTGGTTGTTCCTACTCGCGGCCCTCCAGCGGCAGACGGCGGGGTGAGGATTCCAATACGGACTAGTTGACTTCTGGTTCCAGCCTTTGCCGGGAGATCATTGTGAAATCATGTGGTAACCAGCCCACACTGGTTGCCTTTCGGGGGTGTAGTACGGCTGACCGGTGGTCTCCTGACCGCCGGTCAGCTTACCGACGCCGGGATCCCGGCAGCATACCGACGCCGGGATCCCGGCGGGGAGGGCGAGTGCAGCAAGCCCCTTGCGGGCTCACTGCGCTCGCCACGCTGCGGGCTCGGTGGCGACCTGCGGTCACCACGGGTTCTATTCCCACTCTATGGGTGTCGTGGACACCCACGAGTGGAAATAGTCCCTGTTGGTCGGCATGCCGACCATCGGGACAGTGACCCGTCGAGCTGCTGGAGGAGGTCATGTGACTGTCGGTCAGCTGACCGGCGGTCACATGAATACCACCCGCCTTTCGGTACGAGTTGAATCTCATTGTGTACGTTTGTTCATGTTATTTTATTAAATACTTTTATGCACTATGGAGCGCCCCCTTTATATGCTTTTTTAACAGATACATTACATCCGTGGGAATTTGGATTGACCAAAGGGGAGCAGCGGTCCTTAAAAATCTGAAGGAGGACCTAGTGACATTTTAAGCATTAATTTTAATGCACTTGATTTTGCAAGCACATTTGTGGTTTTTAATGTTTATTTGTACTTCAAAGAAACAATCAGCGCTTGTTTCTGTCTATATTTGTTATATATATCTTTACCAAAAGATCATGGAGGTTTTTTCCTCTTTTATAACTCGGCATGATGGTTTTATTCTTAAAACATGGTAGATCTTTATCCGAGGTGACAATAGGCCTTATGGCTTGGTTGCTCTAGGTATGACCCCACTAGCTGTAGTGAATTTCGTGACAAGTGGAATCCTGTTGGTCGTTTGTTTCATACCTGGGCTCAAAAGTTGTTCCCTAGGGATCATCATCACTTCTTGTTTGAGTTCTAGAAGATTTTTATAGTCATAGCCTCGTTCCAGAAATTTTTGCACCACCACATCCAACGCCGGTTCCAATTTAGACCTATCATTAGTGATACGTGCTGCCCTAATCAACTGAGATTTTGGGAGGCCTCTTTTTAAAGAGGGTGGATGGAAACGGCTGTGTATCAGCAGAGTATTTCGGTCTGTTGGTTTGTAAAACACATTTGTCGTAATGCTGTTATTCTTGATGCCAATCACCACATCGAGGTAGTTAATACTACTGGTGCTGAAACAGGCCGTTAATTTAACAGGTGAATCACTGTTATTTATTGATTCAATAAGGGTCTCAAGTGCAGCCTGTGTCCCCTCCCCCCCAAAACAGAATCAGGTCATCGATATAACGTCGATATAAAATAATATTAGATGTTATTTCAATGGATGAAAAAAAGAACAATTGTTCTTGGGCAAACATATAAATATTGGCGTACATAGGGGCCACCGTGAGCCCATAGCACACCCTGTGAGCTGTAAATAATAATTCCCATTGTGAATGAAATAATTGTGAGTCAAAATAAATTCCAATAATTGTACAATTAAAGAAATATCCAATTGTTCAAAATGATTAGTGCGTAAAAAGATCTCAACTGCCCTCAACCCAGCTTTGTGTGGAATGATAGTGTATAGACTTTTTACGTCCATAGTACAAATAATAGTGTTTGACGGTAAGTGTGTCATTTTATCCAATAAATTAAGTAGGTGTGTAGTGTCCTTCAAAAAAGTGTCCTGTGCCATAACTAAAGGTTGTAACAATCTATCAAGATATTGTGAAACTGGTTGTGTCAATGAACCAGTAGCCGATATAATCGGTCTGCCAGGGGTGACACTGGATCTTTGTGTACTTTCGGCAACGTATAAAGTACAGGAATGACCGGTGCTGTCAGAATTCGTTTGGATCTCCCATTGTGAGAACATATTAGCAGGGACTGATGTTCACGGTATAATAGCAAGTTTATTAAAGCAATGTACAACTGTAAACAATAAATATAAAGCAGGAATAACTAGAGAACACAAAGGGAAAACTGAGGGGACATGGGATGCCAGGAGACTGTGAGTACATGAAAATGATGTAGACTGTGGTAGAGTATGCACGTACCAGGGTTGCAGGATTGCATTGTAGCTAGACTGCAGGATTGCACTGTAACAGGACTGCAGGATTGCACTGTAGCTGGATCACAGGATGGCACTGATGATTTGTAAACTTGTGAACGGTGACTAAAGGTGCTGATGAGTTAAGGAACTTGTGAATGATGATTTAAGACACTGGTGATTTGCAGACTTGTAAATGGTGACTGAAGATGCTGATGAGTTAAGGAACTTGTGAATGATGATTGAAGACACTGGTGATTTGCAGACTTGTAAATGGTGACTGAAGATGCTGATGAGTTAAGGAACTTGTGAATGATGATTGAAAACACTGGTGATTTGCAGACTTGAAAATGGTGACTGAAGATGCTGATGAGTTAAGGAACTTGTGAATGATGATTGAAAACACAGATGATTTGCAAAGTTGTAAGCGATGACTGAAGACGCGGATGATTCAAGGAACTTGAGAATAATGGTTAAAGACACTGGTGGTTTACAGAGTAGTAAATGGTGACTGGAGACACTGATGATTCCAGGAACTTGAGAATGATAATTAAAGACACTGGTGGTTTGCAGAGTAGTAAACGGTGACTGAAGACGCTGATGATTCCAGGAACTTGAGAATAATAATTAAAGACACTGGTGGTTTGCAGAGTAGAAAACGGTGACTGAAGACGCTGATGATTCCAGGAACTCGAGAATAACAATTAAAGACACTGGTGGTTTGCAGAGTAGTACACAGTGACTGGAGACACTGATGATTCTAGGAACTTGAGAATAATACTTAAAGACTCTGATGCAGACACTGACTTCCAGCACGCTGATGACCGAGACACATTAAAGTCCAGAAGCTGCTTGAGAACGCTGGAAGCTGTGCAGCAGTTAACGCTGGAAGCACCGGAGACACTGGGGTAGACTGCGGAGAAACTCGCCGGGAACAAGAGCACTGGCAGTTCTTTGGTCGATTTAGCAGCAGAGACCAGCATGACCAGGACCAGGAGCTGTAACAATCTTGACTCGATGAACTGGCAACAGGGAGCCTGTGTGGCTGGCCTAAGTAGTGAGTTCAGGTGCTGCTCACAGCTGTGGTAACAGCTACTAATCAAGCTGCAGATACAGAGCAGAACGCTGAGCACCAGAGCAGAGAGCGCCACCCCAGGCATGGAGGAGAAACTACATGGATTGTGACAGTACCCCCTCCCTAAGGAGCGGATTCCAGATGCTTAACACATGTCAGAGTCTGAATCAAAAGGTAGAGGGCATATCAGGGTATCCTCATGCTGCCAAGGAAGTCCAACAGAGGCTTTCAACTTAGATTTTCCCTTTTTCTTCTTTCTCCTTTTTGTGGATTTCCCAGTAGGAACAGTAGACTGGAGCTGAAGAAAACCAACAGGTAAGCTGATTGCTGGAGTCTCTAAGCTGGCAACAGGATTCTCGGATGAACCAAGATAGATAGGAACCTTAGATGACCCCGGCTGGGCAGGAAACTCAATTGGGACTGAAGACTGGTAAGACCATGAATTGAATTTCTTAATTACCATTTCACTGAAGGCCACAAGATTGAGAAGAACTGGGTCATTGGTCTCAATTAGTGGACTAGCCCAAGCCGCGGCTTCTCCTCTGAAGGTCAGGAATAAAAATTTAACTATGTTGGATGGAGTAATTCCGAGGGAAGGATCTGTCTCCATCATAGAAACATATCGATTAACTAGTGCAAAGTATTGCGTTAAATCTCCATCAAAGTAATCCAAAGATGGAGCGTTGGATTAATTCTGTGAAGTGGAAACTTGATTTTCTGGAAACACTGGAGATGGATCATCAGGACATTGAGGAGGGGACAGACTTTCAGGAGACTGGTCAGAAATATATGATGATCCTAACCGAATTTTGACTAGAGACTTGGATGGTACTTTTTGGATTTGGTCCTTCCCGGAAGTCCTGGGGAACTGGGCTGTACCCAAATCGTGAGCCAACAAGTTAGTAGTAAGATTGGAACCCAGGACTACAACAGTGCCTATGTGTCTAGATATAAGGCCTGTGTTGTGAGAAACGAGAGTGCTAGATTCTTCTTCTGAGATTGACATAATGCTCAAAGCCCCCTCATCACGGGGCTGAACTAAGGCAAAAGCCCCCTCATCACGGGGCTGAACTAAGGCAGAAACCCCCTCTTCACAGGGCTGAACTAAGGCAGAAACCCCCTCTTCATGGGGCTGAACTAAGGCAGAAACCCCCTCTTCACGGGGCTGAACTAAGGCAGGAGCCCCCTCTTCACGGGACTGAATTAAGGCAGGAGCCCCCTCTTCACGGGGCTGAACAAAGGCAGAAACCCCCTCTTCACGGGGCTGAACTAAGGCAGGAGCCCCCTCTTCACGGGGCTGAACTAAGGCAGGAGCCCCCTCTTCACGGGGCTGGGCTGAGGCAAGAGCCCCCTCTTCACGGGGCTGGGCTGAGGCAAGAGCCCTCTCTTCACGGGGCTGGGCTGAGGCAAGAGCCCTCTCTTCACGGGGTTGGGCTGAGGCAAGAGCTCTCTCTTCACGGGGCTGGGCTGAGGCAAGAGCCCCCTCTTCACGGGGCTGGGCTGAGGCAAGAGCCCCCTCTTCACGGGGCTGGGCTGAGGCAAGAGCCCCCTCTTCACGGGGCTGGGCTGAGGCAAGAGCCCCCTCTTCACGGGGCTGGGCTGAGGCAAGAGCCCCCTCTTCACGGGGCTGGGCTGAGGCAAGAGCCCCCTCTTCACGGGGCTGGGCTGAGGCAAGAGCCCCCTCTTCACGGGGCTGGGCTGAGGCAAGAGCCCTCTCTTCACGGGGCTGGGCTGAGGCAAGAGCCCCCTTTTCACGGGGCTGGGCTGAGGCAAGAGCCCCCTCTTCACGGGGCTGAGCTGAGGCAAGAGCCCCCTCTTCACGGGGCTGGGCTGAGGCAAGAGCCCGCTCTTCACGGGGCTGGGCTGAGGCAAGAGCCCCCTCTTCACGGGGCTGGGCTGAGGCAAGAGCCCCCTCTTCACAGGGCTGGGCAGCACTCTGTAGACTCTCGGGCTGGGCAGCACTCTGTAGACTCTCGGGCTGGGCAGCACTCTGTAGACTCTCGGGCTGGGCAGCACTCTGTAGACTCTCGGGCTGGGCAGCACTCTGTAGACTCTCGGGCTGGGCAGCACTCTGTAGACTCTCGGGCTGGGCAGCACTCTGTAGACTCTCGGGCTGGGCAGCACTCTGTAGACTCTCGGGCTGGGCAGCACTCTGTAGACTCTCGGGCTGGGCAGCACTCTGCAGACTCTCGGGCTGGGCAGCACTCTGCAGACTCTCGGGCTGGGCAGCACTCTGTAGACTCCCTGGCTGGGCAGCACTCTGTAGACTCCCTGGCTGGGCAGCACTCTGTAGACTCCCTGGCTGGGCAGCACTCTATAGACTCCCTGGCTGGGCAGCACTCTATAGACTCCCTGGCTGGGCAGCACTCTATAGACTCCCTGGCTGGGCAGCACTCTATAGACTCCCTGGCTGGGCAGCGCTCTGTAGACTCCCTGGCTGGGCAGCGCTCTGTAGTCTCTCTGGCTGGGCAGCGCTCTGTAGTCTCTCTGGCTGTGCTGTGCTCTGTAGTCTCTTTGGCTGGGCAGCGCTCTGTAGTCTCTCTGGCTGGGCAGCGCTCTGTAGTCTCTCTGGCTGGGCAGCACTCTGTAGTGTCTTTGGCTGGGCAGCGCTCTGTAGTCTCTCTGGCTGGACCCTCTGAACCCCTCACTGGGGCTGGACGCTCTGAACCCCTCACTGGGGCTGGACGCTCTGAAGAACCCCCTCTTGGGGCTGGACACTCTGAAGAACCCCTCACTGGGGCTGGACGCTCCGAACCCCTCACTGGGGCTGGACACTCTGAAGAACCCCTTCTTGGGGCAAGATACTCTGAAGAACCCCTTCTTGCGGCTGGACACTCTGAAGAACCCCCTCCTGGGGCGACAGGCTTGGAAACTCTAGGTGGAAGACCAGTTTTGTGACAGATGGTATTTAAAGATTGGAGATACACTCTGCCCCCATTTCTTGTTTTTCGAATGGGACAGGTTAAAATAAAATGTCCTTGACCCCCACAATACAGGCAAAGTTTATAGTCTCTACGATACTGGCGTTCTGTTTCAGAGAGGCTAGGTCGAGGGAAACTTTGGAACTTGCCTCTTGTCTGAGGAGGAGAGGTGCCCCTAGCATGCCTAGTCCATGTTTCAGAAGAAAACTCCTTTTCTGGAGCTATTTTACTGGGGTCCACCAGTCTCCCCAGGAATTCAGGAAGAACGCATAGAATACCGGACACTAAAGTCTGTAGCTGGTCTAACTTCTCCTTTAAAACCCCCAGTTGTAACAAATCTAAAGAAGGTGATGTCCTGGGAGCTGAGGGGTTAACGAGCTGTGAGAAAACTCCCTCAGGCAGACTGCAATTATCTCCCCTGCTGTTTGTTTTTGGCCAGTTCATACTGTCAGAATTCGTTTGGATCTCCCATTGTGAGAACATATTAGCAGGGACTGATGTTCACGGTATAATAGCAAGTTTATTAAAGCAATGTACAACTGTAATAAATAAATATAAAGCAGGAATAACTAGAGAACACAAATGGAATACTGAGGGGACATGGGATGCCAGGAGACTGTGAGTACATGAAAATGATGTAGACTGTGGTAGAGTATGCACGTACCAGGGTTGCAGGATTGCACTGTAGCTAGACTGCAGGATTGCACTGTAACAGGACTGCAGGATTGCACTGTAGCTGGATCACAGGATGGCACTGATGATTTGTAAACTTGTGAACGGTGACTAAAGGTGCTGATGAGTTAAGGAACTTGTGAATGATGATTTAAGACACTGGTGATTTGCAGACTTGTAAATGGTGACTGAAGATGCTGATGAGTTAAGGAACTTGTGAATGATGATTAAAGACACTGGTGATTTGCAGACTTGTAAATGGTGACTGAAGATGCTGATGAGTTAAGGAACTTGTGAATGATGATTGAAAACACTGGTGATTTGCAGACTTGAAAATGGTGACTGAAGATGCTGATGAGTTAAGGAACTTGTGAATGATGATTGAAAACACAGATGATTTGCAAAGTTGTAAGCGATGACTGAAGACGCGGATGATTCAAGGAACTTGAGAATAATGGTTAAAGACACTGGTGGTTTACAGAGTAGTAAATGGTGACTGGAGGCGCTGATGATTCCAGGAACTTGAGCAGAGCCGGCCTTAGCTATAGGCAGGCTAGGCATTTGCCTAGGGCATTCAAGCATGTCTAGGGGCATCCAAGCATGTCCCTGCAGCATCTCATGCTGAGAGGGACTGTCCGCAAACTAACTGTTACTTTTCAAATGTATTCAATCAGTACTTGTATACACTGCTGTTTACATTTGTCAAAAAAAATGCACACTGTGCCTTAAACTTCCTCCGACATGCTTGAATGCCCCTGACTTGTGAGACCTCAGACAGACAGCAGAAGCCCAGTAAATGCAATTCCTGGACCTGTGACATTTTTACTGACTATATAAGGTTATTACTGGATGGCTTCTTATGATAACACATGTGTATTTTGGAAGACTGCTTCACAGAAACCTGACATCACCTATACTGCTTGTGCACATGGGGGAGGGGGACCCTGCCATCCTGTGTGTGTCCCTTATCCCTGTACAAACCCCAGGTGTCTGCAGGGACATAACATGGGCAGTGATCTCCCCACACTTTATTTCCTAGTCAGTCCATACCGTAAAATTCCCCTGCCATCTAGCACTGTAACGTGGTCAGTAAGTTGCGTTGTGCTATTTCTATATGAAACATCAGTGCAGCGTGACTTTTGGACACATCAGACTGGAGGGCAGAGCATTTAGCTCCCACAGTATAAAGTAAAGTGCATGCAGTTAACGGGAGTAACAGACACCAGCAAACACACTGAATAGTGAAGAGAATGGACAGTTTCTACATGTTTAATACTGGTCTTTTTGTATAACCAGCAAGTGTGGCAGTATCTGTGGCAGTATATGTGTATTATGGGCATTACTAATGTGGGGCATATGTGTAAGGTGCATTACTGTGTGGCATTATGTGTATTATGGGCATTACTAATGTGGGGCATATGTGTAAGGTTCCTTTACTGTGTGGAATTATATGTATTATGGTCATTACTGTGTGGCATTGTGCAGAGTTGAACTGGCCCACAGGGTAACCCCCCGGTGGGCCCCACTACCTGAGTGTTGCAGGTACAGATGCAGAACTAGCGGCGGAGCTAGGGGGCACCAGACAAAATTTTGCCTAGGGCATCAAATTGGCTAGAACCGGCTCTGAACTTGAGAATGATAATTAAAGACATTGGTGGTTTGCAGAGTAGTAAACGGTGACTGAAGACGCTGATGATTCCAGGAACTTGAGAATAATAATTAAAGACACTGGTGGTTTGCAGAGTAGTAAACGGTGACTGAAGACGCTGATGATTCCAGGAACTTGAGAATAATAATTAAAGACACTGGTGGTTTGCAGAGTAGAAAATGGTGACTGAAGACGCTGATGATTCCAGGAACTCGAGAATAACAATTAAAGACACTGGTGGTTTGCAGAGTAGTACACGGTGACTGGAGACACTGATGATTCTAGGAACTTGAGAATAATACTTAAAGACTCTGATGCAGACACTGACTCCCAGCACGCTGATGACCGAGACACATTAAAGTCCAGAAGCTGCTTGAGAACGCTGGAAGCTGTGCAGCAGTTAACGCTGGAAGCACCAGAGACACTGGGGTAGACTGCGGAGAAACTCGCCGGGAACAAGAGCACTGGCAGTTCTTTGGTCGATTTAGCAGCAGAGACCAGCATGAATCCAGGACCAGGAGCTGTAACAATCTTGACTCGATGAACTGGCAACAGGGAGCCTGTGTGGCTGGCCTAAGTAGTGAGCTCAGGTGCTGCTCACAGCTGTGGTAACAGCTACTAATCAAGCTGCAGATACAGAGCAGAACGCTGAGCACCAGAGCAGAGAGCGCCACCCCAGGCATGGAGGAGAAACTACATGGATTGTGACAGGTGCCACTTGAGTCAGAGATGTCCTTAGCTGTGTATCAATCAGGCCACTCTTTTCCGCTGTCATCAAAATTGTATCAAGTTGTTTCTGATATCGAGCTGTAGGGTTATTCAGTAACTTCTTATATGTCGCAACATCAGAAAGTTGTTTATCAATTTCTTCAATATATTTGTTCTTGTTCTGGATCACGATCGCCCCGCCCTTATCTGCAGGGTGAATGGTGATATCGGGATAAGATTGTAGATCTTTAATGGCTTTAATTTCCTGCTCGTGATATTTTTAAACATTTTTGGTTGTGCTGCACCTCTCCCCTATCACTTATGCACTGCTATTGCCTATTATGTGTATTTACTACTGTCCCCCTCTTATTATTCAGCTTCCTGGAGCAGCGGTTTGAGTGGACGCCGCGTCTGGTTGCTTGGCAACGGCATGACGTCATCAGCGGGAGCCGCTGACACAGCTCCGGAGCGCGCGCGCCGCTCGCCATTGGCCTCCGGAAGCGGAAGAAGGGAGACCTTACACGAGGTGTCTATTTAGGTAAGTACACTTGTGGTCATTGTTTTTTGTTTTGTTTTGTTTTCTTTCTAGCACTGTGCACCTTGATAAAAACACCTGTGTGGCGTTGAAACGTCGGAATGCTTTGCACTTTATTTTTGCATATGTTATATTGAACCTTTAAATTTCTATAAAGCTGCTTTGAAATAAATCCGGTGAGTGCCGCCTGGTCCCTGCAATGAGGAGGAGACTTGCCAAGTCTGAACCAGGGGACTACAGTATATCTATTCCCTATTAGGAAGGCACCCCGGTGGATGCTCATACTGAGAGTGCCTGCTACCCTGCTTCTTGTTATATAGATATATATATATATATATATATATATATAAATATATCTGCGAAGAAAGAATGCTTTTAAAACTGGAAGTGTTAATAGTTTATTCTTCTCAATTAACAAAATGCAAAGTGAATGAACAGAAGATAAATCTAAATCAAATCAATATTTAGTGTGACCACTCTTTGCCTTCAAAACAGCTTCAATGCTTCTTAATCTAATGTAACATAGATATAGGGGTAAATTCAATTAGAGTTGGATCCATTCCGACATAAATTTGTTGGAATGGATCTGACAGGACCTATTCAATGAACATCCAAATCCGACAGGAGGCAATCTGACTTTAAAAAAAGTCGGACTGAGATGAGGGGGCTGAAAGGAGGAGACGGGGGAGAGCAGGAACCCAGCGGCTGCAGCAACGGATCAGGAGGATGGGGCACCGCCGCCGCTCACGGCAGCATCCACCCGGCTCCAGCGAGGGGGGAGGGGTTCTCAGGCAGTGGGGCCCTCCAGGGGTTTCCCCTGTACCCCTGTGGGCCAGTCTGACCCTGCCCAGCTTTGAAGTGACATTTATAAAGCGCATTCTATAAAATATACATAGCAGCTCATTGGTTGCCATGGGCAACTTCTCCACTGGCTCACCTCTCCACTTTTTTCACTGCTTCATGAATACACCCCATTATTCTTTTCAGTTTAAAGTATACAATGTGTCTGTAGTGCCATACAAGAAATGATGATGATGATAATAATAATAATAATAATAATAATACTATAGAAACAGTTAACTTTACATGTCATAAGTACAATACAAAGCAAAATATATATGTCATAAATCCATGTAAGATACATATACCCATATCTTTAAACAAGTGGTATGTAATATGATACTCTTAACATTCATCTAAATACAATGGAGCTAGCCATCTTCTGGGCTGAAATGAATATATGTAGCCTATCAGTTTAATAGGTATAAAATGACATGAAAAGACACTAATATAAAACCTAGTTTACCACAGCTGTATTTCTGCCGAAAGACTAAAACGTGGTGACTAATATCTGAATGATGCATCCAGTTCCTTACAGTATATAGTGCATTACAGTTTGTAAGGGAATGGAGTCACTACTGAAAGCTTCAGTTACAGTAGGTATACTGCAGTCTAGGAACTTGTATGTAGCAGTCACTGCATAGAACAGCATTAGCCACCGGGCAGATATCTTGATATTTCACATAAAGTAAAAGTATAGTGCATGCATGCAGGCAAACAAGTTTGTTAAGGAATCCAGTGTTCTCTTGAGAAATGGAGGCACATTTGTGATAATACTGTATACAGTATATTGGAGAATGTATTGATTTTAATACAGAAAAAAAGATTTATATATAGGGCCGATTAAGGATGGTGGGGGCCCTGGGAAACTAATAATTAATTAGCTGCGGGCTTTAAACCCGGAGCTTTATCAGCACAGTAGACAGCGTGGGTAAGTAAGTCTGCCCCTCAGATTTGGGAGGGACGTGTCCAAGCTCAATTCTAAATTGCAGTGTAAACATAAAGCTGTCCAGCATTTGTGTGTTACATGTAGAAGCAGTCAGTATTTACCAATGCATCCCTTGCATTTCAACATACAGTACAAAGTTACTTTTTTCTTTTTGCTTTGATCCCATGTCTGAATCAGCCCCACTGTGTGCTATTGTTTCTTTTTTCAACACCTTTTACTTCCTTGTACAACAACAAGTGAAACAAAAGTAAACAGTAATGTTCACAACAGTATTGCGTTACATAAGATATAGACACACTCTGATGTAATTTGATATATAAATGAATGAATGAGGAAGTGTTTTCTAAAAATGCTAGCAATCAATCACTGTTTAATAAGCCTGGCAATGCAAACCTTCCAATAGTCTAATGAAATCAGCTCAAACTTTGTTCATTTTATAATTCACCCATGCAGTCTTCAATAATAAGTCCTCAATCCATCAAAGGTATAGAATATTACATCTTTTAGTCTGTTACACAAAGTTGTCTGTGTAGTAAAAGTCAAATGTATTATATAGGCTTAGAACCAGAGTGCAGATCATTGATGTAACATGAAGAGTATTGGAAATAGAGTAACTTAACCACTTGCCTGGCGTGGTGACATCAGATGCAACTTTGCTAGGCTGGGCTTTCCCTGACATGGTCACATCTGATTCAACCATTCAGAAACGCCTAGTGGGCAGCATTGGCAATCTCAGGGTCCCTCTGCCTTCTGGTTCCCTCCCCCAGTGCCTGGCATGCAAGCTATCACTGCTGACTGGGCAGTCCAGCTGCACCCCCTCCCCACCCCACGGTTGCAGACATTAGCATCCGCCACAGAAATGTAGTAGAAACTACCTTACCTTCCCTGTGTACACCGGCAAGAGCAGCCACCATGAAAATGTAAGTTTGCGAGGGACGTTCCAATTATGGTCTGATATATCTGTCATTGATGTTTTAAGTGCTTTGTATTAAAAAATAAAAAGGTGTTGTTTTTTTAAATAAAATATTTTTGGATGTGTTTAAATACTAATTCAATCATAAGTAAAACGTTACAATTTCTGAGCGGTTTTTGTAAAAAATATTAGCCTGTTTTGCATCAATAAAACAATCTATCATTGTTCTTTTTATTTTTATTTTTTGAATAATGGTTTTTATTACATTTTCAGAAAAACATAAATGAAAATAAAGCCAAGAAGTACAGTACATTTCACATAAAATATCCACAAAAGTAACCGAATTGATTGAATTGCAGAAGTTTACAAAACACTTTCGCATTTAGAATATAGCGTTCAGTTCGTCCATCGCGCACTCCTAATCTTGGCACCACACCAACAGACAACGAAAATACATAGCAGTTACAGAACAGAGAAAACAACTAATAATGCAGGAAGAAAAGAAAGTTAAGAAAAGATACAAGACAAAGACACACAAGGGTGAACATAAAGACAATGCTCTTCAATAATTGTGTTCCTAGAGACGGCACAACCAGGGAATGGTATAGAGCAGTGGTTCTCAAACTCGGTCCTCAGGACCCCACACAGTGCATGTTTTGCAGGTAACCCAGCAAATGCACAGGTGTATTCATTATTCACTGACACATTTTAAAAGGTCCACAGGTGGAGCAAATGATTTCACTTGTGATTCTGTGAGAAGACTTGCAAAACATGCACTGTGTGGGGTCCTGAGGACCGAGTTTGAGAACCTGTGGTATAGAGGATTAGACACAGGTGACTGGTACTATCAGTTAGAATCTGAATGTGGGGAGTGTAATTGCGACAGGTCTGTGGAATCAGTGACAAATATAGTATGACCCTGCCGAACCCGAAATTCCCTCCATTTCAACCAATTCCCCTGCGCTGAGGGAGGCAACACAGAATATACACCTCCCGCAGTTTCAAATAGGAAGTGTTTGTGGGTGTTATTAATAATAGTTTGGATAACAGGTATTGACTGCGATTTCCACAGCTGTCCGATTGCTGCCTTAGTGGAAATAAGGATATGACCAGCCACATATCTATCACAGTTTAGTAAGGGACATGATGAATAGTGGAATAAGGCAAACATGGGATTCAGTGGCACCTCCACCCCCAACACCTCCAGCATGTCAAAGTCAGAAAAATATCTCTATGCACACTACCATATTTGCACCTCACACAGGTCCGTGCTGCGCATGCGTACGCTCTCCCGTACGTGCGCATACTCACAGTCGCGGGCACCCGCAGGCGCATGGTATGCGTATTTACGGTAGAGTTTATGTAATCGTAGCGTGCGACTCATTCGTTACATATTTTCACTAATAATGTATTTTGTAGATCATGGTCCCTTTGATAGATTCTGAAAGTTTAGTTAACATAGCATGTTCCTGAACAGAGAGATCCCTCTTTGTATTGTACGAAGGGTCTAACAGGGGTCATACAGTGGTGTTTGGTACCCATCGGAAGAGTATTTAAATAGCAATATTCCGGTGTTGGTTTGGAGCGGATTAATCGCTCGTGCGAATAGTTATGGACATAAGAAGTTTATGTCCATTTACTATTATTTGTTCTTATTTAGTCATGCGGCGGGAAACCCAGTATCCCACCCACCTGAACAGTTGGAAGCAGTCACAGCCCACCTGTATGAATCAACCTATGACCTTTTGTTATAATGCGAAGCCGAATTCCTGTGTCCAATGAACAATGAGATTGTAGGGACCATTGAATTGTATTGTGTGTGGGGCATAAATAGGCAGGCCGACCATATCCAGTTCACTCTCTTCAACGGTTCTCATTGCTGATAATCGGGAGCTGGATATCGAGGCGCATGCGATCGTTTCCCCTTGTGCGTAAGTGTTTCTCCGCAACTATATTGATCTTCTTGTTATTGTGGGCCAATTTCTCTCTCTCTCTCTCTTCTCCTCTTTCTCTCTTATTTTCTCTTAAATAGTAATTGTATTATATTTCCTGTGTAGTTATCTGGTTAGGTAGTCTATGTTATATTGTAGTGTATGATTTGTATTTGTATTAATTCTTTTGCAAGTATATCATTCATAATATATATATATATATTAGGCGTTGGACCCTAAGCCCAGGTATCTGTGTATTTCTTATAGTGTTAAGTATTCTCAGAGCGTCGGTGACGCTCATACAGCTTTTGAGTTAATAAGGTTACACTGTGTTGCATTTACACTCTATCTATACACTAAGGTTTTACAGCATATTACATTGTTTATGGTTTAGATTTAAAGGTTTAACATTGTTAGCGTCAGCGCCGCTGGTGATCTCCTCGTGGTCCCGAGCGTCCGCTACGCTATAGCGAATCATTACGTTAGTCAGCAGCCAATAGCGTGCCTGCCTGTGATCTCTTGGCCGTGAGCGAACGTGACGCTTGAGCGTCTCGACTACGGCTAAGCGATTGTTACGCAACGAGCGTACCCTTACGGTACTTCATACGTACAGTGTTCTTAGACCTCATAAAGGGTATTATATAAGATAAATATTTAGCTTTATCAAGCATAAGGGAGAACACTAACATCCACAGCGGCCTCAAAAGTGGGCACTCCCAGAAAATATGTAGAATATTGCCCACCTGTCCACAGTTCCTCCAACAGAGTTGGGAAATCGAGGGCCAAATGCTATGAAGCTGCTGCGGAGTAAAGTACGCCCTGTGACATAATTTGTAATACATTTCAGAATGCTGGAGACATTTAGAGATCTTAAAACACGTTGAAGAGATATTGTCCCACTCCTCCTCTCGGAGAACTATAGAAAGAACCATTTCCCATTTAAGCTGCGAGGGAGTTTTACCCTTTTTAGTCAGAAGGACAATATATTGATACCATTTAGATATCCGACCTCTATGACCAGGGGAAGATAATCTAGAGAACACAGAAGCAGGGAGAGGGACGGGACCTCCCGACCCTCCAGCACAAGAATGAAGCCAGTGGCAAAATGGTTGGGTCAGACGCAAAATGGTTGGGTCAGACGCAACCACTGAATGCCAAAGCTTCAAGGTACTTCTAATCGCTTCCCCTGGGCCCTGCCATTGTGGAACACCTCGGATAGGTAACAGAAAGAGGTCGCTAATGTCAATCAGCCCCAAGAAAACCTTTCAATGAAGACCCAAGGCTTGGTGTTATGCTTGGTGAACCAGTCCCGAGCCTGACTGAGAAGACAGTCAAGATCTGTCTAGCAATGCGGGGCCTAGATCCCTTCCAAATACAATGAGATATAATTTTATTAGCCCTGACGTTGAGAGGTTTGGGGAAGCTGTGAGGGATAACCCGAAACTAGTAGAGAAGTTTAGGGAGCAGTATCATTTTGGTTGCGGAGACTCGCCCCAGCCAGGAGATTTCGTGGAGGAACCATTCTTTAATTAATCTCTCAAATGCATTCAATAAAGGCACATAGTTACAATCATATATGTCCCTGTCCAGGGAGAGATGGATACCCAAATATTTGATAGATCGCATTTGCCAAGCATATCTGTACCTGTCCTTGAGCAAAGTCAGAGTGCGTGGCGGGACATGAAGCGGTAGGGCTTCCGTTTTAGAAGTGTTCAATTTATAGTAGGAAATTCTAGAATATTTATCAAGGATATTATGGAGGGCGGGGAGGGAGGTGTCAGGGCGAGTCAAACAGAGTAAGATATCGTCAGCAAACAAGCTAACCTTGAGAGTCAGTCCTCCTATCTCGGGGCCCACAACTGTCGCCTCAGACCTAATAGTTTCAGCTAGGGGCTCAATAGCCAGAGCAAATATAAGGGGCGATAATGGGCAGCCCTGCCTAGTGCCATTCGATATAGCGAATCCACCTGACAGACACCCATTAACAAACACCTTTGCAGAGGGAGTGGAGTACAGAGCGAAAATCGAGTCTAGGAACCTCCCATTAAATCCGAATTTACCAAGAACAGCTCTCAGATATCCCCAATGGAGTCTGTCGAACGCCTTTTCGGCGTCCAATGAAAGAATTAAAAGGGGGGTTTTATGTACATTGCCGTACTCCATGACGTCAAATACTCTCCGAGTGTTGTCCGGGGCCTGCCTGCCCGGAACAAAACCCACCTGATCAGCAGCTATTAGGGATGGTAAAAGCGGGGAGAGACGGTTAGCTATAAGCTTCGCAAAGAGCTTAACGTCAATGTTCAATAAAGCTATAGGGCGCTAATTTTTAACAGATGTAGGAGGCTTATTGTTCTTATGTCCAGGTGGATCCATTAATGTATGAATTGGCTTTTTGGTTCCTGAAGAAGGAAACATCAGCTTTTTTCTGTTTGTTATCTCATACCAAAACTGAGCTATATGTGTGGAAGTCAGAGGTCTAGATTGAAAATGTTATAGTTATTTAGAATATTATGACAAAACCTGACAACCTGATCACATTCTCAGTGACAATGTATGTCAGAGTGGAGTACTGAGAATATTATTGCTGCATGTTTTTAATTGCATTATCATCTTTGTCTATAGTCTTATTTATTGACCATTTACATATTGTTTTACCTAACATTCTAATGGAGACAGACAAGAGCCAGTGCCTTTATAGATAGAATTCTCAATTAGGGGTGCAGTAGGATAAATACTACGGTAAGGACCAGGGGTGGATATTGGCACACAGATGTGTATAATAGCACAGTCAGTGGGAGGGACATAGAGGATTGGGTAAATGTAATGTTATGTTCAGTGCACACGTAGCTCAGTCAAGAGGCACAACAGCAGAAAAGGATTATTGTGATAGGTGTGGTAGAGTGTAATGCTATGTTCAGTGCACAGTGCACAGTAAATCAATACGGAGGCATGGTCAAATGTAATGCTATGTCTAGTGATTAGACAGAACAGCAGTTAAGGGTTATTCTAGGAGCCAAAGTCAGAGGTCATGGACAAGCTTCATTACATGGTGAAACAGGTTTGAAGGTAATGGAAGGAAAGAAAGATCTGAGGATGAGGTTAACAAAGAACACGGGTCAAGACACAAGAGAAAGTAATCCAACAGAAATTGGATGCAAGGGGTTTATTTACTGTGCTTCCAATCGTGTTTACATAAAAAATCTATTGGGCCGTGTTTTGCTATTAAAATTATCGCCCTTTCAATTTGCAGACATAAAAACGATTGTAAGCTGCGGGTTTTAGAGAGTAAGTCCCAAGGACTTTTAAATGGGGTATAGGTTGATGATGTCATGAGCTGAGGGCATACATGATTGGAGCTACAGTATGTACATGCACTGTGGCACCAAATAACTAGTTCATGGGTGGGGCTTCTGAGCATACTGCTGAGCAATAACAGTGAACTACCACAGTCAATCCCAGCAGCCTAGCTGCCATAACCAAGACATCGGCACTGTAAAGGAACAGATTACTGGGACACAACCTTGCAAGCGTGATATTGCAAATACTGCTTGTGATAGGCTGATACCATGTTAGGAGAAGGGTTTATGAGCGTGTATAATAGCAATCACAAATTTATATATATATATATATATATATATATATATAGTATATATAGACACACAGGCTTACCATACTATCCCTTAAAAGTGGGACACTTATGAATTATATGGGTTGCGGTCTTAAGGCGAAAGACCTAAAAGAATACTTCTTTTTGGTGCACTCTTTGATAAATGTGGTAACTTAAAATATAATAATAAAGTCTAGTGAAATATTCACTAATCAAAAAACCTTGGCGCTGGTTTTAATTCTGAATTAATAAATATCTATGGATATTTTAGCAACTAGTGGAAGAAGTTAGCCAACTTATACTAGAGGAATAAACAAATAGAAAATGTTCCACTGCACTTAAATACTCCTAATTATAAGGTGTTCTGATCATTCCAGGTATTTCAGTTTAAATGGTCCTTTTATTTTTCACTGGCATCCCAGTGTAATGATACAGCTTTTAAACAGTCACATGGGCTGTCATAAAAACATAAATGCTTTCACTCCGGGTACTTTTATGGAAAGTTAGCTTGTATATAATAGCCTTTTTATTTTAATATGTCCCCACAATCATACCATGGATGATATCACCCCTTTGCATACAGCAGTCCGGTTTTCCAGCCAGAGACAGATTACTGTCTGGGCTCCTGACTTCATGTAAATAGGTCCGGGTGTCTGCTCGTAATGTCAGGTGTGTCACCATAGTGTGAAGACAGTTGTTTATCCGGCGTGATGCACGTGGAATGCAGGAGCTCTGTACTGGAAGTGATAGGCAGAAATGATGTATCACCGCGTTTCGTCTCCCAGCAACGGGAGACATGTATTTCCTTGTCCGGGCAGTCCTTTAAACCACTCGGTAATCCCGCCTCCACGTCAATTAAGGATTTCAGGTTACACAAAACTGAAATTGTTGTAAATTAGTCATCAGCAGCTGCTCTCATTTAATCTTAGTGCTGCATGGTGCCATATTCCATATATATGCCAATACTCTTCCACTTTATATACAGTATATGTAAAAAAAGAAAAGAAAAGTAACAATATAAACAAGAAAAAAAAATCAAATTGAATCTATAACTTCCTTAAATATCCTGTGTTGTTATTATTGGTGCTCACTGAGATATATTATCCTTATATTTTCTTTTCTTTTCTTTGTGATTGTTTATGAACTACCAATGTTTCTCTATTATCTATCTCTATATATCTATATTGCTCTTATATTCTTACAGCATCATGCAGTCAGCAATCGCAGATACAAATGTATTACATTTAAAGGGAAACTATACCTTATATATATTAGATTGTCAATTGTAATAATCCTGATATTCTTAATCTAGTATCATATTCCTCATTCCAATTGTGTTATATAGGATAATAAGACTACTGATAAAAAATAGATAGGTATAATAATAATACCAATCATAATCGTCATCGACGTTGTCACCACCATCGATTGCCAACATCGATAGACTATTGTAATGATACCAATATTCTTAATCCTGTATCATATTCCTCACTCCAATTTATTTTATATAAAATAATAAAACTACTCATAAAAGGTATAAGTATGATAATAATAATAATAATACCAACCACACTCGTCATCGATGTTGTCATCACCATCGATTGACAACATCAATGAACAATTGTGTTTTTGCTCACTAAATATGTTATACTGGAAGATGATGTTCTGCCCACTTTAATGTGTGACTTACTTCTTTCATTGCTTTCCGGCTGCGAGTTCCTCCGTGATGGTTGAGGTGTGCTACTGCCGTTGCATTGTCCGAGCGGATCTGGACTGGTTTGTCCTTTTGCCTGATTCAATGCCATGTATATGGCTCGAAGTTCCAATATATTTATTGACAGGCAACTTTCTTCCTTCGTCCACTGCCTCCGGAAGCAATTTTTTCCTGACACTGCTCCCCAGCCCTGAAGGCTGGCATCTGTTCTCAGAATTTCCCAATCTGATATCCAAAAGGGTCTCACTTTGTCCAGATGGGTTGTCTGTAGCCACCAGGCTAATGACCTCCTTACTTCCAGAGGAAGAACCATAGTCTGCGTTGTTATTGTCTGATGAACCCCATTCTACTTGGTAAGGATCAGATGTTGCAGAGGCCTTGAATGGAACTGAGCATACTCTACCATGTCGAATGTTGACACCATTAATCCCATCACATGCGTTGCTGCGTGAATTGATAGCCTTCGACTGTGTAGAAGCTTGTCGAAGTCGAAAATATTACACCCACACTCAACACGTGCAAACACCACACAGAGTGGCCTCTGTCGGGTGCGTACTCGCCTTGCGTGCGCTTGCCCGCACGCTGCGTACATTGGCTTGCGAAGCCCTGCGTATTGGAGGGTGGTATGAGTAAATACGGTGACATATGCATTCGCATAAAAAAGCCACAAAGCCATATTCAATATTTTCTCTCTCTCTATATAGTGTATATACAGTATATATCTATATCTATATATATATATATATATATTATATACACACATACACATATCACGAGGATGGGAATGAATAAATATATCATGTGTGGGATCATATTGTTCAGGGTCACTTAAGCAGTAATCCGGTGGGTGTGATGATATTGTCTCTTATTGCGGCAATAAGTTATTAGCAATACCGGATTCATGTATGATAATGTGGTGGGTTTAACTGATCTTGGGGCGGGAACTCAGATGTAAACAACAGTAATCACATCTCAGGACTTAGTCATCGCCCACCGGTTGAGCTGACCAATGATCCCCAGTGCACTGGATATGTCCCACCCCCGGACCAATGGAAGAAGAGCTTACATTTCCTATTGTATTGTTTTTGGACACATTGTTTAAAAGAGGCTTCCTGGCCAGGCTCAGTGCTAATTCTCTGAAGGTCATCTTGCTAAGACAGACTGAGTCCTGGGTCCAGGAGCGCTCGCGAACAAACGTATGTATTATTGGTTGTAGCTCTTCTCTTGTAATATTGTTGTATTTCTGTGTATATCCCTGTAAGTAAATATTTGTTGCTGCGTTGGACCACAACATAACATATACAACTGGTGTCGCATTCCATTCTTGTTTGGGTATAGAAGTGTATTCAGCCACACGTGTCGCTGTATAGTGCGCATAGCGTGTCGGCGTGCATATGCTACGTGCATTCACGTTGTAGGGGTATTGTCTGCATTCAGCGGCCGCAGCGGCCCGAACCATAGTATTGTAAGGTATATCATTTCCCTGTAAATTAAACAAACTTAACAAGCTCCAGGATCCTTAACTGAAGTTTGGTTATTTTGGTCAGAGGTAAAACTACTCTCTGAAGGCTCGAATCCAATACAGCCCCCAAGTGAGTCATCCATTGTGACGGAACCAAAAATGATTTTGCCCAATTTATGAGCCAACCGTGCTTCTGCAGACACTCTACTGTATGTTGCAGATGACACAGAAGCAATTCCTGAGACTGTGCCAGGATTAAAAGATCGTCGAGGTATGGAAATATTCTTATCCCCTGTTGGCGGAGATAAGCTGCCATAATCACCATAATTTTGGTGAATATACTGGGGGCTGTGGCCAGACCAAATGGCAGAGCCTGAAACTGAAAATGCTGTTGGAGGATAGCGAACCTGAGATAGCGTTGATGGGACCGGGCTATAGGAACATGCAGGTAAGCATCCTGTATATCCAGGGATACCATAAAATCCCCTGGTTCCATAGCCAAAATGATGGAATGTAAGGTCTCCATATGAAATCGAGGTACCCAAATGTACTTGTTCAGCATTTTTAGATTGAGTATGGGCTAGAACGACCCATTCGGCTTCTGGACTAAAAACAGGTTGGAGTAGAAACCCTCTCCTCGTGGTGCAGGAGGAACTGGAATGATTACACCTGACTGAAGCAATTTCTGAACTGCCTCTTTCAAAGCCCTGGCCTTCAATTCTACCAAAGATGGGCTGGTACAAAAAAACCTTTGAGGGGGGTTTTTCCTGAAAGCAAACACATAACCATGAGATTCCGCTTCTTCACCCAGGCATCAGTGGTAGACTGCTGCCAGATTTGTGCAAAATGAATAAGTCGGACCCCCACCCTGGGGTCCCACAGGTGGAGGCCCGCACCATCAGGCTGATGGCTTATCTTCTGTTTTAGGAGCCGGTCCTCTAGTTGCCCAATGCTTTTTAGTCTTACCAGACCTGATATACTGGGACTGTTTGCTATCACCCTTTCCTTTTTCTTTTCCTTGAGACCGAAAGGGATGAAAAACTGGAATTTTAGGCTTAAATTTGTAAGTAGAAGGAAACTTAACTTTCTTGGAGTCTGCATCTGACTCCAAAATACTGGTTAACTCTTTACCAAAGGTGAATGTCTCCAGTAAAAGGGAATGACTCCAAAACTTTTTGGGATTCTGAATCAGCTTTCCAGGTGCATAGCTAAACTGCTCGGTGAGCGGCTACTGTTGAGGCTGATGTTTGAGAGGCAATAGTACCCATATCTAAGGCTGCTTCTTCCAAGAATATTGTAGCCTGTTTGAAATGTGCAACATGAGATTTTTGCTCTCTGATGTCATTGAAATTTCCCCTTCCAATGCATCTGCCCAGGCAGCCACTGCTTTAGCCATCCAGGCTGAGGCCATGGCTGGTCTAATGATTGCCCGAAACAGGGGAAAAATGTTTTTTAGCAAACCGTCTACTCTCCTATCCGTGACATCATTTAATGATGTTGAAGGCAGAGGTAATGTAGATTTTCGCACTAAGTGAATCACATGCGTATCTACTTTAGAGGCTAACTCCCTCTTTAAACAGTCCCCAGTCAGAAAAGGATAATTGGAATTCCATTTCTTAGGAATTCTAAATTTCTTATTGGGCGTAGCTCAAGTCTCTTCCATAATTTCTGTCAGCTGTTCTGATCCAGGAAACTCAGTCTTCACTGTTTTGGGACGTTTAAATACAGGTGCCTTGGATCTGAACACAGGCTCTGCTGATTCTTCTAAGGATATAATGGATTTCATTGCAGTAATCAACTCAGATATGTCTACTGAGCTGTGACCTCATATGCAGAACCAGAGTGTAATTGAGTCTTCGTCCTCTGATGAATCCTCATCTGAAACATGTGTAGACTGTGAAGATGTTGTTTCATGTCTAAATGATTTACTTACCACTGGCTCTTCAGCCTGTTTCTGTTGAGAGGCTACTGCTTCCCCTGCTGGAAATGATAAACCGCAGGTGGAATGCTGCACATAAGGGTTAATAGTGTAACCTATCGCTGGTACAGAAGTTATCTGCTCAGCTACATAGGCGTGCACAGCTAATTTTATTAGGGGGTGCACTGCTGGAGGGGCATGTCTAGCACCGCCCAGAGACATTTCTAACACTATTTTACATTTTCTCAGTAAAATCACATGGCGTAATCTATTTTATCCCTAGTTCCTAATAATACAAGTAGATACAATTGTTAGGTTCCTGGTGCTCAGAACAAGGGAGATGTTATGAAGTGAGTCCAGAGCACCAGGATGTAATACTGGATTTGGTGAAATGGAACGGGAAAAGCCCCTGGCACCCTACCTCCTTTGTTTTACCCGTGTTGTCAATTCACGCTTGCAGGACTATGGTTTCTTGGGCCCATGGCAGCCGCGTTTGAAGGGCGGATTAGGTCTGCCCAACTCCGATGCCCCCTCAGGTCTTAAAGAGAGACAAAGTGTGAACTGAGACAGGGTAATAACAAGGGGCCCTCTAACTGAAACAACCAAAGCCAGGGGCCACTAACTAGGCTAAAACTAAATGTATGTGCGGCTTGCCGCCAAAGGAAAAGAACAACAAAGGAAATGCTGATCACACGCCGACACAATACTTTTGTGTACCGGCGGTGACAGCATAAGCAGAACCCTCTGCAAAACTCCAGTGACAGATACAACCAAGGAATACAGCGGCCTAGGCCGACGGACGCGGCAAAGCCGCTACTCACGGAACCGGTACAAATACTGGCAAACGGACAGGAACCCCCAATGCTGCCGACACAGACTCTCAGAACTAGAGGACAGGCAGAATCCCAAACGACAGACCGGTGGACACCAAGAAGCCAGAAACTCGACCAGGCACAGGCAAAGCCACAGGACTTCTGGACAGGAACGCTTCATGGCAGTACACGGGATCAGACACAGGAATCGACACAGGGACTGACACAGGAATCGACACAGGAAGCAGCTAGACAGACACTGCTAGACAGGAGCTCAGGAACTGGCAGGAACAAGCTCAGAACTCAAGCACTCTGGAAGACTGGAAACCTAGAAATATCACCAGCGTCTGTGAATTGCACTCAGCCAGCATATAATAGAGAGGCCTAATTAATTATGTCATGCAGCTGCCCTGTTGCATGACTCCAAACTGACAAGATGCAATTAGCAGCCAGGTGAGGCTGAACACATGGGAACAAGCTGCAATTACACAGACTCACCACCAGCAGCAAACAAGAGTATTCTTAAACAGAGCAACGGGAAATCCTGGCCTGCAAGACAACTTATAAACATAAAATAGGAATGAACCACTACCTGTGGTTCATAACAGTATCCTCTCCTTAAGGGTGAGATCCGAGCACCCCATGACACCCACGGGGAACATAAACAGAAGTATAACATAAAATACATAACCAAAATGCAAAATGGAAATGAGCCACAGCCGTGGCTCATAACAACAATACACCCCAGAGAAATAAAATGAAACATAATGGTGCGACCAGTAGCCACTACTGACTGTCTGCTACGGCATAATTCTGAGTCCTAGCTGCCACTGCATCCTATCGCTACTTACACTTCGCCAACCTATATCTGACCCAGTGGTGGAACTAGAGAGTGGTGGGCCTTGGTGCAAAATTCACATTACGCCACACAGTATTAGCCAAAATTCACATTAAGCCACATGGTATAAACCAAAATTCACAGTAATACCAAAATATTATATTCCACTTAGGCGCTCCTTGGATTTAACATGTCACATACAGGATATCTTCAATATCACAACCTATAGGATGTAACTTGACGCTCCTCAATAAATGAGGAACAACCAAGATACAGAGAACAAAAGGAAAAAACACAATAGTGTAGAAGTCAGCTTCTGACAAAGGTAGTAACCGAAACGCGTTAAGCGGACTTGTCCCTACACACTGACGTTATCCTGCTATTCCTTCACTATTCCACCTGGAGGGGAGCCGTGAGTAACCAGAACTCTGACTGCACCTGCTGTAAATTACCTTCTCAGCCAGCCAGTGTGGACCTTTGTGTGGGAAATACGGGACAACGCTGTGTGATATGCTTTTAAAATCTTTTATTATGTGAGTGCATTTGTGGAAAAATAAATATCCATTTATTTAAGGGATTATTGCACTATTGTCTTCTTCTCTTTGTTGTCCATGTGTTGGAGTTATCCTGACACATATCTTTAGGATAAAGGTGGAAGTGGACCATTGACCATTTGTGAATCTCTCCTGAGAAAGTTCGTGCTATAAAGAAATCATGTTGTGCTTGCTTTTCTGGAAAACCTTGTGAGTGTGATGTATTGAAACCAGCTTTATTCACAGTTCATAAAAGGACTTCTACACTATTGTGTTTTTTCCTTTTGTTCTCTGTATCTTGGTTGTTCCTCATTTATTGAGGAGCATCAAGTTACATCCTATAGGTTGTGATATTGAAGATATCCTGTATGTGACATGTTAAATCCAAGGAGCGCCTAAGTGGAATATAATATTTTGGTATTACTGTGAAATTTGTGAAGTAGGTGAAACTTCCCTTATTACTACTGGGCTGATCTTTGGATTCTTATTGCGCACTTTACAACTACTTCTTTTTATTTGTATAAACCAAAATTCACGTTATGCCACACAGTATGAGCCGAAATTCACATTATGCCACACAGTATGGTAGAAAATTCACATTATGCCACTCAGTATGATATAAAATTCACATTACGCCACACAGTATGAGCCAAAATTTACCTTACGCCACACAGTAAAAGATAAAATTCACATTACGCCACATGGTATGAGCCAAAATTTACATTACGCCACATGCTATGAGCCAAAATTTACATTATGCCACACAGTATGAGATAAAATTCTCATTACGCCACACAGTATGAGATAAAATTTACATTACGCCACACAGTATGAGAAAATTCACATTACGCCACACAGTATGAGCCAAAATTTACATTACGCCACACAGTAAGAGATAAAACTCACATTACGCCACACAGTATGAGATAAAATTCACATTACGCCGCAGAGTAAGAGATAAAATTCACATTACGCCACACAGTATGAGGCAAAATTTACATTACGCTGCACGATATGAGCCAAAATTTACAGTACGCCACATGGTATGAGGCAAAATTCACATTACGCCACATTATGGGGTGGTCTTCTGTGTGCCGGCGGTCGGGCTCCCGGCGCTCAGTATACCGGCGCCGGGAGCCCGACAGCCGGCATACCGACACTTATTTTCCCTCGTGGGGGTCCACGACCCCCATAGAGGGAGAATAAAATAGTGTGGCGCGCGTAGCGCGCCACCGTGCCCGTAGCGTGGCGAGCGCAGCGAGCCCGCAAGGGGCTTATTTGTGCTCGCCACGCTGTCGGTAAGCCGGCGGTCGGGCTCCCGGCGCCGGGATGCTGGTCGCCGGGAGCCCGACCGCCGGCCAGCTGTAGTGAACCCCACATTATGCACCGGCCTTAATAGTCCCCATAGTACCCCACAAACACATTATATAATACACAGTTCACCCTAAACACATATGCCACACAGTGCCCCCCACACACATTATGTGACACATAGTGCCTCTCCAAATACATTATATAATATACATTATACATTACTTGTGGGTGCGCAGTCAGGAATAGAACTGCAAGCTTGGCAATGACTCAGTTACAGGCGTGTGTAAAGGGGGTGCTGGACATTAGGGGGTGCCTGTGCGCACCAGGCACCCCCCCTGCGCACGACTATGCTCAGCTATACTGGATAATGTCTGTGCAAACATAGCCCATGGGGGATCAACTTGCACCTGCGTCTGCCTTGAATTTTTCAAGAGACTTTGGCGAAAGCTAAAACAGTTTGCACACAACCCATCCTGAACCAGATCCTGAGAGGTTAACCCAGCTTTACATGACAAACATGATATGAGTGTCGGTGCTGCTGTGAGTGTGTTTTCCTCACATTTGCCGCTCTTAGGGGGTCATTCCGAGTTGATCACTCGCTAGCTACTTTTTGCAGCACTGCGATCAGATAGTTGCCGCCTATAAGGGAGTGTATTTCCGCTTTGCAAGTGGGCGAACGCCTGTGCAGCCAAGCTCTGCAAAAACATTTTGTGCAGTTTCTGAGTAAGTCTGAACTTACTCAGCCCTTGCGATCACTTCAGCCTGTCTGGTCCCAGAAATGACGTCAAATGACGTCAGACACCCGCCCTGCAAACGCTTGGACACGCCTGCGTTTTCCCAAACACTCCCAGAAAATGGTCAGTTGACACCCATAAACGCCTTCTTTCTGTCAATCTCCTTGCGATCGGCTGTGTGAATGGATTCTTCATTAAATCCATCGCTCAGCACCGATCCGCTTTGTACCCGTACGCATGTGCAGTAGTGACCTAATCGCTGCGCTGCGAAAAACGGCAGCGTGTGAACAGGTCGGAATGACCCCCACAGACATGATAAATAATCAGACACTTTCACAGTGTAATTCACAATTTGTGACTGTAATCACTTTAAAATGTGTTAAAGTGACATACAATCCGACCCTACCCTGCTTAGCACCAGCATTGAGGATCGGAGTAAACAGAGAAAACTGACAGAATTTATAGCAAAGTCAGCAATCACACTAGCAGTCAGTCACAGGTTATACATTAGTATAATAAACAATATGAGCACATATTCAACTACTGATACAGTTCAAGTATGTAGGAGAAACATATTACTGCATTAGTTTATAAAAGTTTTAACCGTATTCAGACGCATAGCAGTAATATTATCACAGTAATATTATCAAACTCATATGCATTATGCACTTATCCAACTATTCATACTCAAAGGTAGATAGAGACTTAGTGCTGTATAGCCCGTACTCAGGAGAGTGGGATACAGGGAGACGTGCCCCGCTTCCAGGATCGATTAACATGTTTGCGAACGCTGAGTGGATCCAGACGCTATAAGTGTACACCGCCGCTCTGTGAACCTATAGTGAACACAGACGCCCAAGTGAACACTGACACACCAGTCAAACAGCTGCCTATGCTGTGATTGGGTCCCTTAGTACACAGCGTCTTGGTTGGAAACGGGAATTCAGTTCATGGCGGGAGACTCGGAGGAACTTGGTCATGAACCAGGGGGAGGGGCGACCGGGGGAACATCTGACTCCCCACTGCTGACATCAACCCTAGGGATCGCGGCCTCATGCTATCCCTGGAGCCTAGCGCTGGTGCACTCTTGGTGGCAGCTGCGTCAGCGACTGTTTGGTAGTCTCCCCCCAAAGAGTGCGGTTGTGTCCATGTTCCCCCTCTAATCGGAACCGATGCCTTACCTTCCCCCCGTGCTCTGGCCACAGCCTGGTAATATCTGCTGGACCTGCTAGTTTTATCCGACAGACGCCTGCCTAAACAGCACTGTACTCATGGGTAAGTGTTGTCGCGACCTGGCGGGGAGTTGTTGGAGCGACTCTTTCTAAGGTACGTATAAGTCGCTGTTTAGAAAGATCACTCAGAAAAAATAGTAAGACTATAAAAATTAATTAAAAAACCTTATGGCTGCTAAAAAAACAGCAGCCCTTAGACCATGGTCCAGCTCCTGCCGCACCAAACAAAAAAACTGATTTGCCTGGGCCAGGAGGCAGGGATATATGGACAGGCCCACTGCATGCTGGGAGGCCAAAAAGCTTTGACTGAATGGTGCAAATCCGCTGTCGCTCAACCATATCCCAATGTATCCTGTGGATACCCTGCAGGTATCTCCTTTCTTATTAGGGGAGAGGTATTGATCCAAGAGCTGTCATCCCTTACTAACAGACTAAGGGGCCTATTTATCACCATCCGCATCCAGGATGCGGATGACAGGTGATAACATCGCCCCAACTCGCACTGCGATAATTGACTACATTGCAGGGCTGTATCAATTATCGCGTGCAGGGACAGAGCTTGCGGTCAAGCTCTGTCCCTGCGACGATACTCCGCAGCATCATCGGGGTATTTTTCGGAAAAAATACCCCGATGTCCTGCTGCGCATGCAGCGCCCCCGCTGACATCGCCGCTACCGCCGCCGCCCAGTCGACCCGCGCGCCGCGGACCCCCCCCCAGAAGATCAATATACTCACCAGTCCAGGGAGCCGGTCCGCGCTGTTCCTGCTGGGCTGCCCGGCGCCGGATCCTGTGCGCTGCGGTGACCCCAGTTGCTGTAACGTGCACTGCCGCTTTGCAGCGTCGCTTTACTGCACCGGGGTCACTTTGCAGCACATGGGGGACCCGGCGCACGGTAGTGCTCACCAGAGCAGTGGACACCGGCTCCCTGTACAGGCGAGTATGGGTTTATTTTTATTTATTTATTTTTCTTTTTACACTGTGATCAGCTTGTGTGTCCATTGGACACACATAGCTGATCACTCTGCCGGGTCCCCGCTCAGCTTTCTCTGCCAGGGGCAGAGAAAGCTGGGCAAAACGGTGCTTTTCGCAGTGCTGCCCTGTGAACTTGCCAGCCTGAGCTGGCGAGTTTATCACAGGGCACACTGCTGTATTTTTTCTTTTCTTTTTTTTTAGTAAATTCGGCCACATCACATTTCCCATTATAAGTATGGGGAATGCGATGTGGGTTACTAAAAAATAGTGAATTAAAGGGTTTGGAGCAGTTTTTTTATGAAAACTGCTCCAATTGCCCTTTAATACATTCAGGTGATACTAAAATAATGTGAAAAAGGGTATTTTGACATTATTTTAGTAAAAATAATTTTAATAAATAGACCCCTAAATTATATACAAAAGTGGACTCTGTATTAGGAATACCCGGATATTTTGAATTTAATGATTGTATCTTTATTTAAAATATATATTTTTGGTGTGTACAACTTTCTATTCTAAACCTTATTTTACTATGACCTCTTAAAAGTTATATTTTAAATTTTAAAAGTTATATATATGTCTCCTGTTGCATTGAACGTTACGGCTGGATGACGGTCTGCCCATTAAGCACAAGAAAACACTGAGAATCTGAATGCATTTTAAACTTTATTTCCCTCTCCTGGTAGGAGAAGTGACTGATGATCAGGAGCTGGTTGGTGAATAGTTAATAAACGGCAGTCGCTTCGGTACACTCTAGTTTCCTAGTTGAGGACAGGGTGATATTGTGAGAATGTTTAATTACTGTGTGCTCTTTATAGAGTATCAGGGTATATCACAGTTGGCAATGAACAGAGTATGGGGGTGATTCCGAGTTGTTAGCTCGCTAGCTGCTTTTAGCAGCATTGCACACGCTAAGCCGCCGCCCTCTGGGAGTGTATCTTAGTTTAGCTGAATTGCGAACGAAAGATTAGCAAAATTGCGAATGGAAATTTCTTAGCAGTTTCTGAGTAGCTCGAGACTTACTCACAGATTGCGATCAGCTCAGGCCATTTCGTTCCTGGTTTGACATCACACACACGCCCAGCGTTCGGCCAGCCACTCCCCCGTTTCTCCAGACACTCCCGCGTTTTTCCCTGACACGCCTGCGTTTTTCCGCACACTCCCAGAAAACGGCCAGTTTCCACCCAGAAACACCCACTTCCTGTCAATCACACTCCAATCACTTCAACGATGAAAAATCTTCGTTCAGCCGTGAGTAAATCTACTAAGTTTTGTGTTAAAATACTAACCGCATGCGCACTGCGAACCATGCGCATGCACATTTTTGCCTTAATCGCTCCGTTGCGAAAATTAGCAACGAGCGAACAACTCAGAATGACCCCCTATATGCAGCAAAGGTTTTTTACCAAACAAGTGAGACACCTGGGGGTATATTTACTAAAGGTCGATTTTGGTCAATGTTTGGCTTCCAGGGTTAAAGCACACATTTACTAACATTTTAAAATTTATAGAAAAAAATCAACTGCTGGTGGGTGGGTGTTTTGACCCTGGAAGCCCAGCATCGATTAAAATTTATTTAAAATTCGATCTAGCATCGAACTAAAACAAACAAAGTCAACCTGTGGTAAGTATACCCACAGGTTACTTGTAAAGTATATGATACAAAAGATGAAGGTAAAAAACCTTGGCGCTTACGCCTGAGGGATTTTGATTCAAGATTACTGGAACTGATGTATCTCCCTCAATAAAACACACTCAAGTTTTTTGGTATGTATAAAAAGGGGAAGGTATAATTTTATTGAACATACCGATAATAAGCATAAATTGTGGCACAGTACACAGCTTAGTCCATAGCGCAAAAATAAATTATTTAAAAAGTTTTAAAAGTGCAAAAAGTGACATATGATAGGTTACTCCTGGCTCATACCATTTGTGGCTGGTGGTGTGCTTAGGATAGATAGAATCCATGTGTAGGCCAGTTCAGCCACACACCACTTGGCTTTGTCCAAGGTAGATGCTAGAACCAAATGGGCTAAAGGACCTCTGATATCAGGGGGAAGAGCCACATCACCAGGGGGAGGAGCTAGGCCGGCAGGATAGTTCTTTCACTATCCACACCACCAACTACTCCCTTTAGTAACCCGGTGGTGAGCGGAGTCACACCGTCAGTAACCCACTGAGAAAACCGTCACTACGTAGCTTGGCTAACTTGCTTCTGTTTATGAAGTTAAAAGGGGAGTATACAGTGCTCACCATGATGACACCCGTGCTTTGTAAATGGTGGAAGAAGTCTCCAGATTTATTATCGTTTATTTATAAAGTGCCACCAATTTACGCAAATGTACAGAAAATATGTTTTCACTGAAGTCTATAATCTAAGCGGGAGAAGTATCAGACCTTCTAAGGAGGGAAAGTAGAGGTATCGCCCACAGCTACAAATCAGATTGTAGCTATCATTTATCTAATACATTACATAAAGTGGCAGCTAGAATCTGATTGGATGCTGTGGACAACTTCCTCCACATTTCCCTCCTGTGCATTCACAGGAGGGAAATGTTACCAGTGGAGTACCCCAGGGATCTGTACTTGGACCAGTGCTTTTTAATATCTTTATTGGTGACATTGCAAATGGCATTAAAGGGAAAGTATGCCTCTTTGCAGATGATACAAAGGTATGCAACCGGGTAGACACACCAGGTGTGGTAAAACAAATGATTGAGGATCTAGGTAGACTAGAGGAATGGTCAAGAGTGTGGCAATTACAGTTCAATGCCAAAAAATGCAAAATCATGCACTTGGGTCTCAAACATCCAAAGGCTAAATATAGTATTAATGGCACTATACTGGAAACTGCTGAGGAGGAAAGGGATCTAGGAGTCACTATTTCAGGTGACTTAAAATAAGAATTTACTTACCGATAATTCTATTTCTCATAGTCCGTAGTGGATGCTGGGGACTCCGAAAGGACCATGGGGAATAGCGGCTCCGCAGGAGACTGGGCACAAAAGTAAAAGCTTTAGGACTACCTGGTGTGCACTGGCTCCTCCCCCTATGACCCTCCTCCAAGCCTCAGTTAGGATACTGTGCCCGGACGAGCGTACACAATAAGGAAGGATTTTGAATCCCGGGTAAGACTCATACCAGCCACACCAATCACACCGTACAACTTGTGATTTGAACCCAGTTAACAGCATGATAACAGAGGAGCCTCTGAAAAGATGGCTCACAACAATAATAACCCGATTTTTGTAACAATAACTATGTACAAGTATTGCAGACAATCCGCACTTGGGATGGGCGCCCAGCATCCACTACGGACTATGAGAAATAGAATTATCGGTAAGTAAATTCTTATTTTCTCTAACGTCCTAGTGGATGCTGGGGACTCCGAAAGGACCATGGGGATTATACCAAAGCTCCCAAACGGGCGGGAGAGTGCGGATGACTCTGCAGCACCGAATGAGAGAACTCCAGGTCCTCCTCAGCCAGGGTATCAAATTTGTAGAATTTTGCAAACGTATTTGCCCCTGTCCAAGTAGCTGCTCGGCAAAGTTGTAAAGCCGAGACCCCTCGGGCAGCTGCCCAAGATGAGCCCACTTTCCGTGTGGAATGGGCTTTTACAGATTTTGGCTGTGGCAGGCCTGCCACAGAATGTGCAAGCTGAATTGTACTACAAATCCAACGAGCAATCATCTGCTTAGAAGCAGGGGCACCCAGCTTGTTGGGTGCATACAGGATAAACAGCGAGTCAGATTTTCTGACTCCAGCCGTCCTGGAAACATATATTTTCAGGGCCTTGACTACGTCCAGCAACTTGGAATCCTCCAAGTCCCTAGTAGCCGCAGGCACCACAATAGGCTGGTTTAAGTGAAATGCTGAAACCACCTTAGGGAGAAATTGAGGACGAGTCCTCAATTCTGCCCTGTCCGTATGAAAAATTAGGTAAGGGCTTTTATAGGATAAAGCCGCCAATTCTGATACACGCCTGGCTGAAGCCAGGGCTAACAGCATTACCACTTTCCATGTGAGATATTTTAAGTCCACAGTGGTGAGTGGTTCAAACTAATGTGATTTTAGGAATCCCAAAACTACATTGAGATCCCAAGGTGCCACTAGAGGCACAAAAGGAGGCTGTATATGCAGTACCCCCTTGACAAACGTCTGAACTTCAGGAACTGAAGCTAGTTCTTTTTGGAAGAATATTGACAGGGCCGAAATTTGAACCTTAATGGACCCTAATTTGAGGCCCATAGACAGTCCTGTTTGCAGGAAATGCAGGAATCGACCCAGTTGAAATTCCTCTGTAGGGGCCTTCCTGGCCTCACACCACGCAACATATTTACGCCAAATACGGTGATAATGTTGCACAGTTACATCCTTCCTGGCTTTGATCAGGGTAGGGATAACTTCATCCGGAATGCCTTTTTCCTTCAGGATCCGGCGTTCAACCGCCATGCCGTCAAACGCAGCCGCGGTAAGTCTTGGAACAGACATGGTCCCTGCTGGAGCAGGTCCTTTCTTAGAGGTAGAGGCCACGGGTCTTCCGTGAGCATCTCTTGAATTTCCGGGTACCAAGTCCTTCTTGGCCAATCCGGAGCCACGAGTATAGGCCCTCATTCCGAGTTGATCGGTCGCAAGGCGATTTTAGCAGAGTTACACACGCTAAGCCGCTGCCTACTGGGAGTGAATCTTAGCTTCTTAAAATTGCGAACGATGTATTCGCAATATTGCGATAACAAACTTCTTAGCAGTTTCAGAGTAGCTTCAGACTTACTCGGCATCTGCGATCAGTTCAGTGCTTGTCGTTCCTGGTTTGACGTCACAAACACACCCAGCGTTCGCCCAGACACTCCCCCGTTTCTCCGGCCACTCCTGCGTTTTTTCCGGAAACGGTAGCGTTTTCATCCACACGCCCCTAAAACGCCGTGTTTCCGCCCAGTAACACCCATTTCCTGTCAATCACACTACGATCGCCGGAGCGATGAAAAAGCCGTGAGTAAAAATACTATCTTCATTGTAAAATTACTTGGCGCAGTCGCAGTGCGAATATTGCGCATGCGTACTAAGCGAATTTTCACTGCGATGCGATGAAAAATACCGAGCGAACGACTCGGAATGAGGGCCATAGTCTTTACACCTCTCCTTCTTATGATTCTCAGTACCTTGGGTATGACAGGCAGAGGAGGGAACACATATACTGACTGGTACACCCACGGTGTTACCAGAGCGTCCACAGCTATTGCCTGAGGGTCCCTTGACCTGGCGCAATATCTGTCCAGTTTTTTGTTGAGGCGGGACGCCATCATGTCCACCTTTGGTTTTTCCCAACGGTTCACAATCATGTGGAAGACTTCTGGGTGAAGTCCCCACTCCCCCGGGTGAAGATCGTGTCTGCTGAGGAAGTCTGCTTCCCAGTTGTCCACTCCCGGAATGAACACTGCTTACAGTGCTATCACATGATTTTCCGCCCAGCGAAGAATCCTTGCAACTTCCGTCATTGCCCTCCTGCTTCTTGTGCCGCCCTGTCTGTTTACGTGGGCGACTGCCGTGATGTTGTCCGACTGGATCAACACCGGCTGACCCTGAAGCAGAGGCCTTGCCTGACTTAGGGCATTGTAAATGGCCCTTAGTTCCAGAATATTTATGTGAAGTGACGTTTCCATGCTTGACCACAAGCCCTGGAAATTTTTTCCCTGTGTGACTGCTCCCCAGCCTCTCAGGCTGGCATCCGTGGTCACCAGGACCCAATCCTGAATGCCGAATCTGCGGCCCTCTAGGAGATGAGCACTCTGTAACCACCACAGGAGAGACACCCTTGTCCTTGGAGACAGGGTTATCCGCTGATGCATTTGAAGATGCGATCCGGACCATTTGTCCAGCAGATCCCACTGAAAAGTTCTTGCGTGGAATCTGCCGAATGGAATCGCTTCGTAAGAAGCCACCATCTTTCCCAGGACCCTTGTGCATTGATGCACTGACTCTTGGCCTGGTCTTAGGAGGTTCCTGACTAGGTCGGATAACTCCCTGGCTTTCTCCTCCGGGAGAAACACCTTTTTCTGTACTGTGTCCAGAATCATCCCTAGGAACAGCAGACGTGTCGTCGGAATCAGCTGCGATTTTGGAATATTTAGAATCCATCCGTGCTGTCGTAGTACTACTTGAGATAGTGCTACTCCGACCTCTAACTGTTCTCTGGACCTTGCCCTTATCAGGAGATCGTCCAAGTAAGGGATAATTAAGACGCCTTTTCTTCGAAGAAGAATCATCATTTTGACCATTACCTTGGTAAAGACCCGGGGTGCCGTGGACAATCCAAACGGCAGCGTCTGAAACTGATAGTGACAGTTCTGTACCACAAACCTGAGGTACCCTTGGTGAGAAGGGCAAATTGGGACATGGAGGTAAGCATCCTTGATGTCCAGAGACACCATATAGTCCCCTTCTTCCAGGTTCGCTATCACTGCTCCGAGTGACTCCATCTTGAACTTGAACCTTTTTATGTAAGTGTTCAAGGATTTCAGATTTAAAATGGGTCTTACCGAGCCGTCCGGCTTCGGTACCACAAACAGCGTGGAATAATACCCCTTTCCCTGTTGTAGGAGGGGTACCTTGATTATCACCTGCTGGGAATACAGCTTGTGAATGGCTTCCAATACCGCCTCCCTGTCGGGGGGAGACGTTGGTAAAGCAGACTTCAGGAACCGGCGAGGGGGAGACGTCTCGAATTCCAATTTGTACCCCTGAGATACTACCTGCAGGATCCAGGGGTCCACTTGCGAGTGAGCCCACTGCGCGCTGAAATTCTTGAGACGGGCCCCCACCGTGCCTGAGTCCGCTTGTAAGGCCCCAGCGTCATGCTGAGGACTTGGCAGAAGCGGGGGAGGGCTTCTGTTCGTGGGAAGAGGCTGTCTGCTGCAGTCTTTTTCCCCTTCCTCTGCCCCGGGGCAGATATGAGTGGCCTTTTGCCCGCTTGCCCTTATGGGGACGAAAGGACTGAGCCTGAAAAGACGGTATCTTTTTCTGCTGAGAGGTGACCTGGGGTAAAAAGGTGGATTTCCCAGCCGTTGCCGTGGCCACCAGGTCCGATAGACCGACCCCAAATAACTCCTCCTCTTTATACGGCAATACTTCCATATGCCGTTTGGAATCCGCATCACCTGACCACTGTCGCGTCCATAACCCTCTTCTGGCAGAAATGGACATCGCACTTACTCTTGATGCCAGAGTGCAAATATCCCTCTGTGCATCTCGCATATATAGAAATGCATCCTTTAAATGCTCTATAGTCAATAATATATTGTCCCTGTCCAGGGTATCAATATTTTCAGTCAGGGAATCCGACCAAGCCACCCCAGCACTGCACATCCAGGCTGAGGCGATTGCTGGTCGCAGTATAATACCAGTATGTGTGTATATACTTTTTAGGATATTTTCCAGCTTCCTATCAGCTGGTTCCTTGAGGGCGGCCATATCAGGAGACGGTAACGCCACTTGTTTTGATAAGCGTGTGAGCGCCTTATCTACCCTAGGGGGTGTTTCCCAACGTGCCCTAACCTCTGGCGGGAAAGGGTATAAAATGCCAATAATTTTTTAGAAATTAGCAGTTTTTTATCGGGGGAAAACCACGCTTCATCACACACCTCATTTAATTCATCTGATTCAGGAAAAACTACGGGTAGTTTTTTCACACCCCACATAATACCCTTTTTTGTGGTACTTGTAGTATCAGAAATGTTCAAAACCTCCTTCATTGCCGTGATCATGTAACGTGTGGCCCTACTGGAAAATACGTTTGTTTCCTCACCGTCGACACTGGAGTCAGTGTCCGTGTCAGTGTCTGTATCGACCTGAGGTAACGGGCGTTTTAGAGCCCCTGACGGTGTTTGAGACGCCTGTACAGGTATTAACTGATTTGCCGGCTGTCTCATGTCGTCAACAGTCTTTTGTAAAGTGCTGACACTATCACGTAATTCTTTCCATAAGACCATCCAGTCAGGTGTCGACTCCCTAGGGGGTGACATCACTAACACAGGCAATTGCTCCGCCTCCACACCATTTTCCTCCTCATACATGTCGACACAACGTACCGACACATAGCACACACACAGGGAATGCTCTGACAGAGGACAGGACCCCACTAGCCCTTTGGGGAGACAGAGGGAGAGTTTGCCAGCACACACCAGAGCGCTATATATATATATATATATATATATAGGGATAACCTTATATAAGTGTTTTTCCCTGATATAGCTGCTGTATATATTTATCTGCCAAATTAGTGCCCCCCCTCTCTTGTTTTACCCTGTTTCTGTAGTTCAGGACTGCAGGGGAGAGTCAGGGAGCCTTCCTCCAACGGAGCTGTGAGGAAAAAATGGCGCCAGTGTGCTGAGGAGATAGGCTCCGCCCCCTTCTCGGCGGCCATTCTCCCGCTTTTTTATGGAAAAATTGGCAGGGGTTAAATGCATCCATATAGCCCAGGAGCTATATGTGATGTATTTTTTGCCAAAAAAGGTGTTTTTATTGCGTCTCAGGGCGCCCCCCCCCAGCGCCCTGCACCCTCAGTGACCGGAGTGTGAAGTGTGCTGAGAGCAATGGCGCACAGCTGCGGTGCTGTGCGCTATCTTATTGAAGACAGGACGTCTTCTGCCGCCGATTTTCCGGACCTCTTCAGTCTTCTGGCTCTGTAAGGGGGCCGGCGGCGCGGCTCTGGGACCCATCCATGGCTGGGCCTGTGATCGTCCCTCTGGAGCTAATGTTCAGTAGCCTAAGAAGCCCAATCCACTCTGCATGCAGGTGAGTTCGCTTCTTCTCCCCTTAGTCCCTCGGTGCAGTGAGCCTGTTGCCAGCAGGTCTCACTGAAAATAAAAAAACCTACTTTAAACTTTTACTCTAAGCAGCTCAGGAGAGCCACCTAGATTGCACCCTTCTCGTTCGGGCACAAAAATCTAACTGAGGCTTGGAGGAGGGTCATAGGGGGAGGAGCCAGTGCACACCAGGTAGTCCTAAAGCTTTTACTTTTGTGCCCAGTCTCCTGCGGAGCCGCTATTCCCCATGGTCCTTTCGGAGTCCCCAGCATCCACTAGGACGTTAGAGAAAGACAGGTAAGCATGCCTCCCGGCGTGGCCCTCTCCAGGAGGGACAGGGTGCTCTGCTTCTGAAGTTTCCTCTTGATTTATGATTACTGGCCCCTTAGTTGAACAGGTTAATAGAGCAGAAAGGTGTTTCACCACAGGTGATGGCATTCATACATTGGGGGGGAGGTCCGGGAACGGAGCGTTCTTTCCCTCCTGGAGAGGGCCATGTTGGGAGGTATGGATAAGCAATGTAACAAAGCAATGAGGAAGGCTAGTCAGATGCTTGGTTGCGTAGGGAGAGGAATCAGCAGCAGAAAGAAAGAAGTAATAATAATGCCACTGTATAGGTCAGAGGTTCCCAGACGCGGGAAAGGCACCCCAACAGTCCAGGATTTAGGTATATCCATGGCTTAGCACAGATGGTTAAATCAAATTGGGTGGTATTCATGTGACCGGCGGTCGGGAGACCGACAGTCACATAACCTCCTCCACCATCCCGACCCCTCACTATCCCGATGGTCGGCATGCCGACCAACAGGGACTATTTCCACTCGTGGGTGTCCACGACACCCATAGAGTGGGAATAGAACCCATGGCGACCGCAGGTCGCCACCGAGCTCGCAGCGTGGTGAGCGCAGCGAGCCCGCAAGGGGCTTGCTGCACTCGCCCCTCCCTGCCGGGATCCCGGCGTCGGTATGCTGCCGGGATCCCGGCGTCGGTAAGCTGACCGCCGGTTAGCCATACTACACCCATCAAATTGACTGAGCTGCTAATTAAGTCACATGTGGCCAGGCATAGATACATTTGGGACCTGGACCGCTGGGGTGCCTTGAGGACCGCGTTTGGGAACCTCAGGTATAGGTCATTGGTACGGCCTCATCTAGAATACTGTGTTCAGTTCTGGAGGCCATATCTTCAAAAGGATATTAATACATTAGAGACTGTACAAAGGAGGGCAACTAAAATGGTGCATGGCCTACACCACAAAACATACCCAGAAAGACTAAGAAATCGCACTATGTATAGTTTGGAGCAGAGAAGGGAAAGGGGGGACATGATAGAAACTTTCAAATATATCAAGGGTTTTAAGAAAGTCCAGGAGGGAAACATTCTCCAAATGAAGAGAAGCAATAGGACACCAGGACATGCACTGAGACTGGAGGGAGAGAGGTTCAGGAGAAATATGAGAAAAAATTACCTCACATAAAGGGTGGTGGACAAGTGGAATAGCCTCCCATCAGAGGTGGCAGAGGCTAAGACAGTAGAGCAATGTAAACATGCATGGGATAGACATAAGGATATCCTTACAAAGAAATAAGGATCAAATAAGGTTTAAGATATAAAATATGGTAAAAAAAAAAGGGGCAGACTAGATGGGCCAAGTGGTTCTTATCTGCCATCACATTCTATGTTTCTATTTTAAATTACCACTTTTATCAAACAGTGCGCCAAAAAGGAGTAATCTTTTAGGTCTTTCTCCTTAAGACCGCAACCCATTTACAATATACAATTGTATATTACTCCAGGTGTACCGCCAACACAAGAAAATACTGCCATCCTGTTCATGCAGCAGGGGAACAATAATCAATACATTGTTGGTTATATAACAGTAATCAATACATTGTTGGTTATATATCATAATATTTGCTTTATTAAAAAGTGTGGTGAGAAAGCTCAATATTCTCCTGGTACACTTATGAATTACACAGGTTCTCTAACTTTTAGGCAGGTGTGGAAAAAATGCTGTAATGTAGGGATTCCAATCCCAGGCCATTTTTTCAATCCCGGGTGTCGGAATTGAAAAATGGTCAATCCCGGGATTCCCGGGATACCTGGGAATGGCTTTTCCCTATGTGTTTGCCCCCTTGCCCCGCCCCACTCGCCCCGCACACATAACTAACCATACAACGGGGCCGGGGTGTGGGAAACATCCGTCTGTCTCGGTGGCTCCCAGCGGCGCGTGACAGCGGACAGCGCAGCGTGACCCGTGACTGCACGTCACGCTGTGCGGGGGATCCGGGAGGATGGAGCCGGGCAGCGTCTGAGCATCTTGAGGACGCTCAATGCTGCCTGGCTTCAAAAAAACAAAGGGTCCACTAATCCGTCAATTCCCGGGATTGGAGCTTCCAATCCCGGGATTGAATCCCTCCTGGTTTTCTTGCCTAAATCCCGGGATCCTGCCAATCCCGATCCTGGGATTGGCCACCCTACTGCAAAAAAAGAATGCTTTCAAAAAAAGAAGTGCTAATAGTTTATTTTTAACAATTACCAAAATGTAACGTGGCTTAACAGAAGAGAAATCTAAATCAAATCTATATTTTTTGTGACTACACTTTGCCTTAAAAACAGCATCGATTTTACTAGGTACACCTGCACACAGTTTTTGAAGGAGCTAGACAGGTTGTTCCAAATCTTGGAGAACTAACCAGAGATCTTCTGTGGATGTAGGCTTGCTCAGATTGTTCTGTCTCTTCAAGTACTCCCAGACAGACTTGATGATGTTGAGATTGTGGCTCCGTGGGGGCCATATCATCACTTCCAGGACTCCTTGTTCTACTTTACACTAAAAATAGTTCTTTATGACATTGGCTGTAGGTTTGGGGTCATTGTCCTGCTGCAGAATAAATTTGGAGCCAGTCAGATGCCTCCCTGATGGTACTGCATGATAAATAAGTATCTGACTGTATTTCTCAAATGCAGACCCAAACTTGCAAGGAACTTCCTGTAAATACCAAATTGCTTTCGAACAAATATTTAAAATGCCCGCTCTAATTTATACTGCGGACGCCAGGCGCATCTTAGTACCATATACGATAAAAGTGCACTGTACTTAGCAAAACACTACATCCCTTAAGAGAAAACAATAAACCCACACATTATCTGAATTCCAAAGCTCATTGATGTAGATATTTGCTATTAAAAGGATATGTATTCAATATATCACAATGTACAGTATATATATAGTTACATGGTTACAATTTATACAGTAAGCAGTTAATACAAACTAAATCAAATACATACAGTTACAGGCCAGCATACAATACCATTCCCTCAATGCATCCTTCGCTCTATATATCTCTCTCTCTCAGCAAATAAATACAGGAACTGGGCAGACAGCATCTCGAACAGCACCCAGGGAAAAAGGACAGAGACTCCTGTGTGTCTCTTCAGCAATGCACTATATAGTTTGGGGGAGTGCACAGACTAGTCTAGGGGAGGGAACTTTCTCATTCATGATGAGTCACTAATCGGTTCATATGCAAACATGGTTCAGCCTTGAAGACATCAAAAGGGCTGGCCTGAGTTTCCTGTCTACCACCTGCTTGGAATGTCCATTGTTCTAATAAGAGAGACTTTAGCTTTCATACATTTAATCATAACTACTCATAGCAATGTCCTACAACTTAATAACAAGCATCAAATTGATATACACATTAATCTGGTTGCTTTAATACCAAATACGACACGTCCATCTTGCTTCGTTCCAATAATACACCTACATGACGTTACTCCATTATATAATTTTAAATCATTATGATGTCTAGCGCTTGATATGTTCAAATTATGTGCTGTATGAAATATGTGTCGAATCCATCTCTGTGGCATGTCCGTGTAAATGCGTGTTACCATATATTGCTTTGCTCGCTGCGCGTATTTGTAAGCATAGCGACTCATAATGTGTGGAGTCTGTATGTTCTCTCTATGTAATATTTTTTACTTTGACAGTCACCCCTTTGGCAGTAAACAATAACTGCCATCAATTATTAACATAAGAAAAACATTTCAGACAATAATCGGTGACCTAGACACAAGTATGTATTCATTTCGCAAATCAGATGTTTGATCATATTTGGGGAAGACAGGGAGGAGGACGAGACATTCTCTATACGCACTCGGCGGTCACGGGACCACTGGTTGGGTGTGGGACAACATTCAACCTATAGAGTATGCTGGGACAGTGCTTTGGCCTATAATGTCTGATTTGGACGAACATTTCACACATACATGTACCTACGTCTTTGTACACTGATGTTCGGATTCGATTGAGGTTCTGCTGGGTAGATAAAGAAGACACAAACAAATCGTAAAAGTGACATATAAAATTTTCATGATCTACATGTTCCTATCATTTTCTGAACATTGTTTCCATTTATGGAACGTATTCTAGGTCTGTTTAATAATTGAACAAGGGTTATAAGTAGTGTCCTTCCTAAATAACATAAACCTTCGGAGTTCGGGGAGAGCCACTCATAAACCTTTTTTCCACATATATTAATGAGCTCTTTATCTGCAATGTGTGAATAGTAGAGATGAGCGGGTTCGGTTCCTCGGAATCCGAACCCGCCCGAACTTCATGTTTTTTTACACGGGTCCGAGCGACTCGGATCTTCCCGCCTTGCTCGGTTAACCCGAGCGCGCCCGAACGTCATCATCCCGCTGTCGGATTCTCGCGAGGCTCGGATTCTATCGCGAGACTCGGATTCTATATAAGGAGCCGCGCGTCGCCGCCATTTTCACACGTGCATTGAGATTCATAGGGAGAGGACGTGGCTGGCGTCCTCTCCGTTTATAGAGAAGAGAGTGAGACAGTAGAGAGAAACACAGTAGTAATTTTGGGGAGCATTAGGAGGAGTACTAGACTAGTTACTTGCTGAAGTGATAGATAGTGTGACTGTATTATCTGACTTGTGGGGGAGACACTGACAGTGGGGAGCAGTTAGAGTCTGAGAGCAGGACTCAGGAGTACATATAACGTACAGTGCACACTTTTGCTGCCAGAGTGCCACACTGCCATTGTGACCACACTGACCACCAGTATAATATATATTGTGATTGTCTGCTTAGGAGTACTACTTGCAAGTTGCTGATAGTGTGACCAGTGACCTGACCACCAGTTTAATAATCACCACCAGTTTAATATATATATATATATATATATAATTGTATATAATATATATATAATATTGTATACCACCTACCCGTGTTTTTTTTTTTTCTTTCTTCTTTATACATACTACTATAGTAGCTTACTGTAGCAGTCTGCGGTGCTGCTGAGCTGACAGTGTCCAGCAGGTCCGTCATCAGTCATTACATAATAAATATATCTACCTGTCCGGCTGCAGTACTAGTGTGATATAATATATATTGATTTCATCTCATTATCATCCAGTCTATATTAGCAGCAGACACGGTACGGTAGTCCACGGCTGTAGCTACCTCTGTGTCGGCAGTCGCTCGTCCATCCATAATTGTATACCACCTACCCGTGGTTTTTTTTTTCTTTCTTCTTTATACATACTACTATAGTAGCTTACTGTAGCAGTCTGCGGTGCTGCTGAGCTGACAGTGTCCAGCAGGTCCGTCATCAGTCATTACATAATAAATATATCTACCTGTCCGGCTGCAGTACTAGTGTGATATAATATATATTGATTTCATCTCATTATCATCCAGTCTATATTAGCAGCAGACACAGTACGGTAGTCCACGGCTGTAGCTACCTCTGTGTCGGCAGTCGCTCGTCCATCCATAATTGTATACCACCTACCCGTGGTTTTTTTTTTCTTTCTTCTTTATACATACTACTATAGTAGCTTACTGTAGCAGTCTGCGGTGCTGCTGAGCTGACAGTGTCCAGCAGGTCCGTCATCAGTCATTACATAATAAATATATCTACCTGTCCGGCTGCAGTACTAGTGTGATATAATATATATTGATTTCATCTCATTATCATCCAGTCTATATTAGCAGCAGACACAGTACGGTAGTCCACGGCTGTAGCTACCTCTGTGTCGGCAGTCGCTCGTCCATCCATGATTGTATACCACCTACCCGTGGTTTTTTTTTCTTTCTTCTTTATACATACTACTATAGTAGCTTACTGTAGCAGTCTGCGGTGCTGCTGAGCTGACAGTGTCCAGCAGGTCCGTCATCAGTCATTACATAATAAATATATCTACCTGTCCGGCTGCAGTACTAGTGTGATATAATATATATTGATTTCATCTCATTATCATCCAGTCTATATTAGCAGCAGACACAGTACGGTAGTCCACGGCTGTAGCTACCTCTGTGTCGGCAGTCGCTCGTCCATCCATAATTGTATACCACCTACCCGTGGTTTTTTTTTTCTTTCTTCTTTATACATACTACTATAGTAGCATACTGTAGCAGTCTGCGGTGCTGCTGAGCTGACAGTGTCCAGCAGGTCCGTCATCAGTCATTACATAATAAATATATCTACCTGTCCGGCTGCAGTACTAGTGTGATATAATATATATTGATTTCATCTCATTATCATCCAGTCTATATTAGCAGCAGACACAGTACGGTAGTCCACGGCTGTAGCTACCTCTGTGTCGGCAGTCGCTCGTCCATCCATGATTGTATACCACCTACCCGTGGTTTTTTTTTTCTTTCTTCTTTATACATACTACTATAGTAGCTTACTGTAGCAGTCTGCAGTGCTGCTGAGCTGACAGTGTCCAGCAGGTCCGTCATCAGTCATTACATAATAAATATATCTACCTGTCCGGCTGCAGTACTAGTGTGATATAATATATATTGATTTCATCTCATTATCATCCAGTCTATATTAGCAGCAGACACAGTACGGTAGTCCACGGCTGTAGCTACCTCTGTGTCGGCAGTCGCTCGTCCATCCATAATTGTATACCACCTACCCGTGGTTTTTTTTTTCTTTCTTCTTTATACATACTACTATAGTAGCTTACTGTAGCAGTCTGCGGTGCTGCTGAGCTGACAGTGTCCAGCAGGTCCGTCATCAGTCATTACATAATAAATATATCTACCTGTCCGGCTGCAGTACTAGTGTGATATAATATATATTGATTTCATCTCATTATCATCCAGTCTATATTAGCAGCAGACACAGTACGGTAGTCCACGGCTGTAGCTACCTCTGTGTCGGCAGTCGCTCGTCCATCCATAATTGTATACCACCTACCCGTGTTTTTTTCTTTTTCTTTCTTCTTTATACATACTACTATAGTAGCTTACTGTAGCAGTCTGCGGTGCTGCTGAGCTGACAGTGTCCAGCAGGTCCGTCATCAGTCATTACATAATAAATATATCTACCTGTCCGGCTGCAGTACTAGTGTGATATAATATATATTGATTTCATCTCATTATCATCCAGTCTATATTAGCAGCAGACACAGTACGGTAGTCCACGGCTGTAGCTACCTCTGTGTCGGCAGTCGCTCGTCCATCCATAATTGTATACCACCTACCCGTGGTTTTTTTTTTCTTTCTTCTTTATACATACTACTATAGTAGCATACTGTAGCAGTCTGCGGTGCTGCTGAGCTGACAGTGTCCAGCAGGTCCGTCATCAGTCATTACATAATAAATATATCTACCTGTCCGGCTGCAGTACTAGTGTGATATAATATATATTGATTTCATCTCATTATCATCCAGTCTATATTAGCAGCAGACACAGTACGGTAGTCCACGGCTGTAGCTACCTCTGTGTCGGCAGTCGCTCGTCCATCCATGATTGTATACCACCTACCCGTGGTTTTTTTTTTCTTTCTTCTTTATACATACTACTATAGTAGCTTACTGTAGCAGTCTGCGGTGCTGCTGAGCTGACAGTGTCCAGCAGGTCCGTCATCAGTCATTACATAATAAATATATCTACCTGTCCGGCTGCAGTACTAGTGTGATATAATATATATTGATTTCATCTCATTATCATCCAGTCTATATTAGCAGCAGACACAGTACGGTAGTCCACGGCTGTAGCTACCTCTGTGTCGGCAGTCGCTCGTCCATCCATAATTGTATACCACCTACCCGTGGTTTTTTTTTTCTTTCTTCTTTATACATACTACTATAGTAGCTTACTGTAGCAGTCTGCGGTGCTGCTGAGCTGACAGTGTCCAGCAGGTCCGTCATCAGTCATTACATAATAAATATATCTACCTGTCCGGCTGCAGTACTAGTGTGATATAATATATATTGATTTCATCTCATTATCATCCAGTCTATATTAGCAGCAGACACAGTACGGTAGTCCACGGCTGTAGCTACCTCTGTGTCGGCAGTCGCTCGTCCATCCATAATTGTATACCACCTACCCGTGTTTTTTTCTTTTTCTTTCTTCTTTATACATACTACTATAGTAGCTTACTGTAGCAGTCTGCGGTGCTGCTGAGCTGACAGTGTCCAGCAGGTCCGTCATCAGTCATTACATAATAAATATATCTACCTGTCCGGCTGCAGTACTAGTGTGATATAATATATATTGATTTCATCTCATTATCATCCAGTCTATATTAGCAGCAGACACAGTACGGTAGTCCACGGCTGTAGCTACCTCTGTGTCGGCAGTCGCTCGTCCATCCATAATTGTATACCACCTACCCGTGGTTTTTTATTTCTTTCTTCTTTATACATACTACTATAGTAGCTTACTGTAGCAGTCTGCGGTGCTGCTGAGCTGACAGTGTCCAGCAGATCCGTCATCAGTCATTACATAATAAATATATCTACCTGTCCGGCTGCAGTACTAGTGTGATATAATATATATTGATTTCATCTCATTATCATCCAGTCTATATTAGCAGCAGACACAGTACGGTAGTCCACGGCTGTAGCTACCTCTGTGTCGGCAGTCGCTCGTCCATCCATAATTGTATACCACCTACCCGTGTTTTTTTTTTCTTTCTTCTTTATACATACTACTATAGTAGCTTACTGTAGCAGTCTGCGGTGCTGCTGAGCTGACAGTGTCCAGCAGGTCCGTTATCAGTCATTACATAATAAATATATCTACCTGTCCGGCTGCAGTACTAGTGTGATATAATATATATTGATTTCATCTCATTATCATCCAGTCTATATTAGCAGCAGACACAGTACGGTAGTCCACGGCTGTAGCTACCTCTGTGTCGGCAGTCGCTCGTCCATCCATAATTGTATACCACCTACCCGTGGTTTTTTTTTTCTTTCTTCTTTATACATACTACTATAGTAGCTTACTGTAGCAGTCTGCGGTGCTGCTGAGCTGACAGTGTCCAGCAGGTCCGTCATCAGTCATTACATAATAAATATATCTACCTGTCCGGCTGCAGTACTAGTGATATTATATATATATATATTAATTTCATCTCATTATCATCCAGTCTATATTAGCAGCAGACACAGTACGGTAGTCCACGGCTGTAGCTACCTCTGTGTCGGCAGTCGCTGGTCCATCCATAATTGTATACCACCTACCCGTGGTTTTTTTTTTTTCTTTCTTCTTGATACATACTACTATAGTAGCTTACTGTAGCAGTCTGCGGTGCTGCTGAGCTGACAGTGTCCAGCAGGTCCGTCATCAGTCATTACATAGTAAATATATATACCTGTCCGGCTGCAGTACTAGTGATATTATATATATATTAATTTCATCTCATTATCATCCAGTCTATATTAGCAGCAGACACAGTACGGTAGTCCACGGCTGTAGCTACCTCTGTGTCGGCAGTCGCTGGTCCATCCATAAGTATACTAGTATCCATCCATCTCCATTGTTTACCTGAGGTGCCTTTTAGTTGTGCCTATTAAAATATGGAGAACAAAAATGTTGAGGTTCCAAAATTAGGGAAAGATCAAGATCCACTTCCACCTCGTGCTGAAGCTGCTGCCACTAGTCATGGCCGAGACGATGAAATGCCAGCAACGTCGTCTGCCAAGGCCGATGCCCAATGTCATAGTACAGAGCATGTAAAATCCAAAACACCAAATATCAGTAAAAAAAGGACTCCAAAATCTAAAATAAAATTGTCGGAGGAGAAGCGTAAACTTGCCAATATGCCATTTACCACACGGAGTGGCAAGGAACGGCTGAGGCCCTGGCCTATGTTCATGGCTAGTGGTTCAGCTTCACATGAGGATGGAAGCACTCAGCCTCTCGCTAGAAAAATGAAAAGACTCAAGCTGGCAAAAGCACCGCAAAGAACTGTGCATTCTTCAAAATCCCAAATCCACAAGGAGAGTCCAATTGTGTCGGTTGCTATGCCTGACCTTCCCAACACTGGACGTGAAGAGCATGCGCCTTCCACCATTTGCACGCCCCCTGCAAGTGCTGGAAGGAGCACCCGCAGTACAGTTCCTGATAGTCAGATTGAAGATGTCAGTGTTGAAGTACACCAGGATGAGGAGGATATGGGTGTTGCTGGCGCTGGGGAGGAAATTGACAAGGAGGATTCTGATGGTGAGGTGGTTTGTTTAAGTCAGGCACCCGGGGAGACACCTGTTGTCCGTGGGAGGAATAGGGCCGTTGACATGCCTGGTGAAAATACCAAAAAAATCAGCTCTTCGGTGTGGAAGTATTTCACCAGAAATGCGGACAACATTTGTCAAGCCGTGTGTTGCCTTTGTCAAGCTGTAATAAGTAGGGGTAAGGACGTTAACCACCTCGGAACATCCTCCCTTATACGTCACCTGCAGCGCATTCATAATAAGTCAGTGACAAGTTCAAAAACTTTGGGCGACAGCGGAAGCAGTCCACTGACCAGTAAATCCCTTCCTCTTGTAACCAAGGTCATGCAAACCACCCCACCAACTCCCTCAGTGTCAATTTCCTCCTTCCCCAGGAATGCCAATAGTCCTGCAGGCCATGTCACTGGCAATTCTGACGAGTCCTCTCCTGCCTGGGATTCCTCCGATGCATCCTTGCGTGTAACGCCTACTGCTGCTGGCGCTGCTGTTGTTGCTGCTGGGAGTCGATGGTCATCCCAGAGGGGAAGTCGTAAGCCCACTTTTACTACTTCCACCAAGCAATTGACTGTCCAACAGTCCTTTGCGAGGAAGATGAAATATCACAGCAGTCATCCTGTTGCAAAGCGGATAACTGAGGCCTTGACAACTATGTTGGTGTTAGACGTGCATCCGGTATCCGCCGTTAGTTCACAGGGAACTAGACAATTTCTTGAGGTAGTGTGCCCCCGTTACCAAATACCATCTAGGTTCCACTTCTCTAGGCAGGCGATACCGAGAATGTACACGGACGTCAGAAAAAGACTCACCAGTGTCCTAAAAAATGCAGTTGTACCCAATGTCCACTTAACCACGGACATGTGGACAAGTGGAGCAGGGCAGGGTCAGGACTATATGACTGTGACAGCCCACTGGGTAGATGTATGGACTCCCGCCGCAAGAACAGCAGCGGCGGCACCAGTAGCAGCATCTCGCAAACGCCAACTCTTTCCTAGGCAGGCTACGCTTTGTATCACCGGTTTCCAGAATACGCACACAGCTGAAAACCTCTTACGGCAACTGAGGAAGATCATCGCGGAATGGCTTACCCCAATTGGACTCTCCTGTGGATTTGTGGCATCGGACAACGCCAGCAATATTGTGTGTGCATTAAATATGGGCAAATTCCAGCACGTCCCATGTTTTGCACATACCTTGAATTTGGTGGTGCAGAATTTTTAAAAAAACGACAGGGGCGTGCAAGAGATGCTGTCGGTGGCCAGAAGAATTGCGGGACACTTTCGGCGTACAGGCACCACGTACAGAAGACTGGAGCACCACCAAAAACGCCTGAACCTGCCCTGCCATCATCTGAAGCAAGAAGTGGTAACGAGGTGGAATTCAACCCTATATATGCTTCAGAGGTTGGAGGAGCAGCAAAAGGCCATTCAAGCCTATACAATTGAGCACGATATAGGAGGTGGAATGTACCTGTCTCAAGCGCAGTGGAGAATGATTTCAACGTTGTGCAAGGTTCTGCAACCTTTTGAACTTGCCACACGTGAAGTCAGTTCAGACACTGCCAGCCTGAGTCAGGTCATTCCCCTCATCAGGCTTTTGCAGAAGAAGCTGGAGGCATTGAAGGAGGAGCTAAAAGGGAGCGATTCCGCTAGGCATGTGGGACTTGTGGATGGAGCCCTTAATTCGCTTAACAAGGATTCACGGGTGGTCAATCTGTTGAAATCAGAGCACTACATTTTGGCCACCGTGCTCGATCCTAGATTTAAAACCTACCTTGGATCTCTCTTTCTGGCAGACACAAGTCTGCTGGGGTTCAAAGACCTGCTGGTGACAAAATTGTCAAGTCAAGCGGAACGCGACCTGTCAACATCTCCTCCTTCACATTCTCCCGCAACTGGGGGTGCGAGGAAAAGGCTCAGAATTCCGAGCCCACCCGCTGGCGGTGATGCAGGGCAGTCTGGAGCGACTGCTGATGCTGACATCTGGTCCGGACTGAAGGACCCGACAACGATTACGGACATGTCGTCTACTGTCACTGCATATGATTCTCTCCCCATTGAAAGAATGGTGGAGGATTATATGAGTGACCGCATCCAAGTAGGCACGTCAGACAGTCCGTACTTATACTGGCAGGAAAAAGAGGCAATTTGGAGGCCCTTGCACAAACTGGCTTTATTCTACCTAAGTTGCCCTCCCACAAGTGTGTACTCCGAAAGAGTGTTTAGTGCCGCCGCTCACCTTGTCAGCAATCGGCGTACGAGGTTACTTCCAGAAAATGTGGAGAAGATGATGTTCATTAAAATGAATTATAATCAATTCCTCCGTGGAGACATTGACCAGCAGCAATTGCCTCCACAAAGTACACAGGGAGCTGAGATGGTGGATTCCAGTGGGGACGAATTGATAATCTGTGAGGAGCGGGATGTACACGGTGATATATCGGAGGATGATGATGAGGTGGACATCTTGCCTCTGTAGAGCCAGTTTGTGCAAGGAGAGATTAATTGCTTCTTTTTCGGTGGGGGTCCAAACCAACCCGTCATTTCAGTCACAGTCGTGTGGCAGACCCTGTCACTGAAATGATGGGTTGGTTAAAGTGTGCATGTCCTGTTTATACAACATAAGGGTGGGTGGGAGGGCCCAAGGACAATTCCATCTTGCACCTCTTTTTTCTTTCATTTTTATTTGCGTCATGTGCTGTTTGGGGAGTGTTTTTTGGAAGGGCCATCCTGCGTGACACTGCAGTGCCACTCCTAGATGGGCCAGGTGTTTGTGTCGGCCACTAGGGTCACTTAGCTTACTCACACAGCTACCTCATTGCGCCTCTTTTTTTCTTTGCGTCATGTGCTGTTTGGGGAGTGTTTTTTGGAAGGGCCATCCTGCGTGACACTGCAGTGCCACTCCTAGATGGGCCAGGTGTTTGTGTCGGCCACTAGGGTCGCTTAGCTTACTCACACAGCTACCTCATTGCGCCTCTTTTTTTCTTTGCGTCATGTGCTGTTTGGGGAGTGTTTTTTGGAAGGGCCATCCTGCGTGACACTGCAGTGCCACTCCTAGATGGGCCAGGTGTTTGTGTCGGCCACTAGGGTCGCTTATCTTACTCACACAGCTACCTCATTGCGCCTCTTTTTTTCTTTGCGTCATGTGCTGTTTGGGGAGTGTTTTTTGGAAGGGCCATCCTGCGTGACACTGCAGTGACACTCCTAGATGGGCCAGGTGTTTGTGTCGGCCACCAGGGTCGCTTATCTTACTCACACAGCTACCTCATTGCGCCTCTTTTTTTCTTTGCGTCATGTGCTGTTTGGGGAGTGTTTTATGGAAGGGCCATCCTGCGTGACACTGCAGTGCCACTCCTAGATGGGCCAGGTGTTTGTGTCGGCCACTAGGGTCGCTTATCTTACTCACACAGCTACCTCATTGCGCCTCTTTTTTTCTTTGCGTCATGTGCTGTTTGGGGAGTGTTTTTTGGAAGGGCCATCCTGCGTGACACTGCAGTGCCACTCCTAGATGGGCCAGGTGTTTGTGTCGGCCACTAGGGTCGCTTATCTTACTCACACAGCTACCTCATTGCGCCTCTTTTTTTCTTTGCGTCATGTGCTGTTTGGGGAGTGTTTTTTGGAAGGGCCATCCTGCGTGACACTGCAGTGCCACTCCTAGATGGGCCAGGTGTTTGTGTCGGCCACTAGGGTCGCTTATCTTACTCACACAGCTACCTCATTGCGCCTCTCTTTTTCTTTGCGTCATGTGCTGTTTGGGGAGTGTTTTTTGGAAGGGCCATCCTGCGTGACACTGCAGTGCCACTCCTAGATGGGCCAGGTGTTTGTGTCGGCCACTAGGGTCGCTTATCTTACTCACACAGCTACCTCATTGCGCCTTTTTTTCTTTGCGTCATGTGCTGTTTGGGGAGTGTTTTTTGGAAGGGCCATCCTGCGTGACACTGCAGTGCCACTCCTAGATGGGCCAGGTGTTTGTGTCGGCCACTAGGGTCGCTTATCTTACTCACACAGCTACCTCATTGCGCCTCTTTTTTTCTTTGCGTCATGTGCTGTTTGGGGAGTGTTTTTTGGAAGGGCCATCCTGCGTGACACTGCAGTGCCACTCCTAGATGGGCCAGGTGTTTGTGTCGGCCACTAGGGTCGCTTATCTTACTCACACAGCTACCTCATTGCGCCTCTTTTTTTCTTTGCGTCATGTGCTGTTTGGGGAGTGTTTTTTGGAAGGGCCATCCTGCGTGACACTGCAGTGCCACTCCTAGATGGGCCAGGTGTTTGTGTCGGCCACTAGGGTCGCTTATCTTACTCACACAGCTACCTCATTGCGCCTCTTTTTTTCTTTGCGTCATGTGCTGTTTGGGGAGTGTTTTTTGGAAGGGCCATCCTGCGTGACACTGCAGTGCCACTCCTAGATGGGCCAGGTGTTTGTGTCGGCCACTAGGGTCGCTTATCTTACTCACACAGCTACCTCATTGCGCCTCTTTTTTTCTTTGCGTCATGTGCTGTTTGGGGAGTGTTTTTTGGAAGGGCCATCTTGCGTGACACTGCAGTGCCACTCCTAGATGGGCCAGGTGTTTGTGTCGGCCACTAGGGTCGCAAAGCTTAGTCATCCAGCGACCTCGGTGCAAATTTTAGGACTAAAAATAATATTGTGAGGTGTGAGGTATTCAGAATAGACTGAAAATGAGTGGAAATTATGGTTTTTGAGGTTAATAATACTTTGGGATCAAAATGACCCCCAAATTCTATGATTTAAGCTGTTTTTTAGTGTTTTTTGAAAAAAACACCCGAATCCAAAACACACCCGAATCCGACAAAAAAAATTCGGTGAGGTTTTGCCAAAACGCGGTCGAACCCAAAACACGGCCGCGGAACCGAACCCAAAACCAAAACACAAAACCCGAAAAATTTCAAGTGCACATCTCTAGTGAATAGCCATTGTCTGATTGTTCCTGATTACCTCCCAGTTTCCTGAAATTGGTGAGATTTAAACATACCAAGGATTTATCTATGATACTGGTGGATCTTAAGGCTAGGGGGTCTAGTTATATTATATTCTTTGTCCACTGGTCCCCTCCCCCTTCCGTGTAATTCAAGTACTTCAGCTAACTCTAAAAAAAAATATGGCACTAATCCTGCATCTGTTTGTCTTAGAGGTACCTGTGAGCACATCCAACATTCCGTTTGGTTTAAGACCTTACCCACTAGTGAGTGGTAATCACTCAAGGGATGTCTGTCACCTTATTGCTAGACTGACATCTCTGGATGCTCTCATCTTCAAATATAGGGTCACAATAACTACAAAATACAGTATTCCTCAGACAATAGCCTATCACGTTACCTCCGAACTCCGTAACTACTAGGCCTTTGATTTTTCTCTGGCTTTAACAAACTGAGCGGCTAATCCTGGGATACTATAAGGAAATCACTCCTTCCTCCAGAACCAGTTCCAGTCCCACACTCGACTCCTCATAAAAAAACCTCGCAAAAATAGAATGTCCTGAAAAAAAAATGTTTGTCAGCGGGAAAGAGAGAAAAGAGAAATAGAACAAAACAACTCTTGTCCCTAGCAAATCAATTACAACGACTGGTCTTTCTGTGATCCTTTAGCACGCTCAGGTAGTGTTCAACAGTGCCACCTCTCAGTCGTCATGGAACAGACTCTCTGGTGATACTTTTGCGATCTCACTTCATTTACGAGTTCCTTCCGGACTACCGACTTTCCTGCAATGGGAATCGTGGACCCACGTCTCTCTCTCAGCTACTTTCACTGGGATAGTGCTGTCAACAAAACTTGGTACGGTCCTTCCCACCTGTCTATTTGGCAACCTGAGCATAAGAACAATCACACAGTCTCTTGGTTCACAATCAAAACAGTTAGTATTTGGCATACCAGGAATCAACAGTTTCAAGTTCTTTTGTCAAGTTCTCAAATGCTGGCTCATCTCGATAAAGTACTGTACTGTCACCTCATTGGTGTATTTCTGATCATTGTGTGGATCAATCATGACATGAGGTTGTCTTCCAAAATAACCAAAAAGACACAAATACCAAAACAAAAACAAAAACAAATTTTGAAGAGGGTGATTCGTTAAATGAAGATCTGGGAGTGGTTCCGATGCTACATAATACTAGTGGCAGTATCTATGATCACAATAGTACAATTTCAAGCTTTGCTCCTACTTCTAGGGGTACCATTATCTACACACAAATTTCTGCACAATTTTTTCTTTGCGGTAAACACAGCAGCATCCGTGGTGACAGGTAATGCCTCTACCCAGTTTGAGAAAAAATCAGTGCACATCAATACATAACAATAATTCCTAAAGGGTTTTAACTGTACAAAGTCGTTGTGTGTTTGCAATGTAGAGTACCATGAGCATAACTAAAAAAAAAGAAAGAGAAAAAAAAAAAGCATCTCTAGAGGAGAGAAAGAAGAAGAAAATGAAAACGAAAATATCAGGTTTGCCATTCACCAACAGGCATATAATCTATCTCTACAAAATTTCCCTTCACCAGTATTCTCATCCATCCTCCACCCTTTGTGCATGACAAGGCACACTGCAGTAATACTGGTGTCATCCTGCTGTAGGGATATACTGGGTTTGGGCAGAATCTCTGAAGGACCTAGGCATGTGGAGTTTGTACTGTAATTGGGTCCATGTATTGTACCACCCTGTGTGAACGCAAAAGATGAAGAGGAAACTGTAGAGAAACAGAATAGAGGTTGGTGACAGATGAGTTTGTAGAGGTGGAGAAGATTTTATAAAAATTTGACAACTGGATTGGGCACTACGGGGAAGTGAATCTCTGCTTGGTCTACTCCCCTTAAAAAAAATTCTGTGTTTGTCGTATTGCTATTGGGACTATCCCAGCCATCAATCCAATGTCCTGTCCATCCTACGTTCATAGGGAACCCGGTATCTGTGAGATAATTTCCTCTACCTGTGATGGACATGCATCTAGAACAGTGAAATGTAACAGTAGTCTTCGTGGGTGTCTAACATACTTTGTACTTCCTGAGCGGAAGCACATTATATGTATATCATATCTAACAAAGCTCCTGTTAAGTTAATCAGTGGCCATTTCTGCTAGGAAAAAGAAGCAAAAGTTTAGAGGCCCCATCTTAACCCCAGCAAGTTTTGTCAAAGGGTAATGTTGCATTTATTTTGTTCTTCCCATTAGCCGAATCTGTGTTTTCTATATGGCTTATGATTCCTTACTATATGTCCCTTGGTCCCGTCTATGTGTTTAATAATGTGGCTTGTGTTTTCTGTCTAGGGGGTCTATATTGACTATGTGTTCTACTACTCTTACAATCTTTGGCAAAATGTCCTTTATTTCTACAAATGTAACATATTCTTGTTCGTGATGTACCACCAGGGGTCTGGGGTTTGGACTGATGGGTCTTTCCTGTATGTGCCTGTATTCTTACCATCCTCAACCTCTCGTCCTGTTGTTCTCTGCGCCTAGCAATATTCTTGTGATGTTCAATAGCACACTTTCTAATTTGGCAAAGAAGTCTGCACCCTGACCCTCAATGCCTTATTGAGCCCATCCATTAGCACAGAGACAGCTACCTCCCATTTGCCAAATTAGTGTTTACCAGTGATCTTATCCAGACGGAGAGTTTTCTATTACTGCAAAAGACAAAAAAAAAGTTTAACAAGCTTCTAGGTCATGCAAAATATTCATTCAATCCTTCTCATCCCGTATCAAGAGTCTGTACATGGTCCAACAAACATTTCCGAGCTCATCTTGACTAGGGACATTACTAGGAATTAATACTTCTTATATGGTAACTAAAAGAAATACCCGGGGGTTACCCTGTCTCTGTCCGCTTTCCTACTAGCAAATACTAATCTGCGGACAGGTTTTTTCTCCATTTCTGATGTTAATTTTATGATTTTTATTTTATTTTTGGGTTTTACTATATATGACACGAATGATACCATACTTACCAGTTCCACTGGTCTCAGCCACTTTGCCCCGCAAGCTACTGCTCTTCTTTTACCGGTTGGATACTCCTCTGAGTGCATGAGAGATGGCTGAAACCAATCAGGTCGCCTTCTCCTCCTAAATAAAACTTCAACATTCATTAGTACATATATAGGTTACAGTCATATTTTTCATATTTTTATTATTTTCTATAGTTTGTATGCTGGCCGTAACTGCTTCCACATCTACATATGGCGGTGTACTTGCATTCTCTTTTCTTCCTACTTGTTTATTGTTGCTACAAGTTCAAACAGTTCTTATATTTCCATTCTTGTCTTATATGACTTTGGTTTAGTGATGAGCGGGTTCGGTTCCTCGGAATCCGAACCCCCCCGAACTTCACCCATTTTACACGGTTCCGAGGCAGACTCGGATCCTCCTGCCTTGCTCGGTCGGATTCTCGCGAGATTCGTATTCTATATAAGGAGCCGTGCGTCACCGCCATTTTCACTCGTGCATTGGAGATGATAGTGAGAGGACGTGCAGCGTTCTCTCAGTTGTGTTCAGTGTGCTGCAAATATCTGTGCTCAGTGTGCTGCAAATATCTGTGCTCAGTGTGCTGCAAATATCTGTGCTCAGTGTGCTTTCAAATATCTGTGCTCAGTGTGCTGAAAATATCTACGTTCTCTGCCTGAAAAACGCTCCACATCTGTGCTGCATTGTAGTATATAGTAGGAGGACAGTGCAGAATTTTGCTGACCAGTGACCACCAATATTATATCAGTACGGTACAGTAGTCAACTGCTCTACCTACCTCTGTGTCATCAAGTATACTATCCATCCATACCTGTGGTGCATTTTAGTTGTGCGCAGTATATATAGTAGGAGGACAGTGCAGAATTTTGCTGAACACCAGTATATAATATATAGCAGTACGGTACAGTAGTCCACTGCTCTACCTCTGTGTCGGCGGTGTTTGTGTCGGCCACTTGGGTCGCTTAGATTAGTCACACAGCTACCTCATTGCACCTCTTTTTTTCTTTGCATCATGTGCTGTTTGGGGACTATTTTTTTAAATCTGCCATCCTGTCTGACACTGCAGTGCCACTCCTAGATGGGCCAGGTGTTTGTGTCGGCCACTTGTGTCGCTTAGCTTAGTCACACAGCTACTTCATTGCACCTCTTTTTTTCTTTGCATTATGTGCTGTTTGGGGACTATTTTTTAAATCTGCCATCCTGTCTGACACTGCAGTGCCACTCCTAGATGGGCCAGGTGTTTGTGTCGGCCACTTGGGTCGCTTAGCTTAGTCACACAGCTACCTCATTACACCTCTTTTTTTCTTTGCATCATGTGCTGTTTGGGGACTATTTTTTAAATCTGCCATCCTGTCTGACACTGCAGTTCCACTCCTAGATGGGCCAGGTGTTTGTGTCGGCCACTTGGGTCGCTTAGCTTAGTCACACAGCTACTTCATTGCACCTCTTTTTTTCTTTGCATCATGTGCTGTTTGGGGACTATTTTTTAAATCTGCCATCCTGTCTGACACTGCAGTGGCACTCCTAGATGGGCCAGGTGTTTGTGTCGGCCACTTGTGTCGCTTAGCTTAGTCACACAGTTACCTCATTGCACCTCTTTTTTTCTTTGCATCATGTGCTGTTTGGGGACTATTTTTTAAATCTGCCATCCTGTCTGACACTGCAGTGCCACTCCTTGATGGGCCAGGTGTTTGTGTCGGCCACTTGGGTCGCTTAGCTTAGTCACACTGCTACCTCATTGCACCTCTTTTTTTCTTTGCATCATGTGCTGTTTGGGGACTATTTTTTAATCTGCCACCCTGTCTGACACTGCAGTGCCACTCCTAGTTGGGCCAGGTGTTTGTGTCGGCCACTTGTGTCGCTTAGCTTAGTCACACAGCTACCTCATTGCACCTCTTTTTTTCTTTGCATCGTGTGCTGTTTGGGGACTATTTTTTAAATCTGCCATCCTGTCTGACACTGCAGTGCCACGCCCAGATGGGCCAGGTGTTTGTGTCGGCCACTTGAGTCGCTTAGCTTAGTCATCCAGCGACCTTGGTGCAAATTTTAGGACTAAAAATAATATTGTGAGGTGTTCTGAATAGACTGGAAATGAGTGGAAATTATGGTTATTGAGGTTAATAATACTATGGGATCAAAATGACCCCCAAATTCTATGATTTAAGCTGTTTTTGAGGGTTTTTTGTAAAAAAAAAACACCCGAATCCAAAACACACCCGAATCCGACAAAAAATTTTCAGGGAGGTTTTGCCAAAACACGTCCATATCCAAAACACGGCAGCGGAACCGAATCCAAAACCAAAACCCGAAAAATTTCCGGTGCACATCACAACTTTGGTTAGACATACCACCTGCAATACCTTAGGATCAAACACACCAACCCCTCTTGCTGCCACAGGTTTAAACAATTTGTATGTTTGACCCTTTGTTTTCTGGATTTAATCAGACATATTTTAATCCTTATGTTCTGTAATACCTCTGATTCAAAGCTACCCATCTTTGGGAATGGGGCCCTATCTTCCGCAGTCATACGTACCCACTCATTGCAAAAAGCCTCCATGTGTGAACCATATTTTTCACACATAATAAACCTTGCTGACCCTTTCGGCCGCAATTCTGACCTTCTCGATCCCAACTCTTCAGCCTGAACCCTAGCTACCAAACGCCCACTGCTTGTGCAATTGGATCCCATTGCGGACTTTTTGCCAATAAACGCAATCCCCAATGCACACTGCAAATAGATGGTGAAAGACACCTAGCGCTTTCACTCGCTCCTTCTCCGCTGACGTACCATGACTCACTCCAATAGTGACCACCGCGTACCCAGTGAGGCCCTAACTTGCTTCTATTCACTGGAAGTTTTAGGAGTAACTTACCTTTTCCAGCGAATATCCGCCGTTGAAGATTTTCCTGAGAGAGACCAGCGAAAACTTCCCTTTTGACTTACACACATCACGCTTGCGTATGCTCTACACAGCGCTAATGATACAGCGATTTTACGCAAAAGCTTGTAAAAGGGGTATCAAGTTGCGCTATGTGTTGCACCCACAAACATGCGGTCCAATCGCACAGCGTATAGGTACTTGTTACCTATCCACCTTACGACCACTGGAATCGAATCACAAGCTGCGAAACCTCAGCCGGAGCGTAATACAAAACCTTTAAACTTCAATTCACAATTTCTATACTTTTGCACAATGCACAATTCTATATCACGCTCCTCTGCAAATCACCTCACAATTTGCGCATTATCTCTACCTTTATTAACGTGAGTCAGCCGCCTCACGCCACCAAGTCTCCACTCACTTGGTGTACCCACGGGACCCGAATTTCTGGGGTTCCAATCCTCTCACTCCACTTTCACTCACTCAAATACACCTTATTTTTCTTTTCTGTACAGAAAATGTTTACTCCCCTAAGTCAGCAGCTTTATTCCAGAGGTGCTTACAGTTTGTAAACTAAATTTTAGAGTAACCTGTTTTTGAAACCGGATAGTTATGTGCTATTGTATTGAATGTCTACTATCCCACCTTAATTGAACAAATATCGTGTGCTTTGTACTTAGCGTTCGTATTCCTACGCAACCTTGCGTAAACACGCGACCAGCGTGCCTTTTACACTACGAGCGCTCTCCTGTACTTTGTCCGGACCACGTGTACAAACGTGTGTCCGCAATAAAACAAATCACACAATCTCTATAAATCTGAGCAATACAAACTATAATTACTCACTTAATACACCTCACACTTGTTCCGTATAACCTTTTACGACTGGGCCAGAACTGCGTTTTGTGTTTTCTTATAATTACTCCCTTAAATACATTTATTTCAAATTTATCTGTATAGCAAACAAATGTATCCGTTTTCACACAGATCTCTAATGACTGCAATAATCTATAATTTAAATGATATGATTCAGATTGGATAGCTATCTTGCAGAACATACACTGATATAAATATACACATAATTATAATAATATTATATATATGTATCATTCACTGGCCTTCTATGAGACACGTTACCTCTTCACTGCCTCTAATTTGCATATTAAAGATATTTGCTCTTCACTACTAAAAAAAAGTAGTTACACAGGTTAATTTGCATTTCAATGGCTATACTCCCTAGTAAGCAGACTCTACAAGTCTTGGAAGAAAAGAAAGAAGAAGAAAAAACACCTTTTTTTTTCAGACAAGAAGAAAAAAATAAAAACACTTATCTCACCATTTACTCTCACTAGGCCCAATTGAACCTATTTGTAATTCACTATGGCATGGGTTAAATAAATTCATTGGTAACTCATAAATGGTGCTATGAATGTGACAAAGGAAACTGATTGTTCTGAGCACACTGAAAATCAGCTATTTAGAATGTGACTTTCCTAAAATGGCCACTGCTCCTCCCCCTTCCACATCCATGAGGTTTACACAAGATGGTGGACAGGCCATGTGGTTAGGCCAAAATGGAGGACAAACCATGCGGCTCCTTTGTCACAAAGAAATCACAAATTATACAAGCACCAGAAGTTACTTTAGGCCTGAGTTAAAAAAAAAAAAAGCTATATCAAGGCTATGCAGCAACTTTTAAATGTACTTTTAAATCTACTTAACAGATAAACAATCCAATCTGAATCAAACACAATATGACTTATTTGAACTTTGTTTTGCAACAATAAAAATACGCTTTAGCATCTTAAATATTATGAGAAACACATTGTCCCTTGAATTTCATATCAGCGGCTTACTGATAACACAACAGAACACACAGATATGATTTCTCAGCGTCACGATGCGTCCACCATAAGCTGATCGACCACAGCGTCACGTTTGTAATGTACAGTGCATCATTAAGACCGTGATATCACGGACGCAGCCCTCATCTGTAAATACCAAATTGCTTTCTAACAAATATTTAAAATGCCCGCTCTAATTTATACTGCAGACGCCAGGTGCATCTTAGTACCATATACGATAAAAGTGCGCTGTACTTCGCAAAACACTACATCCCTTAAGAGAAAAGAATACACCCACACATTATCTGAGTTCCAAAGCTCATTGATGTATATATTTGTTATTAAAAGGATATGTATTCAATATATCACAATGTACAGTATATATATAGTTACATGGTTACAATTTACACAGTAAGCAGTTAATGCAAACTAAATCAAATACATACAGTTACAGGCCAGCATACAATACCATTCCCTCAATGTATCCTCCGCTCTATATATCTCTCTCTCTCAGAAAATAAATACAGGAACTGGGCAGACAGCATCTCGAACAGCACCCAGGGAAAAAGGACAGAGACTCCTGTGTGTCTCTTCAGCAATGCACTATATAGTTTGGGGGAGTGCACAGACTAGTCTAGGGGAGGGAACTTTCTCATTCATGATGAGTCACTGATCGGTTCATATGCAAACATGGTTCAGCCTTGAAGACATCAAAAGGGCTGGCCTGAGTTTCCTGTCTACCACCTGCTTGGAATGTCCATTGTTCTAATAAGAGTGACTTTAGCTTTCATACATTTAATCATAACTACTCAAAGCAATGTCCTACAACTTAATAACAAGCATCAAATTGATATACACATTCATCTGGTTGCTTTAATACCAAATACAACATGTCCATCTTTCTTCATTCCAATAATACACCTACATGACGTTACTCCATTATATAATTTTAAATCATTATGATGTCTGGCGCTTGATATGTTCAAATTATGTGCTGTATGAAATATGTGTCGAATCCATCTCTGTGGCATGTCCGTGTAAATGCGTATGTTACCATATATTGCTGTGCTCACTGCGCGTATTTGCAAGCATAGCAACTCATGATGTGTGGAGTCTGTATGTTCTCTCTATGTAATATTTTGCTTCACTGTTGCCTGTTGACACTATTGTACCACTGTCAGCTCTTTGGCGAACAAACTGGTCTATTTTCCTAATACCGATTAATCAAAATTTACCAAAACCAAAGACAAGTATGATCTCTAATATCATCATCCAACCAAGGATTTGGCCGTTTTGCTGACATGGAACATGAAGTCCAAGGTGATATTAAGGAATAAAGGGGGTAATTCAGAGTTGATCGCAGCAACAAATTTGTTAGCAGTTGGGCAAAACCATGGGGGTAATTTTGAGTTGATCGCAGCAGAAACTTTGTTAGCAGTTGGATAAAACCATGTGCACTGCAGGGGAGGCAGATATAACATGAGCAGAGAGAGTTAGATTTGGGTGTGGTGTGTTCAATCTGCAATCTATGTGTAAAAATAAAGCAGCCAGTATTTACCCTGCACAGAAACAAAATAACCCACCCAAATCTAACTCTCTCTGCACATGATATATCTGCCTCCCCTGCAGTGCACATGGTTTTGCCCAACTGCTAATATAGTTCCTGCTGCGATCAACTAAGAATTACCCCCCATGTGCACTGCAGGGGAGGGAGGGGGGGGGGGGAGAGAGTTGAGATACTGTAGAACATTTGCAGTGAGAGTTAGATTCGGGTGGGTTATTTTGTTTCTGTGCAGGGTAAATACTGGCTGCTTTATTTTTACACATACCTCCCAACTGTCCCGATTTTCGCGGGACAGTCCCGTTTTTTGGGGACTGTCCCGCTGTTCCACCCGCGGGCCGCAGTGCGCACAGCGTCTATTCATTGGAGACAGAGGGAGAGGGGGCATGCCAGCAGCTCACAGAGCGCTGGGCATGCCCCTTCAGTGACGAAAATGGGGCGTGGCTCGCAATCGCGGTCCTCCCACGAAACCACGCCCCCTTTTCGTATGCCACACCCCCTTTCCGCCCCGATCCCCCTTCTCCGCGCGTGTGTCCCTCTTTACAGAAGGGAAAAGTTGGGAGGTATGTTTTTACACTGCAATTTAGATTTCAGTTTGAACACACCCCACCCAAATCTAACTCTCTCTGCACGTTATATCTGCCCCCCACCCTGCAGTGCACATGGGGGGTCATTCCGAGTTGTTCGCTCGCAAGCTGCTTTTAGCAGCTTTGCACACGCTAAGCCGCCGCCTACTGGGAGTGAATCTTAGCATATTAAAATTGCGAACGAAAGATTAGCAGAATTGCGAATAGACACTTCTTAGCAGTTTCTGAGTAGCTCCAGACTTACTCGGCATCTGCGATCAGTTCAGTGCTTGTCGTTCCTGGTTTGACGTCACAAACACACCCAGCGTTCGCCCAGACACTCCTCCGTTTCTCCAGCCACTCCCGCGTTTTTCCCAGAAACGGTAGCGTTTTTTCGCACACACCCATAAAATGGCCTGTTTCCACCCAGAAACACCCACTTCCTGTCAATCACATTACGATCACCAGAACGAAGAAAAAAACTCGTAATGCCGTGAGTAAAATTCCTAACTGCATAGCAAATTTACTTGGCGCAGTCGCACTGCGGACATTGCGCATGCGCATTAGCGACTATTCGCTCCGTTGCAACAAAAAAATAACGAGCGAACAACTCGGAATAACCCCCATGGTTTTGCCAAACTGCTAACACATTTGCTGCTGCAATCAACTCTGAATTAGGCCCAAAGTGTGTTTCTGCGCACAGCCAATGCCATTAATCACAAGAAATAGTGGGGGAAAGATAAAAATAATAAAAGAACCCTATAAATCTATTAGCAAATAGTCACATATCAAAAATTCAGTCAGATTCAGGACTATATCAAATATCTTTTGGGTATCCAAAATTAGTACCATGTAGGAGTCAGAGGAGATGCAGTTACCGCAGCTATAGCACTCTCAGCTCAAGTGACATCCATTCACAAATCTCAAATGATGTTATATGAGCAGCTTTGGGTGAAAACTTTGTGGTCTAGTAAACATAATCTTGGCAAGTTTTTGAAACCAGGTTCCGTAATAGGACATTAGGGCCATAGTAAAGTAGTATCTTTATCTGATTTCTGTATAAGAATTGTGTACAGAAGTGTCCTCATTCACCCGGCATTTTTGCTCATTCTGGGGTGAACCACAAGCTACGATTTAGACGCTGCACCATAGATAGCAAGTTTTGTTCTTTTGGATTGTAGTGTATTTTTCAAAGTGCTGCTGCATACAGCAGTCTTCAAAAGAGTGGAGAAGTGAGCCAGTGGAGAAGTTGACCATCAGATTTGAGGTAACATCTATCAAGTGCATTCTATAAAATGATATATAGCAGCTTATTGGTTGCCATGGGCAACTTCTCCGCTGTCTCACTTCTCCACTCTTTTTACTGCTCCATGAATAGACCCCATAGTGCACCGGTTTCTTAGTGTTTGCACTTTTTTCACAATCATGGCTGTGTACATTTGCATAATACTACATGGCAACATGTAGTCTATATCTAATATTTTAGCATGCAAATCCACAAGTGGTGTACAGGGTACGCATACCTTGCACTTTTGTTGCATTAGCGGTGGAAAGGTAATGTAAGTTGAGTGAAAAAGATGTAGTTTTCAAGGTGCTGCACATGGTGTGCAATTTGAGGACACGCGCAAAGTAACGATCAGTACTTTGCGTATGCACAGGACCAGGGGTGCAAGTATGTGGGGACGCTCGGGTACGGAGTACCTGTAAGAATTTGGCAGTGGGTACGCAGTACCACCTGCCACACACTTTGCCATTACCACAATTATAATGTGCCACAAAGCAACAAGACCATGGCGCTTGGCAGCATGACGGCTCCTCCCACTTTGTCAGGGTTACTGGGAGTGCGACAGTGGCTGTATTTTCCTGTGATAATGGAGGCATTACTATATATTGTTATTAAATTGGGGGCATTACTATATATTTCTATTATACTGGAGATATCACTATATATTTCTAATATACTGGAGGCATTACTATATATTTTTAGTCTTGCCTCCAGATTCCCCCCCAAAAAGGGGCTGTTGTGTGGCCACGCCGCTAGTGTAATGTAGCCACTCCCACTAGCAGCAAGTGGCCATGCCCCCTCACAACACATTGCCACGCCCATTTTTCGTCCCTCAGTACCACTAAGAAAATATTTCTATTTGCACCACTGCGCAGGACCCACCCTGCACGTGCACGAACGGGTCCTGCGATGTAGGTAGCAGGATGGCAGCAGACTCAGTTATTGACAGTCTGCTGTTGCCTGGGCGGGGGGGCGGAGACGGAGATATGTCGCTGCCACTTTGGGGTAGGGTAGAGGCCAGGGATCTCTGCAATAGGACAAAAATTTCCTAGCCTCTGTGACAGATGGCTTGCGCGGCACGCAAGCCGTCCGATAGCGAGTGAGAGATCTGATGCCTGAGTCCTAGGATATAGGTCGGATTACCATGCAGCAGGAGACGTCTGGTTGTAATAGACACAGCAGTTAAGGCACTTCCAACCACAGGCAGGATGTACTGGCATCTGAGCAGTGCCGTTTCTAGCGGCAGGCGAGCCGCGCAACCGCACGGGGTGCCCGCCGCGGCACTTTGCAGGTCCTTTTCCCCCTCCTCCCCCTTCCCGAGTACTCCTGTTCGGGGGGGGCGGAGTTTCGCGCAATGACGCGATTGCGTCGTGACATCACGACGCAATCGCGTCACTCCGCAAAACTCCGCCCCCCGAACAGGAGTACCGATGACAAGAGGAGAGGGAGCCAGCTGGAAGGAGGAGGCAGCCGGCGCGGGCCGAAGAGCGGGAAGAGCCTCTTCATACTGTATGTAAGTATTCTCTCTCTCTCCCCCCCCCCTACCTCTCCCCCCACTTGACACTTGCCTGCCGTACTGTGTAAAATGGGGACACTTTCCTGCAATACTGTGTAAAATGGGGACACTTGCCTGCAATACTGTGTAAAAATGGGGACACTTGCCTGCAATACTGTGTAAAATGGGAACTATTGCCTGCCGTACTGTGTAAAATGGGGACACGTGCCTGCCGCAATGTGTAAAATGGGGACTCGTGCCTGCATACTGTGTAAAATGGGGACTCTTGCCTGCCGTACTGTGTAAAATGGGGACACTTGCCTGTTGTACTGTGTAAAATGGTGACTCTTGCCTGCCGTAATGTGTAAAATGGGGACTCTTGCCTGCCGTACTGTATAAAATGGGGACACGTGCCTGCTGTAATGTGTAAAATGGGGACTCTTGCCTGCCGTACTGTGTAAAATGGGGACACTTGCCCGCCGTACTGTGTAAAATGGGGACTCTTGCCTGCCGTACTGTGTAAAATGGGGACACATGCCTGCCGTACTGTGTAAAATGGGGACACGTGCCTGCCGTACTGTGTAAAATGGGGACTCTTGCCTGCCATACTGTGTAAAATGGGGACACTTGCCTGCAATACTGTGTAAAATGGGGACACGTGCCTGCCGCAATGTGTAAAATGGGGACACGTGCCTGCCGCAATGTGTAAAATGGGAACACGTGCCTGCCGCAATGTGTAAAATGGAGACTTTTTTTTCCCTGTGGTGGCCGTGATGATGAGATCAGATGAGGGCACACCCATTTTAATGAGGCCACACACCCTTGCCGGGAGCGCGCGCGCCTTCGGCGCGTGCTTGCTTTTTCTATCTATGGGGGGGGGGGGGGGAGCGCATATATATTTTTTTTATGTCAATGGGGGGGAGGGGGGCGCATTTTTAAATCTTGCACTGGGAGCCATATTGGCTAGAAACAGCCCTGCATCTGAGATTGCCGGAGGTGCGGGATGCCGGCCGATCTCATACTTTTTTTTAAAGGGGCAATCACTTACAAGGCATGGTGGCCATATAAAGTTCAAGATAATCATTAAAAGCCTTAGCTCAGTGGCGGAACTAGCGTGCGGTGGGCCCAGGTGCGACAAAATGCTTTGGGCCCCCTCCCCATCCCATCCAAGTCCACCCCCTCACCCCTGGAGAGGATCTGGTGAGGGGGACCTGCTCAGGGCCAGAGAAATGGATACCTAGCAACAGTGCCGTAACTAGACATTTTAGCACTGTGTACAAGAAACGTCATCGGAGCCAAAAATACATAGTGGCGTGGCTTCGTGGGGAAGGGGTGTGGCCACAAAATAATACCAATTCATAAAACGGTGCACAGTAGTCTCCATTGTTCAAATTACGCCGCACAGTAGCACCACTACACCAGGTAGAGAGACCCTTTTACACCTTACAGCGGACAGATTCCTCTTTTTACACATTACGGCAGACAGCGTCCCCTTTTTACACATTACGGCAGACAGCGTCCCCCTTTTTACACATTACGGCAGACAGCAAGCACTTTTTACACATAACGGCAGACAGCGTCCCCTTTTTACACATAACGGCAGACAGCGTGCCCTTGTTACACATAGTGGCAGACAGCGTACACTTTTTACACATAACGGCAGACAGCGTGTCCTTGTTAAACATAGCGGCAGACAGCGTACACTTTTTACACATAACGGCAGACAGCGTCCCCCTTTTTACACATTACGGCAGACAGCGTCCCCTTTTTACACATAACGGCAGACAGCGTACACTTTTTACACATAACGGCAGACAGCGTCCCCTTGTTACACATTACGGCAGACAGCGTCCCCCTTTTTACACATTACGGCAGGCAGATTCCCCCTTTTTACACATAGCGGCAGGCAGATTCCCCCTTTTTACACATTGCGGCAGGCAGATTCCCCATTTTTACACATTGCGGCAGGCAGATTCCCCATTTTTACACATAGCGGCAGGCAGATTCCCCCTTTTTACACATTGCGGCAGGCATATTCCCCATTTTTACACATTGCGGCAGGCAGATTCCCCATTTTTACACATTGCGGCAGGCAGTCCCAACAAAGACAGAAAGAAAGAAAGAAAGAAAGAAAGAAAGAAAGAAAGAGACAGAAAGAAAGAAGAATTATACTTACCCTCTCTGCTGGCTCAGGCTCCTCGGTGCAGCTTGACGATTCCCGGGCAGTAGAGAAGGAGGAGGAGGGAGGTGGAGGAGGGAGCCGCAGCAGCGCTGTGTTATTGGTGGAGGCGCTGCTGCCCCTCTGCTTCACTATAGGCTGTTCTCGGAAGACAGCCTATAGTGAAGCAGAGGGGCAGCAGCAGCAGCGCCTCCACCAGTAACAAAGCGCTGCTGCGGCTTCCTCCTCCACCTCCCTCCTCCTCCTTCCCCCGTACCGCTGCTCCTCTCCTCTCCGGGCGGCTGTGCGCTGCGGGCTGCGGTTGCCCGCAGCACACAGCGGCATGTAATGAGTCAGTTTGACTCATTACATGCTTTGGGCCCCTGGACAGAGGCGGGCCCCAGTGCAACGCACTGGTTGCACTGGCGGTAGTTCCGCCTCTGCCTTAGCTGTATCTTCCATGCTCTCTCTTGGAAATCTGGGAAATATTAAAAAGTTGAAGCAGGAGCCTGTTAACAGCTAATATATGGTGAATTAATGTTGTCGGATTAGCCATAAATCTCCTGTTTTACCACCTCACTGGCAGATGCAATGTTTAGTACAATCTAATTTCAAATGAGCGCTGGATAATAAAAAGCTATCCAATAATTGCCCAAATTGAGTCTATCATTCCTAATTGACTGCACTGCACACAGAGTCACACTAGCAGTGTCGGACTGGGGCATGTAGGGCCCACCGGGGAAATGCAGTGGTAGGGGCCCATGTTTAGGGGTGTGGCCAGTCCACAGAGTGGGTGTGGCCTGCCACCTCATTGGTTTGACTAACCATTAGAGAGTGCAATGTCTGGGCCCCTTCATAAATATATACAGTAAATACAGCTGCTGCTGCAAGCATGACAATGTACCAGATTAATAACAGATTAATAACAGTAATGCACTTTAGAAAATACACCATAGTCCAGTATAAGGTAACATGTGTATAATGTATGATTCAAGTGCACAGTCTGGAACCTGATCCTTAGAGCAGGAGGTGGGGCCCCCAGGCAGTGGGGCCCACCGGTGGTTTCCCCTGTACCCTTGTGGGCCAGTCCCAGCCTGCACACTAGACTCACTGTAACAACTCCTTCACTGCCAAGGGCTATTTCTAAGAACTGCAGTGGTTCAAATGGAGAGAAAGTTATTGTTGTTCAGCTAATAACACATTATACCACAACACTTTTTTTTTAGAAAATTCATAGAAGAGAAACAAGCATACTAATGCTATTAGCGATATTTCACAGTCTTTTTTTAAAATAATCTTATTTGTGTGGGTACTGCTCGCCATGTTTAGGGCAAGATGCTTGGCTCCGCTACCGCTGTGCTCAGCACAGGTTACTGTTCCCAATCATATTCCATGTGATGGTAAATCAAGCAAAAGTTGTAAAAAATGAGAAAATTCTCCCAAAAAACTTTTGTCGACCATTGTTATGTCGACCTTTTCAACCTGTCGACCTTTTGTACCTGTCAACCTGAAAAACTGTCTAACTTTTAACCCTGTTGCCCTTTTGACCATGTCAATCATATGGTGTCCACTTATTGACTGCACTGGCGTATCTATAATGGGTGCAGTCCCATATGGCATTTTCCTGGAGACCTGGCAGGCGCTGTAGATTCTGGCACAGTGTCAGAGTCTACTACCAGATGGAGACTGCACACGGGCCCCCTTCTCTCATGGTACGCCCCTGCAGGGTCGGACTGGCCCACAGGGGTACCAGGGAAACCACCGGTAGGCCCCACTGCCTGAGGGCCCACTCCCTCCTCTAAGGATCAGGTTCCAAACTGTGCACTTGTATTATACATGGTAGATATGTTGCATTACACTGCACTAAACTATTGTGTATTTCAAGCCTCTGTGGGGGCTGGCCACACCCCCTTTGTAAGATGGCCACACCACTAAGTATAGGCCCCTATCACTGCATTCCCCGGTGAGCCCTTCATGCCCCAGTCCAACACTGCGCCCCTGATTGCCTGTCTATCTAGACACTGCCTATCTATAACCCCCGATGGTGTTGCAGGTGATTCTCGAATGCAGCACGATTACTAATGCAAGCAGGTGTCAACTTATATCAGACGCCTCCTGCTGCATTACCATATTAGTGCATTGCTGCTGCTGCTGCTGCTGCTTCAATGCTACCTCCATCCACATTTGAATTAAACCCAATATTCAGATTATTTTTTATTGTTTTTTTTCCACCACATTTGCAATAACATGCTCCAGCATAAACAATGTGGATGTTTCCCAAAACAAAACTGGGTTGTCCCAGTGGTCTAAATTAGTGTCCTCATAATCCAGCCAATGATGCTTGCTCTTATTTTACTATCAGGTACTTCTATTATCAATAAATAAAATTATTATTATTATTATTATTTATTATTATAAGGAAACTTGTGTCTTGTTTTTTTAACTTTCTCCCATCACCTTTTCTAATGGGGTAAATTTACTAACATTCGTAATTTTCGGAAAAAGGTCAAAGTTCAATCACGAATGACATCGAAAGTGTAAAACTGCAACTTTTTGAATTGATTACGACTAATTTACTAAGCTGTCGTATTCGGGTTTTTCTTTTGTTCCGATGTCGATGTCATTCGTGTTTTTTTTTCTATTTTTACGGCAGTGATTAGCAAAACACTGCCGACTTTTTAAAAATGAATCTCGGCCGGATCTGTGTGATCCGTGCTGGGGTTCATTTTTTTTTTTTTAAATTGAACAGTGTAAAATTTTAAAAAAAATTGCGTGGGGTCCCCCCTCCTAAGCATAACCAGCCTCGGGCTCTTTGAGCCGATCCTGGTTGCAGAAATATGGGGGGAAAAATGACAGGGGTTCCCCCATATTTAAGCAACCAGCATCGGGCTCTGCGCCTGGTCCTGGTTCCAAAAATACGGGGGACAAAAAGAGTAGGGGTCCCCCGTATTTTTAAAACCAGCACCGGGCTCCACTAGCTGGACAGTTAATGCCACAGCCGGGGGTCACTTTTATATAGTGCCCTGCGGCCGTGGCATCAAAAATCCAACTAGTCACCCCTGGCCGGGGTACCCTGGGTGAGTGGGGACCCCTTCAATCAAGGGGTCCCCCCCCCAGCCACCCAAGGGCCAGGGGTGAAGCCCGAGGCTGTCCCCCCCCATCCAATGGGCTGCGGATGGGGGGGCTGATAGCCTTTGTTGTAAATGAAAATATATTGTTTTTAGTAGCAGTACTACAAGTCCCAGCAAGCCTCCCCCGCATGCTGGTACTTGGAGAACCACAAGTACCAGCATGCGGCGGAAAAACGGGCCCGCTGGTACCTGTAGTACTATTACTAAAAAAATACCCAAATAAACACAAGACACACACACCTTGAAAGTAAAGATTTATTACATACATGCACACAAACATACATACATACTTACCTTATGTTCACACGCAGGTCGGTCCTCTTGTCCAGTAGAATCCATGGGGTACCTGTAGAAAAATTATACTCACAAAATCCAGTGTAGATCGGTCCTCTTCAAATCCATTTGTAATCCAGGTACTTGATTAAAATAAAAAAACGGACACACGAGCCACGCACTGAAAGGGGCCCCATGTTTTCACATGGGACTCCTTTCCCCGAATGCCAGAAACCCACTCTGACTTCTGTCTAAGTGGGTTTCCTCAGCCAATCAGGGAGCGCCACGTTGTAGCACTCTCCTGATCGGCTGTGTGCTCCTGTACTGAGTGACAGGCGGCACACGGCAGTGTTACAATGTAGCGCCTATGCGCTCCATTGTAACCAATGGTGGGAACTTTCTGCCCTGCGGTTGACCTAAAGTGACGTCACCACTGAGCAGAAAGTTCCCACCATTGGTTACAATGGAGCGCATAGGCGCTACATTGTAACACTGCCGTGTGCCGCCTGTCACTCAGTACAGGAGCACACAGCCGATCAGGAGAGTGCTACAACGTGGCGCTCTCTGATTGGCTGAGGAAACCCACTTAGACAGAAGTCAGAGTGGGTTTCTGGCATTCGGGGAAAGGAGTCCCATGTGAAAACATGGGGCCCCTTTCAGTGCGTGGCTCGTGTGTCCGTTTTTTTATTTTAATCAAGTACCTGGATTACAAATGGATTTGAAGAGGACCGATCTACACTGGATTTTGTGAGTATAATTTTTTCTACAGGTACCCCATGGATTCTACTGGACAAGAGGACCGACCTGCGTGTGAACATAAGGTAAGTATGTATGTATGTTTGTGTGCATGTATGTAATAAATCTTTACTTTCAAGGTGTGTGTGTCTTGTGTTTATTTGGGTATTTTTTTAGTAATAGTACTACAGGTACCAGCGGGCCCGTTTTTCCGCCGCATGCTGGTACTTGTGGTTCTCCAAGTACCAGCATGCGGGGGAGGCTTGCTGGGACTTGTAGTACTGCTACTAAAAACAATATCTTTTCATTTACAACAAAGGCTATCAGCCCCCCCATCCGCAGCCCATTGGATGGGGGGGGGGACAGCCTCGGGCTTCACCCCTGGCCCTTGGGTGGCTGGGGGGGGGACCCCTTGATTGAAGGGGTCCCCACTCCCCCAGGGTAACCCGGCCAGGGGTGACTAGTTGGATTTTTGATGCCACGGCCGCAGGGCACTATATAAAAGTGACCCCCGGCTGTGGCATTATCTGTCCAGCTAGTGGAGCCCGGTGCTGGTTTTAAAAATACGGGGGACCCCTACTCTTTTTGTCCCCCATATTTTTGGAACCAGGACCAGGCGCAGAGCCCGATGCTGGTTGCTTAAATATGGGGGAACCCCTGTCATTTTTCCCCCCATATTTTTGCAACCAGGATCGGCTCAAAAAGCCCGAGGCTGGTTATGCTTAGGAGGGGGGACCCCACGCATTTTTTTTTGGAGAAAATAACCACTTTCCCACCCCTTCCCACTGATAGACATGCACGGATCTCATGGATCCCTGCATGCCTATGCAATCACGGATATAAAAAGCAGGTCTGCTTTTTTTTAGCACTTTTTTGCGATTTGTAATTTTTCACGGCAGTGTTTTCCTCTTTGGAGATTTGCACTTTTTAGTAAATGACCGAGTTCTACTAATTTGCTGGCGTATTTTGACCGATGGTGTATTCATTCGTATTTTTTTACAACTACTTCCAAAAAAATACGAATGCCCTCATCTCTGCCGTGATTTGAGTTTAGTAAATGACCGAGATGACACTTTGAAGAAAAAACGGCATCTCGGCCAAAATCGGGACCTTAGTAAATTTACCCCAATGTGTCTAGCGTCTAGAAGAGATTCTGCTCTTTAGGATCCCTATACAGCAATCCACCCATGCCCCTAATGCCAGTCTTCAAGAACCAGTAAGCGAACTGACTCTGACTGGGGACTGATCTGTTATGCATTCTGCCATATGTCTGGACCCATCCATGGTCTATAATTTCAGACCATCGTGTGAAAACTATTGATGGTTTCATGGCCTATCTTGTGGAAATTTGAAAAGAAAGTAGCATTAGCTTTTAGACATCCACTAGTATCGACTACTGAAGCCACCATGATTGGATCAAACTATCGATGGTTTGAATCCATCGATGGTCAATGTTGAACCCTAATCTGCCATTCTTCTTTGCATGTGACATGTGCACAATACCAGGCTCTGTACTCCAGCTTTACACCGTTTTCAGTACCTGATGCAACTGGACCTTAGGGTGATATAGGGGGAATATTTGAAAACATGAACACAAATAATGTAGTAAAGAAGTATGAAGCAAAGACAGGAAATGCTCAAGCACAAACTAAACTGCTTCCTCTCATCCACAGACTTTGTTCCTCTTCTTAGTTCTTTTTCTTTTACCACCGCCCTACCCCCTTCTGTTTTTACTTTTAAAGCCATTTTATTTCCTCCATTTCTTTGTTGTCTTCCTTTCTGTATTTCCAATTCCCTCTGTACTAAATCCCCCTCCTGCTGTCACTCCCTGGGACCCATCCCTTAGTCCTGTCTACCCACCTCCTTGTGTATAGTCTCTCTCCTTCTCTGTCTCTAACAGACAGCTGTTAGGTGGAAGTCCTGTTTATGGGCATGTCTGTAACTGTACGCCTACGGATTCTGACAACCTGCCAAAGCAAATTAACTGTTCACTTTCCAGTGAGCGGTTCCTTGCTGGTCTCTTCTTAAAGGATCCTTAAACATTAAGAAAATGTTTTCTATGAAAGAGCCCAAATGGTTAATATACTTTCACAGAACACAGTGGAAAAAATGAGTGAGCACTGCATAGATGTGTCTCAGTTTCACTGTACAGTGAACAGTAACTTGGTGCAGAGGGCAGTGCAAGAGTTTGTAAAAGGTGTACTAGTGTATAGTTATTGTTTTAAAGTGTACACATCTGATATTTATTGTTACATTCTTCACAAAACTTGATAATCCATGCAGGTGTCACATATCACACTCTGCAAGCCTAACTGGCTGCTGTCTTCTGGTAAGCTTTAGCCTTTGCCGGGAAATTCCATGAGGCTGAGAACCAATCAGAAGGCTTACAAAGGAGTCCAGTCAGTGTAGGGGCGGGAGGGAATGAGATCATCACATGTGAGGAGGAGGAGGAGGAGGAGGAGGAGGGAGAACTTCTGTGTAGCTGTAGATTTGGTTGAGGAAGAAGAAAAAAAAAACATTAAACTTTGGGACCAAAGATTAAGCAGATCTGGGAGGGAGGAGAGTGTAGGCTGGAGGGAGGGAGGGAGGAGAGTGGGAGCGTACAGGTTGTGAACTGACTGAGAAAGAAACGAGTGTGAAAGTCAAGGAAAGAAGAGGCAAAGAAAGAAAAACAGAGGTTAGTAAGAATTGAGGGTCACTGTGAATTAGAGAGCGGTGTAACTGTATGTCTGGAAACTGGTGATAAGAATATGGTATGGGAACACTGCTTATTATTAACAGTATAAGTGTTTACTTATATAGCACCGGCATATTTTATAGTGATTTGCAATTCTGGAACAATACGGTAATAATATGAGAGGAATAACAAACAGACACAGAGGTAAGAGGGCCCCGCTTGCAAGCTTACATTCTATATAAAGGCTTTGTGCAGTATAAGTGTATTACTGAAGTGCAGGTTACAGTGCACACATGCACGTGCAAAAACCTAAAACGCATGAGCATGCTCTCATTTATATTCCTAATCTAAGGCTCATTCATACCAGTTGTATCAGGATTCTTTTGAACATATAAAGGACTTTGGGTCTGATTCAGAAATGTTACACAAATGCATTTGCAAATGCGTTTTCACTCGCTGTGCAATTGCGAAAATATGCTAATGACTCAGACGCCGTCTTGTGCATAGAGATGCCCACTGCCTGTATCTCACATTCACCGCTTACATTCAAAATCGGACTCATCGGAAATGGTGGCCCATTGAACTTCACAGTAACTCTAGGCTGTCTGAGACATAGCAGCTCTAGTAAGACGCTGAGGTCTCTCCGGCTGCGAGCGAATTCGGATTAGCTGACTTTGGGCACGCCCAGAAAATTATCCCAACACACTTGCGTTTTTCTAGCCACCCCTTTACCTCCCTCAAAGTCACTACCTGTCTCATTTTGCAAATAACGCCTCTGTGCATGCGCCATCGCTAATCAATCGCTGCGCAGTACAGCTTTGGAGCATGCACAGTGACAAATAATTTCCACCGCATACAACATTGACATTGCCTACATCTCTGAATCAGGTGAAGAATTGTGATGTACAGATTTGTCTTCACACATCTTTGTTGAAAAGGACTGCATGGCATGGCGGCAATGCTACAAATCCGCGAGTGCCATGTAAACCACATGTAACTACGAGTAGCGGGAACATACCTGCCCATTACCCATGCCCATATAATGCGGATGATTCCCATTGCTTAGGTAGGGCAGTGGGAGCGTCTTACTCCCGCTGCCTGCGACTGCACAGCTTTTTGTGCATACTGTAGCAGGTGCGTGTGAACGCCGCGCTATGATGGGATGTGACTGCATTACAGGCAAAGATGTATGAGGACACACATCTGTATAATGGGCCCTACACACTGGCCGACATCACTGCACGATATGAGCGATCTCGTTCATTAATGAACGTGATAACGTTCATATTGTGCAGTGTGGAGGCACCAGCAATGAATAATGCACGGCCCCGCGCTCGTTCATCGCTGGTGCTCTGTCGGCTGTGCATGCAGGCCAATATGGACGAGATCGTCCATATTTGCCTGCACGTCTATGGAGCCGGGTGACGGGGGGAGTGAAGAAACTTCACTCCCCCCGTCACTGCCCCCCCGCCGCCGGGTCGCCTGTCAGCCGTATCGGCGGTTGAGCAGCTCGGCAGCACATCGCCGAGTCTGTAGGGCCCATTAGACGCTGCACTGGATAAAGGTGTGCAAAGTAGACAGTGCCTGTAGCTTACTTCTTCCATAGGTGTGAATGACATATATATTTTTTTTCTAAGTCATTTTATTAAAGTTTCCAAATACTAAATTAACTGCGTTACAGATATTACAACATATCTTTATGTTTGCAGTTGGTACAGGGCAGCAGTAATTATGCTTATAGTCTAATTATAGGTACTACAACTACTCCACTATTTGAAAAAAAAAGACTATGGGGGTCATTCCGAGTTAATCGCACTTAGCAACATTTTGCTGCTCGTGCGATCAACTAACATCCGCCTATGGGGGAGTGTATTTTAGCATAGCAGGGCTGCGAACAGCCCTGCTATGCTAAAAAAGTTTCCTGCAAAACAAGACCGGTATCCGTTCAGATGGTCTACCATGTTATGGTCGACAGTCATTAGGTCGACCACTATTGGTCGACATTGACATGGTCGACATGGACACATGGTCGACACATGAAAATGGTCGACACATGAATAGGTCGACATGAGTTTTTTAACTTTTTTTTCTTTTGGGGAACTTTTTTATACTTTACGATCCACGTGGACTACGATTGGAACGGTAATCTGTGCCGAGCGAAGCGGTAGCGGAGCGAAGGCACCATGCCCGAAGCATAGTGAGCGAATGCTAATTGGGGTTCCCAGTCACTTGACGCAAAAAAAGACACCAAAAAAAGTTACAAAAACTCATGTCGACCTTTTCATGTGTCGACCATTTTCATGTGTCGAACACGCGTCCACGTCGACCATGTCAATGTCGACCAATAGTGGTCGACCTAATGACTGTCGACCATAACATGGTCGACCATTCATACCGGAACTAACAAGACCAGGGTATGAGTTACTTACCCTGTGCGACAGCTCCAGCGATGAAGGTCCCATTCCTGATGTCTGACATCCGCCCACCAAATGCCTGGACACGCCTGCGTTGGACTCACCACGCCAGGAAAACGGTGAGTATCCTCCCCGGAACGCCTCCCGCCTGTCCATCTTCTTGCGATTGCTGCTGCGAACACATTTGTCGCTGGCGGCGTCGTTGCCCGGCGACAATCATCGCCAGGCAACGACATGCGTGCGCAATGCGTCCGCCGCGCATGCGCATTTCCAACCCGTTCGCACCGCAGTGAAGAACCGCTGCGTGCGAACGGGTCGGAATGACCCCCTATATGGTTTAAATGGGTGTGTATTGCATGACCGGTGGTCAGGAGACGTGTGTCATTGTATCAAATATGTCTGTATGTATATTGCATTTGTCATTTATATTTATATGCGAGTGCCCACACTATTACAAGTAAAATATTAGGGGTCTGACTTCTATAGACTTACCGCCTGTGAAATGTAACGCCCACATTTAAATTCTCCATTTAAATGTTGTCAAGAGAATTCAAGGTATTTAAATCTATCCATAGAAACATAGAATTTGATGGAAGATGAGAACCTCTTGGCCCATCTAGTCTGCCCCTTTTTCTTTTATCCGTTTGGTAACTTCAAACCTATTGTCTTTGCAAGTACATTCCTGTGCCTATCCCAAGCATGTTTAAATCACTCTACTATCTTAGGGGCCCATTTATCAATGATCGCATTTGCAATGTGGGTGCGATATAAGCACCCAGGATCACACTGCAGAATGCGATCACTTCAGGTGAATGTATCACCCGGAACAGGCAGGCACAGTGGCTGCTGCCGCAATGTGCAGAGTGCGCATCCAGACCTGCGCATGCGCTGTCAGCTCACCGCTGTGCACAGGGGCCATTTCCAGTGGAGGGTTCCTGGGAAACCCTGCCGGAACTACATGCAGCGAAGTGTAGCTCATAGGCTACAACGGGCTACCGCAAACAGGAATTGCTACATCGGGCAGAATCACATCCCCCATAGAAACCTATGGGGGATGCGGCTTTGAGCGGCAATGGAGGGATCACAGCAGGTATCGGAGATGCAGGGATACATAGTATTTGAGACTAGCCCCCGAAAACAGGTGTTTTCAGGGACATAGCCGAAAATACTATTTGATAAATGGGCCCCTAAGCCTCTACAACCTCAGATGGGAGGATAATCTACTTCCCTTCTTTTGAAGAATGTCTTCCTCCTCTACCTTGCTAAAACCCTTGATAGATTTGAAAGTTTCTATCATGTCCCCCCTTTTCCTTCTCTACTTCAAACTATACATGTTAAGATCTTTTAGTCTTTCCTGGTAAGTTTTGTGATGTAGGCCATGCATCATTTTAGTTGCCCTTGTTTGTACAGACTCTAATGTACAGTATTTATATCCTTCTGGAGATATGGCTCCCAGAACTGAACATAGTATTGTAGATGGTATCCAGATGATAGGTCAACAGTTGAAATGTCGACACCAAATGGTTGACATGCATGTTGTCAACATTGTCAAAATGTCGGTAACCTGTGCGGAGTAAAGCGATGTGCCTTGCCTAAAGCATGGTGAGCAAAGGGAATGCACTAATCGGGGGTCCACATGCCAGAAGTGAAATTTTGACTCAAAAAAACCCATCAAAAACTCATGTTGAACTTTTCATGTGACGCCCATTTCTGTGTGAACATGTCATCCTTTTAACCATGTTGACTTTGTGCATGTTGACCATTTGGTGTCGATCTAGACATTGTTGACCCTTTGATCCATAACCATTCTATATGAGGCCATACCACTGACCTATACAGTGTCATTATTACTTATTTTTTCCTGCTACTGATTCTGCTCCCTCTGCAGTCAAAAATCTGACTTGGTTTTCTCATTGCTCTGTCACATTGCTACCTGCATTCAAGTCATCTGTAATGGTGACTCCTAAATTCCTTTCTCTATCGTCCTAGTGGATGCTGGGGTTCCTGAAAGGACCATGGGGAATAGCGGCTCCGCAGGAGACAGGGCACAAAAAGTAAAGCTTTCCGATCAGGTGGTGTGCACTGGCTCCTCCCCCTATGACCCTCCTCCAAGCCTCAGTTAGATTTTTGTGCCCGGCCGAGAAGGGTGCAATCTAGGTGGCTCTCCTAAAGAGCTGCTTAGAAAAGTTTAGCTTAGGTTTTTTATTTTACAGTGAGTCCTGCTGGCAACAGGATCACTGCAACGAGGGACTTAGGGGAGAAGAAGTGAACTCACCTGCGTGCAGGATGGATTGGCTTCTTGGCTACTGGACATCAGCTCCAGAGGGACGATCACAGGTACAGCCTGGATGGTCACCGGAGCCTCGCCGCCGGCCCCCTTGCAGATGCTGAAACAAGAAGAGGTCCAGAATCGGCGGCAGAAGACTCCTCAGTCTTCTAAAGGTAGCGCACAGCACTGCAGCTGTGCGCCATTTTCCTCTCAGCACACTTCACACGGCAGTCACTGAGGGTGCAGGGCGCTGGGAGGGGAGCGCCCTTGGAGGCAAATGAAAACCTATTTGGCTAAAAAATACCTCACATATAGCCTCCGGGGGCTATATGGAGATATTTAACCCCTGCCAGAATCCACTAAAGAGCGGGAGACGAGCCCGCCGTAAAAGGGGCGGGGCCTATCTCCTCAGCACACAGCGCCATTTTCCTTACACAGCTCCGCTGGTCAGGACGGCTCCCAGGTCTCTCCCCTGCACTGCACTACAGAAACAGGGTAAAACAAGAGAGGGGGGGCAAAATAGTGGCAAAAATTATATTATAAAAGCAGCTATACAGGGAGCACTTATTATAAGGCTATCCCTGTCATATATATAGCGCTTTGGTGTGTGCTGGCAGACTCTCCCTCTGTCTCCCCAAAGGGCTAGTCGGGTCCTGTCTTCGTTAAGAGCATTCCCTGTGTGTCTGCTGTGTGTCGGTACGTGTGTGTCGACATGTATGAGGACGATATTGGTGTGGAGGCGGAGCAATTGCCAAATATGGGGATGTCACCTCCTAGGGGGTCGACACCAGAATGGATGCCTTTATTTATGGAATTACGGGATAGTGTCAACACGCTAAAGCAGTCGTTTGACGACATGAGACGGCCGGACAATCAATTAGTGCCTGTCCAGGCGCCTCAAACACCGTCAGGGGCTGTAAAACGCCCTTTGCCTCAGTCGGTCGACACAGACCCAGACACAGGCACTGATTCCAGTGGCGACGGTGACGAATCAACCGTATTTTCCAGTAGGGCCACACGTTATATGATTTTGGCAATGAAGGAGGCGTTACATTTAGCTGATACTACAGGTACCACTAAACAGGGTATTATGTGGGGTGTGAAAAAACTACCTATAGTTTTTCCTGAATCAGAAGAACTAAATGAGGTGTGTGATGAAGCGTGGGTTGCCCCCGATAAAAAGATGCTAATTTCAAAGAAGTTATTGGCTTTATACCCTTTCCCGCCAGAGGTTAGGGTGCGCTGGGAAACACCTCCTAGGGTGGACAAGGCGCTCACACGCTTATCTAAACAAGTGGCGTTACCCTCTCCTGAGACGGCCGCACTTAAAGATCCAGTAGATAGGAGGATGGAAAATATCCAAAAAAGTATATACACACATACAGGTGTTATACTACGACCAGCTATAGCGACAGCCTGGATGTGCAGTGCTGGAGTAGCTTGGTCAGAGTCCCTGATTGAAAATATTGATACCCTGGATAGGGACAATGTTTTACTGTCTTTAGAGCAAATAAAGGATGCATTTCTTTATATGCGTGATGCACAGAGGGATATCTGCACACTGGCATCACGGGTAAGTGCTATGTCCATTTCGGCCAGAAGAAGTTTATGGACGCGACAGTGGTCAGGCGATGCGGACTCAAAACGGCATATGGAAGTTTTGCCGTATAAAGGGGAGGAGTTATTTGGAGTCGGTCTATCAGATTTGGTGGCCACGGCTACAGCCGGGAAATCCACCTTTTTACCTCAAGTTACTCCCCAACAGAAAAAGACACCGACTTTTCAACCGCAGCCCTTTCGTTCCTTTAAAAACAAGAGAGCAAAGGGATATTCATATCTGCCACGAGGCAGAGGAAGGGGGAAGAGACAGCAACAGGCAGCTCCTTCCCAGGAACAGAAGCCCTCCCCCGCTTCTACAAAAGCCTCAGCATGACGCTGGGGCTTCTCAAGCGGACTCGGGGGCGGTGGGCGGTCGTCTCAAGAATTTCAGCGCGCAGTGGGCTCACTCGCAGGTAGATCCCTGGATCCTGCAGATAATATCTCAGGGATACAGGTTGGAACTAGAGACAGATCCACCTCGCCGTTTCCTGAAGTCTGCTTTACCAACGTCCCCCTCCGAAAGGGAGACGGTCTTGGAAGCCATTCACAAGCTGTACTCTCAGCAGGTGATAGTCAAGGTACCTCTTCTACAACAAGGAAAGGGGTATTATTCCACTCTATTTGTGGTACCGAAGCCGGATGGCTCGGTAAGACCTATTCTAAATCTGAAGTCATTGAACCTGTACATAAAGAAGTTCAAGTTCAAGATGGAGTCACTCAGAGCAGTGATAGCGAACCTGGAAGAAGGGGACTTTATGGTATCCTTGGACATCAAGGATGCGTACCTCCACGTTCCAATTTACCCCTCACACCAGGGGTACCTCAGGTTCGTCGTACAAAACTGTCACTATCAGTTTCAGACGCTGCCGTTCGGATTGTCCACGGCACCTCGGGTCTTTACAAAGGTAATGGCCGAGATGATGATTCTTCTTCGAAGAAAAGGCGTATTAATTATCCCATACTTGGACGATCTCCTGATAAGGGCAAGGTCCAGAGAACAGCTAGAGATGGGATTAGCACTGTCTCAAGAAGTGCTAAAACAGCACGGGTGGATTCTGAATATTCCAAAATCCCAGTTAATGCCAACAACTCGTCTGCTGTTCCTAGGGATGATTCTGGACACGGTTCAGAAAAAGGTTTTTCTCCCGGAGGAAAAAGCCAAGGAGTTATCCGAGCTTGTCAGGAACCTCCTAAAACCAGGAAAGGTGTCTGTACATCAATGCACAAGAGTCCTGGGAAAAATGGTGGCTTCTTACGAAGCAATTCCATTCGGCAGATTCCACGCAAGAATTTTCCAGAGGGATCTGTTGGACAAATGGTCAGGGTCGCATCTTCAGATGCACCAGCGGATAACCCTGTCTCCAAGGACAAGGGTATCTCTTCTGTGGTGGTTGCAGAGTGCTCATCTATTGGAGGGCCGCAGATTCGGCATACAGGATTGGATCCTGGTGACCACGGACGCCAGCCTGAGAGGCTGGGGAGCAGTCACACAAGGAAGAAACTTCCAGGGAGTGTGGACGAGCCTGGAAACGTCTCTTCACATAAACATTCTGGAACTAAGAGCAATCTACAATGCTCTAAGCCAGGCAGAACCTCTGCTTCAGGGAAAACCGGTGTTGATCCAGTCGGACAACATCACGGCAGTCGCCCATGTGAACAGACAGGGCGGCACAAGAAGCAGGAGTGCAATGGCAGAAGCTGCAAGGATTCTTCGCTGGGCAGAGAATCATGTGATAGCACTGTCAGCAGTGTTCATCCCGGGAGTGGACAACTGGGAAGCAGACTTCCTCAGCAGACACGACCTTCACCCGGGAGAGTGGGGACTTCATCCAGAAGTCTTCCACATGCTGGTAACCCGTTGGGAAAGACCAATGGTGGACATGATGGCGTCTCGCCTCAACAAAAAACTGGACAGGTATTGCACCAGGTCAAGAGATCCGCAGGCAATAGCTGTGGACGCGCTGGTAACGCCTTGGGTGTACCAGTCGGTGTATGTGTTTCCTCCTCTGCCTCTCATACCAAAAGTATTGAGAATTATACGGCAAAGAGGCGTAAGAACGATACTAGTGGTTCCGGATTGGCCAAGAAGGACTTGGTACCCGGAACTTCAAGAGATGATCACGGAAGATCCGTGGCCTCTACCTCTAAGGAGGGACTTGCTTCAGCAGGGTCCCTGTCTGTTTCAAGACTTACCGCGGCTGCGTTTGACGGCATGGCGGTTGAACGCCGGATCCTAAAGGAAAAAGGCATGCCGGAAGAAGTCATTCCTACTTTGATTAAAGCAAGGAAGGAAGTAACCGTGCAATATTATCACCGCATTTGGCGAAAATATGTTGCGTGGTGCGAGGATCGGAGTGCTCCGACGGAGGAATTTCATCTGGGTCGATTCCTACATTTCCTGCAATCAGGATTGTCTATGGGTCTCAAATTGGGATCTATTAAGGTTCAAATTTCGGCCCTGTCGATTTTCTTCCAGAAAGAATTGGCTTCAGTCCCTGAAGTCCAGACTTTTGTTAAGGGAGTGCTGCATATACAGCCTCCTGTGGTGCCTCCAGTGGCACCGTGGGATCTCAATGTGGTTTTGGATTTTCTAAAATCTCATTGGTTTGAACCACTAAAAAATGTGGATTTGAAATATCTCACATGGAAAGTGACCATGCTACTAGCCCTGGCTTCGGCCAGGAGAGTGTCAGAACTGGCAGCTTTATCTTACAAAAGCCCATATCTGATTTTCCATTCGGACAGGGCGGAACTGCGGACTCGTCCGCATTTTCTCCCTAAGGTGGTGTCAGCATTTCATCTGAACCAGCCTATTGTAGTGCCTGCGGCTACAAGTGACTTGGAGGACTCCAAGTTACTGGACGTTGTCAGAGCATTGAAAATATATATTGCAAGGACAGCTGGAGTCAGAAAATCTGACTCGTTGTTTATATTGTATGCACCCAACAAGATGGGTGCTCCTGCGTCTAAGCAGACGATTGCTCGTTGGATCTGTAGCACAATCCAACTTGCACATTCTGTGGCAGGCCTGCCACAGCCTAAATCTGTAAAGGCCCACTCCACAAGGAAGGTGGGCTCATCTTGGGCGGCTGCCCGAGGGGTCTCGGCATTACAACTTTGCCGAGCAGCTACGTGGTCAGGGGAGAACACGTTTGTAAAATTTTACAAATTTGATACTCTGGCTAAGGAGGACCTGGAGTTCTCTCATTCGGTGCTGCAGAGTCATCCGCACTCTCCCGCCCGTTTGGGAGCTTTGGTATAACCCCTATGGTCCTTTCAGGAACCCCAGCATCCACTAGGACGATAGAGAAAATAAGAATTTACTTACCGATAATTCTATTTCTCGGAGTCCGTAGTGGATGCTGGGCGCCCATCCCAAGTGCGGATTATCTGCAATAATTGTACATAGTTATTGTTAACTAATTCGGGTTATTGTTGTAGGGAGCCATCTTTCAGAGGCTCCTCTGTTATCATACTGTTAACTGGGTTTAGATCACAAGTTGTACGGTGTGATTGGTGTGGCTGGTATGAGTCTTACCCGGGATTCAAAATTCCTCCCTTATTGTGTACGCTCGTCCGGGCACAGTACCTAACTGAGGCTTGGAGGAGGGTCATAGGGGGAGGAGCCAGTGCACACCACCTGATCGGAAAGCTTTACTTTTTGTGCCCTGTCTCCTGCGGAGCCGCTATTCCCCATGGTCCTTTCAGGAACCCCAGCATCCACTACGGACTCCGAGAAATAGAATTATCGGTAAGTAAATTCTTATTTTCCATTATAATTCCCTTTATACTATATTTAGTGTTTGGGTTTTTGAGACCTAAGTGCATGATTTTGTATTTTTTTACATTATACTGTAGTTGCCACATTCTTGCCCATTCCTCCTGATGTGTCTATGCTGTTGCATATCCTTGTGTCAATTTCAATTGGCATACTTTTCCTTCAATACCATTTGCATTTTGCAATGTCACCAACAAAGATATTAAAAAGCACTGTGCCATGCTACTGGTATAATTTCCCTCCTGTGAATGTACTCAATTTACTACAACCCTCTATTTCCTATCCTGCAAACAAGATCTTATCCATTCGAATCCAATCCCCTATCTTACCAGTTTATTTAGCAGTCTGTGATGTGGGACCATGTCAAACACCTTGCTAAAGTCTAGATAAGCTGCATTTATAGCCCCACCTTGATCTATTGCTTTAGTCATTCAATCAAAAAAGTCAATAAGATTTGTTTGGCATGATCTCACCCAAGTAAATGCATGATATTTGGGATCCTGTAAAGTGCTAGATTTGAGATATTCCACAACTTTTTATTTTAATAGTGTTGCCATTATTTTCCTTACTACTGATGTAAGGCTCACTGGTTGGTAGTAACTTGCCTCTTCCTTACTTCCACTTTTGTGCAGTGGGATTACATTAGCTGTTTTCCAGTCCTCTGGAATCACTCCTATAGTCGAGACTGGCTGAATAATTCAGTTAATGGTGTTACCTGGACTATACTTGGCACTAGCGCACGCAGGGGGAGGGGGGGTTCCGAGTCTCTGGAAACCATCCCCCGTCCACTGATCCATGGTGTATATATAAATTATTATTATTTTTCATTAGCTGGGGCGCAGGTAACTGCACTGCCAAGTAAGGTCCGTGGTGCTCGGCGGCGTTACAGCAGCAGCAGCTCCTAGCCTCCAATTTGCTAGGGCTGCTGCCGGGAGCGTGACCGCGCCGCTTCAGTTCAGCCTGCTGCCTGGCCTCACTGTCCGCGCCGGCTAGAGGTGAGGCGGGGTGCTCTCTGTCTATGGAGGGGAGGGGAGGGGAGTGGGGTGCTCTCTGTCTATGGAGAGGAGGGGGGTGCTCTCTGTCTGTGGAGGGGAGGGGGGGGTGCTGTCTGTCTGGGGAGGGGGTTGCTGTTTGTGGAGGTAAGGGGAGTGCTGTCTGTCTGTGGTGGGGAGGTTGGGTGCTGTCTGTCTGGGGAGGGGGGGGGGTGCTGTTTGTGGAGATAAGGGTGTGCTGTCTGTGGAGAGGAGGTGGGGTGCTGTCTGTATGGGGAGGGGAGGGGTGGTGCTGTTTGTGGAGGTAAGGTGGGTGCTGTCTGTGGTGGGGAGGGAGGGTGCTATCTGTCTGTGGAGGGGAGGAGGGGTGCTGTCTGTCTTTCTATCTGGGGAGGGGGGTGCGGTTTGTGGAGGTAAGGGGGGTGCTGTCTGTCTGAGGTGGGGAAGGGGGTGCTGTCTGTCTATGGAGGGTGTTAATTGCTGGGTACTCTGCAGTCCCAGTGTGTGTGTGTGTGTGGGGGGGGGGGGGGGATGGGCACGACAACTGTCTGCAGTCCTAGTGTGTGTCCCCATTTTGGTAATACACATACTGTAAGTGGTAGTTTTATATATATATATATATATATATATATATATATATAATTTATTTATTTATATTGCACACATGCGGAAACCCCCCATCCCAAATCCTGCGTTTGCCCCTGCTTGGATGTGTACCATCTTGCCCCACTGATTTCTCCACCTTCAGGTTTGAGAGTTCTGTTCGGACCTTCTCCTCTGTAAATATACTTTTATCTACTTCATTTTTTATGAATGTCCCTGCAACTTGTCTGTGAACCATATTCCCCTCTCCTTCTGTAGTGAATACTGAGCAAAAATAATTATTTAGATGATTTACTATTGCCTTGTCTCCCTTGATCAGGCTCACACTCTCTGTCTTAAACCTTTTTATTCCATTTGATTTTCTCATTTCACTTTAGTACTTAAACTTTTGCCTTTGCCCCTTTTACACACTGACTAGGCCATTTTTTTCTTCTACTCATGTCTTTGCTCATCTGATTACCTTCTTACACCTATTTGGCCTCAATATTTTGAGTTTGCTTGTATTTCCTAAAGGACATCTATTTTGATTTCACACTGGTTTCCTTTCCATGGTGCATTTTCAAACACATCTCTCTGTCTCCGCAAAGTCATCCTTCCTAAAATCTAACAAATTTGCTTTTGTATGGCATAAGTTGGACCTTGTCTTTATTATGGGTCTAGATCATTAGATCGACAGTGTCTAGGTCGACAATGTTTAGGTCGACCACTATAGGTCGACAGTCACTAGGTCGCTGCAGATGATGATGGTCAACCGCACTAGCTGACACCAATTGTTTCTTTTTTTATTTTCTTTACTACCAATATTCTTGCTGAATGTCACTGCAAAATTGTGGCTAGAAATTTGTGAATTAGCAGTATTATTTTAGTTGATCAAAAAACTAAATGTGTGAATGTTAAAGTCATTGGGCCTGTAAAGAAAACATATCAACAAACTGTTGTCATGTCATACACAGTTGCACCTGTTTCCTTGTGTACATAGTGTTAACATAGTGAAACCTTTTTAGACTGAAGTATGCAACCAAAGAACACGGCTGTAGAGTGATTACAATGCATACCAAATAATTGCCATAAGTGATAAAACCATCTTTTTAACTTGATACCTGTAATATCAGGGAAGACTTTGTTTTATCCATGACAACACCGTATTGCTGTGGCTGTCATATACTGTATGAGGAAAGTGCATGCCAGATTGCCTAGATGCAGTCATATAAATGTACAGTCAGGGCCAGATAAAGGGGACTGGGTGGGGGGGAGGCGGTAGGCAGGGGTGTTTGCCCTGGGGCCCCCACACACAGAGAGGCCCCCACCCAAGGTTACTTTGACCCGACAATTGCCGAGAACAGGTGCCCAATCCCCTCCCCCCTCACAAAAACAACAACATGCATACATCTAAAATTGTATGTGCGGCCCCCACTTTCCGGGGGAAGGGTGTCTTACCTGACACCAGCACCATCTTCCCAGTGATATTTTGAAAGATGGCATATGTGCACTAGAGAGCAAAGTCTCTGCCATAGTGCCAGGGTCTTTGCCTGCACTGTACGGCACCATCTTGCTGAAGATATCACTGGGAAGATAGCGCCACAGAGGAAAGACATGCGTGCAGAAACAAGGTATACAGAAGTGTGTGGGGGGTGGCCCAGGTAATTAGTACCTTCCCCCTCTTGTCAGCACTGATGACTTGATATATTTCTTGCCGTTGTCAGAATATACAAACATACTACAAATGCATTAGCACCAGCACTAACTGGAAGGTTTAAAAGCCACCAGTGCAATCTGCCATCCAAGACCCCGAGAAGATTAGGAACATTAGTGTGTGTTCTTGGATTCACACCATGCAGACTATATTTGTTTTCCTTTATTGAAAAAAATAACACACATATTGAGACTAAAGGTTGGAGATGTGCTGGAACCCCTCCCCCCCTCCCCCGCAGGGCCCTGTTTTTTTTTCTTTTACAGAATCCTATTACAGGAACCTACATTAAATAATTGCTCTGGTATTCAACCCTTCACATGCTACTTCTTATTTGTAGAAGACATAACACACCATTTCCTGCAAACACTGTGCCAACAGAATTACTCAATCATATAATTCATAATTATGCTTCTTTATCTAGACATTTTCACATTTTTTACCTGCACAGTAGTAATGTCATGTTACACTTTTTAAATGTGTTTTTGTCACTGAACTAAGGCCCAGATTTATCAAGCCTTGGAGAGTGATAAATAGCACGGTGATAAAGTACCAGCCAATCAGCTCCTAACTGCCATGTTGCAGGCAGTGTTTGAAAAATGACAGTTAGGAGCTGACTGGCTGCCACTTTATCACCATGCTATTTATCACTCTGCAACGCATGCTAAATCTGGGCCTGTGTGTGTTATTAAATAAAACAAACACTTGTGTTTCAAAACATCTGAAACATTACATAATTAAAGAGGACCTGCAGAACCTTTAGCCTGATACTGGCCCTCATTCCGAGTTGATCGCTCGCAAGGCGAATTTAGCAGAGTTGCTCACGCTAAGCCTACGCCTACTGGGAGTGTATCTTAGCTTCTTAAAATTGCGACCGATGTATTCGCAATATTGCGATTGCAAACTACTTAGCAGTTTCAGAGTAGCTTCAGACTTACTCGGCATCTGCGTTCAGTTCAGTGCTTGTCGTTCCTGGTTTGACGTCATAAACACACCCAGCGTTCGCCCAGACACTCCCCCGTTTCTCCGGCCACTCCTGCGTTTTTTCCGGAAACGGTAGCGTTTTTATCCACACGCCCCTAAAACGCCGTGTTTCCGCCCAGTAACACCCATTTCCTGTCAATCACACTACGTTCGCCAGAGCGAAGAAAAAGCCGTGAGTAAAAATACTATCTTCATTGTAAAATTACTTGGCGCAGTCGCAGTGCGAATATTGCGCATGCGTACTAAGCGGAATTTCACTGCGATGCGAAGAAAATTACCGAGCGAACGACTCGGAATGAGGGCCACTATTTCTAAAATCTACGCAATCACTCTGCATTAGAAATGTAATCATTTTGTAATGTTCAGGTATAGAAACTTTTTTAATGTAAAACTAAAGATAACCTATTAAAAACTGTTTTTTATTAAAAATAATAACAGTTTACAACAGTCATTCAATAGAAATATAATAACAACAAAGACAAGGACAAAATGTAAACATCCACTGCTTCACAGACATATAAAGAACTCAAATAGCATTACAAATAAAGTTATACTGTAGCTATATCTTATATCACAAATAACGTGTAAACTAAAATAACATTCGCTATCAAGAGAAAGCAAAACCACAAAGGCTCTATTTATAAAGAATAACTAAATGGGCATGTAGACTATGATATACTATCGCATTATAAAAATGCAATATACTGTATACTAGTTTTAAGTAGGGATTCAGGAATCCTTACCTTTCCAGCAATGACCTATGAAAATCAGCCCCACAACAAGTTTTAAGTAGGGATTCAGGAATCCTTACCTTTCCAGCAATGACCTACGAAAATCAGCCCCACAACAAACCATCCACCCACTGCAGAGACTAAAATTCAACAATTACGGAGGTCTCCAAAATATCTGAGATAGATGGGACAGAGATGGAGCAAAGTAATCAAGTGAGCCGTGGGGATGGGGGTGGGGGATTTTGACCGTGCTACTCCATACCTCTGGAACTTTCTTCCTCTCAGACTCTCTATATAACTCTCTATATAACTTCAAACAGGCTTGTAGGACCCACTTCTTTATCACAACCTTCCAGCTCTCATCCTAACCCACTGCTCAATGCTCCTTGCTCACTGTTTCTGCCTCTGCGTCACCTCTGTCTGCTCCTTTACTTTAGACTGTAAGCTCTCACAAGCAGGGCCCTCTTCCCTCATGTGATTTTCCTTCCCTCACCTATACCATCATCTTCTCCCCACTGCCTAAAACAGCACCTAACCCTTGGGTCCTGCCACCCTGCTGCTTATTTGAGTACTATGACTGCTGATGCATCAATGTTTATAAACCATGTCCATGTCCTGCAATGTTCTATACTGTAAAGTCACTCACTTTTTTATTTTGTTCATACTGTTTCTGTTTAAGTACGAAAGGTAGTATGAAGAGGAAGAAGGAAGATAGGACACTTCACTGCTCTGCCCTGAAGACAAGCCTTACCATGCCAACCTGAAATAGCGTAGCTATCAAAAGAAGAGAAACAGAAAGCTGCCCTTTCCGTTCCCCTATGCACAGAGACTGCCTGCTTTCTCCATACTAGTGTATGGAGAAGTGCTGTCTGGGAGACTGCAACTGAAATCTGTGATTTTACTGCAGTAACCTAGTATATGAATAGAGCAAATTTATTTTCAGCAGCCAAGCTCCTCACGGCTTTTTAAATAAAACACCACGGGAAGGAAAGGGTATGAAGGTAAACAGAAAGTTGTCGAGAATAAAACAGAAGTCAGAGGGGGAGGGGGGAAAAAAGGAGTAAGAAGAGAGGGATAACATGCCTCAGCAGAGAGTAAATCCAGAATGAGTGGACTGGGAGATTAGGAGCAAAGGCTTTTACCCCTCCCAAGTCTGAGCACCCCTAGTGACGACCAATCATTCAGGTGCTCAGACAAGAGTTTCGGTAGGATTCTAAAGGAAAGAGGAGAAAATATTGAAAGGAGCAGAAAATATTAGAAGGTGCCTAAGACTGTTTCAAAATTTGGATGCTTGGGACTTTTTATCTAGGGTCTAGGCAGCTTTTGGTTATCATTCTTCATCTCTTCAATCTCTTCAATCAGTGTTTATACACATAGCAAATCATATCAGAATGCTCAGAGCAGCACCATAAAATTAAAGATAACCACAATAATGACAGCCAATCAGCTGCTACTTATATTTTTATAGAATGAACTTCTCCACCGGCTCACTCTTCTCCACTCTTTTCACTGCTTCATACACCTCCCCCATGTTTGTTTGAGTTAAAAGGCAATGTGTTTATTTCAAAATAAATTTTGGGATTCAACATTGCGACCAATTCAATGCATTTACGTCTAACAATACACGTTTACAACAAAACCTACTACTGATGATAATAACCTAATAAACAGTTAGGCATTTATACAAAAAACATTTTTGTAGCTGGAGCATGGTTAAAACCAGGGATCAAAATGGTCCTGGAGAGGTGGTGAAACGCATATTCCCCGCCACCAAACCCCACCCCTCACAGTAAGCGGAGCCAGGGCCAGTGCTAGTGTTTTCAACACTCCCCTGCCAACTGTAAATTATTGCCCTATTTCCTATACTTTATAAAGGGACATTGATCTCACAAAGAAGCAGCATGGTCACACAATAAAACCTCAAATTCAAATTGCACAACACAGTAGCACAATCTTATTCACATTACACTGCATGTAGTGCCCCTGATTCATATTACACCACATAGTAATGCCCCTTATTCAGCTTACATTACTCAGTAGTGCCCTTTATTCACGGTACCCTCTATGCATGTTATGCCAGTAGTGCTCCTTATATACAGTACCCACAGTAGTGCCCCTTATACACAATTCCCACAGTAGAAGCGCTCCTTACGCGTAATGCCCACAGTTGTAGTGCCCCTTGCACATAATGACCACAGTAGTGCCACTTATACACATAATGCCCATAGAAGTGCAGCTTATAGACAAAATGCCCACAGTAGTAGTGCCGCTTATATACTGAATGACCACAGTAGTAGTGCCCTTTACACACAATTCCCACAATAGTAGTACCCCTGACACATAATGCCCACAGTAGTGCCCCTTATACACATCTCTGCCTCTGTCACACCTGCATCTCACTGTCTGTGTCTCTCCAACAGCTCTATTCCCTGTATCCCTCCAGCAGCTTCCCCACCTCTCTTGTCCCTCCAGCCCTCTCTCATCTTGTCTATAAGATGTACAGAGCCTCCTCCTCTTCAAGGCTCCTCTTTACTTCAGCAGCGGTGACAGCATGACATCACATACGCTGTGCCAGAAAAGAAAGCCACTGGGCCCTGAGGAGGGAATGAATGCTGTCCAACAGACACAGCGTGTGTGAGTACCAGGAGGGTTGGGGTGGAAATGGAGGAGGACCATGGAGCCACCAGGGCCTGAGGAAGGGGAAGGCGGCTGCAGCTGATCAGTAACACTAGCACCGCTTGCATCATCTATTGATGTAGGGGATAAGGCAGGTTTTTCGGTTAGAATTACAGCTGAGCCCCTCGCTGCGCTCGCCACGCTGTGGGCACGGTGGCGCGCTACATGTGCCAAGCTATTTATTCTCCCTCCAGGGGGGTCATGGACCCCCAAGAGGGAGAAAAGTTATCGGTATGCCGGGTGTTGGGATACCCGTGCCGATATACTGTGCGCCGTGATCCCAACAGCCGGAAAACTGAATACCACCCGCTCGTACAACTGTTTGGTCTGTCTCAGCTCCCAGGCCGGTGCTCTGGTCTCATAAAGGCTGATGCCCATTTAACAAGAATCATGGTAGTACTTGTACTACTGCAACAGAAAATCTTTTCTCTGACGTCCTAGTGGATGCTGGGAACTCCGTAAGGACCATGGGGAATAGCGGCTCCGCAGGAGACTGGGCACATCTAAAGAAAGCTTTAGGACTATCTGGTGTGCACTGGCTCCTCCTCCTATGACCCTCCTCCAAGCCTCAGTTAGATTTTTGTGCCCGACCGAGCAGGGTGCAATCTAGGAGCTCTCCTGAGCTTCTTAGAAAAAGTTAGTTTTAGGTTTTTTATTTTCAGTGAGACCTGCTGGCAACAGGCTCACTGCATCGAGGGACTAAGGGGAGAAGAAGCGAACCTGCCTGCTTGCAGCCAGCTTGGGCTTCTTAGGCTACTGGACACCATTAGCTCCAGAGGGACCGAACACAGGCCCAGCCTCGGAGTCCGGTCCCAGAGCCGCGCCGCCGGCCCCCTTACAGAGCCAGAAGCAAGAAGAGGTCCGGAAAATCGGCGGCAGAAGACATCAGTCTTCACCAAGGTAGCGCACAGCACTGCAGCTGTGCGCCATTGCTCCTCATGCACACCACACACTCTGGTCACTGAGGGTGCAGGGCGCTGGGGGGGGGCGCCCTGAGCAGCAATATAAACACCTTGGCTGGCAAAAATACATCACATATAACCCCCAGGGCTATATGGATGTATATTAACCCCTGCCAGATTCCATAAAAATGCGGGAGAAAAGTCTGCGAAAAAGGGGCGGAGCCTATCTCCTCAGCACACTGGCGCCATTTTTCCCTCACAGCTCCGTTGGAGGGAAGCTCCCTGGCTCTCCCCTGCAGTTAATACACTACAGAAAGGGTTAAAAAGAGAGGGGGGGGGGCACAATTTAGGCGCAGTATACAACATATAGGCAGCTATAAGGGAAAACACTTTTTTATAGGTGCTATCCCTGTGATATATAGCGCCCTGGTGTGTGCTGGCATACTCTCCCTCTGTCTCCCCAAAGGGCTTTGTGGGGTCCTGTCCTCTATCAGAGCATTCCCTGTGTGTGTGCTGTGTGTCGGTACGGCTGTGTCGACAGGTATGTGGAGGATAATGAGGTGGAGGCGGAGCGAATGCCTGTAAATATGTTGTCACCCCCTGCGGGGTCGACACCGGTGTGGTTGAACTTATGGAAGGATCAACGTGAAAGTGTCAACTCCTTACATAAAAGGCCGACGACACGGAACAGCCGGCTACTCAGCTTGTGCCTGTTCCAGCGTCTCAAATGTCATGGGGGGCTCTAAAATCGCCCGCTACCTCAGATAACAGACACAGATGTCGACACGGATACTGACTCCAGTGTCGACATCGATGAGACTGGTGTACCCTCCAAATAGGTCCACCCGTTACAGGATTGAGACAATGAAAAATGTATTACACATTTATGATTATACCCCAGGTACCACATAAAAGGGTATTGTGTTTGATGAGAGAAAACTATTAGTAGTTTTTCCTGCATCTGAGAAACTAAATGAGGTGTGTGAGGAAGAGTGGTCTTCCCCCGGTAAGAAATTGATAATTTCTACAACGGTTATTGGCAGCGTACCCTTTCCCGCCAGAGGATAGGTCACGCGGGGAAACACCCCATAGGGTAGATACAGCGCTTACACGTTTATCAGAAAAGGTGGCACTACCGTCTTCGGGTACGGCCGCCCTGAAGGAACCTGCTGATAGAAAGCAGGAGGTTACCCTATAAGATATGGTCACACACTAGGGCATTATATTGCGACCAGCCGTTGCTTCGGCATGGATGGGCAGTGCTCCCGCTGCGTGGTCAGATTCCCTGTCGGAAAATAACTATGGATAGGGACAATATTTTGCTGAAAATAGAGCATATAAAAGACGTGGTCTTATACATGCGTGATGCACAGAGGGATATTTGCCGGCTGGCATCAAAAATAAGCGCTAGGTCCATTGCCGCCAGACGGGGGTTATGGACTTGGCAATGGTCAGGCGATGCCGACTCGAATCGGCACATGGAAGTTGCCCTATAAGGGGGTAAAACTGTTTGGGGATAGTTTTTCAGACCTCGTTTCCACAGCTACTGCTGGGAAATTAATTTTTTTGCCACAGGCTACCCCACAACAAAAGAAAGCACCGTATCATCAAGTACAGTCCTTTCGGCCCCAGAAAAACAAGTGGGCTAGAGGCTCATCCTTTCTGCCGAGAGGCAAAGGTAGAGGAAAAAAGCTGCAACACACAGCTAGTTACCAAGAGCAGAAGTCCTCCCTGCGTCCGGTAGGTCCACAGCATGGTGCTGGGGCTGCTCAGGCGGACCCGGGTACGGTGGGGGCCCGTCTCAGATATTTCAGCGGACAGTGGGCTCTCTCACATAGATCCCTGGGTCCTTCAAGTAGTATCTCAGGGGTACAGGCTGGAGTTCGAGACGTTCTTCCCCCCGCCGTTTCCTAAAATCTGCCTTACCGGCACCTCCCTCTGCCAGGGAGACGGTGTTGGTGGATATTCAACACTATAATCACAACAAGTGATTGTCAAGGTGCCCCTCCTTCAGCAAGGAAGGGGTTACTATTCCACAGTGGTTGTGGTACCGCAACGGTTCGGTGAGACCCATCTTGAAATTAAAATACTTGAACTTTTATATCAAAAGATTCAAGTCCAAGATGGAATCGCTCAGGGCGCTTATTACGAGCCTGGACGAGGGGGATTACAGGGTCTCCCTGGACATCAAGGATGCGTACCTGCATGTCCCCATTCCCCCCCCCCCCCTCACCAGGAGTACCTCAGATATGTGGTACAGGACTGTCACTATCAGTTCCAGACGCGGCCGTTGGAGTTGTCCACGGCACCGAAGGTCTTTACCTAGGTAATGGCCGAAGTGATGATACTCCTTCACAAGAAGGAAGTTTTTATTATCCCGTACTTGGACGATCTCCTGATAAAGGCGAGGTCCAAAGAACAGTTGGTAGTGGGGGTAGCACTCTCTCGGGAAGTGCTACAACAGCACGACTGGATTCTCAATATTCCAAAGTCACAGCTGGTCCCGACGACACGTCTTCTGTTCCTGGGAATGTTTCTGAACGCAGACCAGAAAAGAGTGTTTCTTCCAGTGGAAAAAGCCGAGGAGTTGTCATCTCTAGTCAGAGACATCCTAAAACCAGGACAGGTGTCGGTACATCAATGCACACGAGTCCTGGGAAAAATGGTAGCTTCGTACGAAGCATAATTCCATTCGGAAGACTCCACGCAAGGACGTTCCAGTGGGACCTGTGGGACTAATGGTCCGGGTCCCATGTACAGATACAACAGCGGATAACCCTGTCAGCAAGAAACAGGGTGTCGCTGCTGTGGTGGCTGCAGAGGGCTCATCTACTAGTAGGCCGCAGATTCGGAATACAGGACTGGGGACGCTCTAGTGACACCGTGGGTGTACCAGTCGGTTTATGTGTCTCCTCCTCTACCTCTCATACCCAAGGTACTGAGAATAATAAGAAGGCGAGGAGTGAAAACCATACTCAGGGTTCCGGATTGGCCATGAAGAGCTTGGTACCCGGAACTTCAAGAGATACTGGCAGAGGACCCTTGGCCTCTGCCGCTCAGACAAGACCTGCTGCAGCAGGGACCCTGTCTGTTCCAAGACTTACCGCGGCTGCATTTGACGGCATGGCGGTAGAACACCGGATCCTAAAGGAAAAGGGTATTCCGAAGGAAGTCATTCCTACCCTGATCATAGCCAGGAAGGATGTCACCGCAAGACATTATCGCCGCGTTTGGCGAAAATTTGTTGCTTGGTGGGAGGCCATGAAGGCCCCGACGGAGGAATTTCAACTATGTCGATTCCTGCACTTCCTGCAAGCAGGGGTGACGTTTGGGCCTCAAATTGGGGTCCATCAAGGTCCAGATTTCGGCTCTGTCGATTTTCTTCCAGAAAAAACTGGCTTCACTGCCTGAAGTTCAGACTTTGGTTAAAGGAGTACTACATATTCAGCCTCCTTTTGTGCCTCCTGTGGCACTTTTTGGATCTCAACGTGGTGTTGGATTTCCTAATGTCACATTGGTTGAGCCACTTAAAACCATGGAGCTAAAGTATCTCGCGTGGAAAGTGGTCATGCTGTTGGCCTTGGCCTTGGCCAGGCGTGTGTCAGAATTGGCGGCTTTGTCATGTAAAAGGCCTTATCTGATTTTCTGTATGGATAGGGCAGAGTTGAGGACTCGTCCTCAGTTTCTCCCGAAGGTGGTCTCAGGTTTTCACTTGAACCAACCTATTGTGGTGCCTGCGGCTACTGGGGACGTGGAGGATTCCAAGTTGCTGGACGTAGTCAGAGCCCTGTAAATTTTATTTTTCCAGGACGGCTGGAGTCAGGAAAACTGACTCGCTGTTTATCCTGATGGCACCCAACAAGCTGGGTGCTCCTGCTTCTAGGCAGTCTATTGCGCGCTGGTTTTGTAGCACTATTCAGCTGGCGCATTCTGCGGTAGGATTACCGCAGCCTAAATCAATAAAAGCCCATTCCACAAGGACGGTGGGCTCATCTTGGGCGGCTGCCCGAGGGGTCTCGGCTTTACAACTTTGCCGAGCAGCTACTTGGTCAGGGGCAAACACGTTTGCAAAATTCTATGAATTGATACCCTGGCTGAGGAGGACCTGGAGTTCTCTCATTCGGTGCTGCAGAGTCATCCGCACTCTCCCGCCCGTTTGGGAGCTTTGGTATAATCCCCATGGTCCTTACGGAGTTCCCAGCATCCACTAGGACGTCAGAGAAAATAAGAATTTACTTACCGATAATTCTATTTCTCGTAGTCCGTAGTGGATGCTGGGCGCCCATCCCAAGTGCGGATTGTCTGCAATACTTGTACATAGTTATTGTTAACTAATCGGGTTCTTGTTGTGAGCCATCTATTCAGAGGCTCCTCTGTTATCATGCTGTTAACTGGGTTTCATAACACAAGTTGTACGGTGTGATTGGTGTGGCTGGTATGAGTCTTACCCGGGATTCAAAATCCTTCCTTATTGTGTACGCTTGTCCGGGCACAGTATCCTAACTGAGGCTTGGAGGAGGGTCATAGGGGGAGGAGCCAGTGCACACCAGATAGTCCTAAAGCTTTCTTTAGATGTGCCCAGTCTCCTGCGGAGTCGCTATTCCCCATGGTCCTTACGGAGTTCCCAGCATCCACTACGGACTACGAGAAATAGAATTATCGGTAAGTAAATTCTTATTTATTCTTTGAAAAGAATTTTGTTCATTCAACTGTTTTTCGATATTTTAACTTTTGTTTTTCTGTTTTATTTATATGTTTGCATGTGGTGTGTGCATGGAGGTCAGAGGGGCAAGCAAGATTTGTATTATGATTGTGGGGAGTGAGGCAGGGGACACTGCTTGTTTTATTTGAACTGGTCACCATAATTTCTGAATGAAGACTGCCGATAAGGGCTTTCTTCAATTCTTATGTATATACTATATTATATGATTTTGTGAGTGAATGTATTTTAGCTATCGAAATGTGAGTTAAGTGCACCCTTCAGGCTTACTGCGAGTGGAAATTGCACAGCTTGGGGCACTTAACGCAGGGTTTACAGCAGCCAGTAACTGAATAGCTTCCACCTCTTAACCTGAGAGCTAAAAATCTGCATAAAGTTCTGCTGCTAATTGAATTCCTCCCTTAAAGGGCACTAAGCTAAACTGTAGAAAAAAAATTGCATTAATTTTCATGAACAAGCCTGAAAACAGTTATAAAATGATAGGTCACCGTCAGTCAGAGGCCCAGGCATTCTGAGTGACTCACTCACAAGGATATCCTGCTGTCCTAATGACTAATCCCATCACTACTTAGGCCTGGCAGAAAAATGTGTCTATATCACATTGAAACACTGTGAGGGGAAGGAGGGAAAGGGACACTGCTCACGAAAACCTGACTTGAGTCCGTAAGGGATACAGAACAACATAGAAAGAAAAAAACAGACACCCAACCGACTTTTCAAACATTTGAATTCCCCCCACTGTGTTTAGTAGTGATTCAAGTAAATATATGGAGTCACCAGTAGAAACATTATGTTACTTTACCATGAGCTGGATTAATGAAAAATAAGTGTATATGAAAATAATTCTGAATCAGAATCAGAATCAGCTTTATTGGCCAGGTATACTTGCGTATACTAGGAATTTGTCTTCGGTTTGCTATACAACAGCCAAGTAGGTAACAGGTAAGCAGGTGTGTGTGTGTGTGTGTGTGTGTGTGTGTGGGTGGGTGGGTGTGGGGGGCAAGTAAAGTTACACAGATAGGTATACCGTAGGGACACAAGTTAGTTACATGTACGTCTAGTCAGTCAATGTTCAGGAGTTCAGCAGGCGGACCGCTTGGGGAAAGAAACTTTTGAGGCTTCTGGTGGATCTGGCGGGGACAGCCCTGTAACGCCTGCCTGAAGGAAGCAAGTTAAACATGCTGTGGCCGGGGTGTAGCTGGTCTTTTACTATCTTCATTGCCCTCTTTTTAGCTCTGGACAAGTACAGGTCCTGGACTGAGGGAAGGTCGGCCCCGATGATCTTCTCTGCGGTTCTGACCACCTTTTGGAGCCTGCATCTGTCCCTCGCGCTGGCGGAGCTGTACCATACGAGTATCGAGGAGCACAGTACCGACTCCACAATCGCGGAGTAGAAGAGGAGCAGAAGCTTCTGTGGGATGTTGAACTTCCTTAGTTGCCTGAGGAAGAACAACCTCTGCTGCGCTTTCCCAACAGTGGCGTCAGCGTTGGACCCCCATTTAAGGTCCCTGGAGATTGTGGTCCCTAGAAACTTGAAGGAGTCCACTAGCGATACCACACTGTCAGCAATCGTTAGCGGAGGTGCACTAGATGACTTTTTCCTGAAGTCCACTATCGACAGTTTTGAGGGGGTTGAGCTCAAGGTTGTTGTGGATGCACCACTGGGCCAGCCGGTCTACTTCCCGTCTATAGGCCGATTCGTCCCCATCCTTGATTAGGCCGATGACGGTGGTGTCATCGGCGAATTTGATGATCCTTACTGATTGCGCCTCTGAGGTACAGTCATTTGTATACAGGGAAGCAACAGAACCTGGCATTCATCAGTGAAGAAAATACACTAGGGCTTTCTGGATAACATGGATCAGTAACATGGAACAATGTAGCAGTTTGTTAGTTTTAAAAAGGATGAGTAATCAAAAGATACAATCTCTGTGATTGGGACTTCTGATGGGTCTGCCTGCTGGGTGAACGCCGATGATTGTATGTATAGGGGTGTATGCAGTACCAATACAGGAGCGTTAGCCGATAAAATTAATGATTGATTGGTTAATCATATTGTTGCTGTTTTCATAAGCCTGTATGAGCCTCTGGTCCTGATTCTGAGTCGGACAGATCTCTGTACACTGGTATAAATGGCAATTTTATCCATATAGTGCATGCGCAGATGCAAATTTACGCTTTTTTTGTGTATGTCCGTTCTATTCTGAGTCGGACAGAATTTGTCTGGATATGTTTTCAGAGAAGTTGGGCGTAGGGGTGGTGATAATGTGAGTGTCCTGAATTTCGTGGGTGTGTATGTATTGCAAGGTAATTGTGAGACATGCAATATCACAAGAAAGCGCTAGATATCAATTGTTACTATATAAACATTTTATTCAATCACATAGATTAAAAGCATAAAAATGCAATCCATACTTTCTTAAAATAATTATTCTCACTGCTGATAGTATTTACACGCTGCCATGTGCTGTATCCCAATTATAAATTGCACAGAAGTCCACAGCCAAAAGACCAGTATACCTGGTTCGCTCCAAGCAGAGTATAAAGTCCCAAATTGTTTTAGGGAAAGTGGGTACTGTTCACTAGATGGTAAATGTTTAGCTGTATCTCCGATTGGCGCTATGCTACTACCTCCCCCGACCGCCAGACAGTTTTGTGCTCACCACTTATTCCTTGCGGTTTCATGTGAGGCTGGCAGTCAGCATGCGGAATCCGTTGTGGTTAGTGGGAGCGGCGGTGTTTTGCTCAGTTCACCGGGGAGGGAGGGCGCCGTTCGTCGCTGCAGAGCTGCGGCTATTAGCCGTCTGCTGGAGTCCGGACTGTGGTGCTGTGCTTGTGTGGATCTCAGGGAGAATCAGCTGCTGATTGTGATATTGCATGTCTCACAATTACCTTGTATCTATTTGAGTACCGCAGAATACTCATATGGGAGCAGCTATAAGTATATAGATATCATTATATCAACTATTATATAAATTGGGTGACCAATAGCTTTCATTTTTGTGCCTTATATCAGAGCGCCTGATTTGATAATTTTAGGAGTTATAATTATCAAGCACCATAGTGTATGTATTGCTCCCTGAGATTCTGGGTCGTGCATATGGGAACGGGAAGCCTGTTTATGACATAACTCCTGCCCCTAGTGCAAATGCTGGGACTGGGTGGTGATGGTGGTATTGGGGCAGTACAGCAGTGAGGGGGAAGTGGTCGGACAGAGTGGAGGGCAGGACAAGGCAGAAGCGAGACTGAGGTATACATAAGAGTATACATTATTCCATCTTGACCTTTATACACATAAAATCCACAGCAGGCAATGCCAGTGTGCAAGCTGCTGCTTCCTGTTTATTACAAAGATACAATTTTCAGAATCACATAAAACAGTTCTCATGAACTGCAGTTCTAGACATAGAGGGGGAGGAAGGGGCGGTGGTGGAAGGAGAGGTTTTTCTTTATAAATTTTTTTTTAAAAGAACATTATTAACCCTTTCATGTAACCCTTCCAGATATTCTGCTATTTGATTATGTTTCAATTGTAAGCAATTGCAGTCAGGACTCCCTCACTTTGTTACGGTCTTGATGTTCATGATTTGCTCAAATTGTTTACTCTTATTGTATAATTGCAACAAAATATGTCAATAAATGATGCTAAGAATAATAAATCATACAGAAACTATTCTCTTCTGGAGAGCAAGAGGACAGCAGAAAAGAGGTAGTAGAAATATGGTGGATGGCAGAAAGCAAGATGGAGGCCCTCACTCAAAAAGCTGTAGAGTACCAGGAAATGGAGAGTGGTGCAGGACAGGGAGGGCATGAGGGAGGTGATAGGAAGCATGGAAGAGGCGGTGTTGTTACTGGCAGGCACTGGCCACTTTCCTACAGAAACCGAAAGTAGAGTACAGTATTATAACTCTTTAGTTTCTCTATCGTCCTAGTGGATGCTGGGGTTCCTGAAAGGACCATGGGGAATAGCGGCTCCGCAGGAGACAGGGCACAAAAAAGTAAAGCTTTAGGATCAGGTGGTGTGCACTGGCTCCTCCCCCTATGACCCTCCTCCAAGCCAGTTAGATTTTTGTGCCCGGCCGAGAAGGGTGCAATCTAGGTGGCTCTCCTAAAGAGCTGCTTAGGAAAGTTTAGCTTAGGTTTTTTATTTTACAGTGAGTCCTGCTGGCAACAGGATCACTGCAACGAGGGACTTAGGGGAGAAGAAGTGAACTCACCTGCGTGCAGGATGGATTGGCTTCTTGGCTACTGGACATCAGCTCCAGAGGGACGATCACAGGTACAGCCTGGATGGTCACCGGAGCCTTGCCGCCGGCCCCCTTGCAGATGCTGAAGTAAGAAGAGGTCCAGAATCGGCGGCAGAAGACTCCTCAGTCTTCTAAAGGTAGCGCACAGCACTGCAGCTGTGCGCCATTTTCCTCTCAGCACACTTCACACGGCAGTCACTGAGGGTGCAGGGCGCTGGGAGGGGGGCGCCCTGGGAGGCAAATGAATACCTATTTTGGCTAAAAATACCTCACATATAGCCTCCGGAGGCTATATGGAGATATTTAACCCCTGCCAGAATCCGTTAAGAGCGGGAGACGAGGCCGACGAAAAAGGGGCGGGGCCTATCTCCTCAGCACACAGCGCCATTTTCCCTCACAGAAAGGCTGGAGGGAAGGCTCCCAGGCTCTCCCCTGCACTGCACTACAGAAACAGGGTTAAAACAGAGAGGGGGGGCACTAATTTGGCGATATGCTTATATATATATTAAGATGCTATAAGGGAAAACACTTATATAAGGTTGTCCATATATAATTATAGCGTTTTTGGTGTGTGCTGGCAAACTCTCCCTCTGTCTCTCCAAAGGGCTAGTGGGTCCTGTCCTCTATCAGAGCATTCCCTGTGTGTGTGCTGTGTGTCGGTACGTGTGTGTCGACAGGTAGGAGGACGATGTTGGTGAGGAGGCGGAGCAATTGCCTGTAATGGTGATGTCACTCTCTAGGGAGTCGACACCGGAATGGATGGCTTATTTAGGAAATTACGTGATAATGTCAACACGCTGCAAGGTCGGTTGACGACATGAGACGGTCGACAAACAATTAGTACGGTCCAGACGTCTCAAAAACACCGTCAAGGGTTTTAAAACGCCCGTTTACTTTAGTCGGTCGACACAGACACAGACAGGGACACTGAATCCAGTGTCGACGGTGAATAAACAAACGTATTCCTTATTAGGGCCACACGTTAAAGGCAATAAAGGAGGTGTTACGTATTTCTGATACTACAAGTACCACAAAAGAGGGTATTATGTGGGATGTGAAAAAACTACCATAGTTTTTCCTGAATCAGATAAATTAAATAAAGTGTGTGATGATGCGTGGGTTCCCCCCGATAGAAAATTATGGGCGGTATACCCTTTCCCGCCAGAAGTTAGGGCGCGTTGGGAAACACCCCTTAAGGTGGATAAGGCGCTCACACGCTTATCAAAACAAGTGGCGGTACCGTCTATAGATAGGGCCGTCCTCAAGGACCAGCTGACAAGGCTGGAAAATATAATAAAAAGTATATACACACATACTGGTGTTATACTGCGGCCAGCGATCGCCTCAGCCTGGATGTGCAGAGCTAGGGTGGCTTGGTCGGATTCCCTGACTAAAAATATTGATACCCTTGACAGGGACAGTATTTTATTGACTATAGAGCATTTCTATATATGCGAGATGCACAGAGGGATATTTGCACTCTGGCATCATGAATAAACGCGATGTCCATAACTGCCAGAAGATGTTATGGACACGACAGTGGTCAGGTGATGCAGATTCCAAACGGCACAGTATGGCCGTATAAAGGAAGAGGACTTGTTTGGGGTCGGTCCATCGGACCTGGTGGTCACGGCAACTGCTGGAAAATCCACCGTTTTTTACCCTAAGTCACATCTCTGCAGAAAAAGACACCGTCTTTTCAGCCTCAGTCCTCTCGTCCCTATAAGATCATATCTGCCCAGGGATAGAGGAAAGGGAAGAAGACTGCAGCAGGCAGCCTATTCCCAGGAACAGAAGCGTTTCACCGCGTCTGACAAGTTCTCAGCATGGCGCTGAGACCGTACAGGACCCCTGGATCCTACAAGTAGTATCCCGGGGGTACAGATGGGAATGTCGAGACGTTCCCCCTTCGCAGGCTCCTGAAGTCTGCTTTACCAAGTCTCCCTCCGACAAGGAGGTAGTATGGGAAAAAATTCACAAGCTGTATTCCCAGCAGGTGACAATTAAATTACCCCTCCTACTACAGAAAAGGGGTATTATTCCACACTATATTGTGGTACTGAAGCCAGAAGGCTAGGTGAGACTTATTCTAAAAATTTTTTTTTGAACACTTACAAAGGTTCAAATTAAGATGAAGTCACTCAGAGCAGTGATAACGAACCAGGAAGAAGGGGACTATATAGTGTCCCGGGACATCAGGGATGCTTACCTCTATGTCCCAAATTTGCCCTTCTCACTAAGGGTACCTCAGGTTCGTGGTGCAGAACTGTCACTATCAGTTTCAGACGCTGCCGTTTGGATTGTCCACGGCACCCCGGGGTCTTTACCAAGGTAATGGCCGAATTGATGATTCTTCTTCGAAGAAAAGGCGTCTAAATTATCCCTTACTTGGACGATCTCTTGATAGGGGCATAGTCCAGGGAACAGTTGGAGGTCGGAGTAGCACTATCTCGGATACTGCTACAATCAGCACGGGTGGATTCTAAATATTCCAAAATCGCAGCTGATCCCGACGACACGTCTGCTGTGCCTAGGGATGATTCTGGACACAGTCCAGAAAAAGGTGTTTCTCCCGGAAGAGAAAGCCAGGGAGTTATCCGAGCAAGTCAGGAACCTCCTAAAAACAGTGCATCATTGCACAAGGGTCCTGGTAAAAATGGTGGCTTCCTACGAAGCAATTCCATTCGGCAGATTTCACGTAAGAACTTTTCAGTGGGATCTGCTGGACAAATGGTCCGGATCGCATCTTCAGATGCATCAGCGGATAACCCAATATCCAAGGACAAGGGTGTCTCTCCTGTGGTGGTTATAGAGTGCTCATCTTCTAGAGGGCCGCAGATTCGGCATTCAGGATTGGATGCTGGTAACCACGGAGCCCAGCCTGAGAGGCTGGGGAGCAGTCACACAAGGGAAAAATTTCCAGGGAGTGTGATCAAGTATGGAGACTTTTCTCCACATAAATATACTGAAGCTAAGGGTATATTTATAATGCTCTAAGCTTAGCAAGACCTCTGCTTCAAGGTCAGCCGGTATTGATCCAGTGGGAAAAACATCACGGCAGTCGCCCACGTAAACAGACAGGGCGACACAAGAAGCAGGAGGGCAATGGCAGAAACTGCAAGGACTTTTCGCTGGGCGGAAAATCATGTGATAACACTGTCAGCAGTTTTTCATCCCGGGAATGGAAACTGGGAAGCAGACTTCCTCAGCACGACCTCCACCCGGGAGAGTGGAAACTTCATTGAGAAGTTTTTTCCACATGATTGTAAACCGTTGGGAAATACCAAAGGTGGACATGATGGCGTCCCGTCTGAACAAAAAACGGGACAGGTATTGCGCCAGGTCAAGTGACCCTCAGGCAATAGATGTGGACGTTCTGGTAACACCGTGGGTGTACCAGTCGGTGTATGTGTTCCCTCCTCTGCTTCTCATACCTAAGGTGCTGAGAATTATAAGACGTAGAGGAGTAAGAACTATACTCATGGCTCCGGATTGGCCAAGGAGGACTTGGTACCCGGAACTTCAAGAGATGCTTACAGAGGTCTTATGGCCTCTGCCGCTAAGAAGGGACTTGCTTCAGCAAGTACCATGTCTGTTCCAAGACTTACCGCAGCTGCGTTTGTCGGCATGGAGATGGAAAGCCGGATCCTAAGGGAAAAAAGGCATTCCGGAAGAGGTCATTCCTACCCTGGTCAAAGCCAGAAAGGAGGTGACCACACAACATTATCACCACGTGTGGCGAAAATATGTTGCGTGGTGTGAGGCCAGGAAGGCCCCACAAAGAAATTTCAACTCGGTCGTTTCCTGCATTTCCTGCAAACAGGAGTGTCTATGGGCCTCAAATTGGGGTCCATTAAGGTTCAAATTCGGCCCTGTAAATTTTCTTCCAGAAAGAATTGGCTTCAGTTCCTGAAGTCCAGAAGTTTGTCAAGGGAGTATTGCATATACAAAACCCTTTTTTGTGCCTCCAGTGGCACTGTGGGATCTCAACGTAGTTCTGGGATTCCTCAAATCACATTGGTTTAAAACCAGTCAAATATGTGGATTTGAAGCATCTCACATAAAAAGTGACCATGCTCTTGGCCCTGGCCTGGACCAGGCGAGTGTCAAATTGGTGTTTTTTTCTCAAAAAAGCCCATATCTGTTTGTCCATTCGGACAGGGCAGAGCTGCGGACTCGTCCCCAGTTCTCTCCCTAAGGTGGTGTCAGTGTTTCACCTGAACCAGCTTATTGTGGTGCCTTGCACCTACTAGGGACTTGGAGGACTCCAAGTTGCTAGAAGTTGTCAGGGCCCTGAAAATATGTTCCAGGACAGCTGGAGTCAGAAAATCTGACTCGCTGTTTATACTGTATGCACCCAACAAGTTGGGTGCGCCTGCTTCTAAGCAGTCGATTGCTCGTTGGATTTGTAACACAATTCAACTTGCACATTCTGAGGCAGGCCTGCCACAGTCTAAATCGGTTAAGGCCCATTCCACAAGGAAGGTGGGCTCATCTTGGGCGGCTGCCGAGAGGTCTCGGCATTACAACTCTGCCGAGCAGCTACGTGGTCAGGGGAGAACACGTTTGTAAATTTCTACAAATTTGATATCCTGGCAAAAGAGGACCTGGAGTTCTCTCATTCGGTGCTGCAGAGTCATCCGCACTCTCCCGCCCGTTTGGGAGCTTTGGTATAATCCCCATGGTCCTTTCAGGAACCCCAGCATCCACTAGGACGATAGAGAAAATAAGAATTTACTTACCGATAATTCTATTTCTCGGAGTCCGTAGTGGATGCTGGGCGCCCATCCCAAGTGCGGATTATCTGCAATACTTGTACATAGTTACAAAAATCGGGTTATTATTGTTGTGAGCCATCTTTTCAGAGGCTCCGCTGTTATCATACTGTTAACTGGGTTTAGATCACAAGTTGTACGGTGTGATTGGTGTGGCTGGTATGAGTCTTACCCGGGATTCAAAATTCCTCCCTTATTGTGTACGCTCGTCCGGGCACAGTACCTAACTGGCTTGGAGGAGGGTCATAGGGGGAGGAGCCAGTGCACACCACCTGATCCTAAAGCTTTACTTTTTTGTGCCCTGTCTCCTGCGGAGCCGCTATTCCCCATGGTCCTTTCAGGAACCCCAGCATCCACTACGGACTCCGAGAAATAGAATTATCGGTAAGTAAATTCTTATTTTCAGGCACATGGAGGTTGCAGACAGCTGTTTGAGTAAGTGCATGTGTTTACATGTCTTCCGGTGAGTTTGTTTGTATGTATGTATTTGTTTTTTAGTATCTGACACATCTATAGAAGTGAAGTCATGTATATTTATACAGAGCAATATGCAACAGTATAGTCTTCCTGTGAATAGCATTAGTAGTAATGAAGAACTGTCCATGAGCTGTTTAATTGAACCACTAGCATAATGGGGAAATGTAGTTCTATAACAGACAGTAGCAGATCTTGCCACGGGCAAGCAGGACTTTTGCCCGGGGCGCCGCTGCTGCTGTGTGCCCCCCGCTGCCGCTGGGAAGGGAAACTACGCGTCTAGTTTCCCTTCGTGGAGAGGTCCTTTACTGTGCGGTGCGCGATGATGTCATTGCGCACCGCACAGCAAAGGTCCTCTCCACGAAGGGAACTAGACGCTACGCGTCTAGTTTCCCTTCGTGGAGAGGAGCTTTGCTGTGCAGTGCGCGATGACGTCATCACGCACCGCACATCATTTCAGTCTGTACAGGGGGCGTAAATGACCACGCCCCCTGTACGAAGCCACGCCCCCTAATGCCGCCCGGGGCGCCACATGCCCCGGAACCGGCCCTGATAGCAGATAGTGTGCCAAAGTTTCTCATATCAGAGTGTTCAGGAAAACCTGTGTATTAGGATACACACTTACTATAAATTATTATGGATAACTGATAGAGCTGCAAGTTACAACACTTTGTTAGCAAGTTGCATTTTGGGACACATCACTGGTATGTATTATGTTTATGCAAAGATGTTGTATTTGTATGTTTACTGGGTCGCATCACTTAGGAGCCCATTGGAAACGTACATATACACTCCTAGGAAATACTCCTTTGTTTGCAGAAATTACATACACTATTTCAATTGAGTTGTGCTTGTAAATATATATTGTAACTGAAATAATGTGTTCTATATATGTTCACATAATTCCTTTTCAGATTTTACGGTGCAGGGTACAAATTATTTATTTTTTATACTTATAGTGTGTACAAAGCGTTGGCTTATGGGCATAATTCAGAGTTGTACGCTATGCCAATGTTTTCTTAACTGAGCGATTATCGGCAGACTGCACAATCGCTGCGATCACACTGCGCATGTGTAAAGGTGCCTTTGCGATTCCGCTCGTAGTGAGGATTTTTTTGCAGAATAATTGACAGGAAGTGACCATTTAGGGAGGTAACGGGGAGTGTCCACAAAAACGCAGGTGTGTCATGTCCGTTTTCGGTGGTGTATCTGACATCAGCTGTGATCATGTACGCAGAGAAACAAGTAATTAGCAAGCATGGCCATTGTTATTGGTCATTTAGCACAATCTGCAAGATCATTTTTATTGTTTTAATAGAGAAATCGCCCACCCACCCCTTGCCCCTACTTCTGATTTTTTAATAACACACCATTTCTCAAACATCAACTTCTCATTTTATACATAAAATGAGATAGACGTGCAATCAAAAACTTGCTATGCTGGCACTACTGTAAGTGCCTGACATGTACACAGCCAGGCATCACAATGATGACTGACAGCACATCCTGCCAAATTGAATTCCCTGCAAAGTGGCTAAACCGAGCATTATTTTAGGAGAGAAATAATGTTATTTGGAAGGAATTTGAATTGGTGCCTTCCTTTTTGCACCATACACATTTCTAGCTGACACACAAAGCTGCAAAAAGTTGCACTGAGCATTTTTTACAGAGCAGTTCCTACTTGCCATCATTAAAGGGCTGAGTGAGGTTGTGAAGATGGAGGTCCAGGTGGTGGTGGTGGTAATGGAGGGTTGGGGTTGGGTGTAGTTAGGCAAATTGCTTCATTACGAACCCATCCCCTCAATGTTTTGCTACTACTCCTGGCATTACGTTGCTGTGGGTGGGGGCCAAGGTGGAGCAAGTCATAGCGAATAGCTTCATCATGCCCACTTCACCTGAGAAGTGGCAGGATGCAGGAGGGTTGCCCACTTACCCATTGCCTCTAAATAATCTGTTTATAGAAAAGAACCACTCCACTTCTGTGATAACCTGTTCAGCTAGCTTTACCTAATAGCGGAACTGAATGCTAAACCAGTTTCTACCATTCTTTCTCTTCTGTCTGATACTATGCAATAAGGGAAGTTGCCTAAATTATTTAAGTACGTTTCCCTTGATCAGCAGAAATTAGCTTCTCCTACTGGCATCTGTTTTTAGTCTTTAGGCCATATTTGCATTGGTTCTTTATCAGTGCTGAGTAAGCTTATGAAGGTTGTTTGCATGTATAATATAAAAAAAACAAAGTTTTTCAGAACTGGATAAGGATTTTTGAGTGCCCCAGAGCAAGTCTTTTGTGGATGACCCTGCCACAGCTGTGTCAGAGCCACCTTACGGTGCATACACACTGTGTGATATTTAGTCAATATCGCTAATTTTTCCCCTTCTGAGCAATATTGACTAAAGTATCCGCACAGTGTGTATGCTGCCAATGACGGCCGATGTGCGTTCCCAGGGATCGTTAACGACACCGTAGGTCGTACATGCAGCTCAATCTGACAATATAGTCAGAAGCTGCATGTACGGGCCGGCTGCATTGTTACGTCACTGATTGATATCTTTTGTGGTAGCTCTCAGCGTGTCCACACTATGTCGGGCTGCCCGGGAGGGAAAGGAACACACTGTGAGATATCGCTCATGGAGCATATCACACAGTGTGTATGCACCTTTAGTTCACATGTACTATTTTCCTCTATAATCTGAGAATAAGAAAGTAAAATTGCAGAATCCGTATAAGATAGTGGCGCATACAGCTAAGGGGGATATCCAATTATCCCCGGTAAAACATCGGGTCCGACAAACGGCTGAAAACATCAGGTTTTCTGACTTTTTAACGTTGTTTCGCCGATTTTTTTTATTTATTTTTTACAGGCTGTCCAAAATGGACCGCCCATAAAAAAAAGCTGATCTCCCGAAAACACACAGGTTCAGTGAAACTTGTGTGCTTCCGGATCAAACAGCCCCGTTTTCACACGAAAACGGGACTGTTTCATCCGAAAGCACACAAGTTTCACAAAACCTGTGTGTTTTCAGGAGATAAGTTTGTTTTTTTATGGGTAATCCATTTTGGATAGCCTGCTAAAAAATTGGTGAAACATCGTAAAAAAGTCAGAAAAACGCCAATTGGATATCCCCCTTAGGCTGTACGTGCAGTAGGACGCAGCAAGTTGCTTGTGGCTTTACAATCCTGTGCCCTTACTATTTCTCAGTCTGATGCTGGTTGCCTCCATGGCCCTTCTCACATTATCATACTACTTTCTCATGCAGCTTGCACTCCTTATTTATTTATTAACAGTTTCTTATATAGCGCAGCAAATTCCGTTGCGCTTTGCAATTGGAAATAACAATGATATAACAAAACTGGGTAATAACAAACAGTCATAGAGGTAGGAAAGCCCTGCTCGCAAGCTTACAATCTATAGGGAAATGGTCATGTATACACAAGGAAAGGTGCTATCTATTGCATAGTTGTCCACCAGATTGCAAAGGTTCTTGGTGGGCTGTATGATATGGTCACACAGCAATGATGAACCGGGGTTGGGAGGAAGGGAAAGTGAAGAATGAGAAGACATGTGAGGATATGTGTGGACTGTGCAGAGTGGATGCAATTTGATAGGAAGGTTTATGAAAGTTATGTGGGCGGTTCTGCAATTTGATATGCTAGCCTGAAGAGGTGAGTTTTCAGGGAACGCTTGAAGGTTTGGAGACTAGAGGAGAGTCTTATTGTGCATGGTAGGGCATTCCACAGAGTGGGTGCAGCCCGATGAAAGTCCTGCAATCGTGAGTGGGAGCGAGTAATGAGTGTGGATGAGAGACGCAGGTCTTGTGAAGAGGTCGGGTTGGGAGATATTTTGAGATAAGAGAAGTGATGTACGTTGGTGTAGTTTGGTTAATGGCCTTGTGTGTGAGTAAAAGTATTTTATATTGAATACGGTAGAATACAGGTAACCAATGGAGGGACTGACAGAGTGGATCTGCAAACGATGAACGTCTAGTGAGGAAGATTAGCCTAGCAGCTGCATTCAGAATGGATTGTAGTGGTGAGAGTATTTTTGGGAAGACCATTTAGGAGACTATTGCAATAATCAAGGCGGGAGATAATAAGAGGATTAGCGTTTTAGCAGTGTCTTGTGTAAGGTATGGTCGTATTTTGGATATGTTTTTTAGATGCATGTAACATGATCTTGAGACAGATTGAATGTGGGGAACAAAGGACAGATCAGAGTCAAGGATGACACCTAGGCAGCGAGCTTGTGGGGTAGGGTTGATAGAGTTTTCAACAGTGATAGAGATATCAGGTTGGTACCTACTATTGGCCGGTGGAAATATAATTAACTCTGTCTTTGAAATATTAAGTTTGAGGTGGCGAGATGATCCTTGTAACCTAATTACACAAGTGGACGGGTCATTGCTTCCCACATGATTTGTACACTCATCTATAGGAATTCTGGGTACTATGGTGAATGTACTAATGATTTTGAATGTACTAATGAGGTTGTTCAAACCCACTGTTGTCTGTATAAGGATACAGGCCTTTTGATGTATTACAAGGACAGTCTGAAGGAATATTCTGTTTCTCACATTATCTCCTCTTTTCAGGCTAACCAAAGATTTCAAACATGGCAATCGATTACCAAGAAGGTCAAGACCAGGTCTCCACCAGCACCCTGGATTACCCAGTCAAACTATATCAATCTACTGGGGTTCTGAATAACCAAGTAGGTAAAGCAGGAAAGCACAATGTTCTTCTACAGAAAAAGGATGGACCCTGGGACACAGTACTGCTCATAGGGACAGCCATAGAGACGGAAGGGAGTCCTGCAAAGAAGATATCAATCATAGCACAAGCTGAGTGTAAGACTGTTACTTTATTCTCTCTTCTGTATATCATTAAACTGATCTTCATTCCATCTATGCCTTATATACGTTTTTATTTTGTCTTGTGTATTATAACATCAAAACTGTTCCAATAATTAATTCTGCCATATAACCTCTCCCTATAACTCATATTACTACAAAGAGCTTGTCACTATATCATATGGCAATACTTTATATTCTATTGTAGGTGAGAATAATCAGCAGATATGCCCAAGTTCCCAGCAAGGCCCTCTGTATATGACAGACTGCAAGCAGTACAGGTAATGCGTCAGTGCTAACTGTTTTATTGTAAGTTATTTCCCTTCTCAACCAATAACAAGTGATAAAAAAGAAACCTGTCCTGTCTTCTAAGGGACCCAGTATTTATGTTTTTCTTTATTACAACCAAAAATTTGCAGATACAAAAAAAAAAGAAGTTTATTTTGTTCTTTTGGCCCTTTGTCAATCAGCTACTCCTGTGATCACCACCAACCTTCTCATTATTTATTTACAGTTTATGTGAAAGCAATGAGCACATCCCAAATAATGTGGTGAACTGTACAGAGGGCAAATTGGCACAGTCACCACGTTTTCCAAAAAGCAAAAAAAAGAGACGGAAAAGGACTGCTAAGAATGATCCTCAAACGTCAGCCAGAAGAGGCCAGACTACTCCAGAACAAGAGACCCGGACCCCTGTACCTGTGCAGGTAATTGTTAGATATCAAAGCAGAGGATCCAACAACAGTTGAAATTGGGAGACAAACAAGTTACGCGGATCAATAGCACCATCTTGTGGTGACTATGCGTTGTAAACCATAATTTCCTTGTCAGACTTCAGTCAAGTCTGGTCAGTATGCTCTTTCAGAAAATCTGCTATCAGTAAATATCACCACAGGGCCTTTTTAAAAATAAATTATAGACTTTTTCTGTATATTGAAAGTACCTATAGGTTTGCACAACAGTCACCATAATTTATCTACAAACCACTGTTGTATTGCTTCAGCCATATAAACAACTCAACAAAAATGACTTACAACTACTGTTTTACCACGATACCGCCTCTTGTCACCATGCCCCAGTTTTATGATCACTTTATGTATACATCTTCTCATGATAGTAAAATGTCCCAGCTGAGGTACCAATATGCGCAATTACCTACAGAACGGTTATTGCTCCATGTATACAGCTATTTGGTCTATAAAAACCCATGTAACATTATTTTGAATGGTATTATGACCACAGATATGATCATGTATTTTCTGGATAGTCACACATATTATATGTAGATTGTATTTTACATCCACTTTTTAGCCATGCAAGAAAAATTATAAACATTCTTATTGTGTTTCTGGTGTACTATGGCAGGACGAAGAATCCCAGTCAAAGCAGTGGTATACCAATGATACGCTGGACTACTGTTCTACCCAGCAACATAATGGGTCAAACATTGATTACCCTATTCAGAACAAGGAGCACTGTATGAAAACTCACCATCACAAGCTTATCGCTCCATCACAATTTTTATACCATGTGGGAGCTGGAAAACTACAGCCACCCACTTCCCCACAAGGTAATGCACCATATAACAGGCGACTGCCTGGAATTATCAGCGCCTTAGGGCTAGATGACTGGGAAGACAATCTGAGCCCACATTGTGGCTACTCCAAGTTCACTAACTCCTGCATAGACTCAAAAACCCAATCTGTGGAAGAAGGGGTATTGTTGGCTCTGAGGGAAAGCGTGAGCAATGGGGTGCCACACAACCTGTGCACATTAGCCAAGGCTTGGAAAAATGATGACGAGGAAGAAGTTGTGGACAATGAAGGGATCCTATTAAGAGAGGTATAACAATATAATGGACTCATGTTTATAGCATATATTTCCATATAAGAAATGAATAGAAAAAATCAGCACTTTTTTTAACTAGAGGTCCTTACAAGATCTTGTGTCCCCACTATCCCTAACAACCTTCAGAGACTTTATGCATATTCTTGTTAAGAGCATTTGACCTGCAAGCACTCCCTTGTAAGTACTTAGGTCAGAAATGATATATGTCATACTATGTACTGAGGAGATTATGTACAGTACCAGACAGGCCTGAAGTGTTTATACTAAACTAATGGGGCCTTAACACTGGCCGACATGACTGCACAATATGAACGATCTCGTTCATTAATGAACGATATATCGTTCATATCGTGCAGTGTGGAGGCTCCAGCGATGAACGATGCACGGCCCCGCGCTCGTTCATCGCTGGTCTCCCGTCGGCTGTACATGCAGGCCAATATGGACGATCTCGTCCATATATGCCTGCACTTCAATGCAGCCGGATGACTTCACTTCACTTCCCCCGTCACTGCCCCCCCGCCACCGGGTCGCCCGTCGGCCGTATCCGCCTTCGGGCAGCTCGGCGGCGGATCGGCCAGTGTGTAGGGCCTATAAGTCTTTCCAGCAAGTTATCTGTCCTGTCCCATTGCTTCCATTCATTCCATTTAATTTTCCAGTGAGTCAGAGAGAGAGGTTGACTGAATCTCTGTATAGATTAGTTTATTAACACACAGAGATGGACAAAGGATTGCATCTGAAAGACTGAAGCGGAATAACTTAAATGCTATACCCTTTTAGTCACTGTCCAGTACACTTTGTACGTTTTTTTTTCTGTATATAATGGAAAGGGATCAAATACCACATTTAACCTGAACTTACAAATTTTACCACAAACTCTGCTTACTTTAGTGGAAAATAAGACCATTACTGAACAATGGGGGTAATTCCAAGTTGATGGCAGCAGGAATTCTGTTAGCAATTGGGCAAAACCATGTGCACTGCAGGGGAGGCAGATATAACATGTGCAGAGAGAGTTAGATTTGGGTGGGTTATTTTGTTTTTGTGCAGGGTAAATACTGGCTGCTTTATTTTTACACTGCAATTTAGATTGCAGATTGAAGACACCACACCCAAATCTAACTCTCTCTGCACATGTTATATCTGCCTCCCCTGCAGTGCACATGGTTTTGCCCAAATGCTAAAAAATGTCCTGCTGCGATCAACTTGGAATTACCCCCAATGCATTTTGCCTTGATGTTCTCATGTTTAAAAATGAACATGTAATTGCTAAATTGTGACATTAAGCATATTCCAGCACTCTTCTATTTACTTTAGCAAATAATATACAAGCATAAAAAGCAAAGTTTGTGAAAAACAAAGCAGCCATGCATTATTTTAAAATGACTACACAATAGTAAAATGTAGACAAATGATTTGTGTACCTTGCAGAGGTGTCTTTGTGCCTAATTCATAACTGGTTGCAGCAGCAATTTTTTTCTCTAATGGGCAAAACCATGTGCACTGCAGGTGAGGCAGATATAACATGTGCAAAGAGAGTTAGATTTGGGTGGGGAGTGTTCAAACTGAAATCTAAATTGCATACTTCCCAACATGACCCTACCCTACAACATGATATTATCTGTCACTTACTGGATTTTTTTGGTTCATCAGCAGTTTCTGAGATAATTAAACCACTAGCAATCATTCAGTGTTCAAAGGGGGTAATTCAGACCTGATTGTAGTGTTCAAACTGAAATCTAAATTGCAGTGTAAAAATACAGCAGCCAGTATTTACCCTGCACAGAAACAAAATAACCCACCCAAATCTAACTCTCTCAGCACATGTTAGATCTGCTCCACCTGCAGTGCACATGGTTTTGCCCATTAGTGGAAGATTTTGCTGCTGCGATCAGGTCTTAATTAGCCCCATTATTGTGTCAGGGTGTTTTTCAATCCTGAATGCTTTATACCTTTAATAATGAGTTGCATGTGTAATGCCATGAATGAACAGGTCTTACTCATACACACTGGGAAAGAAATCTCCTATATAATAGCCCAGATCTGTGACTCTGTGCCTGTGTGTATAACGCTGGGCGTGGCTAGGAGCTCTCATTGAGTTAGCAGCGGGTCTATCACACCCAGTCCGCAGCTGCTTGGGCGAGAAACGCCCTCCCACACAGGTTACATCCAATGGGAGGCTCTGCCCTTTGCCTGCTGTGTGTTCCCAGAGCAGGATTAACAATGGGGCTGATGGAGCTGCAGCTCTAGGTCCACACCCCAAAATAGGCCCACTGCATCTGCAGCAACATACCCTCCAACAATTTATACGTAAAAATCGGTACAAATTCGAAATGGGGGCGTATACTTTCTATGGAAGTTTGGAGAGCCAAAAGTTGGTACAGACCATAAAAAAAAGGTACCGTACCTGCCAAAAAGGTACAGTTGGATGTATGCCACTGCATCTGCAGCAAGTCTCTGCGCTGTAGATAGGGGGGGCGGGGGAGAATCCTATTACTGCAGCGTCCTATGTTCTGCTGCCAGTCCGCCTGCCCCCTCCAACATCAACAATCCCCACTCCCTAGCCACAGCGCAGGTGGAAAAAAAGCTGCTGCGGCCACGGGCATAGATGTGTATGAAAGTGGCGCAGCGGAAGGTTTTCAAAGCCCTCCCTGCGCCGCATACTCTCTTGAGCCCCGCAGCCTCCTGTGCGCGTGATGTCACAGAAGTGCCTCCCCACCACAGCCGCGCACAGATCCCTAGAGGCCCTGACTCAGAGCACCTGGGTTGCCAGCCCCAAGATGGCTAATTTAACGGATAGAGTGGGTGATATCGCGGAGGGTAATGTCTGGACGCTGAATCAATGTAAAAGGTGAAAGTGCTGTGCAATGGAGTGGGTGTGCAGTGTCACAGACACTGCACAGCACTCTCACCTTTTACATTGATTCAGCCAGTCAGTCAGTTCTGCCAGCCAGTCACTATTGTTAGCGCCGGTGTCCCAACGCGCTGCATTACAGGGAAGTAGATGCACTCTAATAAACTACAGCTCCCAGCAGCCCTTATCGCCGAAGCATTCCAGCATTGAGGGCTGCTGGGAGCTATAGTTTATTTAGTGCATCTTCTTCCCTGTAATGCGGCGTGTTGGGACACCGGAGCTAACAATAGTGACTGGCTGCTGTGCGAGTCTCCGGGAGAGCCACTGCCAAAGTTGGAGGACAGCAACCTAGCTGCTTCCAGGAGGAGAAGCAGGAGAAGCATTACCCTCCCCTCCCCCACTCGCAGTACCTCCGGGCCCCATCCGCGGCACCCCCTCCACCACCCGCGGTGGCTCCAAACCCCCTCGGCCACCTGCAGCACCCCCGCACCCGCCCATCCTTCACCCCGTGGCACCCCCACAACCACACCTCCCCCACCCGCGGTGGCTTGGGACCCCCTCCCCCACCCACTGCACCAACCCCTCCCCCACCCGCGGCTCCCCCGCAAACCGGCACTCCCCCACCCGCGTCTCCCCTGGACCCCTCCATCCGCGTCTCCGCCACTCCCCCAAGCACAGCACCTACTAGGTGATTCATCAGGCCCTGGGTGCGCTGTTCACGTCGTTGCAAGGGGCTATGACTCCTTAACCATCGCACGCCCTTTGTCCGTGCAATATTTAACCACTCACATAATTATGATTGGTGGTAATACTCCATATACTAAAAATATTGCACGCCGCAAGGGTTAAGGGGGCGTAGCCCCTTATGATGGTGTAAAGAGAGCCAGTAGGGCGCGATGATTCACCTAGTGTATAATATGTAGCTATTGGCAACATTACAGCAAATACTCTACATTTCACTTCTTAGGAGCTGAAGATGGAAGATTATGAGTATAGAGAAGATAAGCAATGGATGAAGTGTAAAGAACTGGGCAGTGGATCTTTTGGGGATGTGTACCTGGGAAAGGACAAAAAGACAGGATTCCTGTTTGCAGCCAAAAAGGTAAGAATGCTACCATATTAACCATGGCTAATAGCAGATCTCCACTCCTATTACATGCATGCGCTTTTCAGATCTGTCTGTATACAAGTTACTGTAGCAGATATCATAAGAGATGCACAAATAGCTATATTTGCAGTGTATAAATGTAATCATCTTATGTGGAGTGTTTTACTTTTGAATTTTGCGTATTCACCCTCTATGTGACCACAGAAGTGAGTTTTTTGTAACTCTGTGGTATTTGTGGTGTGCATAAGGACTGCCAATTGGATACATTGTACGAATGTGACCTTAGGCCAGGGGTGGGGAACCTCCGGCCCGCGGGCCGTATACGGCCCGCGAAGCCGTTTGGTCCGGCCCACCAGGTTGTGTCAGTGAGACACGCTGCCGCTCAGTCGGGCGGCAGCGTGTCTCAGCTGTCAGAGCAGGGAGACGGAGGAGAGCGCGGCTGTAGAATGGGACCAGCGGCGTGTAGTACTTCAAACCAGCCGCCGGTCCGTGAGCCAATCAGAGCTCGCGGACCGGCAGCCAATCAGGAGCCGCGGCTGCCGGTCCGCGAGCTCTGATTGGCTCTCGAACCGGCGGCTGATTTGAAGTACTACACTTGCCGCTTTCACCCGACAGCCGCGCTCTCCTCCGTCGCGTCCACGGTAAGCAGCACGGAGGGGAGGGCATTTGTATACCTGGCACTGTGGGGGAATCTGTATACCTGGCACTGTGGGGGCTGTATACCTGGCACTGTGGGGGGTATTTGTATACCTGGCACTGTGGAGGCATCTGTATACCTGGCACTGTGGGGGCATCTGTATACCTGGCACTGTGGGGGAATCTGTATACCTGGCACTGTGGGGGCATCTGTATACCTGGCACTGTGGGGGCATCTGTATACCTGGCACTGTGGGGGCATCTGTATACCTGGCACTGTGGGGGCATCTGTATACCTGTCACTGTGAGGGGCATTTGTATACCTGGCACTGTGGGGGCATCTGTATACCTGGCACTGTGAGGGGCATTTGTATACCTGGCACTGTGGGGGCATCTATATACCTGGCACTGTGGGGGCATCTGTATACCTGGCACTGTGGGGGAATCTGTATACCTGGCACTGTGGGGGCATCTGTATACCTGGCACTGTGGGGGCATCTGTATACCTGGCACTGTGGGGGCATCTGTATACCTGGCACTGTGGGGGCATCTGTATACCTGGCACTGTGAGGGGCATTTGTATACCTGGCACTGTGGGGGCATCTGTATACCTGGCACTGTGAGGGGCATTTGTATACCTGGCACTGTGGGGGCATCTGTATACCTGTCACTGTGAGGGGCATTTGTATACCTGGCACTGTGGGGGCATCTGTATACCTGGCACTGTGGGGGCATCTATATACCTGGCACTGTGAGGGGCATTTGTATACCTGGCACTGTGAGGGGCATTTGTATACCTGGCACTGTGGGGGCATCTGTATACCTGGCACTGTGGGGGGCATTTGTATACCTGGCACTGTGGGGGCATTTGTATACCTGGCACTTTGGGGGCAATTGTGGATCTGGCACCGCACTATTGGGGGCATATGTGTATCACGTCCCATTTTAACTGGCCACACCCATGTTTTTGGCGCGTGCGCGTCTCCGGCGCGCACACACAGTAACTCTAAGGGGCAGACCTACTGGGGGGCAGGGTAATTTTTTAAGTTGAAAATTTTTGTATGGCCCCCGAAGGATTTTATAAATATCCAAATGGCCCTCGGTATAAAAAAGGTTCCCCACCCCTGCCTTAGGCGGTCAATAAATCTACAGTGTCTAGAATAGACAGTCACTAGGTCGACACCATATGGTCGACATGCATTAGGTCAACATGGTCAGTAGGTCGACCTATGAAAGGTGGACAGTGCTTATGGTCGACAGGTACAAAAGGTTAACAGGTTCAAATGGTCATCATGCCAATGGTCGACATGACTTTTTATTTATTTATTTTTTACTTTTTTTCATACTTTACCATCCACATTGACTACGATTGCCAAGCGCAGCAGTAGCGGTGCAAGGCACCTTTCCCGTAGCATGGTGAGCAGAGAGAACCAATTGAGGGGACACAGTCCACTAATTGGTGGTCTGTGTGCTCAGATGGCAAAAACAACATCAAAAGCATGCAAAAAAAGTGGTGTCAGCATTTTTCTATGTCGACATTTTCCTGTATCGACCTTTTTGTACCAGTTGTCCTAATGACTACTATGTCGACTTTTTGTCCATGGTGACCTTTTTTGTGTCGCGCTAATGATTGTAGACCTTCTTACTGTAGATCTGTTGATCCGTAACTGTTTAACTCTGTGTTCACCAACATTTCAATGTATGATTTAATATCCTGCAAAGTGTTTGTTGGTTAGGAGTTCCCATGCAAATACAGGAAGCATTTTTGACATTAGAGATATGTGGTACCTGCTATACACAAACCCAAACTGAGTAGTTGTTCATTAAGCATAATAGTGGTCTCTAGATGTTATTTGACCTACAGTCTACTTAGTGGAATACCATACGACATTTACAAACTATTGCAGAAGTTGTGTGTCAATAGGATAATTATCCAATATATATTTAACACTATTTTATTGAATATTTTTGCTTTAATCCCTTTTTAAGGAAGTATATTATTGTGTCTTTTTATGATAGCTTTTATTGTTTCTAAGTTTTAAACATATGTTTATGAAAGTGCCCCCAAACAAGAGTCTACTTTTCTCTTTTGCTTGCTTGAGAGGTAAATATAGAGAAAGAGGCTCTATTGCAAATATATACTGTATCAATTGTTTGTCCACTTACTTTCCTTGGTGTCCAACCTAGTACTCCTCTCTCTTCCAGATTCACAAAAACAGATTTCGATCCCAGGAGTTGACATGCTGTCTCTCTGTTGATTCTGAAAAAATACTCCCAGTGTATGGGGCAGTCCGAGAGGGACCCTGGGTTACTGTGTTCATGAAGTTCATCAATGGTAAAGTTTGCGATTATCAGTAGCACCACATTTTTGGCAAACCTATAAAATTAGTTAAATAAAATGTTAGGTTTTAAAAACCAGAACCATTATATAACGTTGACAGGACCGGTGCAAGGTGTCATGGCACCCTAAGGCAAAATTTTAGCCTACCACCACTGAATTACCCTCACTAGTGACTCTCTCTCTCTTTATATATATATATATATATATATATATATATACACTGTGTGTGTATACAATCTTACAGCAAAAGAAAACAGTGACCTTTAGTCCTACAGTGTTTTGTACGAATGTCCCTGACATCTGGGTATATCCCCAAAACGACATAGGAATAAAGGACACTGGTTTCTTTTGCTGTAAGACTGTGGAGTACTGCCCGATTCTTCATTATGTATTGGACCTATTACAGTCCTAGGAGGGCACCCCAGCAAGTAATGTGTTGCATTAAATTAAGTGCCGGGCTATGTATATATATATATATATATATATATATATATATATATATATATATATATATATATATAAATATATAGTCATACCACACCACACACATATACACATTGCATACCCTGCACCAATGTTCTTCACCAAGAAAAATGGCGCAGGGGCCTGTTTTCCCATCAGTTTGTGCATGTACAGAATTGAAATCACAGAGAAAATGGCCACCAAACCACTTTCCCAGTAGACTCTGGCACAGCACCAGGGTCTACTCACATATACACGTTATGGAAACATGCAGAAATCTGAAAGTCCTCTATCTGTGGGGTTGAGTTTAGGACGTGGTAACTGTTGTAATCAGACCTGCATATCAAGAATAAAGACACCCGACAATGGGTGAAGCCAACCGTTAAACACATAATGCTTCTTACAATGAAAATGCAAGTTTTTAGCTTACATACACTGTTTGTGAAGATGTGTTCACATTTCCCTGAAGTGGCAACGGGCTGTGTCCTGAAATGTACATTATGGATTGAAAGATACCACTTATACTGTCTGATGGGTCTCCTGAGTGCCAGTATATTGGTGGCTGGTCCTGGGGCAGGGAGCAATCACTAGGCAGAGAGGGAAGGGGGTGAGTGTTGGGTACTTCTGTTGCTGTCAGACTGTGACATGTCTGTAATCTCAGCCAGACAGCAGCTGACAAGGGCGGGGGCGGCAGCCACTGCTGGTAGGCTCTTTTGCCACCACTGGTGTTAAGTAAAATAAGGATGTCTATTTGACAGACTATTAGTATGTCAGTAGTATCACTGCTGCCCCCTCAGGTGCTGGATCCCTTAGGCATCTACCTAATGGTAGCACCGGCAATGCCTACAAATAGTGCTGCGTTCCACAGAGAGTTGTACTAAACACTGCCAGGAACATGTTCATGTCACCAATTCCCAAGCATTCCCCTATAAGTGGCTGTGCTTCGCGAGCAGGTGGTGGTACTTCACCTGCTGTCGCTCAGTACTCTTGTCCTACGATATTTAATCCCATCCATACTTGCCTACTTTTGAAAAAGCATTTCAGGGAGATTGTGAAAGTAACACCTATCAGTGCCGACGTGTACTGCTACATCTGAGAGAGGTGTCATAAAAATGACTTAAATGTAAATGATCCCCAAAGTTTGTAAGATCTACTTGTTGAAGAAAAGACACCAATATTTTTCAGGACTTGTTTGTGTATTGTGTTTTAGAAGAGCTTCCATATACTGTAAGTGGCCAAGAGAAACCTTATTTAAAATGCATGTAGCCATAGCGATCATTGTGCCTTATAACAATGCAGGAAAATGGCACAGATGAACTCATTTGAATGTATGTATCTCTAATTTAGTTTTTTACACCAAGAATGTAATGTAAAATCAGGGAGATTGCTGGTCTATTCAGGGAGTGAGGGAGAGTGCTGCTATTTCAGGGAGTCTCCTGCAGAATGAGGGAGGGTAGGCAACTCTGATCCCATCTAATGTAGGATCTCTTCTCTGCTTTCTCCCCCAGCAGTCCAATTTCTGCAGCTGAAAATAGGTGGGGCTTTGTGATCTGAAGATATGCTTTAGCCAGTTCAGGGGACATGTCTTTAGTAGAAGCGTGGAACTGTCTTGTTTTGCAAAGAGTGTAACAAGCTGTAAAATCTGTTATTCAGGGGGATCTCTGGGCCAGCTGATCATGAGACGTGGCTACCTAACAGAGGAATTGGCCCTGTATTATATGGCACAAGTACTGCTGGGCCTAAAACATCTTCATGCTGCCAATGTGGTGCATGGGGATATAAAAGGTAAGTCCCTGACATTATTTTTGTGTTTGCCCATTTGCCTCTTGAAGTATCCCTTCTAATCAGCCTTTCTCTATTTACAGCTGACAATGTTCTCCTGAGTGAGGATAGTAAAACTGTGTATTTGTGTGACTTTGGCCATGCTGCACATCTCCCTCCCGGCAAGTCCAGTGCACAACTAGTGACAAGTGAGTAACAATGCTGGCCAATTAACAATTCCCTGCAACACAAATACAATTTGGAGAGATTGAAATAAATATAAGATAAAGTGAACAAGTCTATTTGAAAAAGCAAGTTCTCTAACTGTGACACGTAACCAGCCAACACAGCTATTAATGGAATAACAGAAATGCTCACGATATATACAAAAATATAACAATATTGATATAACCTCTACACAGTGCAGTGAAGTTACAGAGTGTATATTTCTTTGGCTCTGGAGCATATATTGATTAATCCTTACAGGCAGCACAGTGCAACTCCTCATAATGATGGTTAAATGTAAGAATGAAAGAAATTAAATGGAGGAATCCCTCCCAGTTAATTGTATTAATGTCTATCAAATGACAAGCTGTTTTCTGTAAAGTCATAAATATGAGAAACTAAGTGAAATGCGTCAGTTACGGAACATGAGATAGCCTAGGACAGGGCTGGCCAAACCAGTCCTCGAGATCTACCAACAGGTCACATTTTCCAGACCTCCTAGCTGGTGCACAGGTATAGTCATTACTAATTAAGATGTGCTGCATTCATTCCTAACTGACAATTCTACAGATCTCCAGGAGGCCTGGAAAACATGAACTGTTGGTAGATCTCGAGGACCGGTTTGGCCAGCCCTGGCCTAGGATATACGAGAGGCAAATTACTGAATACATATATTGTAATACTAAATGTTGACACAATCTTTTACATATTATCAGACTATAAGGGAAATGTACTAAGCCTTGGGAGAATGATAAAGTGGGGAGATATAAAGTACCAGCCAATCAGCTTCTAATTGCCTTGTTACAGACTGCGTGACAGTGACATTTAGGAGCTACTTGGTTGGTATTTTCTATTTCTCCCTACTTTACCACTCTCCAAGGTTTAGTATATCTGCCCCTCTATTTCATTGGAGAACTTTTTATTATTAAGCATGTAAGTTTGGCTAAGAAGAAGAAATGGTACAAAAAAGGAATCTATTACATAAAAACCACACTAAATTGAAGTTTTCAGGAAGAGTTAGTCATTTGCTATTGGGCAGTGGTGTTGTAATTGTACATATTGTGTTCCTGCAGGTGAATATGTCCCGGGTACTGAGACACACATGGCCCCAGATATAGCAGGTGGAAAACCCTGTGACACAAAAGTAGATGTGTGGAGCGCATGTTGCATGTTCCTTCACATGTTGAACGGCTGGCATCCATGGAGCCGCACGCACACTGCACCCTTATGTCTGAAGGTATGTTACTGTATCAGAAAGGACAGCAAGCAACAATTGCTCTAATTCAGACAAGATACAAATCTATACAATTCTCTTTGCAGATTGCTACAGAACCGCCACCTATACATGAGATACCCCCCAGCTGTCACATGCTAACCCGCAATATTATAACGGCTGGATTACAGAAAGATCCAAGTAATAGAGCAACAGCAGCCGATCTGCTAGAAAAAGTGAATGTTGCACTCACTAAAAGTAAGCATTGTATACCTTGGAAAGGGCAGCAAAATATTGGTAGATACCTTCATGCTCAATGATATGTAATTGTGTTGGCTAGACCTCCATATACAGTAAGTGGAGGTCTAGACACAGATATTGTTCAATCTGAAATGTAGAGTTGCAAAATTTAATGGTGAAGTACTGTAAAATAGTATAGAAATAATGCAAATAATGTTTCATTCTGTAAATGTAACTGAAAAAAAAACTGCAATCTATATTCTTGGCATCAGCTAAAAATATCTAAACAAAATCATATTTGGCACATGTGGCTAAAAACATGTAATTCAGGAAGAACATGTGATCCTTTCAAGGTCCAATGTATTCTCAGTGGCAGTGGGAAAGGTTCCACAAGAAATAACTTTTATTCAATGGAAACAGCTGAGAACATACTAGCATTTGAGAGGTGACTGTCCAATCATTATTTCTCTGACGTCCTAAGTGGATGCTGGGACTCCGTAAGGACCATGGGGAATAGCGGCTCCGCAGGAGACTGGGCACAACTATAAAGAAAGCTTTTAGACTACTGGTGTGCACTGGCTCCTCCCACTATGACCCTCCTCCAGACTTCAGTTAGAATCTTGTGCCCGGCTGAGCTGGATGCACACTAGGGGCTCTCCTGAGCTCCTAGAAAGAAAGTATATTTAGGTTTTTTATTTTACAGTGAGATCTGCTGGCAACAGACTCACTGCAGCGAGGGACTAAGGGGAGAAGAAGCGAACCTACCTAACAGGTGGTAGTTTGGGCTTCTTAGGCTACTGGACACCATTAGCTCCAGAGGGATCGACCACAGGACCCGACCTTGGTGTTCGTTCCCGGAGCCGCGCCGCTGTCCCCCTTACAGAGCCAGAAGCATGAAGAGGTCCGGAAAATCGTCGGCAGAAGACTTCGGTCTTCACCAAGGTAGCGCACAGCACTGCAGCTGTGCGCCATTGCTCCTCATGTACACCTCACACTCCGGTCACTGATGGGTGCAGGGCGCTGGGGGGGGGCGCCCTGAGGGCAATATAAGACACCTTGGCTGGCAAATCTACATCATATATAGTCCTAGAGGCTATATAGATGTAAAAATACCCCTGCCAGTATTCCAGAAAAAGCGGGAGAAGTCCGCCGGAAAAGGGGCGGGGCCATCTCCCTCAGCACACTGGCGACATTTTTCACTCACAGCTCCGCTGGAAGGAAGCTCCCTGGCTCTCCCCTGCAGTCTGCAAGCTACAGAAGGGTAAAAAAGAGAGGGGGGGGCACTAAATTTAGGCGCAGGATATATATATATATAAAAAGCAGCTATAAGGGAAAACACTCATTTATAGTGGGATCCCTGTGTTATATAGCGCTCTGGTGTGTGCTGGCATACTCTTTCTCTGTCTCCCCAAAGGGCTTTGTGGGGTCCTGTCCTCTGTCAGAGCATTCCCTGTGTGTTTGCGGTGTGTCGGTACGGCTGTGTCGACATGTTTGATGAGGAGGCTTATGTGGAGGCGGAGCAGATGCCTGTAAATGTGATGTCACCCCCTGCGGGGTCGACACCTGAGTGGATGGTGCTGTGGAAGGAATTACGCGACAGTGTCGACTCCTTGCATAAAAGGTTTGACGACATACCAAATGTGGGACAGCCGGCTTCTCAGCCTGTGCCTGCCCAGGCGTCTCAAAAGCCATCAGGGGCTCTAAAACGCCCGCTACCTCAGATGGCAGACACAATGTCGACACGGATACTGACTCCAGTGTCGACGACGATGAGACTAATGTAACTTCCAGTAGGGCCACACGTTACATGATTGAGGCAATGAAAAATGTGTTGCACATTTCTGATGTTACCCCCGGTACCACAAAAAAGGGTATTATGTTTGGAGAGAAAAAATTACCAGTAGCTTTTCCTCCATCTGAGGAGTTAAATGAAGTGTGTGAAGAAGCGTGGGCTTCCCCTGATAAGAAGCTGGTAATTTCTAAGAGGTTACTAATGGCGTACCCTTTCCCACCAGAGGATAGGTCACGTTGGGAAACATCCCCTAGAGTGGATAAAGCGCTCACACGCTTGTCAAAGAAGGTGGCACTACCGTCTCCGGATACGGCCGCCCTGAAGGAATCTGCTGATAGAAAGCAGGAGGCTATCCTGAAATCTATATATACACACACAGGTGTTATACTGAGACCAGCTATTGCTTCAGCATGGATGTGCAGTGCTGCAGCTGCATGGTCAGATTCCCTGTTAGAAAATATTGATACCCTAGACAGGGACACTATATTGCTAACCGTAGAGCATATAAAAGACGCACTTTTATACATGAGGGATGCACAGAGGGATATTTGCCGGCTGGCTTTCAAAATTAGTGCTATGTCCATTTCTGCCAGGAGAGGGTTATGGACTCGGCAGTGGACAGGAGATGCAGATTCCAAAAGACACATGGAAGTTCTGCCTTATAAGGGTGAGGAGTTGTTCGGGGATGGTCTCTCGGACCTCGTTTCCACAGCAACAGCTGGGAAGTCTACATTTTTACCCCATGTTCCCTCACAGCCAAAGAAAGCACCGTATTATCAGGTACAGTCCTTTCGGCCCAATAGGGGCAAGCGGGTTAAAGGCGCGTCCTTTCTGCCCAGAGGCAGAGGTAGGGGATAAAAGCTGCAGCATACAGCCAGTTCCCAGGAGCAAAAGTCCTCCCCCGCTTCCTCTAAGTCCACAGCATGACGCTGGGGCTCCACAGGCGGAGCCAGGTACGGTGGGGGCCCGTCTCAAATATTTCAGCAATCAGCGGGCTCGCTCACGGGTGGATCCCTGGATTTTTCAGATAGTATCTCAGGGGTACATGCTGGAATTCGAGACGTCCCCCCCCCCCGCCGTTTCCTCAAATCTGCCTTGCCAACCACTCCCTCAGGCAGGGAGGCAGTGTTACAGGCAATTCACAAGCTGTATTCACAACAAGTGATAGTAAAGGTACCCCTACTTCAACAAGGACGGGGTTACTATTCCACAATGTTTGTGGTACCGAAACCGGATGGAATCGCTCAGGGCGGTTATTGCAAGCCTGGACGAGAGGGGTTACATGGTATCACTGGACATCAAGGATGCTTACCTGCATGTCCCCATTTACCATCCTCACCGGGAGTACCTCAGATTTGTGGTACAGGATTGTCATTACCAATTCCAGACGTTCCCGTTCGGTCTATCCACGGCTCCGAGGGTCTTTACCAAGGTAATGGCCGAAATGATGATACTCCTTCGAAAGAAGGGAGTTTTAATTATCTCGTACTTGGACGATCTCCTGATAAAGGCGAGGTCCAGAGAGCAGTTGTTGGTCGGGGTAGCACTATCTCGGGAGGTGCTACAACAGCATGGCTGGATTCTAAACATTCCAAAGTCACAGCTGGTCCCTACGACACGTCTACTGTTCCTGGGGATGGTTCTGGACACAGAACAGAAAAAAGTGTTTCTCCCGGAGGAGAAGGCCAAGGAGCTGTCATCTCTAGTCAGAGGACTCCTAAAACCAAAACAGGTGTTGGTGCATCACTGCACGCGGATCCTGGGAAAGATGGTAGCTTCCTACGAAGCGATTCCATTCGGCAGGTTTCATGCAAGAACCTTTCAGTGGGACCTGTTGGACAAGTGGTCCGGATCGCATCTTCAGATGCATCGGCTGATAACCCTGTCTCCAAGGACAAGGGTGTCTCTGCTGTGGTGGCTGCAGAGTGCTCATCTTCAAGAGGGCCGCAGATTCGGCATACAGGACTGGGTCCTGGTGACCATGGATGCCAGCCTTCGAGGCTGGGGGGCAGTCACACAGGGAAGAAACTTCCAAGGTCTATGGTCAAGTCAGGAGACTTCCCTGCACATAAATATTCTGGAACTAAGGGCCATTTACAATGCCCTAAGTCAGGCAAAATCCCTGCTTCAAAACCAGCCGGTATTGATCCAGTCAGACAACATCACGGCGGTCGCCCATGTAAACCGACAGGGCGGCACGAGAAGCAGGACGGCGATGGCAGAAGCCACAAGGATTCTCCGATGGGCGGAAAATCACGTGTTAGCACTGTCAGCAGTGTTCATTCCGGGAGTGGACAACTGGGAAGCAGACTTCCTCAGCAGGCACGACCTTCACCCGGGAGAGTGGGGACTTCATCCAGAAGTCTTTCAAATGATTGTAAACCGTTGGGAAAGGCCACAGGTGGACATGATGGCGTCCCGCCTAAACAAAAAGCTAGAAAAGTATTGCGCCAGGTCAAGAGACCCGCAGGCGATAGCTGTGGACGCTCTAGTGACACCGTGGGTGTACCGGTCGGTTTATGTGTTCCCTCCTCTTCCTCTCATACCAAAGGTACTGAGGATAATAAGGAGAAGAGGAGTAAGAACGATACTCATTGTTCCGGATTGGCCAAGAAGAGCTTGGTACCCGGAACTTCAAGAAATGATTTCAGAGGACCCATGGCCTCTGCCGCTCAGACAAGACCTGCTGCAGCAGGGGCCCTGTCTGTTCTAAGACTTACCGCGGCTGCGTTTGACGGCATGGTGGTTGAACACGGGATCCTGAAGGAAAAGGGCATTCCGGAGGAAGTCATTCCTACGCTGATTAAAGCTAGGAAAGAAGTAACCGCAAACCATTATCACCGCATATGGCGAAAATATGTTGCGTGGTGTGAGGCCAGGAAGGCCCCAACGGAGGAATTTCAGCTGGGCCGTTTCCTGCACTTCCTACAGTCAGGGGTGACTATGGGCCTTAAATTGGGTTCCATTAAGGTCCAGATTTCGGCTCTATCGATTTTCATCCAGAGAGCACTGGCTTCACTACCTGAAGTTCAGACTTTTGTTAAGGGAGTGCTGCATATTCAGCCCCCTTTTGTGCCTCCAGTGGCACCTTGGGATCTCAACGTGGTGTTGGATTTCCTAAAGTCACATTGGTTTGAGCCACTGAAAACCGTGGATTTAAAATATCTCACGTGGAAAGTGGTCATGTTGTTGGCCTTAGCTTCGGCCAGGCGTGTATCAGAATTGGCGGCTTTGTCATGTAAAAGCCCTTATCTGATTTTCCATATGGATAGGGCAGAATTGAGGACTCGTCCCCAGTTTCTCCCCAAAGTGGTATCGGCTTTTCATCTGAACCAACCTATCGTGGTGCCTGCGGCTACAAAAGACTTGGAGGCTTCCAAGTTGTTGGACGTAGTCAGGGCCCTGAAAATCTATGTTTCCAGGACAGCTGGAGTCAGAAAGACTGACTCGCTCTTTATCCTGTATGCGCCCAACAAGTTGGGTGCACCTGCTTCAAAGTAGACTATTGCTCGCTGTATCTGTAGTACGATTCAGCCTGCACATTCTGCGGCTGGACTGCCGCATCCTAAATCTGTGAAAGCCCATTCCACGAGGAAGGTGGGCTCTTCTTGGGCGGCTGCCCGAGGGGTCTCGGCTCTTCAACTTTGCCGAGCAGCTACTTGGTCGGGGTCAAACACGTTTGCTAAATTCTACAAGTTTGACACCCTGGCTGAGGAGGACCTAGAGTTTGCCCATTCGGTGCTGCAGAGTCATCCGCACTCTCCCGCCCGTTTGGGAGCTTTGGTATAATCCCCATGGTCCTTACGGAGTCCCAGCATCCACTTAGGACGTCAGAGAAAATAAGAATTTACTCACCGGTAATTCTATTTCTCGTAGTCCGTAGTGGATGCTGGGCGCCCATCCCAAGTGCGGATTGTCTGCAATACTTGTATATAGTTATTGCTTAACTAAAGGGTTATTGTTGAGCCATCTGTTGAGAGGCTCAGTTGTTATCATACTGTTAACTGGGTATTGTATCACGAGTTATACGGTGTGATTGGTGTGGCTGGTATGAGTCTTACCCGGGATTCAAAATCCTTCCTTATTGTGTCAGCTCTTCCGGGCACAGTATCCTAACTGAAGTCTGGAGGAGGGTCATAGTGGGAGGAGCCAGTGCACACTAGTAGTCTAAAAGCTTTCTTTATAGTTGTGCCCAGTCTCCTGCGGAGCCGCTATTCCCCATGGTCCTTACGGAGTCCCAGCATCCACTACGGACTACGAGAAATAGAATTACCGGTGAGTAAATTCTTATTTTTTCAATTGGTTTCATGGATCACACATCCTCCGATATTCAGCTTTTTTGTAGTGAGGGTTACAAAGCATTTTAGCCAGCAGAAAAAAACAGAGGTAACTGTAAATTATAAACTTTAATAAATATGTTTTTGTTTTTTTATAGTGGGAGGTGTGAAATTTCCACATAGCTCAGAATACAGAGAACCGCGGAGTTTCCCTGTTGTCTCCAAGGAAGTACCAGAGGTCACTCACTCCAAATCCACGTTGTGTGCTGGAGAATGTGGCACTACGTTGTGCCACCACATGAAATGCATAACAGAAATACCTACTTTCACTCTGAGAGACAAAAGTGTGGATCAACCCAAAATCTCATGTGACATGGAGATAGAGCGTTTAGAAATAGGTTAGTTAATAATCTAATAATCTGTAAACTGGACAGTCCTGCTTTTATGTTTAAAATTATATAAAGTGTAATGCTGACATCACCATATACCTCAGAAAAAATTGCATGCTGACATTAGAGTCTTTCATTGCCCACTACATTTTATATATGTATATATATATATATATATATATAATTGGTGGCATCCTATGTTGTATTAAGTTGCAAAAGGCATAGTTTGGGTGAGCAAAGCCTAAACATGAATCGTCTTGATAAAGGTCTGGTACCGAAACATTGCGGTAATGGAGAGCTTTTGCAACTTCACAGAAGACTGGATGCTGCTGCTATCAAAAAAACTTTAATAATCCCACTGCAGTGACGTAGTTTGTCTTACCATTTGCCTACCCTTCTTTTTGCAGATCTATATAAGGAGAACCTCTCCCAGCCATTCTTACTTGAGGAACAGCAAGAAATGTTTTTGAGTGGCGACAGCCTGGAGCTTCTGCCCAGCCACAAGGTACAAATGAGTGTGATTAAGGAGCCTAGTTATTAGGTATTATTTGCAGGATATTACTCCTCCCCCCCCAAAACTCCCCATCTTCGGGGGCTACCCACGAATAATAAGAAAACCCCCGAACGCATGTAGCTGGGGACAGCAGCAGATATCAGAGGATGTACTTTACAGTTTTTGCTCACAAAAGCAGCCCCAATAGGTTTCTTTAGGGACTGCTTTTTAAACGAGTTTCCATCACTATGGAATGTGATGCATAGCAGAGTTTGACCCTGCTTATCCTGTCCGGTGGTGTCATATCATAGTGTTCTGCACTTCTTCTGGTCATCCACAGCAGCCATATTGGATTTCTATCGGGTAACTCTCTAGCCAAATCGGATCCAGGGCTGTGTTCATGTGACCCGCTCCACCCATGGATGTGAGGAGCTCCCTACTTAAACCAGTCCCAGTGCATCAAGCCTACCCCATTATAACAACTTTCATATACCTGCTGTCAGGTCCGGCCCCAGCACTACTAGCACCCTGAGCGAGAATATTTGAAGCGCCCCCTCTCCCCTTCAATACATGGGCCAGCCAAAGGCACGCACGCTCCTGAAAGTGGGCGTGGCCTCATAAATATATATTATGTTATCATACATACAAATTGAATGTTATAATAATTAAATATATATATATATATGTGTATATATACATATATATATCACACAACCCCTCTACACATAATTGGCAGCCTTACACATAATGGCCACAGTGATAGCTGCTTACATATGCTGCCCTCAGAAATGAGGATTGGCTTAAAAAACGTAATGCCCCTAGTAGTGCCAGTTACACATAATGGCCCCAGCAGTGCCAGATACACGTAATGCCCCTAGAGTTGCAAGTCACACGTAATGCCAGATACACATTATACCCCCAGCAGTGCCAGATACATGTAATGCCCCCAGTAGTGCCAGATACACATAATATCCTAAGAGGTGCCAGTTACACATAATGCCAGATACACATTATACCCCCAGCATACTGCTTACTAGATAATGGGAATGATATCTTCAATAAACATGTACTGTCATAGAAAAGCACATATTATGACATATTAGCTGGCCAGGACTATTAGTAGCCTTATTTATAATAGTGATAGGGATAACAGAGAAATAGTAGTTAGTAACAGTACATTGGGGGCCAGCCTGGCCACATCAGACTCTGGGATAATGAGCTCAGCAGGAGGGCAGCTCTTCCCGCACCATCTGCCCCATCATGTGTCCTGCATCCCCCCAGTGTGCCCAGTCACACCTGGCCATGTGTATAGCCTGTCAACTACATCTCTCACCCAGCCTGGCAGGAGGGAGGTGACTGCTTCACATAAAATGACAGGAGCCGGTAACACAGACCCAGAGACTGCGCTGTACTGAGAAGCGGACTCATCAGAAGTAGCAATGGAGCCACACCAGACAGGAGAGCGGGGGAGATGCGGGCACACTGTGGGGAACATACCTAGCACCGCCATAACGTCCACGGTCCACCGCACCCTGTTTGGCGACGATGACCACGCAGCAGTGTGAACTGGTCTGGTCACTGTGCGCAGGCTGGGCAGGGATGGCGTTGGGGTAGATGCAAGAACCAAGTTGGAGAAAGGACCTCTGATGTCAGGGGGAGGAGCTAGGTGGGATAGTTCTTTTACTATCCACGCCAGTAACCCTTTAGTAACCCGGTGACGAGGATACATTTAGGGTACCCTGTTTGGACATGGCTCCTCCCCCTGGTGAAGTGGCTCCTCCCCCTGGTGATGTCAGAGGTCCTTTCTCCAACTTGATGTTATCCATAAGCATGGCGTCGGCATCTGATGTCACACGCAGGCTCCGCACAGCTAACACACACTCTAGCCTTGGCCCGCCCACAACACTCCCCCATCATCACGGGAGTTGGGGTGGACAGCTGTTATTAGGGACCCGGCTACAATTTGGTGGCGATGAATAGCGGCACCCATTAAGGGTGGCGCCCCGCGCAGCAGCTCTAGTGGAGCATGCCTGGAGCTGGCCCTACCTGCTGTTTCCCAGTGTTTCTTGGGTGCTAAACTTCGGTTTAATGGACATTATAACTACTTGTTTTGTGTGATGAAGCCCACTGCTAAAGGACTATATGCTACAGTAAAGCCATCTGCAATACTCCAAAGACTACTTGTGTATAAACTGGGGCACTTCCTTGTGACACTAATGACATTAGTCTGTTGTAGCCTATGGGCTACATTACGCAAAAACTACCAGAGAGTGAACTGTAGGATCCCTTTCCGGCACTCACCACTAGTGCATGTGTGGTCCGCAGACCACGCATGCACAGTACTGCACACACCTCCTGAAGAAGTAGTGGAGGCTTTGCCAATGCGATCTCCTCACTACTTACACAGTGCAGGGACTCCTGTCCATGAGGATATATTTTAATACATTCAGGCAAATCAAAATGTATTATTGCAGTGAATAGCAGCGATAAGAAATTATAATTAGCTGTCTCAGACCCGATAATGAATAAATATGCCCCTATGTATTACAAATAGATGTCACTACCCTTTCACTTCTATTCCTTATTTGCCATTCCTTTCACCTAAGTTTCTTTTTCAGCCTACATTGTGCACAACAAAGCTTACATTTCTTCTTTTCTTTTCTCTGCTGTATAGGACTCCATGACTACTTTGGACACTAAAAGTTCAGGGATTTACTCATGGGACAGCCAGATGGAACAATGGAGCTTACAAAGTGATTCACTGTCCAGCGGAGGAATAACAGCCCCCAGTTGGTTCAACGGTAAATCATGGCCATGAATTTCATTTAAAGTATTGAGACTTGGCTAGTTTAAAGCAAAGAGTGAAATTACCATAATAATGCGGTAACCCTATTGTATAAAGCATGATTTCTCAGCCTGTAGTATAGCTATCCCAAGTGTTGTACATCCAATTCAATGAGTAGGGATATAAGTACATGGATGTAGAAAGGACTAAACTTATACAAAATACATTAGAATGGACATATGCAAATGTGTAAAGGGGATGCGGTTACAATCAGGATACCGACGCCGGTATGCCGACAACTGACCATGCCGGCTAACAGGAGCTATTCCCACTCGTGGGTGTCCACAACACCCATAGAGTGGCAATAGAACCTATGGCGAGCGCAGCTAGCCACCGTGCCATCAGCGTGGCGAGCACAGTGATCCTGCAAGGAGCTTTGTTGCACTCACCCCCCAGCCGGAATTCTGGCAGCCGTGATCCCGGCCGCCGGCATACCATACCCAACGCGTGTAAAAACCGATGAGGCTGCTTTGTACACATTTATACAGATCAGGATAATTGTTAAACACTAGCTGCTGTGAAGAGTTATGTGATACAAAAACTTGGGAATATAACTTCCATTAATACAAAGAGTCCCATAGAAAAGTAGGAAGTTAGTGACAAAGTGCTGTATGACAATGGCATCACCAGGTGTAGCTGAGAATATATACGCACATTTGCAAAGGAGGCGTGGCCTTATGTCCACGAAGCCACGTCCCTTGTATGACGCAGACCCGTGTATTGATGGGTACTTGCAGCCACTGTCCTTGACTACTCCTAAGGCATCGGACCTGCCTAACCCCTCTGCGGCTCTGCTATTTTGGGTTCACTTCTTTAGATGGTGCGGCCCGCACCCCCTTAGTGATGCCACTGGTCGATGATAATGAAAAAAATGGCTATCATATGCCTTCTTCATCAACACAGAATGGAAGCTGTCATTTTCAGAATGTAGACTTCTAATTTGCAAAAATTCACTAAGCCACCGATGCATATCACTGATTGCTAGTGAATAATCAGCAATCTCTGTTCCTGAGTATGATAAATTGTTACAGTGGAACGTGATAGATTGTGATCTTATAATGGCTGTGCATGTGTGTTTCAGGTGTCAAAGTTAAACTACAAACCTTCAGTGGGGAGATATTTCACATCTGGGAGTCCGGCAGGACGAAATTGGGAGATCTGGCCGTGGGAATCAGCAGTCAGGTATGAAGGAGGGACCTTGTTGGCTCTGCTGAGTGTGGTTTTTAAAAGTAGGATTTTAAGGGGTCTGTTTATTAAGACTGGTGTTGGGCCCCCGATAGTTAACATTGTACATCGCCATATACTGTGGCGGTTTAAAATTTATTTTTTCCCCACATGTATATTATCCTGGGGCTCTACTTGCACCTGTGAAAACCCAGCTCCTAAGCAGTGGTCACATCGCCAACAGCCTGACATTCCAGTGGTATGGGCAATCATCTGGCTGCACATGTGCAAGCATAGTGTACTAGAGATCCACCTCCGGGGAAAAAAAAAATTGTAGCCTACCGCATACAATGAATAATATCATCTAAAAATGGCATTAGCTGTCAAGGATTCAAGCTCTAAAAAACTCTTTTTTTTTTAGAGTTTGCTAAATTGGAGAACACCGCAGCCTCTAGTAAAAAAAAAAAGGGGACTGTTGTATTTTGTATTACTATCTAACAATTATCATTTAGGTCAATACACAGCAGTAATCACTGAACAATTATCATTAAAGTAGGGCAAGCTTACAGCAAGCAATCAGGACTTTGCAGATGACACTAAACTGTGTAAAATAATTAAGAGGTACATTTACTAAGCAGTGATAAGAGCGGAGAAGTGAGCCAGTGGAGATATTTCCCCATCAACCAGTCAGCAGCTCTGTATCATTTTATAGTATGCAAATTATAGATGTTACTTCAGTGCTGATTGGTTGCCATGGGCAACTTCTCCACTGGATCACTTCTCCGATCTTATCACTGCTTAGTAAATGTACCCCTAAATCAGTTAAGGATGTAGACTCTCTACAGAATGACTTATTTAAACTGGAAGACTGGGCAGCTACAGAAGGTGTAGTATGGGGTTTAATACTGGGATCAAAAGCAAACATTCAGTCTAAATTAAATGGGGAAAATCTAGGAAAATCAGTAATGGAAAAGGATTTGGGGGTGCTCATTGACAGTAGACTTAAGCAGCAGTGCCCATAGTCAGGGTGCAGCAGCAAAGGCCAATAAGGTATTAGCTTGCATAAAATGTAGGAATTGAGACAAGAGAAGCCAGTATAATCCTACCACTGTATAAATCATTGCTACGGCCGCATCTGGAATACGGCGTACAGTTCTGGGTACTACACTATAAAAAAGATATGGAACAAGAAAAGGTTCAGAGAAGAGCTACAAAATTGATAAAGAGCTTAAAGTCGTTGGATTATAAGGAAAGGATTACTAGGTTAGATATGTTTACATTGGAAAAGAGGTGTCTAAGAGGAGACATGCTTAACATCTACAAATACATTAAGGGTCAATACACTGAACTATCAGGCAATTTGTTTATCAAGAGACCTATACACAGGACACGCGGTCACCCCCTAAGTTTAGAGAAGAGGACGTTTCATACCCTTAGCAGGAATGGCTTCTTCACAGTAAGGGCAGTAAAGATATGAAACTCTCTGCCAGAGAAGGTTGTAATGGCTGACACAATTAATATGTTTAAAAAAGAGTTAGGCAATTTTTTAGCTGAAAATGGCATCCAAGGATATAACCTTTAATAATAATGTATGGTAGTATCTGGGGCAGTAGAAGTAAATCCACATCATAGCAGTAGATCAAATATAGGTTGAACTCGATGACACATTGTCTTTTTTCAATCTCAATAACTATGTTACTAACTTACTATGTTAGCACTTGGCTTTCATTTGTCTGGTCCAAGTCAGCCAATGAAGTCAGGTGACTGATTAATTACTATGTATCACTGTCCATTTTTATGTGGTTTGTAAATACTGTAACCTCTAATGTCTATTGTGAGGGTCTATAGTTCCAGTAAGGGGATTGGCAGATTTGACAATAAAATACTAATCTGAGGTAGAATTTATGTTACCTGCAGTGAGATCTCCACCAACAATGGCCCTTATTCCGAGTTGATCGCTCGCTAGCTGCTTTTAGCAGCAGTGCAAACGCTAAGCCGCCGCCCTCTGGGAGTGTATCTTAGCTTAGCAGAAGTGTGACCGAAAGGATCGCAGCGCTGCTACAAAAAAAGATTGTGCAGTTCCTGAGTAGCTCGAGACTTACTCCTACCTAGTGATCACTTCAGACTGTTTAGTTCCTGCTTTGACGTCGCAAACACGCCCTGCGTTCGGCCAGCCACGCCTACATTTCCCCAGCCACTCCTGCGTTTTTCTCCGACACGCCTGCGTTTTTACACACACTCCCCGAAAACGGTCAGTTACCACCCAGAAACACCCACTTCCTGTCAATCACTCTGCGGCCAGCAGTGCGACTGAAAAGCATCGCTAGACCTTGTGTGAAACTGCATCTGCTTTTGTGAAAGTACGTTGCGCGTGCGCACTGCGCCCCATAAGCATGCGCAGAAGTGCCGCTTTTTTACCTAATCGCTGCGCTGCGAACGAAAGCAGCTAGCGATCAACTCTGAATGACCACCAATGTCTGGCTGTTTCTAGTCTCTCTAATAACATATTTACTGCTCTTATATCCTACAGATCCCTATAAAGTCTTTTACCATATTAAGCTCGAATGGAATCTCAATCCCATGGAGTACAGACATTGCAGACTGCGGGATTGACCTACAGTGTTCTCTAGCTCCTGACTGTGGCGGGAGCTGGCTTTGGAGGGTGAAAAAGGGAATAATGGAAGAAGGGAATACAGGGGAAGTATATACAGGTGGAGGGACAGATGCCCCAAATTTCCGAGCACCAGAGTGACCGCTGACAGCAAACAATTCTTACACTTTCTTGTTCAACTGCTTTATGTGGCTTATTGGTTGTAAAGTTTCGAATCATATCAGGCATCACCAAACCACAGACAAATGTGTATATGAAATGTACATATCTGATATTATTCTATATAGTTGATACTCCTGACTTATAAAATTGCAATAACTATCTACTGTCAGAATAATACAGAGGTTTTCTGAAGTTTAGCTTTATTTATGAAGTGGTGGCTTTTGTAAGCAGCTGCTTCCTGTCGAGTTGGAGGTGGAAATCTTTACACTGACTGCGAGTAACGTTTTAACGAAAACCGCCGCTTTGTCAATAAAGCCCATAGACAGCATTTTTAAGGGACTGGTGAGAGCATTAACAGCAGAAAGCACCCAGCATTGTCTGGGCAGTGCATTAATACACCTTCTGTACCGATTCTATACAGGAGTCTGGATTCTGAAGTGTGAAGTCCTTGCACAGGACACTTTAATTATATATCGATCTTTCAACTCTAAGCAACAGTGATCTAGATTTATAAATGATTTATGTGAAGCCATTGCTACCTACTGTATACAGTAGATCATAATTTTGTGGCTGAACCAGTATCAATGAATGAATTTAGTAGGAACTAAGAACATCACTAATGAGCTAAGCGCACAATGGTGCAGATGTATTAACCTGGAGAAGGCATAAGGAAGTGATAAACCAGTGATATGTGCAAGGTGATACACGCACCAGCCAATAAGCTCCAATATGTAAATTAACAGTTAGGAGCTGATTGGCTGGTGCGTGTATCACTTTGCACATATCACTGGTTTATCACTTCCTTATGCCATCTCCAGGTTAATACATCTGCCTCAATATCTTTATTGCAGGAAATGGTCCACATAAAGGGCCACGGATCTGATGCTGAATCTCTTAGTGGTGCCTAAGCAGAGTGCATAACTCCGCTTTTTATATTTATGTGTCTCAAAATAAGTTTCAATTTGATACAAATATTAAGATGCCTTAAAATAAGTAAAAAAATATGCAATAAGGATGAAATGCAAATAGTATCTGATGCAGGCATTCCCAAGGCACACTAACAGTGCAGGTTTTAGTGATATCCAGGCTTCAGCACAGGTCACTTAATTAGTAGCTCAGTTATTTTGATTTAACCATCTGTGCTGCAGCCTGGATATCACTAAAACCTGCACTGTTGGTGTGCCTTGAGGACCGTGGTTGGGAATGCCTGATCTAATGGTTAACTAACACTGGGGTTGGGTTTTTATGTAAGCTTATCATCATATCATTTTTTTAATTAATTAATTAATTACATTTAATTAATATCATTATAACTAAAATATTTTAACACTGATGTCACAAAAAAAAATAATTACTTTTAAAGCACATGTAGTAGGAGTGCAATAAATGGCTAAATGTTTGTTTTAATAGTACTTTTATAATCATGCAATAAAATAATCAGCTAATTATATGTATCTGTGCATTTCATTTGGTCACATTTATTAAGTTATTTATTTATAGGTTTTTTATTTAGAATTTAAGAGCAGGAATAAATACATTAAAACATGTTCTATAGATATTAGGCTGAAAAATGTTATGGAAAATGCAACATCTCAAACCAACATTCTTAAAGGTCAATTACAAAACTGTAAGCTGCCAACGACTGAAGCAAACACGGGTGTGGATCATTAGATCGACAGTGTCTAGGTCAACAATGTTTAGATTGACCACTATGGGTCAACAGTCACTAGGTCAACAGGGTTTCTAGGTCGACATGTGCTAGGTCGACAGGTCAAAAGGTTGACATGAGTTTTTTTTGTGTGTGTGTCGTTTTCTTCATAGAGTGACCGGGAACCACAATTAGTGCACCATGTCCACTCGCATGGCTCGCTTCGCTCGCCATGCTTCGGGCAAGGTGCCTCGCTCTGCTACCGCTTCGCTCGGCACAGATTACCGTTCCAATCGTAGTCCACGTGGATCGTTAAGTAAGGAAAAGTTAAAAAAAATGAATTTTTTTTTGAAAAACTCATGTCGACCTTTTGACCTGTCGACCTATAAAATGTTGACATAGAAACCCCGTCGACCTTCCAAGCCTGACGACCTAGTGACTGTCGACCTATAGTGGTCGACCTAAACATTGTCGACCTAGACAGTGTCGATCTTCAGACCGGATCCCAAACAGATATCTATTTTCTAAAATGCGTTTATCTTTAAGTATGATCAGGGCCATAACTAGGTGTGTGCGGAGTGTACTCCACACATAGGTGGTCATTCACACCCAGCCGCTGTTGCGGCACACAGCGCTGTTTGCCAGACTCACACATTGCGGTCGCATCCCCGATGGATGCGAGCGCAATGTGATTGACAGCGGCGGGCGTTTTTGGGGCAGCGACGTGTCGGGCATTTCCGGGGCAGCCATGTGATGTCACATGCAGCTGCTCCGATAAAAAAAATGGCAGCTGACCGCCTGGCTGCGCTTCCAGGGGTCAACCTTGGATCTAATGCGTTCGCAATTAGATTGTGGACACATCGGGAGGTGGCATCACACATGCTGGACAGTCTTGCCCTGTGCTGTGTGGCCCCCAGCGTGTGCAGAGATGAACGCAGATCTGGCTGCGTATGCAGCCATCTGTGTTCATCTCTGAATAACCCCCATAGTGCTACAGGGTAGAGGGCGCTGTTGGCAGTACTTGTCAATTATAAATGATCTAATTACTTTCACTTGCAGCTTTCCCCCATTTTGAAGCCCAGCATCTCCTGACCGCCCGTTTCCTACCCCCACCCCTTTTGTCGCTAATTCCTATACGGCATTCATGGACTTGACTTAATAGCTCTTTTTTGTTCAGTCACAAAACATTTATTACATTTCAGGATGCTGATGTGCCTGGGATTCGAACCCGTTGCCTATGACATTTCCGTCAGACACTCTATTCATAGAGCTACAGTATCTGCCCTTGCATAGAAAGCTAGAGAATTCCAAGCTGGAGAGTTTTAACTATTTGAAGATTACCTTGTACTTTGTAAAGGGGTGAACAGTGTTGCAGCTGGGCAGATGTACGTAGTGTGTGGCTGCACACTGCCTGGATCTGCTCAATTATGGTGCCGGTTATTTTTTTTACGGGGTACAGGTAGCTTCATATAGTTATAAGTCTCATAGTTTTTATGCAAATCAAATGACTAGGTGGGTGGGGTGTTTGGCTGTGGGTTTGAGTCTTCAGTGTGACAGTATATTGAAATGTGTTAGTTAATTTATTTATTATTTATTTATTAACAGTTTCTTATATAGCGCAGCAAATTCCGTTGTGCTTTACAATTGGAAATAACAATGATATAACAAAACAATGATATAACAACACTGGGTAATAACAAACAGTCATAGAGGTAGGAAGGCCCTGCTTGCAAGCTTACAATCTATAGGGAGGGGTATTGTGGCTGAATGGCGGCAAGCTCTTGGGTTGAGTGCATGAATTTGGTATAAAGGGGATTGGTGTCCAAATCCATATTCTTGCAGTGTTCTATAAATGTGTGTTTAGAATATATGTGTGTGTGTGTGTGTGTGTGTGTGTGTGTGTGTGTATATATATACACCATTGTATGGGCTCTCTCTTGGATTCATTTTGTAATGCAGGAAAAAATATGTGTACAGGTGCACTGTTTGAACACAACCTGTATGAAGAATTGGGTCCAACTGCCAACCCATCACATCCACTTAAGGTTTCCAACGCGCCACCAATGATACACATGAAGACATCCGGTGGTGCAGCTGACCCCTGTATGGTAGAACCAGCCTAACCCGTATATTGGTGAGGAGGGCTATTAAAGACCTAATCAAGACAGCCACAGCTGCCGTTCTATACCGCAAAGAAGCCATCAAAAAATAAAAGAGGAGGGAGACTGGGAACAACTGAAGCAAGAAGATCAAATTAGAACAGGGGGATGTAATATAAAACAAAAGGTGCACCCCTGACTCACCTACTGGTCCCTTATAGGACGAACCTACAACATACCAGCCAGCAACAAGACTATGGTGCAAATGTACTAAGATGAACTAATGCTGGAAACACACTGGTCAATATATCTGCTGTTCAACTGAACGCCCAATACAGTTAGCGCATCGGCAAGTCTGTACCCACCGAAATGCCTGTGAACAATGTCATTCAGATACATATTGCATCGGCCCTGCAGCACTGCCGCTGGCCGATATATCTGCTGATATATCGGTGTATCATGCTGTGTGTACGGGTATCATGCAGACGCCGCCAGTGTATAACAGCACAAATGGGTGGGCACATGTAAATGCCCGCCCATTGTGATGTCAAGCACTCGCCGACTGTCAGATATGTCGGCCTAGTGTGTACCCAGTTTTATCCTTTGATATCTGAAAGGGCTATGTATATACGTTTATATATAGTAATGTTGAATAAATCGGTGTAAGACACACAGGAATATCTATGGATGTCTTGTTCATACCTATGTTTCCCTCAGACCCCTCGGGGTCACAAACAGGTTATTTTGGCCAGTTACTACTCCCTTATACCGACACAGATGCTAATTCCTGTGTCGACCATAATGCTTCCTGATGAGATCCAAAAAAAGAAAAGAAAAAAGAGCATTTAGTACATGATTAGTACATAATAAGGACGTATTATTGTCACTGTGGACCCTGCTGTTCCGAACAAAGGGGTCTATGTGTGTATATGTATATATATATATATATATATATATATATGTTTGTATGTATGTGTATATATATATATATATATATATATTTCTATGTTTATATATAGTGCAAAAAGATCCGGCACTCCTCGTCCCTACTGGGTACCTGCTCCGGTGCCCTCCTTAGGCTGTGAAGACTCAGTATATGTGCAATGGAAGGCGGCACTCGGAGACTGTTATCAGGTGAAAAAAATGTGCTTTAATCGACGTTTCGGGAGACGTACTCCCTTCCTCAAGGCACAGTTCGATTAAAGCACATTTCTCTAACGTCCTAGTGGATGCTGGGGACTCCGTAAGGACCATGGGGAATAGCGGCTCCGCAGGAGACTGGGCACAGCTAAGAAAGAATTAGGACTACCTGGTGTGCACTGGCTCCTCCCACTATGACCCTCCTCCAGACTTCAGTTAGAATCCTGTGCCCGGCCGAGCTGGATGCACACTAGAGGCTCTCCTGAGCTCCTAGAAAGAAAGTATATGTTAGGTTTTTTATTTTACAGTGAGATCTGCTGGCAACAGACTCACTGCAGCGAGGGACTAAGGGGAGAAGAAGCGAACCTACCTAACTGGTGGTAGCTTGGGCTTCTTAGGCTACTGGACACCATTAGCTCCAGAGGGATCGACCGCATGGAACCGGCCATTGGTGTTCGGTCCCGGAGCCGCGCCGCCGGCCCCCTTACAGAGCCAGAAACAAGAAGAATCCGGAAAATCGGCGGCAGAAGACATCAGTCTTCACCAAGGTAGCGCACAGCACTGCAGCTGTGCGCCATTGCTCCTCATACACACTTCACACTCCGGTCACTGAGGGTGCAGGGCGCTGGGGGGGGCGCCCTGAGAAGCAATAAATACACCTTGGCTGGCAAATATATCACAATATATAACCCCAGAGGCTATATATGTGATAAATACCCCTGCCAGAATCCATAAAAAAGTGGGAGAAAAGTCCGCGAAAAAGGGGCGGAGCTATCTCCCTCTGCACACTGGCGCCATTTTTCCCTCACAGTTCCCCTGGAAGGAAGCTCCCTGACTCTCCCCTGCAGTCTACACTACAGAAAAGGGTAAAAAAGAGAGGGGGGGCACTAAATTTAGGCGCAAAATACATATATAGCAGCTATAGGGGATATGATTTAGTTAATCCCTGTATTATATAGCGCTCTGGTGTGTGCTGGCATACTCTCTCTCTGTCTCCCCAAAGGGCTTTGTGGGGTCCTGTCTTCTGTCAGAGCATTCCCTGTGTGTGTGCGGTGTGTCGGTACGGCTGTGTCGACATGTTTGATGAGGAGACTTATGTGGAGGAGGAGCAGGTGCCTATAAATGTGTTGTCACCCCCTGCGGGGCAGACTCCGGAGTCGATGGACTTGTGGAAGGAATTACGCGAAAGTGTCGACTCCTTACATAAAAAATTTGATGACATGCCAAATGTGGGGCAGCCGGCTTCTTAGCCCGTGCCTGCCCAGACGTCTCAAAAGTCATCAGGGGCTCTAAAACGCCCGCTACCTCAGGTGACAGACACAGATGTCGACACGGATACTGATACCAGTGTCGACGACGAAGAGACTAATGTAATGTCCAATAGGGCCACTCGTTATATGATTGAGGCAATGAAAAATGTTTTACACATTTCTGAGGTGACCCCAGGTACCACAAAAAAGGGTATTATGTTTGGGGAGAAAAAACTACCAGTAGTTTTTCCCCCTTCTGAAGAATTAAATGACGTGTGTGAACTAGCGTGGGCTTCCCCTGATAAAAAATTTGTAATTTCAAAAAAATTACTAATGGCGTACCCTTTCCCGCCAGAGGATAGGTCACGTTGGGAAACACCCCCTAAGGTGGATAAAGCACTTACGCGCTTATCAAAAAAGGTGGCGCTGCCGTCCCAAGATACGGCCGCCCTAAAGGAACCTGCTGACAGAAAGCAGGAGGCTCTCCAAAAAGCTATATATACACACACTGGTATTATACTGAGACCAGCTATTGCCTCAGCATGGATGTGCAGTGCGGCAGCTGCATGGTCAGACTCCCTGTCAGAGAACATTGACACCCTAGACAGGGACACTATATTGCTAAACATAGAGCATATTAAAGACGCTGTCTTTTACATAAGAGATGCACAGAGGGATATTTGCCGGCTGGCATCAAAAATAAGTGCACTGTCCATTTGTGCCAGGAGAGGGTTATGGACCCGGCAGTGGACAGGTGATGCAGATTCTAAAAGGCACATGGAAGTTTTGCCTTATAAGGGTGAGGAGTTGTTCGGGGATGGTCTTTCAGACTTAAGGTGGGTACACACTATTAGATATATCTGCAGATCAATTGATCTGCAGATATATCTATCTATGTACGGATCGGGCAGTGTGCTGTGCATACACACAGCCCGATCCGTCGGGGGACTGACGTCATGAACTGGGCGGACGGGCGCTCGCGCCCGCCCAGTTCACCTGTCAATCACCGCCGGTCGCCGCAGCATGTGTACGGGCGGTCGGACGACCGCCCCGTACACACACAGCGACGGGCCAATATATCGTTAGATATATTGGCTGTCGGCTGTGCTGCGCGGCCGACGCGATACGTCTGTGAACGACGGAGTTCACAGACGTATCGCCCGTACACACTGGCCGACGGTCCCGCGATGTATCGGCCGTTCAAGAGAACGGCCGATACATCGACCAGTGTGTACGGGCCTTTAGTTTCCACAGCAACAGCTGGGAAGTCGGCATTTTTGCCACATGTCCCCTCACAACCAAAGAGAGCACCGTATTATCAGGTGCAGTCCTTTCGCCCCCAAAAGAGCAGACGGGGTAGAGGCGCGTCCTTTCTGCCCAGAGGCAGAGGTAGGGGAAAAAAGCTGCAGCATACAGCCACTTCCCAGGAACAAAAGTCCTCCCCCGCTTCTTCTGCTAAGTCCGCCGCATGACGCTGGGGCTCAGCAGGCGGAGCCAGGTACGGTGGGGGGCCGTCTCAAAAACTTCAGCAATCAGTGGGCTCGCTCACAGGTAGATCCCTGGATCCTTCAAGTGGTATCTCAGGGGTACAGGCTGGAATTCGAGACATCCCCCCCCCCCCCCCCCCCGCCGTTTCCTCAAATCTGCCTTACCAACGACTCCTTCAGAAAGGGAGGCTGTGTTAGAGGCAATTCACAAGCTGTATTCCCAGCAGGTGATAGTCAAGGTGCCCCTACTTCAACAAGGACGGGGTTACTATTCCACAATGTTTGTGGTACCGAAACCGGACGGTTCGGTGAGACCCATTTTAAATTTGAAATCCTTGAACACATATTTGAAAAAATTCAAGTTCAAGATGGAATCGCTCAGGGCGGTTATTGCAATCCTGGAAGAGGGAGATTACATGGTATCTCTGGACATCAAGGATGCTTACCTGCATGTCCCCATTTACCATCCTCACCAGGAGTACCTCAGATTTGTGGTACAGGATTGTCATTACCAATTCCAGACGTTGCCGTTCGGCCTGTCCACGGCACCGAGGGTATTTACCAAGGTAATGGCCGAAATAATGATACTCCTTCGGAAAAAGGGAGTTTTAATTGTCCCATACTTGGACGATCTCCTGATAAGGGCGAGGTCCAGAGAGCAGTTGTTGGTCGGCGTAGCATTATCTCAGGAGATGCTACACCAGCACGGTTGGATTCTGAATATTCCAAAGTCTCAGCTGGTTCCGGCGACACGTATACTGTTCCTAGGGATAATTCTGGACACGGTCCAGAAAAAAAGTGTTTCTCCCAGAGGAGAAAGCCGAGGAGCTGTCGTCTCTAGTGAGAGGCCTCCTGAAACCAAAACAGGTGTCGGTGCATCATTGCACGCGAGTCCTGGGAAAGATGGTAGCTTCCTACGAAGCGATTCCATTCGGCAGGTTCCATGCCAGAACTTTTCAGTGGGACCTGTTGGACCAATGGTCTGGATCGCATCTTCAAATGCATCGGTTGATAACCCTGTCTCCAAGGACCAGGGTGTCTCTGCTGTGGTGGCTGCAGAGTGCTCATCTCAGAGAGGGCCGCAGATTCGGCATACAGGACTGGGTCCTGGTGACCACGGATGCCAGCCTTCGGGGCTGGGGGGCAGTCACTCAGGGAAGAAACTTCCAAGGACTTTGGTCGAGTCAGGAGACTCCCCTACACATAAATGTTCTGGAACTGAGGGCCATTTACAATGCCCTAAGTCAAGCAAAGCCCCTGCTTCAAAACCGGCCGGTTCTGATCCAGTCAGACAACATCACGGCGGTCGCCCATGTAAATCGACAGGGCGGCACAAGAAGCAGGGCGGCGATGGCAGAAGCCACAAGGATTCTCCGTTGGGCGGAAAATCACGTGTTAGCACTGTCAGCAGTGTTCATTCCGGGAGTAGACAACTGGGAAGCAGACTTCCTCAGCAGGCACGACCTCCACCCGGGAGAGTGGGGACTTCATCCAGAAGTCTTCCAACTGATTGTAAACCATTGGGAAAGGCCACAAGTGGACATGATGGCGTCCCGCTTAAACAAAAAGCTGGAAAAATATTGCGCCAGGTCAAGAGACCCTCAGGCGATAGCTGTGGACGCTCTAGTGACACCGTGGGTGTACCGGTCGGTTTATGTGTTCCCTCCTCTTCCTCTCATACCCAAGGTACTGAGGATAATAAGGAGAAGAGGCGTAAGAACTATACTCATTGTTCCGGATTGGCCAAGAAGAGCTTGGTACCCGGAACTTCAAGAAATGATCTCAGAGGACCCATTGCCTCTGCCGCTCAGACAGGACCTGCTGCTGCAGGGGCCCTGTCTGTTCCAAGACTTACCGCGGCTGCGTTTGACGGCATGGCGGTTGAACGCCGGATCCTAAAAGAAAAGGGTATTCCGGAGGAAGTCATTCCTACGCTTATTAAAGCTAGGAAAGATGTAACCGTACAACATTATCACCGCATATGGCGAAAATATGTGGCGTGGTGTGAGGCCAGGAAGGCCCCAACGGAGGAATTCCAGTTAGGTCGATTTCTGCACTTCCTACAGTCAGGGGTGACTATGGGCCTAAAATTGGGTTCCATTAAGGTCCAGATTTCGGCTCTGTCGATTTTCTTCCAAAAAGAACTGGCTTCACTGCCTGAAGTTCAGACATTTGTCAAGGGAGTGCTGCATATTCAGCCTCCTTTTGTGCCCCCCCTGGCACCGTGGGACCTCAACGTGGTGTTGGGTTTCCTAAAGTCACATTGGTTTGAGCCACTCAAAACCGTGGATTTAAAATATCTCACGTGGAAAGTGGTCATGCTTTTGGCCTTGGCTTCGGCAAGGCGGGTGTCAGAATTGGCGGCTTTGTCATGTAAAAGCCCCTATTTGATTTTCCATATGGATAGGGCAGAATTGAGGACTCATCCCCAATTTCTTCCTAAGGTGGTATCAGCTTTTCACTTGAACCAACCTATCGTGGTGCCTGCGGCTACTAGGGACTTGGAGGACTCCAAGTTACTGGACGTAGTCAGGGCCTTGAAAATTTATGTTTCCAGGACGGCTGGAGTCAGGAAGACTGACTCGCTATTTATCCTGTATGCACCAAACAAGATGGGTGCTCCTGCTTCAAAGCAGACTATTGCTCGCTGGATTTGTAACACAATTCAGCTTGCGCATTCTGTGGCAGGCCTGCCACAGCCTAAATCTGTAAAAGCCCATTCCACGAGGAAAGTGGGCTCTTCTTGGGCGGCTGCTCGAGGGGTCTCGGCTTTACAACTTTGCCGAGCTGCTACTTGGTCAGGGGCAAACACGTTTGCAAAATTCTACAAATTTGATACCCTGGCTGAGGAGGACCTTGAGTTCTCTCATTCGGTGCTGCAGAGTCATCCGCACTCTCTCGCCCGTTTGGGAGCTTTGGTATAATCCCCATGGTGCTTACGGAGTCCCCTGCATCCACTAGGACGTTAGAGAAAATAAGATTTTACTCACCGGTAAATCTATTTCTCGTAGTCCGTAGTGGATGCTGGGCGCCCGTCCCAAGTGCGGACTGTCTGCAATACTTGTATATAGTTATTGTTAACTAAAAGGGTTATTGTTGAGCCATCTGTTGAGAGGCTCTGTTATGTTCATACTGTTAACTGGGTATAATATCACGAGTTATACGGTGTGATTGGTGTGGCTGGTATGAGTCTTACCCGGGATTCAAAATCCTTTCCTTATTGTGTCAGCTCTTCCGGGCACAGTATCCTTACTGAAGTCTGGAGGAGGGTCATAGTGGGAGGAGCCAGTGCACACCAGGTAGTCCTAATTCTTTCTTAGCTGTGCCCAGTCTCCTGCGAAGCCGCTATTCCCCATGGTCCTTACGGAGTCCCCAGCATCCACTACGGACTACGAGAAATAGATTTACCGGTGAGTAAAATCTTATTTTTTTTCACCTGATAACAGTCTCCGAGTGCCGCCTTCCATTGCACATATGTTTATATATATATATATATATATATATATATTTATAATACTGCTGAATTAACATTCTTCACTCTCATGTGCTAATTGTTCTGTTCGAGAAGGTCTGGGTCAGCCCTGACAAGATGATTTTAAATCCTCAAGAGGATTCCGATTGTTTATTCTTTTCCCGCCGCGGATAGAATAAAGTGGGTGTCACCCCCTGTTCTACACCTGGCCCTGTCACAGCGGATCATATGTAGGAAGTTTTCGTTCTGTTCTAGTTATGTGTCCACGCGTACGTCAGTTAGACCTGGCCATTACATGCGCATGGGGAGTAGTAGTATTCAAAAATGGTTGGTTGCCTGGTCATCCGTTATAGATACCCTGGGGAGAGATGGGATACTCCTTACATTGGGTTGTATCAAGGACGCTGCAGCATGCTTTCGTGTGACTGCAAGGGATAGAGGACTCTTGGGTTCGCGGGCCGATTCCATGGCGGTTTCGGCTAGGAGGGCGTTGTGGATTCACCAATGGAATGCTGAGGCTGACTCCGAGAAGATATGGAGTCTCTTTCTGATGAAGGTGAAGCCCGGTTCGGTGACGACCTAGTTAATTTGATCTCGGCAGATGCCGCGGGTAAGTCTACCTTCTGGGCCTATGTTCCCTCACAACGGATGATGACACATAATTGTCAGATGCAGTCATGTCAGCCCGATAGATACGGATTCCCCCTTCTTTCTTTGCAGGTAGAGGAAGGAGAAAAAGGAAGAGGTCAGCAGCCTCTTCAAGGTCACAGGAGCAGAAATCATCCTCTGTTTCTGCCAGATCCACCGCATGACGCTGGGACTCTCTTGCGGGAGCCCACACCGGTGAGGTCACGTCTAAAACTTTTCAGTCGGTCCTGGAACGGACTTGGAACCGTGGGTTTTACGAATAGTGTCCCAAGGGTGCATACTGGAGTTTCCAGGCGTTTTCCCTCACCAATTCTTCATTATTACCGATTCGCCTCCGGATGGGGAGGGAGTATGCGACGCAACACAAGAGTTGTGTCAGGATCAGGTCATGGTCCTGGTTTCCCCTGTCACAATAGGGAGAAGGCTGTTTTTCAGGCCTCTTCGTGCTCCCGAAGCCAGACGGCTAGGTCAGACCGGTCTTAAATCTGACATCCCTTAATTTCTATTTAAAGAAATTCAAATCCAATCTAAAAAATAATAAAGGAGGTCTAATTACATTTTCCTCCGCATTAGATTTACCTGAGGTTTGCTATTCAGGATGGTCATTACCAATTTCACCAGGGTGATGGCAGTAATGATGGTTCTCCTTCTCTAGTACAGAGTCACGTTTATCCCGTACGGGGACGATCTCCTGTTAACGGCGAGATCAAGAAACCAGTTGGGGCAAAACGTTGCACTCTCCCTGACAGTTCTTCAACAACAGGGTTGGCTCCTGAACTTGCCAGAATCACTGATGGCCCATCGACGCGGTTGTCGGTTATGGGAATAATACTAGATACTACAGAGTTTTTTCTTCCAGAGTCTGGTCATACGAATCCCAAGACCAGCTGGAGTGTCAATCCATCAATACATTAGAAAAGATATTTGCGGCCTACAAGGCCGTTCAGTTGGCAGGTTCCTTGCCAAGGTGTTCTCGTGGGTCCTGTTGGACGAGGGGTCCGGTTCCCACCTACACATGCACGGGAAGATAATCCTGTTGTCAAAAGCCAGGATTTCGCTCCTGTGGTGGCTCCACGCCTCGCACTTACTAGAGGGACGTAGGTTCGGGATTCAGGACTGGGTCCTGGTAACCACGGATGCAAGTCTCCGAGGCTGGGGAGCTGTCACTCAGGGGAAAAGCTTCCAAGAAAAATGCTAAAGTCGGGTAGCCTGCCTTCGCATGAATATGCTGAAATTGAGAGCCATTTACGACAGCCTTCAGCAGGCGGTACATCTTCAAGATCACCCCGTGCAGATCCAGTTGGATAAGGTAACAGCAAGACGGAACAAAAAGCAGAGTGGAAATGGCAGAGGTGACGAAGATCCTTCTCTGGGCAGAAAAATATGTAAGGGCTCTGTCAACAATTTTCATTCCGGTGGACAACTGGGAAGCATGGTTCCTCAGCAGACACGATCTCCATCAGGGAGAGTGGGACCTCCACCAAGAAGTCTTCGCAGAGGTGACAAGTCTTTGGGGAGTTCCTCCAGTAGACAGGATGACTTCTCGTCTCAACGAGAAACTTCAGGAAAATCGTTCCAGGTCAAGAGACCCTCAGGCAATAGCAGTAGATGCTCTGGTAACCCAGTGACTATTCCGGTCAGTGTATTCCTTCCACTTCCACTTATACCAAAAGTTCTCGGGATAATAAGAAGAACAAGGGTTCGGGCAATTTTCACTGCCCCAGACTGGCCAAAGAGGGCTTGGTGCTCAGATCTTCAGGAGTTGCTCATTAAAAGATCCTGGGCTTTTTCCTCTTCGCGAGGACCTAATACGGTACGTACAGGGCATGTACCTAGACTTGCCGTGGCTACATTTGTCGGCATGACCGTTGAGCGCAGAATCCTACCCCGAAAAGGTATTCCCAAGGAAGGGAAAGGAGTAACGTCTAAACATTACCACCGTTTTTTGGAGAAAATATATGTCTTGGTGTAAATCCAAGACAGTTTCAACGGAAGTGTTTCAGTTAAGGCGTTTTCTACGTTTCCTACAGGCTGGGGGAAATGCAGACTGCAGTTGGACTCCATTATGGTCCAGTTTTCAGCATTGAAAATTTTCTTTCTGAAACTATTAGCTTCCCTTCCGGAAGTTCAGTTTGCGTGAAAGACGTGTTGCACGCCCAACCTTCATTTGTGCCTCCAGTGGCACCTTGGGATCGTCATATGGTGTTGCAGTTCCTTCAATCACATTGGTTTGAACCTTTACAGAAGGTGGAGTTGAAATTCCTCACTTGGAATGTGGTCATCCTTTTGGCCTTGGCATCGGCAAGGCAGATGTCTGAGTTATCGCTCTTGTCTCTCAAGAGCCCTTAGTTGATCTTCCTGGAAGATAGAGCTGAATTGAGGACACGTCAGCAATTTCTATCGAAGGTGGTTTCCTCTGTCCACATCGACCAACCTATTGTGGTGGTGCCTGTGGCTACTGACGCCTTCGCTCAGTCAAAATCTCTGGATATGGTCAGAGCGTTGAAGATTTATGTTGCCAGAACGGCTCAGATTAGGAAAACAGAGGCTCTGTTTGTCCTGTATGCTACCAACAAGGTTGGGTGTCCTGCTTCCAAGCAGATCATTGCATGCTGGATCCGGAACACCATTCTGCATGCTCATTCCACGGCTGGATTGCCGTTACCGGTATCGGTGAAAGCCCTTTCTACTAAATAGACTTGGTCGGGGTCAAACACATTTTGCAAAGTTCTACAAGTTTGACACCTTGGCCGATGAAGACCTTAAGTTAGTCAATCGGTGCTGCAGAGTCATCCGCACTCTCCCGCCCGTTCTAGAGCTTTGGTATAAACCCCATGGTTCTTGAAGTGAACCCAGCATCCTCTAGGACGTATGAGAAAATAGGATTTTAATACCTACCGGTAAATCTTTTTCTCTTAGGCCGTAGAGGATGCTGGGCGCCCGTCCCAGTGCGTACTGTATCTGCAGTTATTGGTTGTGGTTACACACAGGTTGTGTTACATTTTTTGTCAGCATATTGCTGCAAATTCTTCATGCCGTTGGCTTGTGTTCTATTGGATGCCACGTTCTGCGGCATGCTTGAGGTGTGAGCTGGTAAGATGCTCACCGTGGTTTAACAATAAATCCTTTCCTCTAAATGTCCGTCTCCCTGGGCACAGTTCCTTAAACTGGAGTCTGGAGGAGGGGCATAGAGGGAGGAGCCAGGTCACACCATCTGAAAGTCTTAAAGTGCCCATGTCTCCTGCGGATCCCGTCTATACCCCATGGTTCTTGAAGTGACCCCAGCATTCTCTACGGACTAAGAGAAAAGGATTTACCGGTAGGTATTAAAATCCTATTTTCTCTTGCAGCAAGGATAGGCGACCATGGGACGTTCAAAAGCTGCAGGCTGCCTGACTGGAAAACTACAAGCCCAAGTGGGCTAATTTAGCAAAACTGCAACTGATACTGAATAAGGGCCCTCATTCCGAGTTGATCGCTCGCTAGCTGCTTTTAACAGCAGTGCAAACGCTAAGCCGCCACCCTCTGGGAGTGTATCTTAGCTTAGCAGAAGTGCGAGCGAAGGGATCGCAGCGCTGCTACAAAAAAAATTTGTGCAGTTTCAGAGTAGCTTGAGACTTACTCCTAGCCAGCGATCACTTCAGTCTGTTTAGTTCCTGTTTTGACGTCACAATCACGCCCTGCGTTCAGCCAGCCACTCCCCCGTTACCCCAGGCACGCCTGCGTTTTTATCTGGCACGCCTGCGTTTTTACACACACTCCACAAAAACGGTCAGTTACCACCCAGAAACACCCACTTTCTGTCAATCACTCTGTGGCCAGCAGTGCGACTGAAAAGCTTCGCTAGTGCTTGTGTAAAACTGCATCGGCTTTTGTGAAAATACGATGCGCGTGCGCAGTGCGCACCATACGCATGCGCAGAAGTGCAGATTTTTAGCCTGATCGCTGCGCTGCGAACAACGGCAGCTGGCGATCAACTCGGAATGGCCCCCTAGGTCCTAGAGCTCTGCTGAATATAAATGCTCAATGGAAGCCTGTTTGAGACCCGATAGGACCAGTGTACAAAATAGTGGCTGAATATGCACCACACCCTGTAAAAATGGTTGGAACTTCTTCAAGAGGAGCCACACTCTGCTGGAAATAAATTGACAGGTCTGAAATCTGCACTTTCAAAGGCCAAAGGGGCAGATGTATTAAGCCTGGAGAAGTGATAAAGAAGTGATAAGTGGAAGGTGATAACGCACTAGCCAATCATTACGGGTTTGAAATATGACAGGAGCTGATTGGCTAGTGCGTTATCACCTTCCACTTATCACTTCTTTATCACTGCTTTATCACTTTTACAGGCTTAATACATCTGCCCCAAAGTTTTAACCTCACAACACAAGATGTAGAGTTTCAATACCATGTGGTAATTGCGAGATGAAAACCAGGTTCTGGCTTGCAGCATGGTATGAACTACCAAGAGAGAAATACCTACAGCTTTTAAAAACTTGGTTAGGCTAAATCCAACCAAAGAAGGTCCTCATGTAAAAACAGACCTTGTTGAAACAGATCTAGTCAAAAGTGGATGACACCAACATTTTCAAAATGTCAGCATACTACGACCTGTGTGGCCAAATTGGAGCCACTACAATAACCGTCACCCATTGGTCTTTGATGCACTTTGTCATGGCTGTAGTTATTTGTGAATCCGGGCTTGGACTAGATACTGGGTTTGGACTTGAGAGCTTAGGGCAGGCATTCCCAACCACGGTCCTCAAGGCACACCAACAGTGCAGGTTTTAGTGATATCCAGGCTGCAGCACAGATGGTTAAATCAAAATAACTGAGCTACTAATTAAGTCACCTGTGCTGAAGCCTGGATATCACTAAAACCTGCACTGTTGGTGTGCCTTGAGGACCGTGGTTGGGAATGCCTGGCTTAGGGGATGAACTGGGCAGGCTTGAGATATGCAGACGTGGCAGGTTGGCTAACGAGTCTGGAGAGGATAGTGATAGGTGACCAGCTATGTGGGTACTGGAACACTGGTGAATGGAATCACCAGTGCAATGGATAGCTGGGATGTCACCGATATCAGAATGTCACTTTGTGCATGATGGATACCCAGGAACAGGTTAATCAGAACACTGGGATTGACTTAACCAGCGAAGCAGGTTTCCCGGATGTCGGGATTAGCTTTCCGACTAGGCAGGTTTTCAGGATGTCGGGACTGGCTTTCCGACTAGACAGGTTTTCATGATGTCGGGATTGGCTTTCCGACTAGGCAGGTTTTCAGGATGTCAGGATTGGCTTTCCGACTAAGCAGGAGTTCAGAATGCTGGCCGGAAGTAGCATAGCAGGATTTCAGAATGCTGGACAGAACCAGCAAGGCAGGTTTGTAGAATGCTGGGCGGAACCAGCACAGCAGGTTTTCCAGATGCTGGACTGAACCAGCGGAGTAGATTGCAGAAGGCTGGGTGGAACCAGCACAGCAGGTTTTCCAGATGCTGGACGAAACCAGCAGAGTAGGTTTGCAGAAGGCTGGGCAGAACCAGCACAGCAGGTTTTCCAGATGCTGAAGGGTGCTATATCAGCACGGCAGGTTTTCCGGAAGTCGAATACTGCTGTATCAGCACAGTTGGTCTTCCGAATGCTGGACGGAGCCAGTGGTAGATTGCAGAAGTCTGGGCGGAACCAGCACAGCAGGTTTTCCAAATGCTGGACGAAACCAGCAGAGTAGGTTTGCAGAAGGCTGGGCGTAACCAGCACAGCAGGTTTTCCAGATGCTGGACGGAACCAGCGGAGTAGATTGCAGAAAGCTGGGCGGAACCAGCACAGCAGGTTTTCCAGATGCTGGACGGAACAACCAGCGGAGTAGGTTTGCAGAAGGCTGGGTTGAACCAGCACAGCAGGTTTTCCAGATGCTGAACGGTGCTGTATCAGCACAGCAGGTTTTCCGGAAGTCGAATGGTGTTGTATAAGCACAGTAGGTTTTCTGAATGCTGAATCGTGCTGTATCAGTACAGCAGGGTTTCCAGATGCTTGATGGAACCAGCAAAGTCACTATAATTGCAATGATGTGCAGGACAGTCCCTCTGGATCACTGGAATGGCACACCAGTGAATCTGGAAATGCTGCAATGTTATTGCACTAGTGGCCATTTAAAGCACTACCAGGGAGTCAGGTATTTCTAGAGATGGATATGCACTAAGTCTTTACCAGCAGGAGATAATGGAGCTCACTCCAGGCTGAGAGACAACAAAGCACTGACAGCTTGTCAGTGCTGGGGCTTGGAACTTATACCCCTTGCTCACTGCTAACTGGATGAGGGATTCACATGACGAGGAAATGATTCCAGATTGGGCCCAGGAAGGTCAGCTGACCAGGAACTGTCATGTCAACGTCCAAAGCTGGTTTTGGAGGAAACTCTGGTGTGGTGTGTGCATAGAAAGACGGTAATGGCCGTAGGCCCTGGGAGCACAGGGAGTTGTATCTGATGACAACTGGACTTGTGGATCCTGGCATGGAAGCATAGGACAGCATGAAGAGACTTGCTGAATTCAGCATTCACACAGAAGGTTAATCAACACAAGTGCAGCTCGTTAGCAACTCTCACTTTCCAGATAGAGAACTCGGCACTCTGGGAACTCATGGTACTGGTGGGCTGTTTATCCCAGCAAGCAGAAAACACGCAGGGTCCAGGACAGATGGCAGAGGTAAGTTACCAAACTATATGAATTTAGACAGGATTGTGACACACTTGATTATCCGAGGCAACACTGAAGTATTTGGAAATAGACATGCTAGATAAATAACCTACAGAACTGACAGACCTCCACTGCAAAAACCAGTGGATTCGTGGATCTCACACAAAAGTGTGGAAGCTTGAAGTTGTGTCGAGAGGCCATGAGATCCACCTCAGGAGGGCCCCACTTCTGAACATACTGTTGGAAGAACTCTGGATTGAGAGACCACTCCTCCGGGATAGATCTGCTTTTGCGGAGTAATTCTACTTTCCAATTTCCTACACCAGATACGATAGTAAAGGATTTGGGCTGCTTCCGCAATTGCTGTGGTGTTCTTTGTGCTTACCTGTCGATTTACATATGCCACCGCCATGGCATTGTTTTACTGAATATAAACTGGCTGGTCACCTATGAATTTGTTGGGCCCTCAAGAAAGTCAGAAAGAAAGCTTGGAGCTTGAGCTTATTGACCAGCAGTGCAGTCTCCGACAGTGACCAAAGGCTTTGGAGCCATCACCACCTCCTCCAGGATCTATGGGAAAGCGTGTGGGTCCTGGCCAAACCGAATGGTAGGGTCTGGAACTGATAGTGAGCTGAGTTGACAGCAAACTTAAGGAACGAGTGATGACCTAGACAAGTAGGAACATGAAGATACATGTCCCTGATGTTGAGGGATGCTAAAATCTATTGGCCTCCGTGCCATAGATCACTGATCAGAGAGATTCCATTCAAACATGATCCACCCAAATGTGCTCAAAAAAAGGTGACACAACTGTTTGGGCGCAAAATACAGCAAAAATTTCACAAAAATTAGGCACCTACTGTAACTCACACAATACATACAAAGGGAAACGAGTAGACTTATCCCTTTGTATGATCCACCCAAAGCTTGGCATTGAAGGCATGAAGATTTAAAATTGTCCAGAAGGCGTAATTACCCCTTACGAAACAGAGAAAATATAGCCTGGTCTAAGGTCACTGTCTTCTTCACATTTTTGGGAAGAGCGGTGGGAAAAAAACTACGAGCTAGGGGACCCCTGTGGTCAATTACAGATTACCCGGAACCGAATTCATGTGTCAGAAGCTGACTCCACCCACTGGACCATAAACCGGGGTAGGCATCCGCTTACTTCCAAGTGGACTGAATGGGTAAAGACCCCGTTAGGCACTAACCTTCTCAGGAGCCTTGAACCCCGAGCACCTGTAGGCCCCCATAAAAAAATGATCCTTGATGCAGAACCCCTGCCAGGGAAAATCCTGCATTTTGTGAATGTTTTCTACAGGGCCCTCCCCCCCTCTGCTTAGAGGCCAGCCACAGGAAGAAAAGAGCTGTTTGCACGGGTGACTTGGGCAATAATAGCATCTAACTGAGTCCCAAACAGAACACCCCCATCAAAAAGAACCGTTTTCAAGGAATGACTAAATTCAGAATCTGCGTACTAAGTGTGGAGACAAGAGGTCTGATAGGGTGTAGTACGGCTGACCGGCGGTCTCCTGACCGCCGGTTAGCTTACCGACGCCGGGATCCCGGCGGGGAGGGGCAAGTGCAGCAAGCCCCTTGCGGGCTCGCTGCGCTCGCCACGCTGCGGGCTCGGTGGCGACCTGCAGTCGCCACGGGTTCTATTCCCACTCTATGGGTGTCGTGGACACCCACGAGTGGAAATAGTCCCTGTTGGTCGGCATGCCGACCATCGGGACAGTGACCCGTCGGGCTGGTGGAGGAGGTTATGTGACTGTCAGTCAGCTGACCGGCGGTCACATGAATACCACCCGTCTGATGAGCAGCGACAGCTGTAGCCAAGAATAGTGTGTCACCTGAGCCCTGTAATGCACAGTCTTACAAACGTATTCCGCTACTTTCTGTAGTTGCTGTACCAAGTCCAGTAAGGAATCCTTTTGGAGTCTAGCGATGACTTTGTCAGCCCAAGTCTCCATGGCCTGAGTCACTCACGCTGAGGCCAGCCAAAGGTGGACATCTGCCCTAAAACCAATAAAGAGAGACGTGAGACAACTTTCAAACTTCTTGTCCAGTGGATCTCTAAAGAATCCGGAACCGGAAGAGCCATGTTCTTTGCAAATCTTGCCACTAGACATTCACTTAGAGATACTGTACCTACTGGGCCACATGGAATGAGCATAGAAAACTTTTATCTGGCATACCTAAGGCATCTGAACAAAATTAGAAAAATCCAAAGACGATGCTTGAAGGGACCTGCTACAGCTTAGATATCCAAGTCCAAGCAAGGAAAGGACTGGCAACTGTAATAAGTGAGCTCCTAAATCCCCTGATCTGAGGAAGAATCCAAATTCTCGCCCTCCGGAAGAAATGTCCCAAACAGAATCTCGCCCTCTTCCGAATCTGGACCTCCAACAGACCCTGGGAAGATTGTAGACGTTTACGGCCTGCACACAGCCGAGGATCCTCAATGCAATGTGCCATACAGGAGGAAAACTTTGCAAACACTGAAGTTGAACACTATATGGTTCTAGGCCAGGGTGTATCAGACGCTGGTTGGGCTACCCTCCCTTACAAGAGTTTGTTTGGAGCCAGTATATTTGTGGATTGCGTGAGTACCCCTATGCAAGCATGGGGAGAACACGAAATATCCACACAGCCATTGCCGTGGTGGGATGAACCCATGATCCCAGTGCTGTGATTCAGCAATGCAAAAAATACCGTCCTACACATGATGCAATATTTCTACCAGTATGGACTATGGGGGTCATTCTGACCCGTTCGCTGCTTTTTATCGCAGCCGAGTGACAGTGCAGGGAAGGGGGGGGGGGGGGGGGGCGGGACTGACATGCGGGGCGGACTAGCCCTGTGCTGGGCGTCCCCCCGCATGTCAGTGTGAATGATAAATTTAGCACAGCTACGATCATCTCGGAATGAGGGCCTATATACTGTAGTCCATATCGGTAGAAAACTCAGTGCATATCGCACCGTGTGTAAACACCTTGCGATGCCGATGCGCGGTCCTGCTGGATCGGCATCGTAAGGAAAAATAGTGTGTGCAGGCAGGGTCGATATTGACTATGGTGGTCATTCTGAGTTGTTCGCTCGCTGCTATTTTTAGCAGAATTGCTAATAGGCTAAAATCCGGCAGTTCAGCGCATGCGTATGCACTGCAGGGCGCACGCGCTAAGCAATTTTACACCAAACTATGCTATTTTACTCACGGGCGAACTAAGCTTTTCAGTCGCTCTGTTTATCGGAGAATGATTGGCAGGAAGTGGGTGTTTCTGGGTGGTAACTGAGCGTTTTCCGGGAGTGTGCTAAAAAACGCAGGCGTGCCAGCAAAAAACGCAGGAGTGGCTGGAGAAACGGGGGAGTGGCTGGCCGGACGCTGGACGTGTTTGTGACGTCAAACCAGGAACTAAACGGACTGAGGTGATCGCAATCTAGGAGTAGGTCTGGAGCTACTCAGAAACTGCAAGGAAATACTTGATAGCAGAATTGCTAATCTTTCGTTAGCAATTCTGCTATGCTAAGATACACTCCCAGAGGGCGGTGGCTTTGTGTTTGCATTTCTGCTAAAAGTAGCTAGCGAGCTAACAACTCGGAATGACCACCTATATCAGAGGTTCATGCCTCCGAACACAATATAGTCAATATTGGCTGTCACACTGTGGATATGCGGCATTAGTCACCTGTGCTCAAGCATGGATATCCTTAAATCTGGACTGTAATGGCGGAGCTTGGGAAACTCTGGCATACTGTAAAGAGGTATCAATGATGTGTCATTTAGGCATTGCTTTCATACTTTTTATACTATTATATCTACATTATAAAGGTGCAGCTAAACTAATTTACCTCTGTTGGAACAATCAGCTCTGCATTCGTTTTAAATCATTTCGATCCAGCTATGCATGCAGCATTTTCATTGCACACACCATGGGAGAGATTCCTTTCATCTGTGCCCTTTCACATCACAAAAATAACCTGGTATCGGCCCGGCATATTGCCGGGTTGACACGGGTCACTGTGCAATGTGAAAGGGCCTATGGCGAATTCCCGGGTTGCCTGACCCAGTAATTCAACCCGGGTAATAAGAAAGGTTATTCCCGTGTTGAATACTGGGTCAGTGGCAGCGTGAACGGGTTCGACCCGGGACCCGTTCATTACACAGGTAGAGGCGGCGCGGAGATGAGCTCATCTCCCAGCGCCGCCACTGCTGCCAGCTCCGCCCCCCGCAGCTATAGCAACCGACCCAGCAAATTTGCGGGGTCGGGAAGCCTGCTATTAGGGTCCAATGCCGGATCCCACCAGGGAAGGACCCGTTTCCAATTCCCTGGTGGGATCCGGCATTGGAGATGTGAAAGGGGTAAAAGGGATAATATGGAAAATGAGCAACTCCTAAATGGCCCGGCCTGCACCAGCTACAGAAACGTGAGAGCAGGAGATGGAGAAATGGCACACACCATGTAGAAAACACAACTGTAAGTTAAACTAAAATGTTTCTCTAACGTCCTAAGTGGATGCTGGGGACTCCGTCAGGACCATGGGGAATAGCGGCTCCGCAGGAGACAGGGCACAAAAATAAAGCTTTAGGATTAGGTGGTGTGTACTGGCTCCTCCCCCTATGACCCTCCTCCAAGCCTCAGTTAGGTTTTTGTGCCCGTCCGAGCAGGGTGCAATCTAGGTGGCTCTCCTAAAGAGCTGCTTAGAAAAAGTTTTTAAGGTTTTTTATTTTCAGTGAGTCCTGCTGGCAACAGGCTCACTGCATCGAGGGACTTAGGGGAGAGAATTTCAACTCACCTGCGTGCAGGATGGATTGGATTCTTAGGCTACTGGACACCATTAGCTCCAGAGGGAGTCGGAACACAGGTCTCACCCTGGGGTTCGTCCCGGAGCCGCGCCGCCGACCCCCCTTACAGATGCTGAAGATTGAAGGTCCGGAAACAGGCGGCAGAAGGCTCTTCAGTCTTCATGCAGGTAGCGCACAGCACTGCAGCTGTGCGCCATTGTTGTCACACACTTCACACCAAGCGGTCACGGAGGGTGCAGGGCGCTGCTGGGGGCGCCCTGGGCAGCAATATTTAATACCTTTATGGCAAAAGAATACATCACATATAGCCATTGAGGCTATATGTATGTATTTAACCCATGCCAGATATCTAAAACTCCGGGAGAAAAGCCCGCCGAAATAGGGGGCGGGGCTTATTCTCCTCAGCACACAGCGCCATTTTCCTGCTCAGCTCCGCTGTGAGGAAGGCTCCCAGGACTCTCCCCTGCACTGCACTACAGAAACAGGGTAAAACAGAGAGGGGGGGCATTTTTTGGCGATATTTTGATATATTTAAGCTGCTATAAGGAACAACACTTATATAAGGTTGTTCCCATATATATTATAGCGCTTGGGTGTGTGCTGGCAAACTCTCCCTCTGTCTCCCCAAAGGGCTAGTGGGGTCCTGTCTTCGATTAGAGCATTCCCTGTGTGTCTGCTGTGTGTCGGTACGTGTGTGTCGACATGTATGAGGACGATGTTGGTGTGGAGGCAGAGCAATTGCCGATAATGGTGATGTCACCCCCCAGGGAGTCGACACCGGAATGGATGGCTTTGTTTATGGAATTACGTGATAATGTCAGCACATTACTAAAATCAGTTGACGACATGAGACGGCCGGCAAACCAGTTAGTACCTGCCCAGGCGTCTCAGACACCGTCAGGGGCTGTAAAGCGCCCTTTACCTCAGTCGGTCGACACAGACCCAGACACTGAATCTAGTGTCGACGGTGATGAAACAAACGTATTTTCAAGTAGGGCCACACGTTATATGATCACGGCAATGAAGGAGGCTTTGCATATCTCTGATACTGCAAGTACCACAAAAAGGGGTATTATGTGGGGGGTGAAAAAACTACCTGTAGTTTTTCCTGAATCAGAGGAATTAAATGATGTATGTGATGAAGCGTGGGTTAACCCAGATAGAAAAGTGCTAATTTCAAAAAAGTTATTAGCATTATACCCTTTCCCGCCAGAGGTTAGGGCGCGCTGGGAAACACCCCCTAGGGTGGATAAGGCGCTCACACGCTTATCAAAACAAGTGGCGTTACCGTCTACTGATACGGCCGCCCTCAGGGATCCAGCTGATAGGAGACTGGAAACTACCCTAAAAAGTATATACACACATACTGGTGTTATACTGCGACCAGCCATCGCCTCAGCCTGGATGTGCAGTGCTGGGGTCGTCTGGTTGGATTCCCTGACTGAAAATATTGATACCCTGGATAGGGACAGTATTTTATTGACTATAGAGCAATTAAAGGATGCTTTCCTTTATATGCGAGATGCTCAGAGAGATATTTGCACTCTGGCATCGAGAGTAAATGCGATGTCCATATCTGCCAGAAGGAGTTTATGGACGCGACAGTGGTCAGGTGATGCGGATTCCAAACGACATATGGAAGTATTGCCGTATAAAGGGGAGGAATTATTTGGCGTCGGTCTATCGGATCTGGTGGCCACGGCAACTGCCGGAAAATCCACCTTTTTACCTCAGACCCCCTCCCAACAGAAAAAGACACCGTCTTTTCGGCCGCAGTCCTTTCGGTCCTATAAGAACAAGCGGACAAAAGGACAGTCATATCTGCCTCGGGGCAGAGGAAGGGGTAAGAGAGGGCAGCAAGCAGCCCCTGCCCAGGAACAGAAGCCCTCCCAGGGTTCTGCAAAGCCCTCAGCATGACGCTGGGGCCTTACAAGCGGACTCAGGAGCGGTGGGGGGTCGACTCAAGAATTTCAGCGCACAGTGGGCTTGCTCACAGGTGGACCCCTGGATTCTGCAGGTAGTATCTCAGGGTTACAGGTTGGAATTCGAGAAGTCTCCCCCTCGCCGGTTCCTAAAGTCTGCTTTGCCAACGTCTCCCTCAGACAGGGCGACGGTATTGGAAGCCATTCACAAGCTGTTTTCTCAGCAGGTGATAGTCAAGGTACCCCTCCTACAACAGGAAAAGGGGTATTACTCCACGCTATTTGTGGTACCGAAGCCGGACGGCTCGGTAAGACCTATTCTAAATCTGAAATCTTTGAACCTGTACATACAAAAATTCAAGTTCAAGATGGAGTCACTCAGAGCAGTGATAGCGAATCTGGAAGAAGGGGACTTTATGGTGTCCCTGGACATAAAGGATGCTTACCTGCATGTCCCAATTTGCCCTTCACATCAAGGGTACCTCAGGTTCGTGGTGCAAAACTGTCATTATCAGTTTCAGACGCTGCCGTTTGGATTGTCCACGGCACCTCGGGTCTTTACCAAGGTAATGGCCGAAATGATGATTCTTCTGCGAAGAAGAGGCGTATTAATTATCCCTTACTTGGACGATCTCCTGATAAGGGCAAGGTCCAGAGAACAGCTGGAGGACGGAGTAGCACTAACCCAACTAGTGCTGCAACAACACGGGTGGATTCTGAATTTTCCAAAATCTCAGTTGACCCCGACGACACGTCTGCTGTTCCTGGGAATGATTCTGGACACGGTTCAGAAAAAGGTGTTTCTTCCGGAGGAGAAAGCCAGGGAGTTATCCGAACTTGTCAGGAACCTCCTAAAACCAGGGAAAGTGTCTGTGCATCAATGCACAAGAGTCCTGGGAAAGATGGTGGCTTCTTACGAAGCGATTCCATTCGGCAGATTCCACGCACGAACTTTTCAGTGGGATCTGCTGGACAAATGGTCCGGATCACATCTGCAGATGCATCAGCGGATAACCTTATCGCCACGGACAAGGGTGTCTCTTCTGTGGTGGTTGCAGAGTGCTCATCTGTTAGAGGGCCGCAGATTCGGCATACAGGACTGGGTCCTGGTGACCACGGATGCCAGTCTGAGAGACTGGGGAGCGGTCACACAGGGAAGAAACTTCCAGGGAGTATGGTCAAGCCTGGAGATGTCTCTTCACATAAATATACTGGAGCTAAGAGCGATTTACAATGCTCTAAGTCTGGCAAAACCCCTGCTTCAGGGTCAGCCGGTGTTGATCCAGTCGGACAACATCACGGCAGTCGCCCACGTAAACAGACAGGGCGGCACAAGAAGCAGGACAGCAATGGCAGAAGCTGCAAGGATTCTTCGCTGGGCGGAAGATCATGTGATAGCACTGTCAGCAGTATTTATTCCGGGAGTGGACAACTGGGAAGCAGACTTCCTCAGCAGACACGATCTACACCCGGGAGAGTGGGGACTTCATCCAGAAGTCTTCCACATGATTGTGAACCGTTGGGAAAAACCAATGGTGGATATGATGGCGTCCCGCCTCAACAAAAAACTGGACAGGTATTGCGCCAGGTCAAGAGACCCTCAGGCAATAGCTGTGGACGCTCTGGTAACACCGTGGGTGTTCCAGTCAGTGTATGTGTTCCCTCCTCTGCCTCTCATACCAAAAGTACTGAGAATTATACGGCAAAAGGGAGTAAGAACGATACTAGTGGCTCCGGATTGGCCAAGAAGAACTTGGTACCCGGAACTTCAAGAGATGCTCACGGAGGATCCGTGGCCTCTACCTCTAAGACGGGACCTGCTTCAGCAGGGACCGTGTCTATTCCAAGACTTACCGCGGCTGCGTTTGACGGCATGGCGGTTGAACGCCGAATTCTAAGGGAAAAAGGCATTCCGGAAGAGGTCATTCCTACACTGGTAAAAGCCAGGAAGGAGGTGACTGCACAACATTATCACCGCATTTGGAGAAAATATGTTGCGTGGTGTGAGGCCAGGAAGGCCCCCATGGAGGAATTTCAACTGGGTCGATTCCTACATTTCCTGCAAACAGGATTGTCTATGGGCCTCAAATTGGGGTCCATTAAGGTTCAAATTTCGGCCCTGTCGATTTTCTTCCAGAAAGAATTGGCTTCAGTTCCTGAAGTCCAGACTTTTGTAAAAGGAGTACTACATATACAGCCCCCGGTTGTGCCCCCAGTGGCACCGTGGGATCTTAATGTAGTCTTGGATTTTCTCAAATCCCATTGGTTTGAGCCGCTCAAATCGGTGGAGTTGAAGTATCTTACATGGAAAGTAACCATGCTACTGGCCCTGGCTTCAGCCAGGAGAGTATCAGAATTGGCGGCTTTATCATATAAGAGCCCATATCTGATTTTCCATACGGACAGGGCAGAACTGCGGACGCGTCCTCATTTTCTGCCTAAGGTGGTGTCAGCGTTTCACCTGAACCAGCCTATTGTGGTGCCTGCGGCTACTAACGATTTGGAGGATTCCAAGTTGTTGGACGTGGTCCGGGCATTGAAAATATATATTTCAAGAACGGCGGGAGTCAGAAAGTCTGACTCACTGTTTATATTGTATGCACCCAACAAGATGGGTGCTCCTGCTTCTAAGCAGACGATTGCTCGTTGGATTTGTAGCACAATTCAACTTGCACATTCTGTGGCAGGCTTGCCACAACCTAAATCTGTCAAAGCCCATTCCACAAGGAAAGTGGGCTCATCCTGGGCGGCTGCCCGGGGGGTCTCGGCATTACAACTCTGCCGAGCTGCTACTTGGTCAGGGGCAAACACGTTTGCAAAATTCTACAAATTTGATACCCTGGCTGAGGAGGACCTTGAGTTCTCTCATTCGGTGCTGCAGAGTCATCCGCACTCTCCCGCCCGTTTGGGAGCTTTGGTATAATCCCCATGGTCCTGACGGAGTCCCCAGCATCCACTTAGGACGTTAGAGAAAATAAGAATTTACTTACCGATAATTCTATTTCTCGTAGTCCGTAGTGGATGCTGGGCGCCCATCCCAAGTGCGGATTGTCTGCAATACCTGTACATAGTTATTGTTACAAACAAATTCGGGTTGTTATTGTTGTGAGCCGTCTGTTCAGAGGCTCCTACGTTTGTCATACTGTTAACTGGGTTCAGATCACAAGTTATACGGTGTGATTGGTGTGGCTGGTATGAGTCTTACCCGGGATTCAATATCCTTCCTTATTGTGTACGCTCGTCCGGGCACAGTATCCTAACTGAGGCTTGGAGGAGGGTCATAGGGGGAGGAGCCAGTACACACCACCTAATCCTAAAGCTTTATTTTTGTGCCCTGTCTCCTGCGGAGCCGCTATTCCCCATGGTCCTGACGGAGTCCCCAGCATCCACTACGGACTACGAGAAATAGAATTATCGGTAAGTAAATTCTTATTTTTTGTGTTACATTTTAACATTGTAATGGAAGGTACGTACACTTTGATACCAAGCACATGGAAGGGAATACATATGTATTACCGGCATACAGGATGCCGGCTGTCAGTATACCAACAGCGAAATCCCAACAGCGAGTCCTCTCATGGGCTCGCTACCCTAGCCATGCATCAGGCCCGGTGGCTCGCTTCGCTGGCCACAGGTTATATTCACACGCGGTTGATAACGTGGACCCACCAGCCAAGTGGGAATAACTGTCGCTGGTTGGGATTTTGGAGCATCTGTATTTCCCCGGCTGTCGGGATTCTGGCATAGGATCCCTGCGTTCAGGAGACCTGACAGTCGGTATTTTAACTACATCCCCATGGGAGGAGGATTCCATTTAATCATTCTGGCAGAATCTCACAAGTGCATACGGATGGAAAACCTTGCATGTTTTTGCTTGTACTTCAGGGTATAACCCACATTATATTAGCTTGCAAAGTCCCACTGAAATCTTGCAGCTAGCTGAATGCACTGGAATTATTTCAAGCAGGAATGCAGCATGTTTCAAGCATCCATTACAGTTGCCTGATGTTGTTGCTATGAATGTAACTGTATGCCTTTTAAAATTTAAATGGTTTTCCACTTTAAATAACCTTTTTATTAAATCTAAACAGTCCCCATTCCCACATTCTATCTACCAATCACATTCAGCCCTATAGGCTATTTGATTCTTTTATCAGCAGGAGAGATCCCCTATAGCAGCTATGATCTAATTGTGATCCTTGGGACCCCACTAAATAAACAGAACTGTTTGGTATTTCAGTAGAGAGACCACTATTACATACCTCCCAACATGACCCTCTCCAGGAGGGACACAATGCTCTGCTTCTGGACTTTTCTTTTAATTTATGATCGCTGGCACCTGTGTTGAACAGGTTAATGGATAAGAAAGGTGTCTCAGCACAGGTGATGGCAATCATACATTAAGAGGGAAGTCCAAGAGCAGAGCATTCTGTCCCTCCTGGAGAGGGCCATGTTGGGAGGTATGCTATTACTTGGAAGGGAGAGGATTTTGTACAGGGTTTATTTAAAATGAAAATCCCCTTTAATAGAACTCCACCCTTTATCAGCAGGTGTGCTCTCATAAGTTCTCATCTAAATGCACAAGATACCATTCTACGGTCTACCTGCAAGGAGAGAGGTACTATAGGTTGATACTATGTAATAACTAAATGTGATGAATTAGTAGTTCCAATAATCTTGTGGCCAGATTGTGTTGGCATGTTATTGATACATTGGTGTAAAGAGTTAATGTTTGGGTTAGAATTCAAACACATTTTCTGCCTTTTGAAAGTTTTTGTTTTTAAAACATGGACTGTGAGAAGCTAATATTTTACCATAAGAATGTGTTATGCTTGTGTTTTGTTTAATACTTTGTATGCCATGTGTAGGAATGTATAAAGTGATGCAGGGCATAAACCTTGTATGGGATGGGGAAGAAATGGACGTGGTTCAGCTTTTCTTTGTGTGTTGGTGCAAGTCTTCAATTTGCTGCTTATCCAATAGGCAAAGGAAACAAATTGGAACAGCCATGTGGATGTGAGCATATGCCCCAGTTGCAGCTGATTAATTGGCATGTTATTTTTAGGGGATGAATTTTTGGGGTTTATTTTGTTTTTGTTTTACATTTTAAGTATGCAATCCATGTTTTGTTGATCAATTTTGCTGATAATTATTGTGAGTCGACAAGGGATGGGGGAGATTTACCCAAACTTGAAAGTTAAGATGTTGCCCATAGCAACCTATCAGCTTCTGTCATTTATCTAGCAAAGTCTGTAAAATGACAATTAGAAGTGGTTTGTGTGCTATGGGCAACGTCTCCACTTCGTCTCTCTTAAAGGTTTTCTTCAACTCTCCCCCATTTAGAGAACTGCAATAAGATGAATGCATGGAATGTCCGTCTTTGTTCAGGCATGATCCTAGCCTATGGGGGCTGCTGTGGTGCTGACGGGAATAAACTTCTGTGCATGAGTTACACATTACAGTTTCAGCTGCAAATTTGAGGCGATCTGTGCAGAATATAGATTGTAAGCAGCATTGGGGCAGGGACTGATGGCCATAGTGAAGCTTACGATCTATGGGGGAGAAGTGATAAAGTGGATGGTGATAATGCACCAGCCAGTCAGCTCCTAACTGTCATTTTTCAAACACAGCCTGTAACATGGCAGTTAGGAGCTGATTGGCTAGTTCATTATCACCTTCCACCTCTATAACTTCTCTAGGCTTAATACTTCTGCCCCTGTATTCAGGGCCGGATTAACAATGGGGCGGATGGAGCTGCAGCTCCAGGCCCCCCATCAAAATAGGCCCATAGCTTCAGCTGTGCTGCTGCAGACAGGAAAAAATGTTTTCCTGCTACAGCAGCCTGCTACTGCCCGTCCGCGGTCCTCCTACACCCAGGTTGTGATCCCCCCTCCAGTAGCACCGCCAAACTAAACACGGCCGCCGGCGTAATCTTGACACATATGGTGCCGCAGCGGAAAGGCTTCACTAGCCCCCCTCCCTGCACCCCATCCGCTTACAGGAGGCGCAGCCGCGGAGGGAGGGAGTGATGGGAAACGAGTGACGGCGCAAATGGGCTGCCCATCCCGACCAGTGACCACTACCTTCTGTAACCTGTCCTGAAAGAAACAGTAACAGCAGACAGGAAACAAGTACTTGAAATCAGCCGGAGCCTGGGAAACTGACTGATCCCTCTGAGGTGACGGCAAGCCGCAGCAGCAAGCGGTCAGTGCTACTATTTCAAATCTGCCGCGGACCGGCGGCCAATCAGGAGATGCCGCGGCAGATTTGAAATAGTACAGTGTCCGGCTCCCTTCCCTGGGCCCTGTCAAAAGTGCGGCTACAAGGTTCGGCTCTCCGCATGCGGCCTGATTACGCCAGGGCTCCGGATCTCGCCCCCCTGACAGCTCCGCTGTCCATCTCCGGCTTTCGACTGATGACAACCCGGGTGGCCAGCTCACGCTCCACAGCTGCCCGGCTCCCGCATGCTGATACCCCGGCTACCCGGCAACTGGTAAGCAGTGGGGTACTCATGGAGCGTCAGGGTGGGGACAGTGTGTGTATATGTGTGTATATATATATATATATATATATATATATATATATAATTTCTCTGACGTCCTAGTGGATGCTGGGAACTCCGTAAGGACCATGGGGAATAGCGGCTCCGCAGGAGACAGGGCACATCTAAAGAAAGCTTTAGGATCACCTGGTGTGCACTGGCTCCTCCCCCTATGACCCTCCTCCAAGCCTCAGTTAGATTTTCTGTGCCCGACGAGAAGGGTGCACACTAGGGGCTCTCCTGAGCTCTTTGTGAAAGTTTTAGTTTAGGTTTATTATTTTCAGTGAGACCTGCTGGCAACAGGCTCACTGCATCGAGGGACTAAGGGGAGAAGAAGCGAACTCACCTGCGTGCAGAGTGGATTGGGCTTCTTAGGCTACTGGACATTAGCTCCAGAGGGACGATCACAGGTTCAGCCTGGATGGGTCACCGGAGCCGTGCCGCCGGCCCCCTTACAGAGCCAGAAGAGCGAAGAGGTCCGGAAAAATCGGCGGCAGAAGACTTTCCTGTCTTCAGATAAAGGTAGGTGCACAGCACCGCAGCTGTGCGCCATTGCTCTCAGCACACTTCACACTCCGGTCACTGAGGGTGCAGGGCGCTGGGGGGGCAGCTCCCTGAGACGCAATAAATCGTTAGAAAACCTTTTATGGCTAAAATAAATGCATCACATATAACTCCTGGGCTATATGGATGCATTTAACCCCTGCCAAAACATACAAGAAAACGGATGATAGGCTCCGCCCCTTTCTTGGCGTCCTTATCTCCTCAGCACACTGGCGCCATTTTCCCTCACAGCTCAGTTGGAGGGAAGCTCCCTGGCTCTCCCCTGCAGTCACTACACTACAGAAAGGGGTTAAAAAAGAGAGGGGGGCACAAATTAGGCGCAGTATAAACAATACAGCAGCTATAAAAGGGAAAAACACTTATATAAGGTTATCCCTGTATATATATAGCGCTCTGGTGTGTGCTGGCAAACTCTCCCTCTGTCTCCCCAAAGGGCTAGTGGGGTCCTGTCCTCTATCAGAGCATTCCCTGTGTGTGTGCTGTGTGTCGGTACGTTTGTGTCGACATGTATGAGGAGAAAAATGAGGAGGAGACGGAGTAGAGTGTCTGTAATAGTGTTGTCACCCCCTGGGGGGTCGACACCTGAGTGGATGTACTGTGGAAATTGCGTGACAGTGTCAGCTTTGTATAAAAGACAGTGGTTGACATGAGACAGCCGGCTACTCAGCTTGTGCATGTCCAGACGTCTCATATAGGGGCTCTAAAGCGCCCGTTACCTCAGATACAGACGCCGACGCGGATACTGACTCCTGTGTCGACGGTGAAGAGACAACCGTGATTTCCAAATAGGGCCACACATTGCATGATTGAGGCAATGAAAAAAGTTTACACTTTTCTGATAATATGAATACCACCAAAAAAAAAAAAAAGGGGTATTATGTTGGTGAGGAAAAACTTCCTGTAGTTTTCCGGAATCTGAGAAATAAAATGCGTGGGTTTCCCCCCGATAACATTTGATCATTTCTAAAAAGTTATTGGCAGTATACCTTTTCCCGCCAGAGGTAAGGGTGCGTTGGGAAACACCTCCTAGGGGGGATAAGGCGCTCACACGCTTGTAAGAACAAGGGCTCTACCCTCTCTTGAGATGGCCGCCCTTAAGGATCCTGCTGATAGAAAGCAGGAGGGTATCCTAAAATGTATTTACACACATACTGGTGTTCTACTGCGACCAGCAATCGCCTCAGCCTGGATGTGCAGTGCTGGGTTGGCGTGGTCGGATTCCCTGACTGGAAATATGATATCCTAGATAAGGACAGTATATTATTGCCTATAGAGCAATTAAAAGATGCATTTCTATATATGCATGATGCACAGCGGAATATTTGCCGACTGGCATCAAGTATAAGTGCGTTGTCCAATTATACCAGTAAAGTGGTCAGGTGATGCGGATTCCAAACGGCATTTGGAAGTATTGCCTTAAAAGAGGGGATGTACCCCAGGTCGCCTCTCAAAATAAGACACCGTATTATCAGGCGCAGGCCTGTTTGGCAAGCGGACAAAAGGGTTCCTCTTTTCTGCTCGTGACAGAGGGAGAGGAAAATGGCTGCAGAGATCAACCAGTTCCAAGGAACAGAAACTCTTTTCCGCCTCTGCCAAGCCCTCAGTATGACGCTAGGGCTTTACAAGTTCAGGCACGGTGGGGTCCCGTTCTCAATGAATTTCAGTGCGCAGTGGGCTCACTCGCAAGTAGACCCCTGGATCCTTCTGGTAATATTTCAGGGGTACAAATTGGAATTCGAGACGTATCACCCTCGCCGTTTCCAAAGGTCTGTTTTACCGACGTCTCCCGCTGACAGGGAGGCAGTTTTGGAAACCATTCACAAGCTGTATTCCCAGCAGGTGATAATCAAGGTACCCCTCCTGCAACAGGGAACGGGGTATTATTCCACACTATTGTGGTACCGAAGCCAGACGGCTCGGTGAGACCGATTTTAAAATCTAAAATCTAAAATCTTTGAACACTTGCATACAGAGGTTCAAATTCAAAATTGAGTCACTCATAGCAGTGATTGCAAACCTGGAAGAAGGGGACTACATGATGTCTCGGGACATCAAGGATGCTTACCTTCATGTCAAAATTTACCCTTCTCACCAAGGGTATTTCAGGTTATGGTACAGAACTGTCACTATCAGTTCGGACGCTGCCGTAGGGATGGTCCACGGCACCCCGGGTCTTTACTGAAGTAATGACCGTAATGATGATATTCCTTCGAAGGAAGGGAATTTTAGTTATCCGTTACTTGGACGATTCCCTGATAAGGGTAAGATCCAGGGAACAGTTGGAGATCGGTGTAGCACTATATCAGGTAGTGTTGCGGCAGCACGATTGGATTCTCAATATTCCAAAATTGCAGCTGGTTCCGACGACTTGTCTTCTGTTCCTAGGGATGATCCTGGACACAGTCCAGAAAGAAGGTGTTTCTCCCGGAGGAGAAAGCCAGGGAGTTATCTGAGCTAGTCAGGAACCTCCTAAAACCGAACCAAGTCTCAGTGCATCAATGCACAAGGGTTCTGGGTAAAAATGGTGGCTTTCTACGAAGCAATCCCATTCGGCAGATTCCACGCAAGACTTTCCAGTGGAACCTACTGGACAAATGGTCCGGGTCGCATCTTCAGATGCTTCAGCGGATAACCCTGTCACCGGGGACAAGGGTATCCCTCCTGTGGTGGTTGCAGAGTGCTCATCTTCTAGAGGGCCGCAGATTCGGCATTCGGGACTGGGTCCTGGTGGCCACGGATGCCAGCCTGCGAGGCTGGGGAGCAGTCACACAGGGAAGGAATTTCCAGGGCTTATGGTCAAGCCTGGAGACATCTCTTCATTAAAACATTCTGGAACTAAGGGCCATTTACAATGCCCTAAGTCAAGCGAAACCCCTGCTTCAGGGTCAGGCGGTATTGATCCAATCGGACAACATCACGTCAGTCGCCCACGTAAACAGACAGGGCGGCACGGGAAGCAGGGGGGCAATGGCAGAAGCTGCAAGGATTCTTCGCTGGGCGGAAGATCATGTGATAGCACTGTCAGCAGTGTTCATTCCGGGAGTGGACAACTGGGAAGCAGACTTCCTCAGCAGACACGACCTTCACCCGGGAGAGTGGGGACTTCACCCAGAAGTCTTCCACCTGATTGTAAACCGTTGGGAAAAACCAAAGGTGGACATAATGGCGTCCCGTCTAAACAAAAAACTAGACAGATATTGCGCCAGGTCAGGGGACCCTCAGGCAATAGCGGTGGACGCTCTGGTGACACCGTGGGTGTACCAGTCAGTGTATGTGTTCCCTCCTCTGCCTCTCATACCAAAAGTACTGAGAATCATAAGAAGGAGAGGAGTAAGAACTATACTCGTGGTTCCGGATTGGCCAAGAAGGACTTGGTATCCGGAACTTCAAGAGATGCTCACGGACGAACCGTGGCCTCTACCTCTAAGAAAGGACCTGCTCCAGCAGGGGCCTTGTCTGTTCCAAGACTTACCGCGGCTGCGTTTGACGGCTTGGCGGTTGAACGCCGGATCCTGAAGGAAAAAGGCATTCCAGATGAAGTCATCCCTACCCTGGTCAAGGCCAGGAAGGACGTAACCGCAAAACATTATCACCGCATTGGCGAAAATATGTTGCGTGGTGGGAGGCCAAGAAGGCCCTACAGAGGAATTTCAACTGGGTCGTTTCCTCCATTTCCTGCAAACAGGACTGTCTATGGGCCTAAAATTAGGGTCCATTAAGGTTCAAATTTCGGCCCTGTCGATTTTCTTCCAAAAGGAACTGGCTTCAGTGCCTGAAGTTCAGACATTTGTAAAAGGGGTACTGCATATACAGCCTCCTTTTGTGCCTCCAGTGGCACCTTGGGATCTCAATGTTGTGTTGAGTTTCCTAAAGTCACATTGGTTTGAACCACTCACCACTGTGGACTTAAAATATCTCACATGGAAGGTGACGATGCTGTTAGCCCTGGCTTCAGCCAGGCGTGTGTCAGAACTGGCGGCTTTATCATATAAAAGCCCTTATTTAATATTTCATTCTGACAGGGCAGAATTGAGGACTTGTCCTCAATTTCTACCTAAGGTGGTTTCTGCATTTCACATGAAGCAACCTATTGTGGTACCTGCGGCTACTAAGGACTTGGAGGATTCCAAGTTGCTTAACGTGGTCAGGGCCCTGAAAATATGTTTCCAGGACGGCTGGAGTCAGAAATTCTGACTCGCTGTTTATCCGGTATGCACCCAACAAACTGGGTGCTCCTGCTTCTAAGCAGACGATTGCTCGTTGGATTTGTAGTACAATTCAGCTTGCACATTCTGTGGCAGGCCTGCCACAGCCAAAAATCTTAAAATGCCCACTCCACAAGGAAGGTGGGCTCATCTTGGGCAGCTGCCCGAGGGGTCTCGGCTTTACAACTTTGCCGAGCAGTTACTTGGTCAGGAGCAAATACGTTTGTAAACTTCTACAAATTTGTTACCCTGGCTGAGGAGGACCTGGAGTTCTCTCATTCGGTGCTGCAGAGTCATCCGCGCACTCCCGGCCGTTTGGGAGCTTTGGTATAATCCCCATGGTCCTTACGGAGTTCCCAGCATCCACTAGGACGTCAGAGAAAATAAGAATTTACTTACCGATAATTCTATTTCTCGTAGTCCGTAGTGGATGCTGGGCGCCCATCCCAAGTGCGGATTGTCTGCAGTACTGGTACATAATTATTGTTACCAAAAAATTCGGGTTATTGTTGTAGTGAGCCATCTTTTATAGAGGCTTCTCTATTATCATGCTGTTAACTGGGTTCAGATCACAAGTTGTACAGTGTGATTGGTGTGGCTGGTATGAGTCTTACCCGGGATTCAAAATCCTTCCTTATTGTGTACGCTCGTCCGGGCACAGTATCCTAACTGAGGCTTGGAGGAGGGTCATAGGGGGAGGAGCCAGTGCACACCAGGTGATCCTAAAGCTTTCTTTAGATGTGCCCTGTCTCCTGCGGAGCCGCTATTCCCCATGGTCCTTACGGAGTTCCCAGCATCCACTACGGACTACGAGAAATAGAATTATCGGTAAGTAAATTCTTAGATATATATATATATATATATATATATATATATATATATATATATATATGTGTGTGTGTGTGTGTATATATATATATATATATATATATATATATATATATATATATATATATCTGTGTGTGTATCTACTGTATGTGGCTGTGAGTATGTAGATATGTGTCATAATGTGAATTTTGGCTCTTACCGCGTGCTCTAATGTGAATTTCGGCTCCTACCGCGTGCTCTAATGTGAATTTTGGCTTCTACCGTGTGCTCTAATGTGAATTTTGGCTCATACTGTGAGCTATAATGTGAATTTCGGCTCATTCTGTGTGCTATAATGTGAAATTCGGCTCATACTGTGTGGTATAATGTGATTTTTGGCTCATACTGTGAGCTATAATGTGAATTTCGGCTCATACTGTGTGGTATAATGTGAAAGGGGCACCAGTACTAGATAGTATAAGGGGTCCTACTATTGTTGTGCAAAATGTGTATAACAGTATTTTGGATGAGACGCACTGTGTCCTTGAACATAGTTGGGGAAATCCAAATGGTCCTTGGGTGCCCTACAGCTATTCACCTGTAATGCAAGCGAGTATCGCAGACGCCCATTACTTATCACACCCAAAAGCACTGGGTTTAGCTACGTAAATCGCTAAACCCATATAAACTATTCGACATGCTGATGAAATGGCAATTTTTTGCAGAAGCTGTGAGCAGAAATCATGCAGTCATGCCCTATCAGCAAAACAATTTATTAGTTCTGTTGGGCGCTCAAAAAACTTGAATCCCCCCCCCCCCCCCCCCCTCTCCCCCACAGTGACACTCTTCTGTCTGTCTTCTCTATATCTACCTTTCTTGATAGATACATCTTTATATTTTTCAAACTTACACACACACACACACACACACACACACACACACACACACACACACACACACACTCTCTCTCTCTCTACACAACTGGTGACATACCTGTATCAGTAGCCTCCCACTACCCTCCCCACGCCATGCTGGTCACACACCGCTCTGCGCTCCCGGGGACAACTTTATTGTGCATGCACGAATCACGGGAAAATGGCCACGGCTGCCACTTTCTGAGTGATATTTGAAGCTCTGCAGCTGGAGTCGGACCGACGGAGCGGTGAGTATAATCAAATGGGTGCAGTGTGTGGGTCCCCGTGGACCCAGTGTCCCATATGCACCGCACACCTTGCACCCATTATAGATACACCAGCGCCCCCGCCCCTGCAACAGCACACAATAGGCCCTTCATAAATTTCAGCTCCAGGCCCATGAGTACCTTAATCTGGCACTGCCTGTATTCCCTATCACATGTACATGCACACAGTCACATAAGGGTTTGTTGGGAGCCAATTAACCTGCCAGTATATGTGTGTGTGCAGTGGCGTAAGTTCGTTCCAGGTGCCCGGAGGCAAGATAAATGTTGGTGCCCCCCCTTCACATGCCGACAAATAAAATAAAACAAATTTGAACCTGATTTACGGTTATGCAGGCAACAAATACAAGTAAGCATAGATTACTGTGAAAGCACAGATTATCGTTCCTATCGTAGTCCATGTGGATCGTTAAGTAAGAAAAAGTTCAAAAAAAAAAAAAGAAAATGTGAAAAACTCATGTCGACCTTTTGACCTGTCGACCTAGCACATGTTGACCTAGAAACCCTATCGACCTTCCAACCCTGTCGACCTAAACATTGTCGACCCTAATGATTTACACCGGGTTTTTCCAAATTATGCATGTACAGTAGCACAGACAGAATATAAATGTCCCACTTAATTCCTGGCTGCTGGTACTATAGCAGTCTGATAGTTTTCAGTAACAAAAATTTTGATGGCAGATAACCACTTGGCCCATCTAGCCTGCCTATGTACACACACACTTGGGTTCATTTTTGTTGAGTGACAATTAACCTACCAGTATATTTTTTGATTGTGGGAGAGAAAACCCACACAAGCACGGGGATAATATACAAACTCCACACAGTTAGGCCCATGGTGAGAATCAAACCCACGACCTCAGTGCTGCAAGGGAGTAATGTTATCCATTACACCGTCCATACTGCCCATTACAACATCCATACAGTCTGTAACTTACGATTTTAAAGTGGAAGTTCCATATAGACAAATTACATCACAGTAACACCCAGCCAGCGCTCTGCCTACAGGCAAGTAGAATGGACTTGAAGATATACAAATAAGTGGCCAGTCTGGCATTGAGAGGTCAAGCAAATAGGAGATCAACACAAAGAGCAATGTGCAGTGGAAGGGGACTGAGAATTGGGGACAGTGTGAAATGTTCACACACTAGCCATGGTCTAAGCTGTGTTTACTGTCTGGGAGCCGCATTTAACTATGATTTTTTACACACACACACACACACACACACACACACACACACACACACACACGTCGAAGTGGGGCGGTATGGTATACCGCCACTTCTTCCACTGACCCGGAAATGAGCCTAGAAAGTACATTCCTCTACTGATAGAGATAAATATATATCTCTATCTCAAAAAAATAAAGGGAACACTAAAATAACACATCCTAAATCTGAATGAATGAAATATTCTTATTAAATACATTGTTCTTTGCATAGTTGAATGTGCTGACCACAAAATCACACAAAAATTATCAATGGAAATCAAATTTATTAACCCATGGAGGTCTGGATTTGGAGTCACCCTCAAAATTAAAGTGGAAAAACACACTACAGGCTGATCCAACTTTGATGTAATGTCCTTTAAAACAAGTCAAAATGAGGCTCAGTAGTGTGTGTGGCCTCCATTCCAACAAATGGGGTGCACATTTAGTTGATGATGCATGGGGGGGGGAGAGAATGTGAATGCTAATATATGTATCTGCATCACCTGTCGACTATGTATGTCACTACCTGAAGGTTGTAGAGATGAAGATAAGAAACATATCACAAATACATTCTCATAATAATGTGTGCAATTGTCCTTGGGTGTTGGTTGAAGTCTTGTCCGGATGGGTGTATCCTTGCTGTGGGTGGTAATCAAAGTCTTTCAAGTGTCCATAAAAAAGTCTTTAAACGTCTTTCAAGTGTCCATCAAAGTCTGTAGAAATGTCCATCAAAGTCTTCTTCCGAATAGATGTATTTTTGCTTGGGAGAAAAAACAAAGGAGAAACGGGTGAAAGAAACGGACTGTGGAATCACGTCTTATCACAACATTGTCTCAATTGAAGGGTCAAAAATTAAATCGGTTTGTGTAACAATGCCCCCACTCCTCAAACTCATCACTTTGGTACTACGCTTGCACTGCATTAAAATCCGAACACATCTAAATATCAAACCAATCATTACGACGACTCCCAGGATACAAAGGAGAAACTTTCCTACATTCACAATAACATTTTGAGCCCATTCTCCTAAACCAGAGAACCAATTGCGTGGGTTCAACCATGAGACCCAGCCGGTCAGTTCATTAATCACAGCAGTAAGGGTAAGGTTGTGTCTCCTTCGGAACTCCCATTTCAATTGCAAGATATCGTCCATCTTTTGATCTATGACCTCGGTTGGGTCATCAGTGCTGTTTGTAATATACGTGCAGCACTTCACACCATACTGAGTTGCTAGGGTGACACAATACCCGCCTGTCACCGCTGTGATGTAACTGAGAACCATCCTGTGCTGGATCAGTTCCGTTTTGTAAGCTTGTAATTCCCTCCCAGTATACCTGAAGGTGTCATCATACATCTCGGTGATATTGTCTATCATGTTCGCTAGCGCATGAATATACCTAAAATGTATAATTCCTCTGGCAGTACGGGTGATATCTAACGCGAGTAGGAATTGAATCCCGGTGGATTCATGGATCAAATCCGAGGCTGCGTGCTCTGTCCTATCTATAAGGTGTCTCTTAACGATGTGTTCATAGTGAGTGTAAGGAGCTTGAGCATTGCTGTGAACTAGAGATGAGCGGGTTCGGTTTCTCTGAAACCGAACCCGCACGAACTTCATGTTTTTTTCACGGGTCCGAGCAGACTCGGATCCTCCCGCCTTGCTCGGTTAACCCGAGCGCGCCCGAACGTCATCATGACGCTGTCGGATTCTCGCGAGACTCGGATTCTATATAAGGAGCCGCGCGTCGCCGCCATTTTCACACGTGCATTGAGATTGATAGGGAGAGGACGTGGCTGGCGTCCTCTCCATTAGAAATTAGATTAGAAGAGAGAGAGAGATTGTGCAGAGTCAGACAGAGTTTACCACAGTGACCAGTGCAGTTGTTGTTAGTTAACTTTTATTTATTTTAATATAATATATCCGTTCTCTGCTATATCCGTTCTCTGCCTGGAAAAAAACGATACACAGCAGCAGCCAGTCACACAGTGTGACTCAGTCTGTGTGCACTCAGCTCAGCCCAGTGTGCTGCACATCAATGTATAAAAGGCAAAGCTTATAATAATTGTGGGGGAGACTGGGGAGCACTGCAGGTTGTTATAGCAGGAGCCCCCAGGAGTACATAATATTATATTAATTTAAAATTAAACAGTGCACACTTTTGCTGCAGGAGTGCCACTGCCAGTGTGACTAGTGGTGACCAGTGCCTGACCACCAGTATAGTAGTATATTGTTGTATGTATTGTATACTATCTCTTTATCAACCAGTCTATATTAGCAGCAGACACAGTACAGTGCGGTAGTTCACGGCTGTGGCTACCTCTGTGTCGGCAGTCGGAACTCGGCAGGCAGTCCGTCCATCCATAATTGTATTACAATATATACCACCTAACCGTGGTATTTTTTTTTCTTTCTTTATACCGTCGTCATAGTGTCATACTAGTTGTTACGAGTATACTACTATCTCTTTATCAACCAGTGTACAGTGCGGTAGTTCACGGCTGTGGCTACCTCTGTGTCGGCAGGCAGTCCGTCCATCCATAATTGTATTATTATTATAATATATACCACCTAACCGTGGTATTTTTTTTTTCTTTCTTTATACCGTCGTCATAGTGTCATACTAGTTGTTACGAGTATACTACTATCTCTTTATCAACCAGTGTACAGTGCAGTAGTTCACGGCTGTGGCTACCTCTGTGTCGGCAGTCGGCAGGCAGTCCGTCCATCCATAATTGTATTATTATTATAATATATACCACATAACCGTGGTTTTTTTATACCACCTAACCGTGGCAGTCCGTCCATAATTGTATACTAGTATCCAATCCATCCATCTCCATTGTTTACCTGAGGTGCCTTTTAGTTCTGCCTATAAAATATGGAGAACAAAAAAGTTGAGGTTCCAAAATTAGGGAAAGATCAAGATCCACTTCCACCTCGTGCTGAAGCTGCTGCCACTAGTCATGGCCGAGACGATGAAATGCCAGCAACGTCGTCTGCCAAGGCCGATGCCCAATGTCATAGTACAGAGCATGTCAAATCCAAAACACCAAATATCAGAAAAAAAAGGACTCCAAAACCTAAACTAAAATTGTCGGAGGAGAAGCGTAAACTTGCCAATATGCCATTTACCACACGGAGTGGCAAGGAACGGCTGAGGCCCTGGCCTATGTTCATGGCTAGTGGTTCAGCTTCACATGAGGATGGAAGCACTCAGCCTCTCGCTAGAAAAATGAAACGACTCAAGCTGGCAAAAGCACAGCAAAGAACTGTGCGTTCTTCGAAATCCCAAATCCACAAGGAGAGTCCAATTGTGTTGGTTGCGATGCCTGACCTTCCCAACACTGGATGTGAAGAGCATGCGCCTTCCACCATTTGCACGCCCCCTGCAAGTGCTGGAAGGAGCACCCGCAGTCCAGTTCCTGATAGTGAGATTGAAGATGTCGGTGTTGAAGTCCACCAGGATGAGGAGGATATGGGTGTTGCTGGCGCTGGGGAGGAAATTGACAAGGAGGATTCTGATGGTGAGGTGGTTTGTTTAAGTCAGGCACCCGGGGAGACACCTGTTGTCCGTGGGACGAATATGGCCGTTGACATGCCAGGTGAAAATACCAAAAAAATCAGCTCTTCGGTGTGGAGGTATTTCACCAGAAATGCGGACAACAGGTGTCAAGCCGTGTGTTCCCTTTGTCAAGCTGTAATAAGTAGGGGTAAGGACGTTAACCACCTCGGAACATCCTCCCTTATACGTCACCTGCAGCGCATTCATAATAAGTCAGTGACAAGTTCAAAAACTTTGGGTGACAGCGGAAGCACTCCACTGACCAGTAAATCCCTTCCTCTTGTAACCAAGCTCACGCAAACCACCCCACCAACTCCCTCAGTGTCAATTTCCTCCTTCCCCAGGAATGCCAATAGTCCTGCAGGCCATGTCACTGGCAATTCTGACGATTCCTCTCCTGCCTGGGATTCCTCCGATGCATCCTTGCGTGTAACGCCTACTGCTGCTGGCGCTGCTGTTGTTGCTGCTGGGAGTCGATGGTCATCCCAGAGAGGAAGTCGTAAGACCACTTTTACTACTTCCACCAAGCAATTGACTGTCCAACAGTCATTTGCGAGGAAGATTAAATATCACAGCAGTCATCCTACTGCAAAGCGGATAACTGAGGCCTTGACATCCTGGGTGGTGAGAAACGTGGTTCCGGTATCCATCATTACTGCAGAGCCAACTAAAGACTTGTTGGAGGTACTGTGTCCCCGGTACCAAATACCATCTAGGTTCCATTTCTCTAGGGTTGCGATACCGAAAATGTACACAGACCTCAGAAAAAGAGTCACCAGTGTCCTAAAAAATGCAGCTGTACCCAATGTCCACTTAACCACGGACATGTGGACAAGTGGAGCAGGGCAGGGTCAGGACTATATGACTGTGACAGCCCACTGGGTAGATGTATGGACTCCCGCCGCAAGAACAGCAGCGGCGGCACCAGTAGCAGCATCTCGCAAACGCCAACTCGTTCCTAGGCAGGCTACGCTTTGTATCACCGGTTTCCAGAATACGCACACAGCTGAAAACCTCTTACGGCAACTGAGGAAGATCATCGCGGAATGGCTTACCCCAATTGGACTCTCCTGTGGATTTGTGGCATCGGACAACGCCAGCAATATTGTGCGTGCATTACATCTGGGCAAATTCCAGCACGTCCCATGTTTTGCACATACCTTGAATTTGGTGGTGCAGAATTTTTAAAAAAACGACAGGGGCGTGCAAGAGATGCTGTCGGTGGCCAGAAAAATTGCGGGACACTTTCGGCGTACAGGCAGCACGTACAGAAGACTGGAGCACCACCAAAAACGCCTGAACCTGCCCTGCCATCATCTGAAGCAGGAGGTGGTAACGAGGTGGAATTCAACCCTCTATATGCTTCAGAGGTTGGAGGAGCAGCAAAAGGCCATTCAAGCCTATACAACTGACCACGATATAGGAGGTGGAATGCACCTGTCTCAAGCGCAGTGGAGAATGATTTCAACGTTGTGCAAGGTTCTGCAACCTTTTGAACTTGCCACACGTGAAGTCAGTTCAGACACTGCCAGCCTGAGTCAGGTCATTCCCCTCATCAGGCTTTTGCAGAAGAAGCTGGAGACATTGAAGGAGGAGCTAAGACAGAGCGATTCCGCTAGGCATGTGGGACTTGTGGATGGAGCCCTTAATTCGCTTAACAAGGATTCACGGGTGGTCAATCTGTTGAAATCAGAGCACTACATTTTGGCCACCGTGCTCGATCCTAGATTTAAAACCTACCTTGGATCTCTCTTTCCGGCGCACACAAGTCTGCTGGGTTTCAAAGACCTGCTGGTGAGAAAATTGTCAAGTCAAGCGGAACGCGACCTGTCAACATCTCCTCCTTCACATTCTCCCGCAACTGGGGCTGCGAGGAAAAGGCTCAGAATTCCGAGCCCACCCGCTGGCGGTGATGCAGGGCAGTCTGGAGCGACTGCTGATGCTGACATCTGGTCCGGACTGAAGGACCTGACAACCATTACGGACATGTCGTCTACTGTCACTGCATATGATTCTATCACCATTGATAGAATGGTGGAGGATTATATGAGTGACCGCATCCAAGTAGGCACGTCACACAGTCCGTACTTATACTGGCAGGAAAAAGAGGCAATTTGGAGGCCCTTGCACAAACTGGCTTTATTCTACCTAAGTTGCCCTCCCACAAGTGTGTACTCCGAAAGAGTGTTTAGTGCCGCCGCTCACCTTGTCAGCAATCGGCGTACGAGGTTACATCCAGAAAATGTGGAGAAGATGATGTTCATTAAAATGAATTATAATCAATTCCTCCGCGGAGACATTGACCAGCAGCAATTGCCTCCACAAAGTACACAGGGAGCTGACATGGTGGATTCCAGTGGGGACGAATTGATAATCTGTGAGGAGGGGGATGTACACGGTGATATATCGGAGGATGATGATGAGGTGGACATCTTGCCTCTGTAGAGCCAGTTTGTGCAAGGAGAGATTAATTGCTTCTTTTTTGGTGGGGGTCCAAACCAACCCGTCATTTCAGTCACAGTCGTGTGGCAGACCCTGTCACTGAAATGATGGGTTGGTTAAAGTGTGCATGTCCTGTTTTGTTTATACAACATAAGGGTGGGTGGGAAGGGCCCAAGGACAATTCCATCTTGCACCTCTTTTTTCTTTTATTTTTCTTTGCGTCATGTGCTGTTTGGGGAGGGTTTTTTGGAAGGGACATCCTGCGTGACACTGCAGTGCCACTCCTAGATGGGCCCGGTGTTTGTGTCGGCCACTAGGGTCGCTTATCTTTCTCACACAGCTACCTCATTGCGCCTCTTTTTTTCTTTGCGTCATGTGCTGTTTGGGGAGGGTTTTTTGGAAGGGACATCCTGCGTGACACTGCAGTGCCACTCCTAGATGGGCCCGGTGTTTGTGTCGGCCACTAGGGTCGCTTATCTTTCTCACACAGCTACCTCATTGCGCCTCTTTTTTTCTTTGCGTCATGTGCTGTTTGGGGAGGGTTTTTTGGAAGGGACATCCTGCGTGACACTGCAGTGCCACTCCTAGATGGGCCCGGTGTTTGTGTCGGCCACTAGGGTCGCTAATCTTACTCACACAGCTACCTCATTGCGCCTCTTTTTTTCTTTGCGTCATGTGCTGTTTGGGGAGGGTTTTTTGGAAGGGACATCCTGCGTGACACTGCAGTGCCACTCCTAGATGGGCCCGGTGTTTGTGTCGGCCACTAGGGTCGCTTATCTTACTCACACAGCGACCTCGGTGCAAATTTTAGGACTAAAAATAATATTGTGAGGTGTGATGTGTTCAGAATAGGCTGAAAATGAGTGTAAATTATGTTTTTTGAGGTTAATAATACTTTGGGATCAAAATTACCCCCAAATTCTATGATTTAAGCTGTTTTTTAGGGTTTTTTGAAAAAAAAACCCGAATCCAAAACACACCCGAATCCGACAAAAAAAATTCGGTGAGGTTTTGCCAAAACGCGGTCGAACCCAAAACACGGCCGCGGAACCGAACCCAAAACCAAAACACAAAACCCGAAAAATTTCCGGCGCTCATCTCTACTGTGAACGTCTTTCATCTTATTATGGGTTATGGTCATTACTTCTGGCAACACTCTTCCAATGTAACACAATCCCTCTGAGTTTGGGGCAAGCCACTTATACGCCTTCCTCCCGCATATGAAATATGCATCATCGGGGAGAACATATGGGACAGATTATGACATTACCATATTGCAAACCTTCCAGGTGAAAAATCCTATCCCTAACTCTCATCTGTTCAGTACACGTATCAGGCTGTATGATATGCGCACAGTACCCTGGAGATACTTCTCCAACCCGCATGGTTCTACTTCCTAGAGTATACCTGTACCGAAAATATCTCCCACCGTCTGCTATTTGGCATATAAGTTCTGAGTCTACGGGCATTCTATCGGCTCTGTGTGAAAATGCCATGGTTTGGTTATTCCATGTCACTTCCCAATTTCCCGGCTTTCGGGGATTGGAAATGTTGAAACAAACTAGGGGGCCTAGAAATATTAAATTTCTTGTCCACCGGTCTCCCACCCCTTAATTCAAGTACCTCATCTATTGTTAAGGGATACGGTACTAGTCCTGACTTGCTCTGACCTTGAGGTACTTGTGAGCATACCCAGCATTCTGTTTGGTTTAAAACCTTACCGACTAATGAGTGATAGTCACTCAATGGATGACGGTCAATGTTGATATTAAGGCTGGACTGACATCTCTGGATGCACCCGTCCTCAACTATGTTTTCACAGTTTCTACAAATACAATTTTCCTCAACCAATAACCCTTCACAATGCCTCTTAGTTTCATGACTACCGGATCGTTTTCTGATACTCGCCTTTGCTCGGTGAATGTGTTGCTCTTGGAATTCTATCAATCCGTCCTTGCCATTAGAACCCATTCCAGATCCCTTCTCGAGCTCTCTGGTACTCTCACCGAAACAGACTGCTCTGGTCAACAACAGGGTCAACAGGAAAACCCGGAATGCAGTCTCTTGGGGTAAGTCCATCTTGCTAAGGGGAGAGAAAAAGGAGCAAGGAACGGTGAAAGGAGGGTAATGGAAGATGGAGAAAATAATAATAAAAAGGAAGAAGAAATTTGGTGCGACAACCGCCTCCGGTCTTGTATTTCTCTGTGCTCAGGTGCCGTGACAACAGTCCTGCCTCTCAACCTTCCCGGAACAAGCACTCCAGTGATACGACTTCCTCCAGACTCTGCTCTTTGTCACGGGCTTTCTCTGGGTCAGCGACCTTCTTACAGTGGGACGAGTGTACCCAAGTCTCTCTCTCGGCGACCTTCAATGCTGTCGTGCTGGTCAGTAAGACTTGGTACGGTCCTTCCCAACGGTCAATAAGGCAACCTGAGCGTAGAAAATTTCGAATCATTACATAATCCCCAGGTTCAATGTCATGACAATTACTGTCTGGCAGGTCAGGAATTACCAGCTTTAGATTGCTGTTTTGTTTCCTCAACTGCTTGCTCATCTTAACCAAGTATTTTACAGTTACTTAATTATTGCATTTCAAATCATCCTGGGGGTCAATCATTACATGGGGTTGTCGACCAAAAAGAATCTCAAAAGGTGGTAGGTTAAGGGGGGGACCTGGGAGTGGTTCTGATGCTGTACAATACAAGTGGCAAAGCTTCTGGCCACAACAATCCAGTTTCAGCCATCACCTTGCTCAGCTTGTTCTTAATAGTGCTGTTTACTCTTTCCACTTTCGCACTCGCCTGTGGGCTTACTATTAATTCCCATTAATTTGCACATAACCTGAAAGACTTCACCTGTAAAATGAGTACCCCTATCACTTTCAATTATCCTAGGGATACCATATCTGCACACAAATTCCTGCACGATCTTCTTTGCAGTGAACGTAGCAGTATTTGTGGCAACGGGGAATGCTTCTACCAAATTTGAAAACACGTCAATACAAACCAACACATACTTTAAATTTCTGCAGGGTGGCAACTGTATGAAATCAATTTGTATTACCTGAAAAGGGCCGTCTGTTGGCGGGATATGGGATGGTTCTGTTGGTATTGACTTTCCAATATTCTTCCTCAAGCAGGTAAGGCATGTCATTGCTCTCTTACCCGCATGAGAAGAGAATCCTGGCGCACACCAGTAGGCTCTTACCAACTTACACATACCCTCTTTGCCCAGATGAGTCAGACCATGTGCCGCCTCAGCTAAACTTGGAAGGTATGAGCTGGGAGCTACTGGCTTACACTGTCCATCTGTCCTGAGGACTCCTGGCCATATCCTTTTGACCTCCAGACTGCCTTTTCCTGTGAGGAACACAAATTTTGCATTTCACTTAATTTTTGTGTTGACGGTATTGAATACCATCAGTTGTGTGATGTCTGTCTGTATGGGGGTGCTGGCTGCTGATTTAGCAGCTGCGTCTGCCCGGCTGTTACCAAGTGACACTGGGTCTTGGCTGTACGTGTGGGCTTTGCACTTGATAACAGCCACTCTGTCAGGTTCCTGTATCGCTGCTAGAAGTCTTTTGATGTGGGTCGCATGCGCCACGGGTGTACCAGCTGCCGTCATGAATTTTCTGAGGCGCCATAGGGCCCCGAAATCATGCACTACTCCAAAGGCATATCTAGAATCCGTGTAGATATTGGCTGACTTACCCTTAGCCAATTCACACGCTCTGGTTAGGGCGACCAGCTCAGCAACTTGTGCTGAGTGCGGTGGGTCCAGGGGTTCGGCTTCTATGATACCTTTGTCATCTACGACTGCGTATCCAGTACACAAGTCTCCCGAGTCCGTCTGTCTGTGGCAACTACCGTCAGTGTAAAAAGTAAAATCTACGCCTTCCAGTGGGTTGTCACTGATGTCGGGCCTTGCAGTGAAAGTTTGGTTCAAATATTCCATACAATCGTGTGTCAGTGTCTGTACTAAATCCTCCTTCACCATCACTCTCATCCCCCACCCTTTGTGCCTGTCCAGGCACACCTGGGAGATACGTTGCAGGATTTAGTGCGCTGCATCTCCTTATGGTGATGTTTACAGGGGCCATTAGTGCTAATTCCCACCTTGTAAACCGTGCTGATGAGACGTGTCTGGTTTGGGCAGAATTCAGTAAGGCTGACACTGCATGAGGTGTATGGATGGTCAGGTTGTGTCCTAACACTACATCTTCGCTTTTACTCACTAGCAATGCTATCGCTGCAACACTTCGCAAGCATGTGGGGAGAGACCGTGCTACGGTGTCCAATTGTGCACTGTAGTAAGCTACCGGCCTGCTGGCATCACCATGTTTCTGGGTTAAAACACCTGCCGCACACCCAGCACTCTCCGTACCGTATAATTCAAAGGGTTTCCCATAATCTGGCAAACCTAATGCAGGTGCCTGTGATAGGCACTGTTTGAGTCTCTCAAATGCCAGTTCGGACTCGTCTGTGTGCGAAATCCGATCTGGTTTGTTTGACGAGACCATCTCTTGCAAAGGTAAAGCTAGTATGGAGAACCCTGGGATCCAGTTTCGGCAGTACCCACACATTGCTAGGAAGGTGCGGGTCTGTTGCTGGGTTTGTGGCAGAATCATGTCGCAAATCGCCTGTATTCTATCAGCAGTGAGGTGTCTCAGTCCTTGTGTTAAGCAATGTCCCAAGTATTTCACTTTGGTCTGGCACAACTGTAACTTATCCTTTGAAACCTTGTGTCCCGTATTAGAAAGGTGAAACAGAAGCTTTTTCGTGTCTTTCAAGGACGATTCGAGTGAATCAGAACACAGCAGTAAGTCATCTACATACTGTATTAATACTGATCCGCTCTCGGGTTGAAAGGATTGTAAACAGTCATGCAAAGCCTGGGAGAAAATACTTGGGCTGTCTATGAAACCTTGGGGTAAGCGAGTCCAGGTGTACTGTACTCCTCTGTATGTAAATGCAAACAAGTATTGGCTGTCGGGGTGCAGAGGGACCGAAAAGAAAGCAGAACAGAGGTCTATGACAGTGAAAAACTTTGCAGTAGGAGGAATTTGCATGAGGATGACAGCTGGATTTGGCACTACGGGGAATTGGCTCTGAACTATTTTGTTTATCCCCCTTAGATCCTGCACTAGCCTGTAACCCCTCCCCCCCCCCACTCTTTTTCACAGGGAAGATGGGACTATTGGCAGTGCTGGATGTCCTAACCAGAATGCCCTGTTGTAGCAAGCGCTCTATGACTGGGTACACTCCTAATTCCACCTCTGGCTTCAGAGGATACTGTGGGATTTTTGGAGCTATCCTACCATCTTTACTTGCACCACTACGGGAGCTACATTTGCCATTAATCCAGTGTCTTGTCCATCTTTGGTCCAGAGGGACTCCGGTGTCTGGGAGATCATTTCCTCTACATTGGATGGACCCCTGTCTATAACAGCAGAGTGTGACATTAACCTTTTGTGGGGTGTCTAACATATCCTGCACTTCCTGAACGTGATTCTCGGGTATATCTAAGAAGACACCCTCAGGAGTACAATATATGACACACCCCATTTTGCACAATAAATCTCTCCCAAGTAGATTAGTCGGAGCCGATGCAGCCAGCAAAAAGGAGTGCTTAGTCTGTAAAGGCCCTATCGTAATCTCTGCTGGTTTACTTAAAGGATAGTGTTGCATTACTCCTGTTACCCCCATTGCTGAAATTGTTTTACCCGTGGTCTTCATACCTACTGTTGAATTTAACACTGACCTGGCCGCCCCTGTATCTACAAGGAAAGGTAGTGATCTACCAGCTACATCCAACTGTAACCTCGGGTTCATTTCCAAGGCTAGCAATCAACTTCACTGGCTGCAAACTACAGGTGTGGCCTAACCCCTATTGTATGTTGTGACCCTCCCGCAGCGCGCTGGCAGCTACAATATGTGAGGGGGGTAGCTGAGAATTTCCAGAGGTTTGCCAGTTCCTCTTAGGTGGGAACCTCCTTGTTTCCCCTGCATGTGGCTCATAACTCCTCCTATGCGGTCCCTGATCCCAATTACGTGCGTCATACTGTGTGTCATGTTCTGGTCTAGGGGGTCGATATACCTTATGTGGGTCTTTAAAATTACAGTTCCGTGCGTAATGTCCTTCCCTCTGACATTTATAACATGTTACCACATACGATTTACCATCAGGGGTCTGGGGTTTAGGCTGATGTGGCTTCGTTGTCAGGTCTTTTATACTTACTGTCATCAGCTTATCCCCCTTTGACTCCCTGTGCCTAATGATGTTCCGATCATGCTCAATAGCGGACTCTCTTAATGCAGCCACCGAGATACCTCTCCAACTTGGTTGAGTGGTCTGTACCCTTGTTCTCAACGTTTCTTTTAAACCGTCCATTAATACGGACACTGCTACCTCCCTATGATGCACATTTTCCTTAATGTCCGCGACCCCAGTGTACCTAGCCATTTCCTGCAGTGCTCGATGGAAATAGTCAGAAGCAGTTTCACCTTTTTGTCTAATGGAGAAGATTTTATTCCACTTGACAACAGTTGGGAAATATACTCCTAACTGCAGATTGATCTGTTTTACGTTCTCCTGATTGTATTAATCAGTGAGAGGTACCTCTGCGTCTAGTTTACAGTCAGCAATGAATTTCACAGGGTCAATATTAGAGGGCAAACATGCCCGTAGCACTGTCCGCCAATCTGTTATTGGGTTCGGTGGCGTTACCTAGTTCTCTAATAAACCTCTGACATGCGGCTAGATCTTTCCTGGGATCGGGAAATTCAGACATAATTGTCCTCAATTCTGTCCGGGACCAGGGGCAATGCATAGCAATGTTCCTGACGGGAGTGATTCCCAGAGCGTCAGTCTTCCCATTGGGGACTGCGATCACCCTGACGGGATTCATCATTGTGTTGCTTCTACAATGTGAGGTGCAATTGTCTCTGCATAATGTACTGTACCGTACTTACCTGTGGACACGACCTCACCTGTCCCTCCGCTACTGGCCTTTGCTACTGCTCTTACTGGTTGGGCCGTGCCCACTTGGGTGTCTTGTATGGTGGCTGCTAGAGAGAGTGCCGATATTGTGGTGGGCTCATCTTCTTGGTCGCAGTCCTGAGGGAAGTTTAAGATGGGATACAACTTGCACGGGTTAGTATTAATACATTTATTAAGTTCACTCTTATCATATATTAGTATGCCATTCTCTGTAGCCACTTTCTCTCCTGTAATGTACGGTGGTGGTGGTGCAGTTACTATCAGTTTCCTGCTAGGGTTGGAACCAGCTGCTTGAGCTAATCCTCTTTGTATATCGCCCTCCTGTTGCCATAACTGTAAACAATCATAATGTCTAATCCTTTGTGTTCTAGATTTTATTAGACATATCTTTCTCCTTAAATTTTGCAACACCTCAGGACTAAAACTGCCTACCCTAGGGAACGGTTCCCTATCTTCCGCAGTCATACGTTCCCATTCATTGCATAAAACCTCTGCGTGTGATCCATATTTCTCACACATTATGTACCTCGCCGACCCTTTGGGCCGCGGAATACCAACCTGAACCCTGGTTGATTGTCCCTCACTTGAGCAACTGGCCCCCATTCTTTGCAGGTATTGCCTTCTCAGCTAATCCCTACAAAAACCAAATTACTCAGTGGTAAGGCGACTGTGAAAGTTCTCAGAGCGCTCTCACCCACTCACGCCCACGTTGGCCAATACACCTACACACTGTCCTCAGTGCTGGTCGTACCCAACCTAGGGCCCTACGTAACCTCTATTTACTGAGAGTGTGTGGGAGTGACTTACCCTTCCCAGTAAATATCAGTCGTTGGAGATTTCCTGAGTGACCAGCGAAACTCCCTTAAAATAAAAAACTGTTACACAAATCACGTTGCGTGTACAATTAGCGTCTATGATCCCGCAATTTTACGCAAATGGCGTAATGGGTATCAAGTTGAACTAACTATTGCACACACTAACGCGCGGTACAATCGCACGGCGTATAAATAACTGTTACTTATCCGCTATACGACCAATGTAATCATTTTTCAGGCTGCGAAACCTCAGCCGGAGCGTATCTATTATCACTTACTTAACGCTACACGCAGTTTCCACTGTATCAACCTTTACAACTAAGCCAGGCTGTGTGTGCGTCTTACACTTACTCCCTTAAATATTAACTCTATATGTTAACTAAATAGCAACAAATTTTCCAGTACAGGTCAAAATAAACCTAGCAATCGGTGATTATGGCAACAGTGTGAGCAGATATGCAAAGTACAAAATACAGGTGTGTGCGTATGATGTGTGCGCTTTTGGCGCCAAAACAGAAATTTACAGATTTTAAAAAGAAATAGCTTTTGCGTTCTTACCTTACGGATCCCTCCAGCATCCCTTCAAACCATGCAGGGCAGACGCTTATCTAATCAGCACATATATCCCCGACCAAGAAAAGGCTACAGGGGATACTCCGCCCTTTGCTGATAGATAAAGTCTGTGAAAACTCTGCTGGGCTGCGGGTATGAGAAGGAACCGGACGAGCCCACAATTGATAATGTCGGTATTATCTTAGACCGCAAAGCTATACCCCTTTGTACACTATTACCGTTGAGCCGCTATGGCCGCTAGACCACGTGCACGTGCTACGCACTTTGCACGCTATTTGCGTACAGAGTCCTGCACATGGTATGCACTTGGCGTACGCACGCTGCGCTGAGTGTACGGAGTACACACAGCGAGCGCACACACAATGGATAACCTTTAAACCTTGTTAATGATACAATGTAATGATTAATGCTTATACTTTAAACCTTTGGCAGCAAAGTACTGCAACGATGTTATACCTTTAAACCTTAAGTAGCGCTGGCGATACAAAGTATCCGCAGTGCGTACACCTTAACAATGCTTATACACTTTTTAAACAGGTTAATCTACTTTAAAGCCCAGGCAGGAAAGTGAAAACACAACACCGTTTGTAGTTAAAACCACAGGGTTCTAAGGCCTCCGTGGATTGATTCCAAAAAGGTAAAACAGTACAGTTTATACACTACAGACTAACAAGTAAATCTAAACAGAAATAGTTGCTACAGAGAATGTACGTACGTACGTACGTGAGAATATTCGCAAGCGCAACCCGAATTCGGTCCTCCGCAGGTCATACAGATAGCATTTTTAGAGTCTTCTGACCGGCCAGGCAACAATGGTCCTTTTATAGACAACATGCATACACAATACAATGGTCACTGTAATCTCATTGTTAATTGGACACAGAGATATGTCTCCACATTACAGCTAAGGTCATAGGTGGATTTGAAAAGGTGGGCGATGTCATTCTCAACTGCTCTTGTGGGTGGTATCCTCTGGATTCCCGCCGCATATGTAATTTACAGTAAATACAGTTAATGTTCATAATCTACTTTTGTACATAACTATACGCAGGAGCAAGCGATCTTTCTCTAACACCGGAATGTTACCCTCAAAATACCCTACAGCTGGATACTAGACATCACCTTCCAACCTTTATCTGACCCTTCCTGTCATGCAAAGGTGAATCTCTCTGTCCAGGAACTGTTTAAACTAATAATACTCGCTAACATGGTCTAGGGGAACTATATCTAAAATATACGCTATATGGGTTAAATATGCAATGTTCTAATAACACGCTACACGCTCACAAACTCCGCCGTAAGTACCCATATCATGCGCATGATCGCCGGAGCGATCTAACGCAACTTGCGGATATGTGCACGCACGGCGGACTGAGTGCACGAGCAGCGGGCATGTGCATGGGGTTAGTACAAGGCATATGCATTATGATATTTTTCGACTTTGACAGAGCTATGTAAACTTTTTTTCTGAATGTTTTATTGAGGGGGATGATACCGGAGTACCCGGAGAAAGCACGGGGAGAATATACAAAATCCAAACAGTTAGGGCAATGGTGGGAATCAATCCCATGACCTCTGTGTTGTGAGGTGTGGGTGTATATATTACAAAGAGAGAGGAGTTGTTGTGGTGTTTTGTTTGTTTCTATTCTCCCCAAAACAACATACTGTACAGTGTACACTAATATTTCAGGTTTATATAGTAGTTTTCAGAGCATTGAGCAATAGGATTGCTGCTCTCACTGGCCTTACACTGGTTTGGCCGATTGGTCATGTTTAGAAAACCAGCGAAACCTGAAACCGTTATTATAAATAGCCAATAACCACTGATCATTAGCCAAATGTATGTGTTGGGAATTATTATGAAACTTCCCTTAATCGGTGTAGCTGGTTTAGGTCTACAGATGGAGGACTGTATGAGCAGCTCTACATGCAGTGAGCCTGATGCTGCGTTGCATGCAAGTCGATGTGAATGTTTATTTTTAAACTTTTTATCTTTCAACTTCACATGCAAAAAATAAATAAAGTGTGTGTGTGTGTGTATATATATATATATATATATATATATATATATATATATATATATATATATATATATATATATATATATATATATATATATATATATATATTCATTCTCTATCTATCTCACAGGCTGGCTGTAGCAGCCTAGTCCCGTGTGTCTCCGTCCCCTCCATTTCATGTAGCTCCGCCCCCTTTTCATGACCGAGATCTGGCACTGTGACAGGAGGGGGAGAGGACGCTGCAAGCTTCTATTGTAAACTTCCCTCCAAAAATGGCTGCTGCCTCAGAGGAGGCCGTTATTAAAAATACTAGAGGAGCCTCATGAAAAGTGAGCGGACAGTGGCATTAGTGGCCCGGGCCTTCTCCTCTCTGTTACAGAAGCAGGGACCAGGACAGCTGTGCCCGCAGCAGCCCCCTGATGGCGTGCCTGTCGGCAACTATGCCTTGACGACTGCTGCACATCTCTGGAGTAAGCAGTCAGGAGAGCAGTCACTGGACTTGGCTTGTCCCATACGTGACAACTAAATTTTGTGTTATTGTATAGGGTATAACGGATAAAAAAATTTTTTTTTTTAGGTAGTTTGATATTAAATACAGATGTAGCCACGCTCATCATGGCTAGGCACAGGTGTGCCCAGTTAACCGCAATATGCACGTCCATGTGTGTCTTAGTCCCGCCTCATTGACACTGCATTAAGCGGCAAAAGGCGCAGCCCCATGTTTTAAGGCGCAGGTGCGACTAAATGCGCCAGGAGTGCCTGTGTGACCTCATAATAATAATAATTAAAAAAAAAAATTATATATATAATATATAATATATAATATAATATAATATAATAATAATTTTTTTTTTTTTTTTTTTTTTTTTTACTTCCTCGTATTAAATTGTAACAAAAATATTATTTAAGTTAAAACTTGTACAAATGTTCCATATGTGACAGTGGAGTGGCCCATCAACTCAGGCTCCTTTTTAATTATTCCAAATGCTGGCAGTTATGATACAGGTTGAGTATCCCATATCCAAATATTCCGAAATACGGAATATTCCGAAATACGGACTTTTTTGAGTAAGAGTGAGATAGTGAAATCTTTGTTTTTTGATGGCTCAATGTACACAAACTTTGTTTAATACACAAAGTTATTAAAAATATTGTATTAAATGACCCCCAGGCTGTGTGTATAAGGTGTATATAAAACATAAATTAATTGTGTGAATGTAGACACACTTTGTTTAATGCACAAAGTTATAAAAAATATTGGCTAAAATTACCTTCAGGCTGTGTGTATATGAAACATAAATGCATTCTGTGCTTAGATTTAGGTCCCATCACCATGATATCTCATTATGGTATGCAATTATTCCAAACTACGGAAAAATCCGATATCCAAAATACCTCTGGTCCCAAGCATTTTGGATAAGGGATACTCAACCTGTACTATATGGTGTCTTCTCTCTGCTCCATAAATAGTTTTTTCTTGTTGGTAAATTACTGGTCTTTTGACTATTCTCTAAATAAAAAGTCTGTGTGTTAAATGCCTTCAACTTACCAGAACTCTCCTTTCTCTGCAAGTCACAAAATATATTTACCCCAGGATGTGTATAGGACATGAAGTCTTCTTTATCTGTTTGATTTACACTTCTCACTGTACTGGTGTGTGGTATGGAAGGTCGACATGAGTTTTTTTTTTTTTTTTTTTAAATGTTTTTTTTTATGGTGTCGTTTTCTTCGTAGAGTGACCGGGAACCCCAGTTAGTGCATAGTGTCCCCTCGCATGGCTCGCTTCGCTCGCCATGCTTCGGGCAAGGTGCCTCGCGACAGATTACCGTTCCAGTCATAGTCCACGTGGATCGTTAAGTATGAAAAGGTTAAAAAAATTAAAAAAAATTTGTGAAAAACTCATGTCGACCTAGTTACTGCCGACCAATAGTGGTTGACCTAGAGACCGGATCCCCTGTACTGCACATGTGCAAGAAGTAATGTTTGCAGGCTAAGCGAACTACAGCAGAGGTTCCCAAACGCGGTCCTCAAGGCACCCCAACAGTCCAGGTTTTAGGTATATCCATGGCTCAGCACAGATGGTTAAATGAAATTGACTAAACAGCTAATTAAGTCACCTGTGGCCAAGCATGGATACATTTAAAACCAGGACCATTGGGGCAGTGACATTGCGGTGAGATCCGTGGCTGGGGAGGCACTGGCTGATGATACCACCACCACCATTCCTCCCCCCCCCCCCCCCCTCCCTCCCCAAAAGAAAAGTGTAGAGTCCCCCTTTCTCAACCAAAACCAGCACCAGGCTGAACCATCCAGGGGGAGTAATACCATAGCAGGGGTGACGCTCGGTGCGGGGTCCCCCTGCCATCACATTAAACCCCCCCCACACCCCAAACCAGTCAGCCCAGGGCTGGAATTCCTCAGAAAGTGAGGGTCCCAAAATAGAAAATATAGGGTCCCCCCTCCGAGCAACAACCAGCACTGGGCTGAAAGTGGGTACGGGGTTCATGGAACGATAATATTGTTCTTAACAGGAGGCCTACAGGTCCCAGCAAGCCTGCCCCAGCATGCAGGCACTTGGAGAATCACAAGTGCCTGCATGCCCAGACAATAAGGGCCCGCTGGCACCTCTAGTCCTCCTGTAAATAAAATATAAAAATAAATACAAAACACGTTTAAAAAAAAAAAAAAAAGTTATACAGATGGGTCCACATTTATCTTGACCTTTTAACAGGATTAACTGAGACTGGCCAGTCGGACTTAATCCCCTGCTGTATTGTTCTCTGTATTGTATTGCAGTTGAGAACAATAGATGATGGGTTTATGCTAATAAGTCATGTTGTGCCTAGGCGTAGAAAACTAGTCAAGATAACCGTGGACCCATCTGTATTATACTGGGTCTTCACCTGAGGGGCAGCGGCCTTTAAACTCTTTTTCATAGCCGCGTCTCCCCAGGGCTTTCACGGCATCTTCACCTGGTGGGCGGCGGGCTGTAAGCTCTTTTTCAAGGATACCGCCCATCCAGGACTTCTACGGCGTCTCTGTTCTTCAGAAGCTCCTGAACTCTCCTCCTCCCCCGTCGGACTTACAGCCGCACCTCATGCTGACTCATATAAGTCAGCCAGAGGGGGCGGGGTGATGACGCAGTGAGCCATGATTGGTTCACTGTGGCCATCTTGAATTTAAATAAATGACGCTAAGGTGCCATTTTTACATTGGTACTGCTCCGCTGCCAAACTCTGCAGAAAGGCAGGCAGGTATCTTGGATCCGTGCCTGCTCCTTCTGCCAGCACCGCCACCGCATCACGCTGCCTCTAACACCCCCGTACCTCAGCCGCAACATGCCACCATTGATGACCGCAACTCCACTGCATTCGCCTGCACCTACCTAGTCATAGGCGTGCGCACGGGGGGTGCCTGGTGCGCACAGGCACCCCCTAATGTACGGCACCCCCGCACACACGCCGCCTTCTGCTGCTGCTGCCACCGGCAATTCCTGTTTCTGACGCTGAAGGGAGGAGAGCGCAGCGCGCGTCTCTCCTGCCCCTCACTGAGTCCCCGTCTCCGGCTGTCATTTAAAATGTCTCTCTGCTGTCAGCCAATCGGAGCTCGCGGACCGGCTCTTGATTGGCTGCCGGCCCGTGAGCTTTGATTGGCTGACAGCCAGGGACACACATTGAGTGAGGTTGTCACAACTGAGGGCCTGAGCTGACGGGAGGCAGCCTCAGTTGTAGGGGCTGAGATGTACCGGAACCTGGGAGGTTGTATCAGACCCCTGGACATGTAAGTAACATGAATAATAACTGCCCGAAGGCGTGACCACGACAACTTGGATAAAAGTCAATGATGTTTATTATGACAACTCCGCAACACAGCAGCAGTAAAAGAAAACGTAAAAGTCAGCAAAGAATAAATACAGTTCCTGGGTACTACAGGATGACAGGAGCCACAGGGCACTGGTAGTGTGAGATAGTTCTTATAATCTTCTAGATGGAAAGTCCTTACCAGGCCCGACTGTAGCAATGGAGATAACCCAGGATTGTGCCAGCTGGTGTTCCAGGAAAAGCTGGGTTGCTGAAGATAAAACGGCTGCTGTGGATACTGGCTGGAACCAGACTGTTAGCACGGAGTGGATACTGGCTGGAACCAGTTAAATAATAAATGAACTTGGGAGCGATGAAATATGAACTGAAATGTAGAACTTGAGAGCGGAGAAATAATAATACCGGTGGAGAGTGGTAAAGTGTAGAAAGGACACCGGCCCTTTAAGAGAAGCTGTACTCTGCTGGAAGCTGAGCTGGAAGCAGGAATGTTGTAGCTGGAAACAGATGAATCCACAATGGATTGGAGAGTCAGGCTACACCGCAGGTGGAATGCTGGTGCGGGTCTCTATGGTGGAAGTCTTGAGACAGGAGCTGGAACCTGGAAGACAATCACAGGAGAGAGACAAACAGGAACTAGGTTTGACAACCAAAGCACTGACGCCTTCCTTGCTCAGGCACAGTGTATTTATACCTGCAGCAAGGAAGGGATTGGCTAGGCAATTATGCAGATTATCAATACTGAGAACAGATTGGTGGAAATGATCAGCTGACAGAATCCAAGATGGCTGCGCCCATGCAGACACTTGGAGGGAAGTTTGGTTTGTAATCCATGTGGTAATGAAAACAGTAATGGCGGCGCCGGCCACCGGAGACAGGAGGCGCCAGGCTGACAGATGCACATCCAACCACGCGGACACAGCGGAGGCCGCGGCTGACGTAATCGCCACTCAGACACTCTGCATGCAGAAGTTCAGGGACGGCGGCGGAGGCCGTGGGAGACGCCATGCCAGGTGTAATATGGCGTTTACTGTGACAGCGTCCCAGAGTGACAGGAGAGGATACAGGAATGTACACATCAGGATAACAGATGGGATCCGGTCCTGGAGCGCTGAGCCAGCCTTAGGAGGCATCTGATGGGTAAGAAATGGCGTCCAGATACCCGGATCGTGACAGCACCCCCCCCTTTAGGAGTGGCCCCAGGACACTTCTTTGGCTTTTGAGGAAACTTGGAATGGAATCTCCGGACCAAGGCAGGAGCATGGACATCAGAAGCATTGGTCCATGAACGTTCCTCAGGACCATAATCCTTCCAGTCAATAAGATATTGTAGTTGACCGTAACGGTGACGTGAGTCCAGGATCTTGGCCACTTCATACTCAACGCCTCGTTGAGTTTGGACTTTCGGAGTTGGAGGAAGTGAGGAATGAAACCGATTCAAGATCAGCGGTTTCAACAGGGAAACATGGAATGTCCTGGGTATTTTTAAGAAGGGAGGCAACTGGAGTCTGTAAGCAACAGGATTGATGACTTGTTCAATCTTGAAAGGACCGATATAGCGAGGTGCAAACTTCATACTGGGAACTCTTAACCTCAAATTCTTCGTGGATAACCATACCCGATCACCCACCTTGAGAGCAGGAACTGCTCGACGCTTCTTATCCGCAAATTTCTTGTACCTGAACGATGCCTTGAGCAGAGCTGATCGTACGCTCTTCCAGATATTGGCAAACTGATGCAAGGTGATATCCACTGCGGGAACAGAAGTTGCTGGAAGCGGTTGGAACTCAGGGACTTTAGGGTGGAATCCAAAGTTAGTGAAGAATGGTGTTGAAGCAGATGAAGAATGATACTGGTTGTTATGACAGAACTCGGCCCAGGGAAGTAATTGAACCCAGTCATCTTGAGAGGAGGACACATAGATGCGGAGGAAGGCCTCCAAGTCCTGATTCACCCTCTCGGTTTGACCATTGGTCTGAGGATGGTAAGCCGTGGAAAACTTTAGCTTGACTTGGAGGACTTGACATAAACTTCGCCAGAATTTGGCTGTGAATTGAACTCCTCGATCTGAGATTTCTTCAGGAAGACCGTGGAGTCGGAAGATCTCTTGTATGAATACTTGAGCCAACTTGGAAGCTGACGGAAGACCGGTGAGAGGAATGAAGTGTGCCATCTTGGTGAACCGGTCAACTACCACCCAGATGGTATTGAACTTGTTGCACATGGGTAAATCTGTAATAAAATCCATCGACAAATGGGTCCAAGGTCGACGGGGAACAGATAGTGGAACCAGTTGCCCCGCAGGCGACTGGCGGGATACCTTATGTTGAGCACACTTTGGGCAAGATGCAATAAACTCCAAGACGTCCTTTTTCAGAGTTGGCCACCAATAGGACCTAGAGATAAACTCCAGGGTTTTTTGGATACCTGTATGTCCGGCAAAACGGGAAGCATGGGCCCAATGCATGAGCTTCTTCCTTAGCATCGGTTTCACAAAACTTTTCCCTGATGGGGGCGTAGAGTCCATCCCTACCGTGGAGAATGCCAACGGATTTATAATAGGATGCTTGTCTGAAGACTCGGACTCATTTTCTTGCTCCCATGAGCGGGAAAGGGCATCGGCCTTGCGATTCTGAGAGCCCGGACAGAACTGGAGTTTAAAGTCGAACCTGGAAAAGAAAAGTGCCCATCTGGCCTGACGAGGGTTGAGACATTGTGCGCCCTTCAGGTATAAAAGGTTCTTGTGGTCTGTAAGTATGGTGATTGAATGAGAAGCTCCCTCCAACAGATACCTCCACTCTTCTAGAGCGAGCTTGATGGCTAGCAACTCCTGGTCGCCAATGGCATAGTTGCGCTCAGCTGGGGAGAACTTCCGGGAGAAGAAACTGCAAGGGTGTAAATGGCCATCTTTAGCCCTCTGAGATAACACCGCTCCTACTCCAACGGAGGAGGCATCCACCTCTAAGATGAAAGGAGAGTCGATGTCAGGCTGTTTCAGAACAGGCGCAGAGATGAACCTTTGTTTTAAAAGATGAAATGCTTGCATGGCTTCTTCAGACCACTTGGACGGGTTAGCACCCTTCTTAGTGAAAGCAGTAATAGGCGCCACAATGGTGGAAAAGTCTCGTATAAACTTTCGGTAATAGTTGGCGAACCCTAAGAACCTCTGGACCCCTTTGAGGGTTAAGGGTACCGGCCAATTTTGGATTGCTTGTAGTTTCTCAGGATCCATCTCTAGTCCGGAACCGGACACAATGTACCCTAGAAACGGAATGGACTTGACTTCAAAGACGCATTTTTCTAATTTGCAATAGAGATGATTGACACGGAGACGGGACAGAACCTCTTTAACCCAAAAACGATGTTCCTCTAAATCGTTGGCAAAAATGAGGATATCGTCTAGATAGACCACGACATGACGGTATAGAATGTCTCTGAAGATCTCATTGACAAAATGCTGGAAGACAGCTGGAGCATTGCTCAATCCGAAGGGCATGACGAGGTACTCATAATGTCCGTCACGGGTGTTAAAGGCGGTCTTCCACTCGTCACCCTCACGGATCCAGATGAGATTGTATGCACCTCTCAAGTCCAGCTTTGTAAAGATGGTAGCTCCGCTAACTCTGTCAAAGAGCTCAGTAATCAGGGGTAAAGGATAACGGTTCTTGATGGTAATGTCGTTCAAACCTCTGTAGTCGATGCACGGCCGCAGACCACCATCTTTCTTTTTTACAAAAAAGAAGCCTGCGCCGGCTGGAGAAGAAGAAGGTCGAATGAACCCCTTTGCTAGGTTCTCTTTAATATATTCCTCCATAGAATGCGTCTCAGGCAGAGACAACGGATAAGTTCGGCCTCGAGGTGGAACCTTCCCTGGAACGAGATCAATCGGGCAGTCCCATTCTCTATGAGGAGGAAGGATATCAGCAGAAGCTTTACTGAACACATCCGTGAAATCTTGATATGGAGGAGGTGGAACATCAGACGACCTGGGGGAGGAAGAACAGACAGGCAAAACTTTAAACAAACATGTCTCAGCACAGGAGGAACCCCATGCCAGGATTTGCGTAGTCGTCCAATCAATTGTAGGATTGTGAAGACGGAGCCATGGAAGGCCCAGGACCACAGGATGTGTGGCTCTTGGAATCACTAAAAAAGAAAAAAGTTCGGAATGAAGAACTCCCACTCTCAGACGAACTGGTAGAGTCCTTAAAGAAATAACTGCATCAAAAATTTTGCTGCCATCCACGGCAGTTAAAGAAATGGACGAAGGAAGTCTCTCGGTGGGTAGGGACCACCGTTTAACATAGGCTTCGGTAATAAAGTTCCCAGCTGCTCCGGAATCAAGGAGGGCAATGACGTTCCGATAACGTTGAGCAACTTGAAGCGAGACTGGGAGATTACAATCTTGAGATGATGGAGAGGAGATCATTACTCCTAGCCGGCCCTCTCCTTGGCGAGCTAGGATTTGGAGTTTCCCGGTCGTTTGGGACAGGCATTAATGGTGTGAGACGGAGCTGCACAATAGAGACAGAGAAACTCGGAGAGACGTCTTCGGCGCTCAGCAGGAGTTAAACGGGAACGGCCAAGTTGCATGGGCTCATCTTTAGATGGTGACAGTTGACGAGGAGGAGGAGCAGAAGATTTTGGAGCAGATGATCTTCCACGCTCAGTTGCTCTCTCTCTGAAACGTAAATCAACTTTCGTGCAGAGTGAGATTAGCTCATCTAACTTAGAAGGCAAGTCTCTGGTAGCTAACTCATCTTTAATACGCTCAGATAAGCCATGCCAGAATGCAGCATACAGGGCCTCGTCGTTCCATGCCAGTTCGGATGCCAGGATCTGGAACTGTATCAGATATTGTCCTACAGTACGTGACCCCTGGCGTAAACGGAGAATCTCGGATGAAGCTGAGGTTACCCGGCCTGGCTCGTCGAAGATGCGCCTGAATGTTGACACGAAGGCAGTGTAGGAAGATAGCAGGGTGTCGGACCTCTCCCATAACGGTGATGCCCAATCAAGGGCTGAGCCACTGAGAAGAGAAATAATGTAGGCAATTTTTGTACGGTCACTGGGAAAATTGCCAGGTTGTAGCTCAAACTGAATCTCACACTGGTTGAGAAATCCCCTGCAGAATCTTGGAGATCCGTCAAATTTTGCTGGCGTTGGAAGATGATGAAGATGTGGAGCAGAAATGGGTAAGGTGGGTGGGGTTATAGCTGGAGTCACTGTGGTTGACGCACCAGACGCGCCTGATCCACGGAGAGTTGTCTGAATCCCATCCAGCCGAGTAGAGAGATCCTGGAGACAGCGGATGATGTGGCCCTGTGCAGCCTCCTGATGTTCTAGTCGGGCTGCCAGTTCTTGCATCGGCCTGGCCGCTTGATCCTGGTCTCCGGCTGGATTCATTAGGTCAGTGCTTACTGTCACAACTGAGGGCCTGAGCTGACGGGAGGCAGCCTCAGTTGTAGGGGCTGAGATGTACCGGAACCTGGGAGGTTGTATCAGACCCCTGGACATGTAAGTAACATGAATAATAACTGCCCGAAGGCGTGACCACGACAACTTGGATAAAAGTCAATGATGTTTATTATGACAACTCCGCAACACAGCAGCAGTAAAAGAAAACGTAAAAGTCAGCAAAGAATAAATACAGTTCCTGGGTACTACAGGATGACAGGAGCCACAGGGCACTGGTAGTGTGAGAGAGTTCTTATAATCTTCTAGATGGAAAGTCCTTACCAGGCCCGACTGTAGCAATGGAGATAACCCAGGATTGTGCCAGCTGGTGTTCCAGGAAAAGCTGGGTTGCTGAAGATAAAACGGCTGCTGTGGATACTGGCTGGAACCAGACTGTTGTTAGCACGGAGTGGATACTGGCTGGAACCAGTTAAATAATAAATGAACTTGGGAGCGATGAAATATGAACTGAAATGTAGAACTTGAGAGCGGAGAAATAATAATACCGGTGGAGAGTGGTAAAGTGTAGAAAGGACACCGGCCCTTTAAGAGAAGCTGTACTCTGCTGGAAGCTGAGCTGGAAGCAGGAATGTTGTAGCTGGAAACAGATGAATCCACAATGGATTGGAGAGTCAGGCTACACCGCAGGTGGAATGCTGGTGCGGGTCTCTATGGTGGAAGTCTTGAGACAGGAGCTGGAACCTGGAAGACAATCACAGGAGAGAGACAAACAGGAACTAGGTTTGACAACCAAAGCACTGACGCCTTCCTTGCTCAGGCACAGTGTATTTATACCTGCAGCAAGGAAGGGATTGGCTAGGCAATTATGCAGATTATCAATACTGAGAACAGATTGGTGGAAATGATCAGCTGACGGAATCCAAGATGGCTGCGCCCATGCAGACACTTGGAGGGAAGTTTGGTTTGTAATCCATGTGGTAATGAAAACAGTAATGGCGGCGCCGGCCACCGGAGACAGGAGGCGCCAGGCTGACAGATGCACATCCAACCACGCGGACACAGCGGAGGCCGCGGCTGACGTAATCGCCACTCAGACACTCTGCATGCAGAAGTTCAGGGACGGCGGCGGAGGCCGCGGGAGACTCCATGCCAGGTGTAATATGGCGTTTACTGTGACAGCGTCCCAGAGTGACAGGAGAGGATACAGGAATGTACACATCAGGATAACAGATGGGATCCGGTCCTGGAGTGCTGAGCCAGCCTTAGGAGGCATCTGATGGGTAAGAAATGGCGTCCAGATACCCGGATCGTGACAGAGGTGAGGCATAGGAGAGACGCATGGTGCGTTCTCCTCCCCTCAGCATCAGAGACGGGAACTGGCGTCAGCAGAGGAGGGTGAGCACCGCTGGGGTCATTTATGTATTTGGCAGCTTGGGGGCATTTATGTATCTGGCAGCACTTGGGGCATATTATTTGGTCCCCGCTGTGGGCATTTATGTATCTAGCAGCTTGGGGACATTTTATGTATCTGGCAGCATGGGGGCATATATGTATCTGGCAGCATGGGGGCATATATGTATCTGGCAGCATGGGGGCATATATGTATCTGGCAGCATGGGGGCATATATGTTTCTGGCACCACTGGGGGCATATATGTATCTGGCACCACTGGGGGCATATATGTATCTGGCAGCATGGGGGCATATATGTATCTGGCAGCATGGGGGCATATATGTATCTGGCAGCATGGGGGCATATATGTATCTGGCAGCACTGGGGGCATATGTATCTGGCAGCACTGGGGGCATATTATCTGGCACCACTGGGGGCATATTATCTGGCACCACTGGGGGCATTTATGTATCTGGCAGCTTGGGGGCATATGTATTTTGCAGCACTGGGGGCATATGTGTATCTGGCACTGCTGGGGGCATATGTGTATCTGGCACTGCTGGGGGCATATGTGTATCTGGCACTGCTGGGGGCATATGTGTATCTGGCACCGCTGGGGCCATTTATGTATCTGGCACCGCTGGGGCCATTTATGTATCTGGCACCGCTGGGGCCATTTATGTATCTGGCACCGCTGGGGCCATTTATGTATCTGGCACCGCTGGGGCCATTTATGTATCTGGCACCGCTGGGGCCATTTATGTATCTGGCACCGCTGGGGCCATTTATGTATCTGGCACCGCTGGGGCCATTTATGTATCTGGCACCGCTGGGGCCATTTATGTATCTGGCACCGCTGGGGCCATTTATGTATCTGGCACCGCTGGGGCCATTTATGTATCTGGCATATATGTATCTGGCAGCACTTGGGGCATATTATTTGGTCCCCGCTGGGGGCATTTATGTATCTAGCAGCTTGGGGACATTTATGTATCTGGCAGCATGGGGGCATATATGTATCTGGCAGCACTGGGAGCATATATGTATCTGGCAGCACTGGGGGCATATATGTATCTGGCAGCACTGGGGGCATATATATGTATCTGGCAGCACTGGGGGCATATATGTATCTGGCAGCACTGGGGGCATATATGTATCTGGCAGCACTGGGGGCATATATGTATCTGGCAGCATGGGGGCATATATGTATCTGGCAGCACTGGGGGCATTTATGTATCTGGCAGCTTGGGGGCATTTATGTATCTGGCAGCTTGGGGGCATATATGTATTTTGCAGCACTGGGGGCATATGTATCTGGCACTGCTGGGGGCATTTGTGTATCTGGCACTGCTGGGGGCATATATATATATCTGGCACTGCTGGGGGCATATGTGTATCTGTCACCGCCGGGGGCATTTATGGTTCTGGCACCGCTGGGGCCATTTATGGTTCTGGCACCGCTGGGGGCATTTATGTATCTGGCACCGCTGGGGGCATTTATGTATCTGGCATATATGTATCTGGCATCACTGGGGGCATATGTGTATCTGGCACTATGAGGGTATATGTTGATCTGGCACCACTGGGGGCATATGTGTATATGGCACCACTGATGGCATTGAGTAAGGGGCACCACTGGGGAGTATATATGTGTCTGGCATTACTGGGGGCATATGTGTAAGGGGTACTGGACACAGCATGAAGGGAGGTGAAGGCTAATAGACACAGAGTGCAGGGTGGGAGGCTGAGAGGCACAGAGTGAAGGGAAGACTGAGACACAAGTGAGGCACATTGGAAGAGATGTGTGACAGGGAGACACAGGCGGGAGATGAATGTGGATGACAGACAACGCTGGGAGGGGATGATGGTTGGGGTGAAAGACAACGCAGGGAGGGGAGGTGAGGGTGTGGCTGAGAGACACAGGGAGGAGATGATGGTGTGGCTGAGAGACACAGGGAGGAGATGATGGTGTGGCTGAGAGACGCAGGGGGTAGGAGGTGACATGAGTCTGGTTGAACCTCTGTGACATTATGATGATCTTCATCTTCTTCTACATCTTTTGGACCATGTAATTTCCTACAAGAATAGTGATTAATGATAGAAGATGCCGCCTGCCCAGGGAGGACATTTCTTCAGAGGTTCCCTGTTGTGAGAAACCACCATATACTGTAAGTAAGGTGCATATGAAATGGAAAGGAATGCTCCCACAGTGACGAGAAACAGGTGGTGTCATGTTGACACGCTCACATTTGCAGTGGTCACGCCCCTTGTGGTATGTGATTTATATTGCTTTGAGTGCCAGTAGGCGGTGCTAGACACGCCCAGTAGGTGGTGTAAACACATCCCTGCGACTGTGCACCCCCTAATAAAATGTTCTGCGCACGCCTATGTACCTAGTGATGACAGCGGATCCAGTGACAGAACTGCTGGCCAATCACATCTGACCTAAGTGACAGGGGCATGCTTTCATGGGTTGACAGCACATCCCTGAGTCGAAGATGCACTTCTAGTGGTGCCGCTTTTACAGGGCCGTAACTACGTGTGTGCCAAGTGGGCTTGGCACACAGCGCAGTTGCCGAGGGCGCACGGCCAGCGGCATGTAATGAGTCAAATTGACTCATTACATGCCGCCTCTGCTGTGTGCGCCGTGCGCCGCGCTGTGGAGGGAGAAGAGACCAGCGCCGGGCAGCGGAGGAGGGAGGGAGGGGGAGCAGGAAGCCGCAGCAGCGCTATTTCATTGGTAGTAAGCGCCGCTGCAGCATCCCCCTCTCCTTCTGTATTGGCTGCCCGGCGCTGCTGTGGATGCTGGGATGCGGTTCCTCCATCCCAGCATCCACAGCAGCGCCGGGCAGCCAATACCGAAGGAGAGGGGGATGCTGCAGCGGCGCTTACTACCAATGACATAGCGCTGCTGCGGCTCCCTGCTCCCCCCTCCTCCTTCTCACCTCACTGCCTGCACCGAGGGAGCTGCACGAGGAGCCTGAATTCTCCCTCTCTCCCTCTCCGTCCGGCTGCCGCAATGTGTAAAGAGGGGGCCGGGGCCTGGCTGCCGCAATGTGTAAAGAGGGGGACTGTCTGCTGTAATGTGTAAAAGGGGCTCTACCTGGTGTAGTGGCGCTACTGTGCAGCGTAATTTGAATAATGTAAACTACTGTGCACCGTAGTATGAATTGTTATTTTGTGGCCATGCCCCTTCCCCGTGAAGCCACGCCCCTATAAATTTTTCACGTGCCTGCGGCGCGCACTGCCCCTATCTTCCATGGGGGGGGCGCCACTGTCGTTTCTTGCACACAGCGCTAAAATGCCTAGTTACGGCACTGCGCTTTTACATATGTTTTCAATGGCCCTGCCCCCCGCTCCGGCTCCTTTCCTATGCCTCCCAATCCAGTTTTAAATGTAAAAATTATTAAATTAATATAAAGGAGATACTTATGACACAATGTGTCACTCATAACTATCTTCTTTGTATAATTGTAATCATTAATGACAGGGGAGGCAGTGCCTCCCCTGACTGCACATCCCTGCGTTGGGGTGCCTTGAGGACCACGTTTTTGATCCTCTGAACTAGAGTATGAAACAGAATTAGAGAGACTGCAGTGGTTTCTCTTTCGGTAAATAGGGAGAAGCAGTTGTGACCACTTTTTTCCAGGTGAAATTGTCATAAAGTTGTTATCGCTGAGAGAACCTTTGAACAGATTAAAACAACCCCCTCCTATTATGTACCTCTCTCCACATTCCTATTTAAAAGGTGATTGCACTCCTGTTTTCATCTGGCAGTGAATTTTATGTAAATGGTTTCCAAGATGATTTTATTTATGCAGAGCTCTTTTTCCAGTCGGACACAAGGGGGCTGATTTTACCCCACGGCTACCACTAGGGGGCGCAAAACAGAGCAATTAAATTGTTGCTCCAGTTAGATGCCTGGTAGCCACAAGGCTAACATTTCTTCTTGCAGTGCGAAGAGAAATGTGTGCTAAGTCGGCACTTTGCGCGTCCAAAGCAGGACTTTACATGAGACTTTAGACAATTGAATTGCGATATTTGTTTGGGCGTCTAAACAGTCCCGTTTAGATGGAATTATTAGACAACCAAGACAATTCTCCCCTAGATGTTTCACAGATAGAATGAACATAATACAGGAGCAACGAACACAGTAAAGAGATTTAACTCTGCATGAAATACCAAGAGCTTGAAGATACTTATTTATTCAGCTGCAGATAAATAAGGTGTGCTACCTATATTTCTGTTTCTTTCTTTTGTATAAGGAGATTCTGCATTTTCTGTCCAACTGCATGTGTAGAAACCCTTACTGTATATAGATAGGGTCAAATATGCAGATTACCCCTCCCTGTTTGAGTTTATGTAATGCTTTCTAGGATTTCTTTTATAATTTTATATTTTTTTTTATACGTCTGGTGCGAGTGATCCGCCAGGTCCTGTGCTAGTGGTGGGCATCTTTTTTTTTTTTTTTTTTGTTGTTGTCATAAATGCCTTTGTCGCAAGGAGACTGTGCTGATTAATTTAATATGCAACACTTGTATATTTTTGTGTGACTGAGTCTGTGTAGAAGGAGCACAATGGAACAGGTTTAGTATGAAATACCTACAGTAAAGATCCCAATGGTCAAAATACCGACACAATTGCCCAACAGTCAAAATCATGACAAGGTCAAAATACCTACTTTTAAAATGTCGACAGGTCAAAAAGTTGACAAGTTTTTCACTTTCTTTTTTTGTGTGTGTATGTCAACATGGGCACCGTTTAAGTGTACCGCGTCTCCAGGTCCACTGGGATGGTAAAGTATGAACAAGTCGGTTTCAATGAAAAAATTGTGAAAAACACGTCGACTTTTTGACCTGTCGACATTTTAAATGTCGGTATTGACTGTCAGGATTTTGATTGTAGGTAAACTGATGGCATCCCCAGTGGAACTACTGGAGAAAGCTGCAGCCATGGGTGTAGCTACCATAGGTGCAGGGGATGTGGTTGCTATGGGGCCCGAGCCGTCTCTGGGGCCCAGCCCTTCCCCTGCACCTAGCTGCTAAGCCCCGCTGGCTGCTTTTTTTTACCTTTAGAAATGTGCTGCTGCTCACCCGGCTGGCTCCACTTCTCCCGAGTCCTAACACTGGGAGGAGGCGTGGCCGAGGAAGCAGGGACATCACTGGACCAGGGGCACCACCACTCCTCTCAGCGTCCACCTCCTCCTCATCTAGATGGAGCCGGCCGGGAGAGCAGCAGATATGGGCACACTGCTAATTACTAAAACCGCAGAAAACGGCGCCCCATTGGTGAGTGCCCACCCACTGCAGTTAGTCCGCGGGTGGCGGGGCGGGAGGATCTCTGAGTAACCCTAAACCCCGGCTGTCAATCAGTCAGGGCCAAAGGGGGGGGGGGGCCTGACTAACTGTGCTATGGGACCCCTATGTGCATAGCTACGCCCCTGGCTGCAGCTGCTACATTTTAGCACTTTGTGTACAGATTCAGAGACTGAGACAAAGATATACAAATACAAAGAATTACCAGGTCAGCGCTCAATGCCAATGATGTACCCAAGAAGCATATAAAACACTTTATTTATTTACTGCACTAAAAAAACATACAACAAATTAAAAGATATTAAGACCACAAAATAATGATCATATAAAAATGAGGTATCTAATACCTCTTAAATAGACAATAATGTACACTGATTGTAAACAGTAGAAGGCAGTCGCAAAACCTTATATGGGAATGACCCTCAGATTGTTTTCATCCGTATTGGAATAATTGCCCATAATGTGAACACAGAAGAGTCTTACACAACCGTGTATGTAAGTGTCCTCAATTATTGCAGATTTAATCACAGCTGACAAGTGTTCATCAACTAAATCATCCACTGGATATGTAAACAGTGCAAAGATATGGAGTTGTATAATAACTGCTATTCACAGTGTAAATAGAACCGTCCTTGCTGCACTTCATATGTTGTGTAATGCCGCTCTAGATCACCCTGTGCACGGGTGAGACATTCGTCAGCGGCAAGATCCGTCAGCGGCGTAGTAAAGCAGAGAGCCACTCTCCACTATCCGGCACAAATGGAGGCACCGGTCCGCCGTTCAACACCCCCAGCACAATTGAAGTAATGCTCGGCAGGGTAGGGTGTAAGGTGTTACCAGTGCAGTGGAGAAGGATGGCTGATGCAGTCTCGTAATGGATAAGCAATTGCCGGCAATGCTAGGATCAGCTGTTAAGAGGACAAAATTGTGTTCTTATGGGAAGTTAGGGTATTGACTACTCCTTCCCTCTGTACCCTCAACGCGTTTCTCCGCACCTCAGGCGGCTTCTTCAAGAGGCAGAGTGTTCTCCTCTGAGCATTTCCCTCATTCTTTTATACCCAGTCCTTTGTAATTAGTGAGAACAGGTGTACATGGAGTCACAGCAGGTGTAGTATGATTATCACTCTCATATAGCAGCATTTGGCTCAGATTATCACTAAAGTGGTCTATTTAAATAACAAAAAATGACATTTTTACATTAATAATATTATACTAATCATATACAAAATTATACACATATATAAAACAAGTGCTTAGTGCAATGCGGACAGGATAAGAGACTATAAGTTTATATTTATATAATTTCTACAGTCTAATACAGACTCTAATATAGAGAATATATTTACTCAATTTTATAAATAACAAATTCATAATAATACAATCTTTATTCTATATTCTTTATTTTATAAGCTCCAGGAGTCTCTATTATTTTTATTACATTTGTTTAGCGCAGTGCAGGGCATAAAGCTCTGCATCTCTGCACATGCGCTCATGAGGTACTATACATATACCAGTGTCTGAGGATTAGGGCAGTTGGAGCACAAAACATTACTATCGCAGATTATAAACCTTCCTATTTAATTAATTTATAGACCCTCCAAATAAACACCTTTTTAAAATAGTCCTACACGTCCGTGCCCAAAACCGCGAGCAGACCATAGATAGGCATGCCGCTAGCAATATAGAGGCAATGCCAAATCTGGTCGCAGTCGTGGGCACCGACCAAAGAGTACACCCACATAAGGGTGCATTTACGCAGGGAACCAAGGAGTACAAGGGGAGGCCAAATATGAAAGAAAAAGAGGAGAAAGAGCAATGTGTATATATTAGAGATGAGCGCCTGAAATTTTTCGGGTTTTGGGTTCGGTTCCGCTGCCGTGTTTTGGGTTCGAGCGCGTTTTGGCAAAACCTCACCGAATTTTTTTTGTCGGATTCGGGTGTGTTTTGGATTCGGGTGTTTTTTTCAAAAAACACTAAAAAACAGCTTAAATCATAGAATTTGGGGGTCATTTTGATCCCAAAGTATTATTAACCTCAAAAACCATAATTTACACTCATTTTCAGTCTATTCTGAATACCTCACACCTCACAATATTATTTTTAGTCCTAAAATTTGCACCGAGGTCGCTGTGTGAGTAAGATTAGCGACCCTAGTGGCCGACACAAACACCGGGCCCATCTAGGAGTGGCACTGCAGTGTCACGCAGGATGGCCCTTCCAAAAAACCCTCCCCAAACAGCACATGACGCAAAGAAAAAAAGAGGCGCAATGAGGTAGCTGTGTGAGTAAGATTAGCGACCCTAGTGGCCGACACAAACACCGGGCCCATCTAGGAGTGGCACTGCAGTGTCACGCAGGATGTCCCTTCCAAAAAACCCTCCCCAATCAGCACATGATGCAAAGAAAAAGAAAAGAAAAAAGAGGTGCAAGATGGAATTGTCCTTGGGCCCTCCCACCCACCCTTATGTTGTATAAACAAAACAGGACATGCACACTTTAACCAACCCATCATTTCAGTGACAGGGTCTGCCACACGACTGTGACTGATATGACGGGTTGGTTTGGACCCCCCCCAAAAAAGAAGCAATTAATCTCTCCTTGCACAAACTGGCTCTACAGAGGCAAGATGTCCACCTCATCTTCACCCTCCGATATATCACCGTGTACATCCCCCTCCTCCACAGATTATCAATTCGTCCCCACTGGAATCCACCATCTCAGCTCCCTGTGTACTTTGTGGAGGCAATTGCTGCTGGTCAATGTCTCCGCGGAGGAATTGATTATAATTCATTTTAATGAACATCATCTTCTCCACATTTTCTGGATGTAACCTCGTACGCCGATTGCTGACAAGGTGAGCGGCGGCACTAAACACTCTTTCGGAGTACACACTTGTGGGAGGGCAACTTAGGTAGAATAAAGCCAGTTTGTGCAAGGGCCTCCAAATTGCCTCTTTTTCCTGCCAGTATAAGTACGGACTGTGTGACGTGCCTACTTGGATGCGGTCACTCATATAATCCTCCACCATTCTATCAATGTTGAGAGAATCATATGCAGTGACGGTAGACGACATGTCCGTAATCGTTGTCAGGTCCTTCAGTCCGGACCAGATGTCAGCATCAGCAGTCGCTCCAGACTGCCCTGCATCACCGCCAGCGGGTGGGCTCGGAATTCTGAGCCTTTTCCTCGCACCCCCAGTTGCGGGAGAATGTGAAGGAGGAGATGTTGACAGGTCGCGTTCCGCTTGACTTGACAATTTTGTCACCAGCAGGTCTTTCAACCCCAGCAGACCTGTGTCTGCCGGAAAGAGAGATCCAAGGTAGGCTTTAAATCTAGGATCGAGCACGGTGGCCAAAATGTAGTGCTCTGATTTCAACAGATTGACCACCCGTGAATCCTTGTTAAGCGAATTAAGGGCTGCATCCACAAGTCCCACATGCCTAGCGGAATCGCTCCCTTTTAGCTCCTTCTTCAATGCCTCCAGCTTCTTCTGCAAAAGCCTGATGAGGGGAATGACCTGACTCAGGCTGGCAGTGTCTGAACTGACTTCACGTGTGGCAAGTTCAAAGGGCATCAGAACCTTGCACAACGTTGAAATCATTCTCCACTGCACTTGAGACAGGTGCATTCCACCTCCTATATCGTGCTCAATTGTATAGGCTTGAATGGCCTTTTGCTGCTCCTCCAACCTCTGAAGCATATAGAGGGTTGAATTCCACCTCGTTACCACTTCTTGCTTCAGATGATGGCAGGGCAGGTTCAGTAGTTTTTGGTGGTGCTCCAGTCTTCTGTACGTGGTGCCTGTACGCCGAAAGTGTCCCGCAATTTTTCTGGCCACCGACAGCATCTCTTGCACGCCCCTGTCGTTTTTTAAAAAATTCTGCACCACCAAATTCAAGGTATGTGCAAAACATGGGACGTGCTGGAATTTGCCCATATTTAATGCACACACAATATTGCTGGCGTTGTCCGATGCCACAAATCCACAGGAGAGTCCAATTGGGGTAAGCCATTCCGCGATGATCTTCCTCAGTTGCCGTAAGAGGTTTTCAGCTGTGTGCGTATTCTGGAAAGCGGTGATACAAAGCGTAGCCTGCCTAGGAAAGAGTTGGCGTTTGCGAGATGCTGCTACTGGTGCCGCCGCTGCTGTTCTTGCGGCGGGAGTCCATACATCTACCCAGTGGGCTGTCACAGTCATATAGTCCTGACCCTGCCCTGCTCCACTTGTCCACATGTCCGTGGTTAAGTGGACATTGGGTACAACTGCATTTTTTAGGAGACTGGTGAGTCTTTTTCTGACGTCCGTGTACATTCTCGGTATCGCCTGCCTAGAGAAGTGGAACCTAGATGGTATTTGGTAACGGGGGCACACTGCCTCAATAAATTGTCTAGTTCCCTGTGAACTAATGGCGGATACCGGACGCACGTCTAACACCAACATAGTTGTCAAGGACTCGGTTATCCGCTTTGCAGTAGGATGACTGCTGTGATATTTCATCTTCCTCGCAAAGGACTGTTGAACAGTCAATTGCTTACTGGAAGTAGTACAAGTGGGCTTACGACTTCCCCTCTGGGATGACCATCGACTCCCAGCGGCAACAACAGCAGCGCCAGCAGCAGTAGGCGTTACACGCAAGGATGCATCGGAGGAATCCCAGGCAGGAGAGGACTCGTCAGAATTGCCAGTGACATGGCCTGCAGGACTATTGGCATTCCTGGGGAAGGAGGAAATTGACACTGAGGGAGTTGGTGGGGTGGTTTGCGTGAGCTTGGTTACAAGAGGAAGGGATTTACTGGTCAGTGGACTGCTTCCGCTGTCACCCAAAGTTTTTGAACTTGTCACTGACTTATTATGAATGCGCTGCAGGTGACGTATAAGGGAGGATGTTCCGAGGTGGTTAACGTCCTTACCCCTACTTATTACAGCTTGACAAAGGGAACACATGGCTTGACACCTGTTGTCCGCATTTCTGGTGAAATACCTCCACACCGAAGAGCTGATTTTTTTGGTATTTTCACCTGGCATGTCAACGGCCATATTCCTCCCACGGACAACAGGTGTCTCCCCGGGTGCCTGACTTAAACAAACCACCTCACCATCAGAATCCTCCTGGTCAATTTCCTCCCCAGCGCCAGCAACACCCATATCCTCCTCATCCTGGTGTACTTCAACACTGACATCTTCAATCTGACTATCAGGAACTGGACTGCGGGTGCTCCTTCCAGCACTTGCAGGGGGCGTGCAAATGGTGGAAGGCGCATGCTCTTCACGTCCAGTGTTGGGAAGGTCAGGCATCGCAACCGACACAATTGGACTCTCCTTGTGGATTTGGGATTTCGAAGAATGCACAGTTCTTTGCTGTGCTGCTTTTGCCAGCTTGAGTCTTTTCATTTTTCTAGCGAGAGGCTGAGTGCTTCCATCCTCATGTGAAGCTGAACCACTAGCCATGAACATAGGCCAGGGCCTCAGCCGTTCCTTGCCACTCCGTGTGGTAAATGGCATATTGGCAAGTTTACGCTTCTCCTCCGACAATTTTATTTTAGGTTTTGGAGTCCTTTTTTTACTGATATTTGGTGTTTTGGATTTGACATGCTCTGTACTATGACATTGGGCATCGGCCTTGGCAGACGACGTTGCTGGCATTTCATCATCTCGGCCATGACTAGTGGCAGCAGCTTCAGCACGAGGTGGAAGTGGATCTTGATCTTTCCCTAATTTTGGAACCTCAACATTTTTGTTCTCCATATTTTAATAGGCACAACTAAAAGGCACCTCAGGTAAACAATGGAGATGGATGGATTGGATACTAGTATACAATTATGGACGGGCTGCCGAGTGCCGACACAGAGGTAGCCACAGCCGTGAACTACCGCACTGTACTGTGTCTGCTGCTAATATAGACTGGTTGATAAAGAGATAGTATACTACTAATATTATATATACTGGTGGTCAGGTCACTGGTCACTAGTCACACTGGCAGTGGCACTCCTGCAGCAAAAGTGTGCACTGTTTAATTTTAATATAATATTATGTACTCCTGGCTCCTGCTATAACCTATAACTGGCACTGCAGTAGTGCTCCCCAGTCTCCCCCACAATTATAAGCTGTGTGAGCTGAGCAGTCAGACAGATATATAATATATATAGATGATGCAGCACACTGGCCTGAGCCTGAGCAGTGCACACAGATATGGTATGTGACTGACTGAGTCACTGTGTGTATCGCTTTTTTCAGGCAGAGAATGGATATATTAAATAAACTGCACTGTGTGTCTGGTGGTCACTCACTATATAATATATTATGTACTCCTGGCTCCTGCTATAACCTATAACTGGCACTGCAGTAGTGCTCCCCAGTCTCCCCCACAATTATAAGCTGTGTGAGCTGAGCAGTCAGACAGATATATATAATATTATATATAGATAATAGATGATGCAGCACACTGGCCTGAGCCTGAGCAGTGCACACAGATATGGTATGTGACTGAGTCACTGTGTGCTGTGTATCGCTTTTTTCAGGCAGAGAACGGATTATAAAGTAAACTGCACTGTCCTCACTAGTAAACTCTCTCCACTCAGTCTCTACACTTCTACAGTAACAGTACTCCTCCTAGTCAGCTCCAGTAAATCTCTCTCAGTCTCTTATAATCTAAATGGAGAGGACGCCAGCCACGTCCTCTCCCTATCAATCTCAATGCACGTGTGAAAATGGCGGCGACGCGCGGCTCCTTATATAGAATCCGAGTCTCGCGATAGAATCCGAGCCTCGCGAGAATCCGACAGCGTCATGATGACGTTCGGGCGCGCTCGGGTTAACCGAGCAAGGCGGGAAGATCCGAGTCGCTCGGACCCGTGAAAAAAAACATGAAGTTCTGGCGGGTTCGGATTCAGAGAAACCGAACCCGCTCATCTCTAGTATATATAAGGATTATTGATAAAGGGAAAGAGAAGAAAACCAAAAAGAACGCACTCAAAGCTGCACGGATCTTAGATTCATCTAGATGAATTCAAGATCTATTGTTTCATTAAGCCCTTGTGGCTTCAAAGTCTGCAATCTCCAGATCCATGCAGCTTCCTGACGACATAATGTTCTAAAACGATCCCCTCCTCTTGGGGTAACCTTTATCTGTTCAAGACCAATTAATTGTATACAAGCAGGATTACTGGCATGGACTTCTGTATAGTGACGTGAGACACTGTGGTTCATATAGCTTTTAAGAATATTTCTCCTATGCTCCATGAATCACAGTTTTTATGCCCTAGTCGTGCGTCCCACATAATATAATTGACATGAGCAACGCAACAAATAGATTACAAAATGCGAACTACAATTGATGAATGAATGAATCTTAAATTCTGTTTCTGAGCCCGGTGCAGAAATATATTTGGTTTTATTTACTACGTGATTACACGTAGTACATTTATTATGATTACATCTAAAGACACCCATAACTTTTGGGCCCACTATTGTTTGTTCACTCAGATCCTTGTCTTCACGTGATCCACTAAAAAAGCTAGGAGCCAGTATGTTTCTAAAGTTTCTGGCTTTCTTAAAGATCGTAGGGTTTGCAGGGAGGGTGGTACTTAAAATCGGATCAGTCATCAATAACTTATAGTTACGTTTAATTATACAAGAAATCTTATTTGCTTTCACATTAAATTTAGACTTAAATGCCAGATTGTAATCATTTTATTTTCTGAGTTTTCTTATTACTATTATTGTTTCTAAATTTCTTGCTTGATTTTTTTGGTTATCAAAGAGTTTGATATTAATGTGTGGTCTAAGTTTTCATTCATATCTCCTCCCTCGACTGTTGGTGGTGCATCATTAGTTTTAAGAATACTATCCCTGTCTAACGTTTGAATAGGCAATAGCCTCTTCCAGTATTTCTTCAGGGTACTCGCGTTCCCTCAGAGAAGTAATAAGTTCCTCAACTTGTTCAGCAAATGTACAATCTAATGTACAATTACGTCTAATCCTAAACATGTGACTTTTCGGTACGTTATTTAACCAGCTCTTTTTGTGATTGCTTGTATATGGAATATAACTACAGGTATCAACAGGTTTTTTATAAGCTGACACCATCAGCTTTTCCTCTACCACCTCCACCGTAACGTCCAGAAAATTAATACGTGAAGGATGGTGTGTGCAAGTGAAGGATAAACCATATTCATTAGTGTTTAAAAATTCAACAAAAGATATACAAATGTCTCATATCAAATTAATCTGTAAGGTCTCCTAGTGTGTCCTAGCCGCATTGTGACTGACCTATTTTTGAGAAAGGATACCTGTCATTAACAGAGTCAGAGATGGCAAGCCAAGAGGGGCTGTTTGGCGCGACTGCAGCAATGATGTATTAGGACACATCTGTATGCAGATATTTATTTGTATATTCATATGACGGCAGAGTTTTCCATGCCTCATCAAACTCTCACGTTACATTAAGCGGATTTCCCCCTACTAGTCCCATCTTTCTAAAGCTCCAGCTCAGGAATACAGTACAGCAGATGGAACGCTCCTTGCTTCAGGGATCTTCCTCGATGCATCAACCAGCTTGTGTCAAAAAGTCTCTGCAGGTGATTCAATTGTTTATTGCGCCCGATCTCCTGTCTAAAGTGATGGGAGATTGGAGGGGTCAGTGGCAAACGCAGGATTTGCATGGGGGGGTTTCCAGAACTGGGTGGAGCCAATCACGGGGGTGGGGACTGAGGTGACCCAGTATATGCTGGGTCCGTAAAACTAGTATGTATGTATGTATGTATGTGTGTGTGTGTGTGTGTGTGTGTGTATGTATATATGTATATATATATATATATATATATATATATATATATATATATATATGTGTGTGTGTATATATATATACACACATATATACTGTATATATATATACACACATATATACTGTATATATATATACACACATATATACTGTATATATATATACACATACAGTACACGTATATATACACATGTATATATATCATGTGTGTGTTTATATGTATGTATGTATATATATATACATGTGTATATATGTATGCACATGGATATATATGTACTATAATTAAAATAAAGTAAACTTTTATTGCATTTACAAGTGCCACCAGGAAGACAGCAGGCTGCAGAGGACGCTAGACAGCCATTAATAATACTCATGCAGCTAAAAAAAAAAAAAAAAAAAATTTTTTTTTTTTTTTTTAGTGGAGGGGGGTTTCTGGGTGCTCGGAAACCCCCCCCCTGGGTGCGCCACTGGGGGTGATATTGAAATGTTTTACGACTTTTTTGCATGCTGATTGCGTCCAGACAGATCTGGTTTAACCATACTTGCCTACTTTGAATGTCTCCTCTCCGGGAGAAGTCCGGAGAGGAGACGCTGCAGAAGACTTCGGGGCCGGGCTGTAACATCATCAAGCCCCGATTTGCTTCATTTTAACTCCTTCCCCACCCCAGGGACCTGCGAATACAGGAGATTATCTCTCCATCCTGCCCGGATCACTAGGGTGCGAGCAGGGGCTCAGTGTTCTATTCTGCTGCCGACTCTATAATTCCTGCTATGGGATGTGAGACCTGTAGCAATATACCATTGTAGGCTTCCTTGGTGACACATCAAGCAGGGATTCACATACATGGGAATAGCCCCAATACTCTGAGCCAAAGGTTATTTATTATTATCATTATTACCAGTTATTTATATAGCGCACACATATTCCACAGCGCTTTACAGAGAATATTTGGCCATTCACATCAGTCCCTGCCCCAGCGGAGCTTACAATCTATATTCCTTACCACATGTACACACACACACTCATGCTAGGGTTAATTTTAGTTGGGAGCCAATTAACCTACCAGTATATTTTTGGATTGTGGGAGGAAACCAGAGTACCTGGAGGAAACCCACGCAAGTGGCAGTGTCGCTATGGCAGTGTCGGCATGCAGGGGCTTGTGGCTACACCAGTGGACTGCTGATGCGGACTTCAGGAAAGTTGTGGAAAGCCTACCATTCACAGGAGAGGCCTTGTTTGGAGATGAACTAGACAAATGGATCTCCAAAGATACTGCGGGTAAGTCTACATATCTTCCTTCCGCAGCTCCCCCAGCCAGGAAAGCTTATTCAGCTTCAAATTTACAGTCCTTTCGGACGGCCTAGTTTAAGGGCAAATCCAGAGGTGCTTCTATGGCCTCCAGAGGTGCAAGAGGTAAACCACGTATACCAGCAAAGGCAGGTGCTCAGGAGCAGAGCTCAGGCTCTGCTTCCTTTTAAGCCTTCAGCATGACGGTGGACTGCGATGCCTGGAGGGCTGTCAGGTGGGAGCCCGACTAAAAGTTTTCAGTCACATCTGGACAACATCATGCCAGGATTCATGGGTCACAGATCTTATATTCCAGGGCTACAGACTGGAGATTCAGGAGCTCCCACCTCACAGATTTTTCAAATCAGGCTCACCAGTTTCACACGAGGCAAGTATAACCTTACAGGATGCCATTCAAAAGCTGGTACAGACTCAGGTAATTGTTCCAGTTCCACCTCCTCTACAAAACAAGGGACATTGGGGGTAATTCTGAGTTGATTGCAGCAGCAAGTTTGTTAGCAATTGGGCAAAACCATGTGCACTGCAGGGGGGGGGGCAGTTATAACATGTGCAGAGAGAGTTAGATTTGGGTGGGGTGTGTTCAACAAAGCAGCCAGTATTTACCATCCACAGAAACAAAATAACCCACCCAAATCTAACTCTCTCTGCACATATTATATCTGCCTTCCCTGCAGTGCACATGGCTTTGCCCAATTGCTAACAAAATTCCTGCTGCGATCAACTCAGAATTACCCCCATTATTCCAACTTGTTTGTAGTACCGAAACCGGACGGTTCGGTAAGACCGATTTTGAATCTAAAATCATTGAACCCGTACTTACGAGTGTTTAAATTCAAGATGGAGTCTCTGAGAGCAGTGATCTCCGGTCTGGAGGAAGGGGAATTCCTAGTGTCTCTGGATATCAAGGATGCGTACCTTCACATTCCGATCTGGCCGCCTCATCAGGCTTATCTACGATTTGCACTGCAGGACTGTCACTACCAGTTCCAGGCCCTGCCATTTGGTCTCTCCATGGCACCGAGGGTATTCGCTAAAGTGATGGCAGAGATGTTTATACTCCACAAACATGGAGTGAATATAATTCCGTACCTGGACGTTCTTCTGATAAAGGCACCGTCCAGGCAGAGGTTGCTGGACAGCATTGGTCTCTCAACCAAACGTCTCCAGGATCACGGGTGGATTCTGAACCTTTCAAAATCTCACCTAGAGCCAACACGGAGGCTTCCATTCCTGGAAATGATACTGGACAAGGAGTTGCAGAAAGTGTTCCTTCCATTGGGAAAGTCATTGGTAATCCAGTCGATGGTTCAGGATGTCCTGAAGCCAACCCGGATATCTGTGCATCTATGCATTCGCCTTCTGGGGAAAATGGTGGCCTCTTACGAGGCACTTCAATATGGAAGGTTTCACGCAAGACCATTCCAGCTCGATCTGTTGGACAAATGGTCCGGATCGCATCTTCACATGCGCCACTGTGGTGGCTATAGACTTCTCACCTCATCGAGGGTTGAAGGTTCGGAAATTCAGTACTGGATCCTGTTAACAACCTCAGAGGTTGAGGAGCAGTCACCCAGGGGGTGCAGTTTCAAGGAAGATGGTCAAGTCAGGAAGTCATCCTTCAACATTCTGAAACTCAGGCCATATACAACGCTCTTCTGCAGGCCTCATATTTTCTTCAAGATCGGGCCATTCAGTTCCAGTCGGACAATGTGACGGTAGTGACGTACATAAACCGACAGGGTGGAACGAAAAGCAGAGCAGCAATGTCAGAGGTATCAAGAACTCTCCTCTGGGCAGAAAAAAACGCGGTGGTGTTGTCAGCGCTCTTCATTCCGGGAGTAGACAACTGGGGAGCAGACTTCCTCAGCAGACACGACCTGCACCCGGGGCAATGGGGCCTTCACCCAAAAGTGTTCAGGTGCTTGACACGTCGATGGGGATATACACAAATCGACATGATGGCCTCTCGTTTCAACAAGAAGCTCAAGCAGTATTGTTCCAGGTCGAGAGCCCCACAGGCAGTGGCGGTAGACACTGACGACTCCATTGGTGTATCAGATGGTGTACGTGTTTCCTCCTCTTCCTCTGATCCTAAGAATTCTAAAAAGGGAAAAGGTTCAAGCAATACTCATTGCTCCGGACTGGCCAAGAAGGGCCTGGTACGCGGACCTTCTGGAGATGCTCCTCGAAGATCCGTGGCCTCTACCTCTTCGCGAGGATCTTCTGCAACAGGGCCCGATCATCTATCAGGACTTATTGCGGCCACATTTGACGGCATGGAAGTTGAACCGCTGATTCTAGTCAGAAGAGGGATCCCTAACAACAAGGTTATCCCGACTATGATCCAAGCCAGGGAGGGGGTAAAGTCTAAAAATTACCACCGTATTTGGAAGAAATACGTCTCTTGGTGTGAGATCAGAAATTATTCTACGGTGGAATTTCATATGGGATGTTTCCTGCTTTTTCTGCAGGCAGGTGTAGATGTGGGCCTACGTCTGGGCTCCATAAAAGTCCAGATTTCAGCCTTGTCCATTTTTTCTTTCAAAAACAATTGGCTTCTCTCCCTGAGGTCCAGACGTTCTTGAAAGGTGTTCTTCACATCTAACCTCCCTTTGTGCCTCCCACGGCACCTTGGGATCTCAATTTCGTGCTGCAGTTCCTCCAATCGGACTGGTTTAAACCGTTACAGAAGGTGGACGTAAAATATCTTGTTTGGAAGACCGGCACACTGTTGGCCTTGGCTTCAGCAAGATGTGTGTTGGGGCTGGGGGCTTTGTCTCACAAAATCAGTACAGGCCCACTCTACTAGGTCGGTGGGCTCTTGCTGGGCGGCTACCCGGGTATCTCGGCTTTACAGCTCTGCCGAGTGGCTACTTTGTCTCGTTCGAACAAGTTTGCTAAGTTTTACAAGTTTGATACTTTGACCAAACTGAAGGTCCTCAGGAGGCCAATCAGTTCTGCAGGAACCTCTGCAATCTCCCACTCAGTTTGGGAGCTTTGGTACATTCCCATGGTACTAAATGGAACCCCAGTATCCTTTAGGACGTAAGAGAAAATAGGATTTTAATTACCTACCGGTAAATCCTCTTCTCATAGTCCGTAAAGGATACTGGGCGCTTCGTTCTTCCTGCACTGTTACTTGGTTAAGTATTGTTGGTTCAGCTGTTGCTGTTCCTGTTTTAAAGTTGGGTTAGCATTGCTTTTCTCTAGTTTGTGTGTGTGCTGGTCCTGAATTTCGCCTCGATCCTTTATTTCTTTCTCTCAAAGTATGTCCGTCTCCTCGGACACGGTTTCCTAGACTGTCTGGTAGGAGGGGCATAGAGGGAGGAGCCAGCCCACACTATGAAATTCTTAAAGTGCCCAAGGCTCCTAGTGGACTTGTCTATACCCCATGGTACTAAATGGAACCCCAGTATCCTCTATGGACTACGAGAAAAGGATTTACCGGTAGGTAATTAAAATCCTATTTTTGTATATGCACCTCTCCTCCGCAGACTTTGGGTGTCTCTGCCCTTCTTCCTGTGTCGGCTCTGCTCTCTCCTGTCCCGGGTTTCCCATGCCTCTACTATCAGAGCTGCAACCAGCTGTACAGACTAGCTGCAGCCGGTGGGATGTGGTAGCCAGCAGCAAGGAGAAAAGGGGTCAGACTGCCGCTCCGCGATGAGATCTGCCGCTACTGCCCCCACTCTCTCCCAGCCGTGTATAGTACCTGCTGGTCCCTGTCCCCCTACCAATGTAGAGGGGCACTACCCAGAGGAAGACGGTCAACTGGATCTCAGTCTAGGGCCAGATGTACTAAGTCTTGAAAAGTGATAAATTGCACAGTGATAAAGAACCATCCAATTGGCTACTAACTGTAATTTTTTAACTCGGCCTGTAACACGGCATTTAGGAGCTGATTGTCTGGTAATTTATCACCGTGAAATGTATTACTTTTCAAGGCTTAATGCATCTCCCTCTCCCTCTGGTGAAGAAGGAGCTTCTGGTGGTGGACGCCCAGCTGCTGGAAAGGTGCCCGGAGTATCAGAGGCGTTGCTCTGCCCCTTGACACCCGGTGCGGAAGGTACAAAAAGGGGTGTGTCTTCATGGGACGGGGGCATTGCTTTGTGGGACGGGGGTGTGGCTAGCCATCCCGACCCCATGTTACAGTGCAGCTCCTGTCACTGAGCAGGAGCCGTCACTTTGGTGTCTCCCCTCGGCGGGTGTCACCCAGGTTCGCCCCCCCCCCAGCGATTTATCAGAGTTGCAAAAAGGGATTATTATTATTATCGGCTTTCGGGGCAAGGGTGGCAGTATTTTTTTTTTTAAACAACTCAGTTTGTGAAGTGTTCATATGCCGCTATGGTGAAGGTTTATCATGACTGGACATATGGCACCATTGCGAATAACCGAAGTGGAAACTGTAGATCACCAAGTGCCATTGATGTGAGAGGTGATCGTCGACTACGAGTGAGGGCCGACTGACATGCTACAGTGGAGCAGTTCACCATCAAAATGAATCTGAGAGCTACCAGATGTGTCTAAAATGACAGTTCAGTGTACCCTGCTGCGTATGGGGCTCCAAAGTGGTTACTTTGGCTATTAGCTGGTGGTCCTAATAAATAGTGTGACTGTTCTACATGTAGCTGCTGTAGGCATAGGCGTGCGCACGGGGGGTGCCTGGTGCGCACAGGCACCCCCTAATGTACGGCACCCCCGCACACACGCTGCCTTCTGCTGCTGCTGCCACCGGCAATTCCTGTTTCTGACGCTGAAGGGAGGAGAGCGCAGCGCGCGTCTCTCCTGCCCCTCACTGAGTCCCCGTCTCCGGCTGTCATTTAAAATGTCTCTCTGCTGTCAGCCAATCGGAGCTCGCGGACCGGCTCTTGATTGGCTGCCGGCCCGTGAGCTTTGATTGGCTGACAGCCAGGGACACACATTGAGTGAGGTGAGGCACAGGAGAGACGCATGGTGCGTTCTCCTCCCCTCAGCATCAGAGACGGGAACTGGAGTCAGCAGAGGAGGGTGAGCACCGCAGGGGGCATTTATGTATTTGGCAGCTTGGGGGCATTTATGTATCTGGCAGCACTTGGGGCATATTATTTGGTCCCCGCTGTGGGCATTTATGTATCTAGCAGCTTGGGGACATTTTATGTATCTGGCAGCATGGGGGCATATATGTATCTGGCAGCATGGGGGCATATATGTATCTGGCAGCATGGGGGCATTTATGTATCTGGCAGCTTGGGGGCATATATGTATTTTGCAGCACTGGGGGCATATATGTATCTGGCAGCATGGGGGCATATATGTATCTGGCAGCATGGAGGCATATATGTATCTGGCAGCACTGGGGGCATATGTATCTGGCAGCACTGGGGGCATATTATCTGGCACCACTGGGGGCATTTATGTATCTGGCAGCTTGGGGGCATATATGTATTTTGCAGCACTGGGGGCATATGTATCTGGCACCGCTGGGGGCATTTGTGTATCTGGCACCGCTGGGGCCATTTATGTATCTGGCACCGCTGGGGCCATTTATGTATCTGGCACCGCTGGGGCCATTTATGTATCTGGCACCGCTGGGGCCATTTATGTATCTGGCACCGCTGGGGCCATTTATGTATCTGGCACCGCTGGGGCCATTTATGTATCTGGCACCGCTGGGGCCATTTATGTATCTGGCACCGCTGGGGCCATTTATGTATCTGGCACCGCTGGGGCCATTTATGTATCTGGCACCGCTGGGGCCATTTATGTATCTGGCACCGCTGGGGCCATTTATGTATCTGGCACCGCTGGGGCCATTTATGTATCTGGCACCGCTGGGGCCATTTATGTATCTGGCACCGCTGGGGCCATTTATGTATCTGGCACCGCTGGGGCCATTTATGTATCTGGCACCGCTGGGGCCATTTATGTATCTGGCACCGCTGGGGCCATTTATGTATCTGGCACCGCTGGGGCCATTTATGTATCTGGCACCGCTGGGGCCATTTATGTATCTGGCACCGCTGGGGCCATTTATGTATCTGGCACCGCTGGGGCCATTTATGTATCTGGCACCGCTGGGGCCATTTATGTATCTGGCACCGCTGGGGCCATTTATGTATCTGGCACCGCTGGGGCCATTTATGTATCTGGCACCGCTGGGGCCATATTATTTGGTCCCCACTGGGGGCATTTATGTATCTAGCAGCTTGGGGACATTTATGTATCTGGCAGCACTGGGGGCATATGTATCTGGCAGCACTGGGGGCATATGTATTTTGCACACTGGGGGCATATATGTATTTTGCACACTGGGGGCATATGTATCTGGCACTGCTGGGGGGCATTTGTGTATCTGTCACCGCCGGGGCCATTTATGTATCTGGCACAGCTGGGGGCATTTATGTATCTGGCACCGCTGAGGGCATTTATGTATCTGGCACCGCTGGGGGCATTTATGTATCTGGCACCGCTGGGGGCATTTATGTATCTGGCATATATGTATCTGGCATCACTGGGGGCATATGTGTATCTGGCACTATGAGGGTATATGTTTATCTGGCACCACTGGGGGCATATGTGTATATGGCACCACTGATGGCATTGAGTAAGGGGCACCACTGGGGGGTATATATGTGTCTGGCATTACTGGGGGCATATGTGTAAGGGGTACTAGACACAGCATGAAGGGAGGTGAAGGCTAATAGACACAGAGTGCAGGCTGATAGGCAGAGTGCAGGGTGGGAGGCTGAGAGGCACAGAGTGAAGGGAAGACTGACACAAGTGAGGCAGATTGGAAGAGATGTGTGACAGGGAGACGCAGGCGGGAGATGAATGTGGATGACAGACAACGCTGGGAGGGGATGATGGTTGGGGTGAAAGACAACGCAGGGAGGGGAGGTGAGGGTGTGCCTGAGAGACACAGGGAGGAGATGATGGTGTGGCTGAGAGACACAGGGAGGAGATGATGGTGTGGCTGAGAGACACAGGGAGGAGATGATGGTGTGGCTGAGAGACGCAGGGGGTAGGAGGTGACGTGAGTCTGGTTAAACCTCTGTGACATTATGATGATCTTCATCTTCTACATCTTTTGGACCATGTAATTTCCTACATGAATAGTGATTAATGATAGAAGATGCCGCCTGCCCAGGGAGGACATTTCTTCAGAGGTTCCCTGTTGTGAGAAACCACCATATACTGTAAGTAAGGTGCATATGAAATGGAAAGGAATGCTCCCACAGTGACGAGAAACAGGTGGTGTGTCATGTTGACACGCTCACATTTGCAGTGGTCACGCCCCTTGTGGTATGTGATTTATATTGCTTTGAGTGCCAGTAGGCGGTGCTAGACACGCCCAGTAGGTGGTGCTAAACACATCCCTGCGACTGTGCACCCCCTAATAAAATGTTCTGCGCACGCCTATGGCTGTAGGGTGAAATAGATGCAGCATTAAAGGAAAAATTAGTTCAGAATAGGCTTGGTATAGTTTATACTTGTGGAGCGGTACTTGCTGTATGATGAGGTTTTGGTCACATGTGCAAGTTCTTCAGACATGTGGTCACGGTGTGAGCTGTGCGGTTATTAGTAAATAATGCACGGTCATGTTACTTAGGGGCCGATTCAGACCTGATCGCTGCTGTGCGTTTTGGCACAGCGGCGATCAGGTCTGAACTGCGTATGCACCGCAATGCGCAGGTGCGACGCTCCGCAGTGACGGAATGGTGCGAAAAATCTCATCGCACCGGTGACCGCAAGGAGATTGACAGCAAGAGGGTGTTTGGGTGGCAACTGACCGTTTTTGAGGAGTGTCTGGGAAAACGCAGGAGGGACCAGGCGTTTGGAGGGAGGATTCCTGACGCTGGCTCCGGCCCCGATCATCGCAGCGGCTGAGTAAGTCCTTGGCTGTGCAGAGACTGCACAAACTTTTGTTTGTGCAGCTCTCCTGCACATGCGATCGCACACTGCACAGCGTATTCCCCCTCCCCCTGTAGGCGGCGACTACCTGATCGCAGGGATGCAAAAAACGCACCCTAGCAGTTAGGTCTGAATTACCCCCTTAGTGTGTCCAACTTCCATGGGAGCAGAAGAAACCAGCACAGCACTCCAGTATTTGCACAAATATTTATGTATCATATGAAATACTTGTTTCAGTTAGATGTGAAACAAGTATTTATTTTTTGTTTTGTTTTTTTGCTATGAAAAAGGGCTTTTCACAGGCATGTGCACTCCCGCGATTCACCTATTCAATTACAAATTCAAGAAAATGGGATATTGCAAAAATTGTTGCCGGCAGTGAAAAATCCTGTAAATCTGCCTGCACCCCCCAAAAAAAGTTTAATTAACATCAGCTAATAGTATAGTAGATTATTATTGCCCCCCCCCCCCCCCCCCACCACCCCTCATTAAAATAAGGGCTAAACTTAAATTTGGGGAACAAATTAAAAATGGGTATAAGTGTATATAGAGGTCATATTTCACCAGTTTGAAAAAAGTTCAAAAAAAATAAAATAAAATACGCCTACCATCAAGCCTAACTAAACTTGTCCCATCTTAATGTACCCCATTAATACCTTGTACCCCAATTTCCATCATTTTTGCACTTTCACCCCAAAAATGACTCCTCCTTATTGGACAATAAAAATTAAAAACTTCTAAGTGCCTAATTAGTCATTGGGGGAGGGGTGCGGAGAGGGTCCCAAGGGTTCTGAACGAAGGGCCTAATGCAGACCTGATCTGTGCGCAGCTGATCAGGTCTGAACTGCGCATGCCAGACAGCTGACGGCCGTCTCAGCCCTGCGATCGCCACTGCCTGACAGGCAGAGGTGTTCGTGGGCGGGCCGGTGGCATTGGGCCACCAATTTAGTGCCGCGGTCTGGGCAACGCAGGCGTGCCTGAACAGTGCTGAGGGCGGGGAGCGGTGGCTGCGTGACATCACACGCAGCCACTGCGATCCTCACAGCGACTAGTAGCTCCCCGCCAGAGCGCAGGAGCTGTGCTGGTGGGGAGTTACTCTTCAACTACAAAATCATCACCGCTGTGCGATGATTTTGTGCTTGTGCGGGGGGAAGGGGGGGGGGTGGACTGACATGCGGGGCGGACTAGCCCTGTACTAGTCGACCCCCCGCATGTCAGGGAAGCTGATCGTAGATGTGCTAAATTTAGAGCATCTAGGATCAAGTCTGAATTAGGCCCTAAGTCCAGACATTTTTACACAAAAATAGGGATTTTCCCCAAGTTTATGACCTACTCAGAGGTGGTGAATTGAAATATATATCTAAACCTAGTTAGAGATGAGCGGGTTCGGTTCGTCGAGATCCGTACCCCCCACCCCCCACCCCCCGAACTTCACATGTTTTACGCGGGTCCGAGGCAGCCTCGGATCTTCCCGCCTTGCTCGGTTAACCTGAACGAGGCCGAACGTCATCATCCCTCTGTCTGATTCTTGCGAAATTCGTATTCCATATAAAGAACTGCGCGTTGCCACCATTTTCACTCGTGCATTGGAGATTGAGCGGAGAGGACGTGGCTACGTTCTCTGCCTGAAAAGCTCAATATCTGTGCTCAGTGTGCTGCATTGTGGTGACCACCAATATATTATAGTAGTACAGTACAGTAGGCCATTGCTGTATCTTGCAGCTCCGTGTCACTCAGTTCTAGTATCCTGATCAGTGCTCAATATCTGCTGCATTGTTGTGTGACCAATATATAGTAGTACAGTGCAGCATTTTGGTGACCACCAGTATATAGTAGTTGCTGTATCTTGCAGCTCTGTCACTTCAAGTATCCATATCTGTGCTGCATTGTTGTGAGCAGTATGTAGTACAGTGCAGCATTTTGGTGACCACCAGTATATAGTAGTACAGTAGAACATTGCTGTATCTTGCAGCTCCGTGTCACTTCTAGTATCCTGATCAGTGCTTAATATCTATGCTCAGTGTCAGTGCTGCATTGGGGTGACCAGTATACTACAGTACAATAGTCCAGTGCTGTTCTCACTGCTCCGTGTCAGTTCTCCGTAGTATCATCAGTGCTCAGTAACATCAGTTCTCAGTATAATCAGTGCGCTGTTAGACGTGCGCCCGTTTTCCGCCATTAGTGCATTGGGATTTAAACAATTGATGAAGTAATTGTGTCCCCGGTACAAAATCCCATCTAGATTCCACTTCACTAAGCAGGCGATAGCGAGATTTTACCAATTAATATAATTGATTTATAATTAATTATTAATTACAGTGATCTTGCCAAATGATTCCAGTGATTTTGTCATTTTCTTCCAGTGATTTGGACCAATAATACCATTGATTAGAACAAATAATTCCTGTGATATTGAGGTGTTTGTGTCGCTTAGCTTAGCCATCCAGCGACCACAGTGCACCTCTTTTTCTCTTTTCTTTGCATCATGTGCTGTTTGGGGCCAATTTTTTTAAGTGCATCCTGTCTGACACTGCAGTGTCACTCCTAGATGGGCCAGATGTTTGTGCCACCCTCTTGGGTCGCTTAGCTTAGTCATCCAGCGACCTCGGTGCAAATTTTAGGACTACAAATAATTTTGTGAGGTGTTTAGAATAGACTGGAAATGAGTGTAAATTATGGTTATTGAGGTTAATAATACTATAGGATCAAAATGACCCCAAAATTCTATGATATAAGCTGTTTTTTGAAAAAAAACACCCGAATCCAAAACACACCTGAATCAGACAAAAAATTTTAAGGGAGGTTTTGCCAAAACGCATCCGAATCCAAAACACGGCCGCGGAACCAAATCCAAAACACAAACCTGAAAAATTTCCGGTGCACATCTCTAATCCTAGTAATGTATGATATAAAGTGATGATGATTATTATTATTATTATTATTATTATTATTAATTATTATTATTATTATTATTATTATTTTATTTTGCACCACAAGGGTTCCGCAGTGCCCAATTACAGAGTACATAAACAAATCAAAATGGGAAAACAGCGACTTAGTTGAAGACAATATAGGACAAGTAGAGGGTAAATAAACATAGCTACATCAGCAGATGACACTAGAATAAGTATCAGGTGGCAGAAGACTCTGGGATTTGGTGCAGTTGAACATCATTAAAGTAAGAAAAAGGAAAAGCACATGAGGGAAGTGGGCCCTACTCGTGAGAGCTTACATTCTAAAGGGGAGGGGTAGACAGACAGGGGTGAGACAGATGGGGTACACACAGAGCTGGATTAAGGCTTTGGGGGGCCTGGGGTATTTAAGACAGGGGGGCCCTAAAATGTAATATTAAAATCGTAATCACTACAAAGTATAATATAAATATACACACACATGTATGTGTGTGTGTGTGTGTGTATGTGTGTATATATATATATATATATATATATATATATATATATATATATATATATATATATACACATAGAGTGACACACACGCACATATATACATATATATTATATATATATATATATATATATATATATATAATATATATATAAAATATAGAATTATATATATTCCCAGAACCTAAACTTTAACTATAGCCACACTTACTTTCTTTGGACAGCTGTCACTCAGCTGTCCTGTGTGCAGCGCCGGTGGGGAGCCGAGACAGGCAGTGTTGCGGGAATCTCAGCGGCGCCAGTGTTGTAGGAGTCTGAGAGCTGGCTGAGAATGGGTGCTGGGCTGGCTGCTGCCTCCACGGAGTCCACGCACGTCTGTCCTCCCTCCTCCTTCCCTGCAGCCTGCGCGCCCAGCGGCAGCCAATGACTGAGCCGCAGGCTGCTGCTCTTCACATTATTGGACAGCTGAGCCGTCGCTCAGCTGTCCTTCCATCACAGGGAGTGAAGTCACTGCCGCTGCGTGTGGCGCCGGCTCCCGGGAGTGCAGCGCAATACGGCAGATCGGATCTCTGTTCCGATCTGCAGCAGTGACGGGGGGCCCTTTGAAAAAAGTGGGCCCGGGGTACTTATCCCCGGGACCCCCCTCTTAATCCGGCTCTGGGTACACAGAGAGCATGGAACAGAGGATTAGGATGAGATTTGGCTGGGTTTGGTGAAGAAGTGGGTCTTGAGAGCCCGTTTGAAGTTTTGTGGAGAGTCTGAGGGGGAGAGGTAGGGAATTCCAGAGAAAATCTTGGAGGTAGGAGTGGGAGGAAGTAATCAGTAGGCAGGAAAGTCTGTGTGCATAAGCAGAGCAAAGAGAACGGGTGGGAGTGTAAAGGGAGATAAGGTCAGAGATGTAGATGGGAGAGGAGTGGGTGACTGCTTTTGTAAGTGAGAGTGAGAAGCTTGAAATGGATTCTGAAAGGGAAGGGAAGCCAGTGAAGGTCTAGTAAGAGAGGAGAGGTGGACGTAGTGCGTTTGGTGAGGAAGATGAGCCAGGCAGCAGCATTGAGGATAGATTGGAGTGGTGAGAGGTATTTGTCAGGAATGTCAGTCAGGAGGAGATTACAAGTCTGGAGATGACCAGTGAGTGGATGAGGGTCTTGGTAGCATCCTGGGTCAGAAAGGGTCTGATCCTGGAAATAATTTTTTAGATGAAAATGGCAGGTGCTGAATGTAGTTTATGGGAGAGGGAGGAGTCAAGGATTACTATATATAAAGTGGAAGGTGATAACGGATCGACCAGTCAGCTCCTGTCATTTTTCAAACTCCGTCTGTAACATGGAAGTTAGGAGCAGATTGGCTGGTGCGCTATCACCTTCCACTTTATCACTTCACCAAGCTTAATAAATCTGTGTTGGTGTCTGGGGTCTTACCTGGACACCGGGGTCGCGGGGTCTGCCGTACGGGCTGCTGGTGGGCATCAGCGGAGGAGGAATGTTGCGGCAGGCCCACTTGCGGCGGGTAGGCGGCTATGGTGAGTCCGCTCGCAGTGGCGGGATGCTGCTGCGGAGAATCTCACTGAATGCAGTTGCCGGGAGGCCAGGGACAGGAGAGAGTCTAAGCACCAGCGTGAATGTCTGCCTTACAGGGAGCCGCCATGTTGGAGACCAATTCTGAGCAATGGTAGAGGCTTCTTGTTGTGTCCAGCCAATCCAGGGAGATCTCTTCTTTAAAAAGGGGCTGGTTTATGACGGGGGCGCCAGTGCTTCAAGTTACTAAGGTGTAGGTGCTATAGCTCTGTGCTCCCAGGATTTCTTGGTTACTCCCTGGCTCTGTTCTGCCGTCATTTATTAGTTGTAGCAGTCCTGCCGTTTCTAACCTACAGCTACCTGTGAGAGCGCACCTGGGAACCCCGACCCGGTAATGGTCTCAGGTCACGGACAGTTACCGTGCTCTTCAGCCTAGTCTTTCAAGCCAAAGTTCACCAGTCCGCAGTTCTTAATCCTCCGCCACGTCTTTCAAACCACAGTCCACAGTTCAGCCTCTTCTCTCAGACTACAGTCCACAAGTCTGCAGTTCATTATCCTCTTCCTCATCTTTCAAACCACAGTCCACAAGTCTGCAGTTCTGCCTCATCTTTCAAGCCACCATTAACCAGTCCGCAGTTCTTTATCCTCCGCCTCGTCTTTCAAACCACAGTCTACAAGTCCGCAGTTCTTTATCTTCAGTCTCATTTTTTAACTACAACTCTCCCTCTCCTAGCTCTGCCTACGTTCTCCATTGATCTCGTGTCTCATGAGAAGGAACTATATCCAGCCTTCTCGTCTTCTCCATCCACAGGCAATCGCTTCCTTGGGCAAATCTCAGTCGCTTGATCCTCAAACCCAGGCGAGCGTGACAATCTGCTCCCTAGTGAGGACATAGAGAGATAGAGAAAAGGAGAGGACCAAGGACATGACCTTGGGGTACACCTACAGATAGTGGAAGTAAGGTAGAGGTGGAGTCATGAGAGGAGACAGAGAATGAACGGTCAGAGAGGTAGAAAGACAGCCAAGAGAGGGCAGTATCACGCAAACCAATGGAGTGAAGGATTTGCTGAAGGAGAGGCTGGTCCACCATGTCAAAAGCAACAGAGAGGTCAAGAAGAAGAAGTAGAGAGTAGTGGCCCTTAGATTTGGCAGCATGGAGGTCATTGCAGACTTTTGTGAGGGCAGTTTCAGTGGAATGGAGAGGATGGAAGCCAGACTAGATTCACAAATAAATCAGCCTAGTGATATTGTTGTAGTCAAACAGTTTAGTTGACACTAGATCATACTTACCGGAGTAGGCTTGGAGAGGAGACACAGCTGGCTACTTCAGGCGGTGGTGCAGAACTGTGATGTCATTAAGCTCCTCCCCCAATTTGAGGAAATGTCTGGGTTTTTTTTGTTTTTTTTCCCCTGTCTATTATCTGTTTAAGTGCTCCAAAACATCTCTGGTTTTTCCACCCTCTGATATTCTGGCATTCTGCGCATAAAGAGACCACTATTAAATATAGCCATGCTGTTTTCAGAGGTGTAGCTAGGCGCCACAGTACCCTTGCTTCGGGTACTATGTTTTGGCGCCCCCCTCCCCTGGACTGAATTGAGATTATGCAAGATCAGTAAGTAATAGTGCCGATGTCAATATGAGGTTTTTGTTGATATTGGTTGCTTGGCAACAGATGTGGTGGTCACGTGGTTGATGGCTTGTGACGTCAGGAGATGCGCCGGAGGCGTCATGACGTCACCTCTAATGGACGGACCGGTGAATAGTGCCAGCTGTCTCAGGCACATGGTGGTGGTGGAGGATATTTAGGTAAGTTTTTAATGTTTGTGTTTTAGCTCTTGAAAACAGTTAATAAACTGAAACGTTGAGAAAGATCTCTGCTATCCTCGTTTAGTTATCTGCATCACGAGTGCCGCATCTTTTGTAAAATATATGTGTGTGTGTGTGTGTGTGTGTGTGTGTATGTGTGTGTGTGTGTGTGTATGTGTATGTGTGTGTGTATGTATATAATATATATATATATATATATATATATATATATATATATATATATATATATATATATATATATATATATATATATAATATATATTAGTCAGCAACTAGACCCCGGCACTCCGGACTAACGCAAATCTTGCTGCTCCAGTGCCTTCCCTTCAGGGCTTGTCACCTCTGATTAGCATATAATACCTTGGAGAGGGCGGCACTCAAAGACTTGGCAAAATGGTATATATGAAGAAAAAAACCCGCAGGGCAACCTTTATTGTGACGTTTCGGGGAAGGGGCTAGTCCCCGAAACGTCACAATAAAGGTTGCCCTGCGGGGGTTTTTCTTCATATATACCATTTTGCCAAGTCTTTGAGTGCCGCCCTCTCCAAGGTATTATATGCTAATCAGAGGTAAAAGATAAAGCCAGATACTCACAAGGCCGGTTCTACAGGGGCACCAGATAGCTGCATGTCCTCCATGACAGCTGCTGGCTATTTATGACCCCTGGACCGGAAGTGCTGGTTAGCCCTGTTCACAAATCGCATACCTAGTTAAGTTAGTCCACATCAAACTGTACACACATAAACCAAACAGGGATGCTAACCCTTATCCCATGAGGGTTTAAAGCTAAAATGGTTATCCTGCACTGGATATTGAATATCTATTAAACGTTTTTATGTTGAAAACCAGCTACTCTTATTATTGAAGATAATCTTATCTAAATCATAAACAGGCTGGAGGTGCTCCTGGAATTATGAAAAAACTCATGTTCCAAAATATTGTGAGGACTAGCCTCAAAGACCATTCCTGTTTTGGAGCACTCTTTTGAAATGATAAGTGATATAATATATAGAGAATAGATGAATGATATTAAAACTTAACTTTTATTTCTTACCAATCTAAAATAAAAAGGAGAGTGTTCAAACACATTGCATATCAGACACTATCATAGGTATCACGTGTTCAATAATTATCCATGTCTCCCAATGTCAAATCCATAAATAAATAAACAGTTGCGTTATTACTAATGTTATATCATAAATAATAAGATCTCGGCATATAACTTATATGTCTCTAGGACTAATTGTCCTAATTCAAACGCACTCACTATGTGAACATGCATGAATTGCCTACTTGATTGATAGAGGTAAGACGTTGATGCACTTCTTATATTGGCATCTAATTGTAATCCACTCCTTGGCTATTATTTACATGAGAGCCATCAATTCCACTGGCTCAGCAATATTACTAACCACATGTTCAGTATGATTGAAACTTAGTAACCATATCATAAACTGTTACACATTGGATGTTTTCAAAATACTGTGGTTACAGACAAATAAACTGTGTGTTGAATATTCAATCTTACTGATTTTCACTTATCCTTGGGTGGATACCATGCTTATGTCGTATAATTCTAGTAACATGCAGGTCAATAATAACATCCAATAAAAATAACTCAGGACGTTTTTAACAGACTCTTCTTATATTACCTTGTTTGCATCAACCCTGCAATATCACTAAGCTCACATTGGAACTATGTTGCAAATTGGCAGACATATGCCTATGAAGATTTCTCCCCAATAAAATTTGGCATTAGACCACACTCGGCCTCACCATTTTAAAGATACTTAACCCTTTGACCTGTAATGCATGGCACTTGGACATATCAACGCCCCTTTATATTGTAAAATACCATCTTTCTCACAGACATTTGTCACCTTATCAAATTACAATAAAGGCATCACAACTCGTAAATAACCACATGGGAGATCGTGTACCTGGACTGGATCACATACAGTATGCGGTGAGGGACAATATGTCTCCTTAACATTCACCGTTATGCTGGTATGATCAGTCTGGAAAACATTTGGTCAATTAGGACAATGGGTGCACCTCTATTGAATAATTTATTTTGAGGCCTAAAACTAGAATTTCTATGTATGGATTAAGTAGATTATCTTAGTATGTAAGGTGAAGAAAAAAGATGAAGTACGATCCAATATACAGATACCCCCATCTGCTGCCCATCCTCATCAAAAAAGAGCGGAGGAAGGATGAGAGTAGGGGTACTGATGGATTGATGGAAAAATAGCAACAATATCTCCTGGTATCTCCGTCTCCGGTGTTAGAGCAGACCTGTTGCTTTAAGCATTGCAGGACTTGCAATGCGCCGCGGAGACCAGCGAGATACCTGCGAAATAAGAAAGAGAAGGGAAGAGAGGGCGTGTGTGTGATCTTAAAACACCTTAGATTAGTTAGATGCTCGGTGACGCTGAGGATATCTGTACTGCATGGATATGATCCGTGGTTTTTGGTCTCTCCATAGCATATAAAAAAGGGGATGTGTCTTTCGTGCAAAATATAGTCCAAGGGCAATTGAGCTTAACACCATAGGCAGAATTTAAAGCCGTATACATTCAATAAAGGAAGCAGGACACTGCAGTCATAGATATGGGGAAAAAAAGGGGAAAAGAAATGGGCGTGTCTTACGCCGCTCCCTGCAGCTGAACTGCTGCCGTTTTATGTCCAGTTTTTTTATTTCCAAAAGAGTCTCTTCTATATTGGGGTTGATAACAGTTGATACTATAGCAACAATCAAAATTCAAAAAAGAAGAAAAAAAAGTATCAAAAAAATGTTTAGTTTGAGAATTGTTCTGTGAGATAGGAAACAGTCACTGCAGTCTAGAAACATAGAAGAATAGGGGGTGTATATTGCGCCGCACCCTGCGGCTTGATTATTATTTTAATCAAGACTGTTGATTCATCAGTAGTGTTACCATAATTATTAAGTCGTTTTAGCATGCCTCTAGATATTGCCTCTAGATATTGCCTCTAGATATGCCTCTAGATATGCCTCTAGATATTGCAGCCTCAAAACGATGCTGTAATTAGCTGATTGCTAGAGAAAGGCTATTAACATGCCTCCCCTGTTTGAGACAGCGTTGTTTGTATATAATTACCGCATTTACAAGGGGAGTCTCTGACGCCGTGCACCTTCTCCCATCAATCCGTCCCTGGATGCGGTTACCGCTGCCCCCTGCCGTGACTGTCTTGCCATGAGGGTTTACCAGAGAAACTTCAACGTGTTAAACAAATACCAGCAGCGGCCGCTCATCTGAGCGCTTCCGCGTGTCACCTCCCGGAAGTGGATGCGTTCCACATACCGGAAGTGACGCGAGCTACCTCGGCGCGACGGCAGGTGGCAAAACACGATGGCGCTGGCCGCAGCCTACGTTCCAAGGATGCCGCAGCCTGCGTTCCACCGCGTGAATCATCAATCAAGGCAAACTTACTCTAAAAATTTATAAAGCATACCAACAAATAAATAAATCAACAATAAAAACTGTGTCTAAATCGCCAGAGGATCAGTCATATCCACAATGACCCTAATATTAAGTAATACCGATAATAGCCATAAAGTCACTTCAAACAAAACACATTCAGTGTAATTCCACATATTACAAAAAGGCATATAGAGGCATAGACTAATCGGGGTACAAAGCAGGATCTGACTCCCTCAGTATTTCTGCTAGGGACCTTGGTGGGCAACCATACAAGAACAATGATCAATATATACATAAATAACAAACAAGACAGGACAAAAAAATAATATATATATAATACAAAATATTACATGGCTCATGTTGGAAACAATAAATCAAAGTGGTCCATCAGAGTAACAAATCGATACCCCTAAATAAAGATATTGAGGGGTTTGGCCTCATTGAGGCCCTTAGGGGCCACTGTATTTAATTTATGGATCCAAAAACTTTCTTTTTGTTTAAGTAATAACAACCTGTCACCCCCTTGTGAAGAGGGGGGAACCCAATCGATAAGCTGACATTTAAGAGTGGCAACCTGGTGTTTGGCTGATAGAAAATGCCGAGCCACTGGTTTGTCCGTGTGACCTGATACCAGGGCCGTGTGTATAGTATCTAGTGATGTGCACCGGAAATTTTTTTGGGTTTTGGATTCGGTTCCGCGCCGTGTTTTGGATTCGGACGCGTTTTGGCAAAACCTCCCTGAAAATTTTGTCGGATTCGGGTGTGTTTTGGATTCGGGTGTTTTTTTACAAAAAACCCTCAAAAACAGCTTAAATCATAGAATTTGGGGGTCATTTTGATCCCATGGTATTATTAACCTCAATAAACATAATTTACACATTTCCAGTCTATTCTGAACACCTCACAATATTATTTTTAGTCCTAAAATTTGCACCGAGGTCGCTGGATGACTAAGCTAAGCGACCCAAGTGGTCGACACAAACACCTGGCCCATCTAGGAGTGGCACTGCAGTGTCAGGCAGGATGGCAGATTAAAAAAATAGTCCCCAAACAGCACATGATGCAAAGAAAAATGAAAGAAAAAAGAGGTGCAAGATGGAGTTGTCCTTGGGCCCTCCCACCCATCCTTATGTTGTATAAACAGGACATGCACACTTTAACAAACCCATCATTTCAGCGACAGGGTCTGCCACACAAATGTGACTGAAATGACTGGTTGGTTTGGGCCCCCACCAAAAAAGAAGCAATCAATCTCTCCTTGCACAAACTGGAGGAATTGATTATAATTCATTTTGATGAACATCATCTTCTCCACATTTTCTGGAAGTAACTTCGTACGCCGATTGCTGACAAGGTGAGCAGCTGCACTAAACACTCTTTAGGAGTACACACTGGAGGGGGGGCAACTTAGGTAAAATAAAGCCAGTTTGTGCAAGGGCCTCCAAATTGCCTCTTTTTCCTGCCAGTATACGTACGGACTGTCTGACGTGCCTACTTGGATGCGGTCACTCATATAATCCTCCACCATTCTTTCAATGGTGACAGAATCATATGCAGTGACAGTAGACGACATGTCAGTAATCGTGGGCAGGTCCTTCAGTCCGACCAGATGTCAGCACTCTCTCCAGACTGCCCTGCATCACCGCCAGCGGGTGGGCTCGGAATTCTTACTCTTTTCCTCGCAGCCCCAGTTACAGGAGAATGTGAAGGAGGAGCTGTTGACGGGTCACGTTCTGCTTGACTTGACAATTTTCTTACCAGCAGGTCTTTGAACCTCTGCAGACTTGTGTCTGTCGGAAAGAGAGATACAACGTAGGTTTTAAATCTAGGATCGAGCACGGTGGCCAAAATGTAGTGCTCCGATTTCAACAGATTGACCACCCGTGAATCCTGGTTAAGCGAATTAAGGGCTCCATCCACAAGTCCCACATGCCTAGCGGAATCGCTCTGTTTTTAGCTCCTCCAATGTCTCCAGCTTCTTCTGCAAAAGCCTGATGAGGGGAATGACCTGACTCAGGCTGGCAGTGTCTGAACTGACTTCACGTGTGGCAAGTTCAAAGGGTTGCAGAACCTTGCACAACGTTGTAAATCATTCTCCACTGCGCTTGAGTCAGGTGCATTCCCCCTCCTTTGCCTATATCGTAGGTAGCTGTATAGGCTTGAATGGCCTTTTGCTGCTCCTCCATCCTCTGAAGCATATAGAGGGTTGAATTTCACCTCGTTACCACCTCTTGCTTCAGATGATGGCAGTGCAGGTTCAGGAGTGTTTGCTGGTGCTCCAGTCTTCGGCACGCGGTGGCTGAATGCCGAAAGTGGCCCGCAATTCTTCGGGCCACCGACAGCATCTCTTGCACGCCCCTGTCCTTTTTTAAATAATTCTGCACCACCAAATTCAATGTATGTGCAAAACATGGGACGTGCTGGAATTTGCCCAGATGTAATGCACGCACAATATTGGTGGCGTTGTCCGATGTCACAAATCCCCAGGAGAGTCCAATTGGGTTAAGACATTCTGCGATGATGTTCCTCAGTTTCCGTAAGAGGTTGTCAGCTGTGTGCCTTTTCTGGAAAGCGGTGATACAAAGCGTAGCCTGCCTAGGAACGTGTTGGCGTTTGCGAGATGCTGCTACTGGTGCCGCCGCTGCTGTTCTTGCTGCGGGGGGCAATACATCTACCCAGTGGGCTGTCACAGTCATATAGTCCTGAGTCTGCCCTGGTCCACTTGTCCACATGTCCGTGGTTAAGTGGACATTGGGTACAACTGCATTTTTTAGGACACTGGTGACTCTTTCTGACGTCTGTGTACATTTTCCGTATCGCCTGCCTAGAGAAATGGAACCTAGATGGTATTTGGTACTGGGGACACGGCACCTCAATCAATTCTCTAGTTCCCTGTGAATTAACGGTGGATACCGGAAACGCGTTTCTCACCACCCAGGCTGCCAAGGCCTGAGTTATCCGCTTTGCAGCAGGATGACTGCTGTGATATTTCATCTTCCTCGCAAAGGACTGTTGGTCAGTCAATTGCTTACTGGAAGTAGTACAAGTGGTCTTCCGACTTCCCCTCTGGGATGACTATCGACTCCCAGCAGCAACAACAGCAGCGCCAGCAGCAGTAGGCGTTACACTCAAGGATGCATCTGAGGAATCCCAGGCAGGAGAGGACTCGTCAGACTTGACAGTGACATGGCCTGCAGGACTATTGGCTTTCCTGTGTAAGGAGGAAATTGACACTGAGGGAGTTGGTGATGTGGTTTGCAGAAGCTTGGTTACAAGAGGAAGGGATTTAGTTGGCAGTGGACTGCTTCCGCTGTCACCCAAAGTTTTTGAACTTGTCAATGACTTCTGATGAATGTGCTCCAGGTGACGTATAAGGGAGGATGTTCCTAGGTGGTTAACGTCCTTACCCCTACTTATTACAGCTTGACAAAGGCAACACACGGCTTGACACCAGTTGTCCGCATTTCTGTTTGAAATAATTCCACACCGAAGAGGTGAATTTTTTTTTTTTTTTTTTTTTTGGTATTTTGACCAGGCATGTCAATGGCCATATTCGTCCCACGGACAACAGGTGTCTCCCCGGGTGCCTGACTTAAACAAACCACCTCACCATCAGAATCCTCCTTGTCAATTTCCTCCCCAGCGCCAGCAACACCCATATCCTCATCCTGGTGTACTTCAACAGTGACATCTTCAATTTGACTATCAGGAACTGGACTGCGGGTGCTCCTTCCAGCACTTGCAGGGGGTGTGCAAATGGTGGGAGGCGCCACCTCTTCCCGTCCAGTGTTGGGAAGGTCAGGCATCGCAACCGACACAATTGGACTCTCCTTGGGGATTTGTGATTTAGAAGAACGCACAGTTCTTTGCTGGGCTTTTGCCATCTTAAGTCTCAAGTTTTTTCTAGCAGGAGGATGAGTGCTTCTATCATCATGTGAAGCTGACCCACTAGTTATGAGGAACATAGGAGAGGGCCTCAGCCGTTCCTTGCCACTCCGTGTCGTAAATGGCATATTGGCAAGTTTACGCTTCTCCTCAGATGATTTTAATTTTGATTTTTGGGTCATTTTACTGAACTTTTTTGTTTTTTGGATTTTACATGCTCTCTACTATGACATTGGGCATCGGCCTTGGCAGACGACGTTGATGGCATTTCATCGTCTCGGCCATGACTAGTGGCAGCAGCTTCAGCATGAGATGGAAGTGGATCTTGATCTTTCCCTATTTTACCCTCCATTTTTGTTCTCCATTTTTTTAATGTGTGAAATTATATGCCAGTAATATATTTATCAATAGCAATGGCCTACTACTATATATACTGCGCACAAAAACTTAAATGCACCACAGGTATGGATGGATAGTATACTTGACGACACAGAGGTAGGTAGAGCAGTGGCCTACTGTACCGTACTGCTATATATTATATATACTGGTGGTCCGCAAACTGTGCAAAACTGAAAGGCACCACAGGTATGGATGGATAGTATACTTGACGACACAGAGGTAGGTAGAGCAGTGGCCTACTGTACCGTACTGCTATATATTATATATACTGGTGGTCCGCAAACTGTGCAAAACTGAAAGGCACCACAGGTATGGATGGATAGTATACTTGTCGACACAGAGGTAGGTAGAGCAGTGGCCTACTGTACCGTACTGCTATATATTATATATACTGGTGGTCAGCAAACTGTGCAAAACTGAAAGGCACCACAGGTATGGATGGATAGTATACTTGACGACACAGAGGTAGGTAGAGCAGTGGACTACTGTACCGTACTGCTATATATTATATATACTGGTGGTCAGCAATCTGTGCAAAACTGAAAGGCACCACAGGTATGGATGGATAGTATACTTGACGACACAGAGGTAGGTAGAGCAGTGGCCTACTGTACCGTACTGCTATATATTATATATACTGGTGGTCAGCAAACTGTGCAAAACTGAAAGGCACCACAGGTATGGATGGATAGTATACTTGACGACACAGAGGTAGGTAGAGCAGTGGCCTACTGTACCGTACTGCTATATATTATATATACTGGTGGTCAGCAAACTGTGCAAAACTGAAAGGCACCACAGGTATGGATGGATAGTATACTTGACGACACAGAGGTAGGTAGAGCAGTGGCCTACTGTACCGTACTGCTATATATTATATATACTGGTGGTCAGCAAACTGTGCAAAACTGAAAGGCACCACCGGTATGGATGGATAGTATACTTGACGACACAGAGGTAGGTAGAGCAGTGGACTACTGTACCGTACTGATATATATATATATATATATATATATATATATATATTTATATTCTCTCTCTATATATATATATATATATATATATATATATATATATATATATATATATTCTCTCTCTATATAGATCTATCTCTCTCTCTATATAGATCTCTCTCTCTCTCTATATAGATCTCTCTCTCTCTCTCTCTCTCTCTCTCTCTCTCTATATATATATATATATATATATATATATATATATAGATCTCTCTCTCTCTCTCTCTCTCTCTCTCTCTATATATATATATATATATATATATATATATATATATATATATATAGATCTATCTCTCTCTCTATATATAGATCTCTCTCTCTCTATATATATAGATCTCTCTCTCTCTCTATATATATATATATATATATATATATATATATATATAGATCTCTCTCTCTCTATATATATATATATATATATATATATATATATATATATATATAGATCTATCTCTCTCTATATATATATATATATATATATATATATATATATATATATATATAGATCTATCTCTCTCTCTATATATAGATCTATCTCTCTCTCTATATATAGATCTATCTCTCTCTCTATATATAGATCTATCTCTCTCTCTATATATAGATCTATCTCTCTCTCTCTCTATATAGATCTATCTCTCTCTCTCTCTATATAGATCTATCTCCTACTATATACTGCAATGCAGCACAGATATGGAGCGTTTTTCAGGCAGAGAACGTATAATACTGGTGGTCACTGGTCAGCAAAACTCTGCCCTGTCCTCCTACTATATAATACTGCTGGTCCCCAATCCCCACAATAAAGCAATTAGCACACTGAGCACAGATATTTGCAGCACACTGAGCACAGATATGGAGCGTTTTTCAGGCAGACAACGTAGATATTTGCACTTGCAGCACACTGAGCACAGATATTTGCAGCCCACTGAACATAGAAACTGAGAGGACGCCAGCCACGTCCTCTCACGATCATCTCCAATGCACGAGTAAAAAATGTCGACGCGCGGCTCCTTATATAGAATACGAATCTCGCGAGAATCTGACCGCGGGATGACGACGTTCGGGCGCGCTCGGGTTAACCGAGCAAGGCGGGAGGATCCGAGTTGCTCGGACCAGTGCAAAAAAAGGTGAAGTTCGGATCCCGAGGATCCGAACCCGTTCATCACTAATAGTATCAGGTCATACTAAGAGTGGGGATGACTTCCCAGGGAATACCCTTCCGAGCTAAAATCTGGCGTTCAACTTCCACGCCGTCAAACGCAGCCACGGTAAGTCCGGAAACAGGCAGGGCCCCTGCAGTAACAGGTCCTCTCTTAGAGGAAGCGGCCAGGGATCTTCCACTAGTAATTCCTATAGATCCGGATACCAGGCCCTCCATGGCCAATCTGGAGTGACGAGTATTGCCTGAACCCTTGTTCGTCTTACGATCCTCAGCACCTTTGGAATGAGAGGAAGCGGAGGGAAAACATACACCGAATGAAACACCCACGGAGTTACCAGGGCGTCCACCGCACAGGCTTGGGGGGGTCCCTTGACCTGAGACAATACTTCGGAAGTTTCTTGTTGAGGCAAGACGCCATCATGTCTATCAGAGGAGTTCCCCAACGCCTTGTCACATCTGCAAATACTTCTTGATGAAGAGCCCACTCTCCTGGATGGAGATCGTGTCTGCTGAGAGTCTGCTTCCCAGTTGTCCACGCCCGGGAGGAAGACTGCTGACAGAGCGCTCGCGTGCTATTCCGCCCAGCGGAGAATTCTTGTGGCCTCCACCATTGCCGCCCTGATCCTTGTTCCGCCTTGGCGGTTTACATACGCCACTGCTGTGATGTTGTCCGACTGGATCAGGACAGGAAGACCCTGAAGAAAACTCTTCGCTTGCAGGAGGCCGTTGTTAATGGCTCTTAACTCGAGAACATTTTATGTGGAGAGCAGATTCCTGGCTTGACCATTTTCCCTGGAAACTTCTTCCCTGCGCGACTGCGCCCCATCCTCGGAGACTTGCATCTGTGGTCAGCAGGACCCAGTCCTGGATTCCGAAACGGCGTCCCTCTGGAAGGTGAGAGCCTTGCAGCCACCACAGGAGAGAGATCCTTCCCTGGAAAATAGACTTATTTTCCGGTGCATGTGTAGGTGAGACCCGGACCATTTGTCCACCCTGGCATGAAACCTGCCAAACGGAATGGCCTCGTAAGCCGCCACCATCTTCCCTAGCACTCGAGTGCATTGATGAATCGACACTCTTGTCGGTCTCAAAAGCTCCTTGACCATGGTCTGTATTTCTAGAGCTTTGTCCTCTGGAAGAAACACTCTCTGAAGCTTCGTGTCTAGGATCATGCCCAGGAAGGGCAGCCGAGTCGTCAGAATTAACTGAGACTTTGGCAAATTTAAAATCCAACCGTGATGTTGTAGAACCATCAGGGGGAGTTCCACATTCTTTAACAATTGTTCCTTTGACCTCGCCTTTATCAGGAGATTGTCCAAATACGAGATAATTGTGACTCCTCGCTTGCGAAGGAGTACCATCATTTCTGCCATAACCTTGGTGAAAACCCTCAGGGCCGTGGAAAGCCCAAACGGCAACGTCTGAAATTGGTAATGACAATCCTGCACCGCAAATCTCAGGAAGGTCTGATGCGGAGGATAAATCGGGACGTGTGAGTAGGCATCCTTTATGTCGACTGACGCTATAAAATCCCCCCCCCTTCTAGGCTGGAGATCACAGCTCGAAGAGATTCCATCTTGAACTTGAAAGTTTTCAAGTATGGATTGAGGGATTTTAGGTTCAGAATCGGTCTGACCGAACCGTCCGGCTTCGGTACGACAAAGAGGCTCGAATAGAAACACCCCCCCCCCCCCCCCCCCCCCCGTTGGGACGGGGGAATGGGAGCAATGACCCTCTGTTGACACAACTTTTGTATCACCGCATTTACTACTTCTCTTTCAGTAAGAGAAACTGGCAAGGCCGATATGAAAAAGCGGCGGGGGGCATCTCCTGAAACTCCAGCTTGTACCCTTGGGACACTATGTCTAAGACCCAAGGATCCAGGGCTGAGTGAAACCAGACCTGACTGAAGATTCGGAGACAGCCCCCCACCGGCACGGACTCTCGCAGGGGAGCCCCAGCCTCATGCGGTTGACTTGGTAGAGGTGGGGGAGGACTTTTGGTCCTGGGTGCCTGATCCTGCAGGCGACTTATTTCCCCTTCCTCTACCCTTTGAAGCGAGGAACGACGAGCCCTTACCTCGTTTGTATTTATTAGGCCGAAAGGACTGCATCTGTTGATGGGGCCTCTTTTTCTGTTGAGTGGGAACATAAGGAAGAAAAGATGACTTACCCGCAGTAGCAGTAGACACCAAATCAGCCAGGCCGTCGCCAAACAAGACACTACCTTTTGAAGGGGAGAGCTTCCATATTTTTCTTGGAGTCTGCATCAGCATTCCATTGATGGATCCACAGTGCCCTCCTGGCCGAGACCGCCATGGCATTGGCTCTTGATCCCAAGAGGCCAACATCTCTCGCTGCATCCTTTAGGTAATCTGCAGCGTCCTTGATATAACCAAGAGTCAAAAGAATATTATCTTTATCAAGGGTATCCATATCAGAAGCTAAATTATCAGCCCATTTAGCAAAAGCACTACTCACCCATACCGACGCCACAGCAGGTCTGAGCAATGCACCAGTATTAACGAAAATGGCCTTCCAAGATGTCTCAAGCTTGCGATCTGCCGGATCCTTGAGAGCAGCCGTGTCAGGGGACGGAAGCGCCACCTTCTTGGACAAACGGGATAGAGCCTTGTCGACATTTGGAGACGACTCCCATTTTTCCCTGTCATCAGAGGGGAAAGGATACGCCATAAAAATTCTCTTGGGAATCTGCCACCTTTTTGTCCGGCGACTCCCAAGCTTTTTCACAAAGAGCTTGCTACTCACCCTAAACTTCCTACAGCGGACAGATAAGCCGTTTTTATGTTTTTTTTATCTTGTACGTGTGATACCTGCATTTGCTTCAGGATTATTTTTTTATTGAATGTGTATGGGACAGGAACTTGTTACCTATCCCCAATTATCCATAGCGGACAGATAAGCCGTTTATATGCTTTTTATCTCGTACGTTTGTTACCTACATTTGCTTCAGGAATATGTATTAAATTTGCTTATTTTTTATAATGCCCTGTTGCGTTTCTTGGGATCAGCTAGATTCCTAATTAAGGGCTTGCTGTAAACATTTATGAGACAGTACACACTGTTTTGTTTCGTTTTTTTAATTTTACATGCTCAAAAGTGCCACCAGACTGAAGATTGTTCAGAGAAGCTAAGTTTTTTTTCTAATTACTTAAATTTCATATAATTCTCTCTCTTTTCCCACACCTCACATGGTGAATTATCTGACTTAAACACTAGTAGGCACTCTTTTGCACTCCATTTTTTTTATATACACTGCTCAAAAAAATAAAGGGAACACTTAAACAACACAATGTGACTCCAAGTCAATCACACTTCTGTGAAATCAAACTGTCCACTTAGGAAGCAACACTAATTGACAATCAATTTCACATGCTGTTGTGCAAATGGAATAGACAACAGGTGTAAATTATAGGCAATTAGCAAGACACCCCCAATAAAGGAGTTATTCTGCAGGTGGTGACCACAGACCACTTCTCAGCTCCTATGCTTTCTGGCTGATGTTTTGGTCACTTTTGAAAGCTGGTGGTGCTTTCACTCTAGTGGTAGCATGAGACGGAGTCTACAACCCACACAAGTGGCTCAGGTAGTGCAGCTCATCTAGGATGGCACATCAATGCGAGCTGTGGCAAGAAGGTTTGCTGTGTCTGTCAGCGTAGTGTCCAGAGCATGGAGGCGCTACCAGGAGACAGGCCAGTACATCAGGAGACTTGGAGGAGGCCGTAGGAGGGCAACAACCCAGCAGCAGGACCGCTAGCTCCGCCTTTGTGCAAGGAGGAACAGGAGGAGCACTGCCAGAGCCCTGCAAAATGACCTCCAGCAAGCCACAAATGTGCATGTGTCTACTCAAACGATCAGAAACAGACTCCATGAGGGTGGTATGAGGGCCCGACGTCTACAGATGGGGGTTGTGCTTACAGCCCAACACCGTGCAGGACATTTGGCATTTGCCAGAGAACACCATGATTGTCAAATTCGCCACTGGCGCCCTGTGTTCTTCACAGATGAAAGCAGGTTCTCACTGAGCACATGTGACAGACGTGACAGAGTCTGGAGATGCCAAGGAGAACGTTCTGCTGCCTGCAACATCCTCCAGCATGACTGGTTTGGCAGTGGGTCAGTAATGGTGTGGGGTGGCATTTCTTTGGGGGGCCGCACAGCCCTCCATGTGTTCGCCAGAGGTAGCCTGACTGCCATTAGGTACCGAGATGAGATCCTCAGACCCCTTGTGAGACCATATGCTGGTGCGGTTGGCCCTGGGTTCCTCCTAATGCAAGACAATGCTAGACCTCATGTGGCTGGAGTGTGTCAGCAGTTCCTGCAAGACGAAGGCATTGATGCCATGGACTGGCCCGCCCGTTCCCCAGACCTCAATCCAATTGAGCACATCTGGGACATCATGTCTCGCTCCATCCACCAACACCACGTTGCACCACAGACTGTCCAGGAGTTGGCGGATGCTTTAGTCTAGGTCTGGGAGGAGATCCCTCAGAAGACCATCCACCACCTCATCAGAAGCATTCCCAGGTGTTGTAGGGAGGTCATACAGGCATGAGGAGGCCACGGACACTACTGAGCCTCATTTTGACTTGTTTTAAGGACATTACATCAAAGTTGGATCAGCCTGTAGTGTGTTTTTCCACTTTAATTTTGAAGGTGACTCCAAATCCAGACCTCCATGGATTAATAAATTTGATTTCCATTGATAATTTTTGTGTGATTTTGTTGTCAGCACATTCAACTATGTAAAGAACAAAGTATTTAATAAGAATAATTCATTCATTCAGATCTAGGATGTGTTATTTTAGGGTTCCCTTTATTTTTTTGAGCTGTGTGTGTGTGTGTGTGTGTGTGTGTGTGTGTGTATATATATATATATGTAGATATAGATATAGATATAGATATAGATATATATATATATATATATATATATTGATTGATATATATATATATTGATTGATATATATATATATATATATATATATATATATATTGATATATTGTGCAGCTATTTCTGCTAATATAATTGTGATATTTACTTACTGAGCGTTACAATACTGGTGTGTGACGCTGTCAGAATTGGCTGGCTGCCGGCTTCTGTCTTAGCTGCAGGGGCTGGAGGCGGGCGGTGAGGTCAATGACTGGGGAGGCACTGGCTAATAACAGAACTGGATTTACACCAACGTACAGTGTATGAACCTAGTGGTTCTGTGGGCATTATACAAAAGGTGCAACAGTATCTATTGTATCCAAAAGTTGTGCCAGTCTCACTTTAAAGATGTTATGCAAGCAGTAAAGTATTAAGATACACGCAGGGCTGTCCCGAAGCATATTTTTTGTTAAGCGATTATATACTTTGGCGCTCATGGGAAAAGAGCAGTTGTGTAAGGGCCACTACATTATGTTCATTACAGCCGGGATTGTATAAAATGACAGCTTTGTTCTAGGAGAGTAAATAGTTACTTTTTCCACTGTGTACAGGAGTTGGAATGGGGACAGGTGCTTTCTGCCACACAACATACATGATCTATATACAGTGTACCACAAGCTCCCAACTGACCAGATTTTCGCAAGACAGTCCCGTTTTTTGGGGACTGTCCCACCCGCGGGCCGCAGTGTCCCACGGTGTGTGGGGTGGGGGGGGGGGGGGGGGGGGGGGAGAGAGAGAGAGAGTTGGGAGGCTCGGTCTCTCGCTGCCCTGCTTAGCAGAGCAGCAGTGAATAGACTAATATTCACTGGAGTCAGAGGGAGAGGGGGCATACCAGCGGCTCACAGAGCGCTGGGAATGCCCCCTCAGTGAAGAAAATGGGGGCGTGGCTCGCGGTCCACCATGAAGCCACGCCCCTTTCTTAGGCCACACCTCTTTTCCAGGAGCGAGCATGGCGAAGCCGCGCGTGTGTCCCTCTTTAAAGAAATGAAAAGTTGGGAGGTATGCGATGGGTAAGTGATGTAATGCAGCTCACCACAACGCAGGTGTACGCTGCAGTGTACAGGGTAAGGCAGTGGGGGCTGTGGTCATACCTTGCAGTGGAACACAACTTCAGCGCATCCAGCTTCATTGCAGTGTCGTCCATGTCTGCGGCCGCTGGGGGTTAAATCACAGCACAGACACTGATGCAGCCAGCCCAGGGCAGATCTATACTGTGTATGATATGATGGGTGCTATGAGGTGCGTAACCAGGCCGCAGCAGTTGAACAGATGTGTCCTCCTGGGGGCTCCAGTGCTCCTCTCCCACCTCCCTGTCCCTGCAGCAGCAGCTTGATCATCTATATACTGAGTATATATACCTACCTTCCCCCCTTTCCCCACAACCTAAACCCCCCTCCCCGCAGCCTAAACCTAACCCTCCCCCAGCAGCCTTAAACCAAATCCCCCCCCCCCCCCCGCATCTTCCCACTGGCTTGTCGTTTGGCATCCTGGCTGACGGGATTCCGGCGCTGGGATGGTGAATCTACAATCCCTTCTGTGGCATGCTGGGGGCCGCCCATCGCAGGGCATAGCCACCCAGCATGCTAATTGGTGGGCCCAGCGATGTGATCGTAAAACAACTGTGATTGCATTGCTCATGCAGACATTAGGGATGCGTATGCAAGAGGGCTGCCGACATTTTTTACATCGAAGTGGCTATGTGTGATGTCATGCAGCCACCCTGAAAACGCAGCTGGCCCACCTCTGTTTAACGCACACTGCCTCCACAATTGTTCGTCGCCACCCTGCGAACGCCTATGCCTGTCACTTGCAGGGGTGCCTTGGATTGGTGGTCCAGGACCAATTTAAATTTTTTTTATGATCAGTGTAATAGGCAAAACCAGTGCTGGTGGCTGTCAATCATAAAATATGTGGACAAATAGAAACAGATCCTGTCCCTCACCACACAACTGACCCTAAGGATGACATATAAACACAATTTACTTAATTTAATATTTATTCTAAATCTCTCAATAAAAAAACTTTTGGCCTAGGGGTGCCGTGAAAAAAATTCTGATACTCTAGGGTGCAGTGACTCAAAATTTTTTGGGAACCACTGCCATAGTGGCTATCCTCCCCTGTCTCACAGAAACCTGGAATGTGAAATCCCAGAGGGAGCCTTACCTGACCTCAGTGTCCTCATTCAGCATCCCTGGCACTACAGAACAACCAGATCCTCTAACAAAGTGATGCAAAGTTAGTGAAGATCCCCAGCCTCCATCTTCCTCCCACTCCCTGCCAGGACTGTGCAGCAGTTACTGCTAATCAGTACAGGCAGTAGCTGAGGGCTGGGAAACTCAAGGTTAGAGCACACAGTGACACCAGCCTGCTCCTGCCTTAGCCCTGACCCTACATGGCTGTAACAGCCTGGTGTTGGAAATCAGAGCCCCCTGATAACAATGCTACCCCTGCAACTGGTATAGATGTGCGGGATTGTGCACCCTCATCTACTTACATCGCCATCTGTAATGGGACCAGCATCTGGAGAGGGAGGTAGGGAGGGAGGAAGAGAACCAGACTCTGCAATGACAGCAGGAAACACTGCTCAGTGCTGGAGCCACTGACCAATCAAATCTGCCTCACTGACAGGGGCGGGCTGTGTAGTAGGAAGCAGGCACACCCCTGTCAGTGAGGCAGATCTGCTGGTGCTTCTACTTCATGTTTTTTCCAATAGGCTTTTCCTGCCCTCTATTTGGCTCCGCCCCCCGCTCAGACCCTTTATCATTGTTAGTGGGAGGCAACGCTCTCAGCTGCCTCCCATCAGGGGCGGATCCAGAAGAAAATTATAGCGGGGGCACCATGGAAGGGGCAAGTACATTTGCGTGCAGCTTCGGTGCAGGGGGCAGCGTGCGAGGGGCAGGGGGCAGCGTGTGAGGGACAGGGTGTGAGGCAGGGTGCAGTGTGTGAGGAGCAGTTGGCCCACAGTAATAATGTCTCCCATTAGATGCCCCCCAGTAGTTTGCCCCAGTAGTAATGCCCCCAATAGATGACCCCCTCAGTAGTAATGCTTCCAGTAGATGCCCCCCAGTAGTAATGCCCCAGTAGATGCCACCAGTAATAATGTCCCCGTAGTTTGCCCCCGGTAGTAAAACCCCCAGTAGATGTCTCCAGTAATGTCCCCCAGTAGTAATGCCCCCAATAGATGGCCCCCAGTAGATGTCCCCCCCACAGTAGTAATGCCCCTTGTTGATTCCCCCCCCCCCCAGTAGTAAGGTCCCCGCGTAGTTTGCCCCCAGTAGATGCCCCCACTGCACTAAGGAAGAAAAAAAACATGATACTTGCCAAGCCCCGTTCCCGCTTCCAGACCGCTGCGGTCCTCCTCTCTTGGCGTCCGCTCCTCAGCACTATGAGAGAGACGTCATGACTGACGTCTCTCCCATAGCTCATGCCACACAGTGACAGCGCCGGAAGCCGGAGCTCCATACAGAGCTCCTGCCTCCGGCTCACGGTGAGGAGAGACGGGTGCCCGCTGGTAACACAATCACAGCGGCCGCCCGTCATCTCCCTGTGCGGCGCCGGGGGACAAATAGGGTTGGGGGCACAGCCCCAGCAAATTTGATTAGAAAATTGCAAAGAAGATAATTATGACCGTACACATACCTCCCAAGATGACCCTCTCCAGGAGGGACAGAATGTTCTGCTCCTTCATATAGTAAGAGAAAAATCCAGAAACAGAGCATTTTGTCCCTCCTGGAGAGGGTCATGTTGCGAGGTATGAGTACATATGTTATAAATATCTTCTTTGTATTAAATCATGACAGGGGAGGCACTGCCTCCCCTGACTGCACGTCCCTTAGATAGATGATACATTGGATACATCTGTGCATTTTTACAGAAACGTTCTTAGGATTACTCCAGTTTGTGTTCGGTACAGCATATTTCTTTGAAGGCTTTTATTCAGAATATAGTACAGAAGTTGAATAAAACATGAGCCCAACGCGTTTCATCCCAAAGGGACTTCTTCAGGGGTACATAATCAAGTGCTGCTAATAATTTTTATATATAATTTATATGATATATACTGTGTATGTGTGTGTATATATTAGAAATGTGCGGCAGGCACTTTTCGTGTTTTGGTTCTAATTCCTTGCTCGTGGGTTGGTTTTGGATTGGTTTTGCTAAAACCACCCTTTCGTGTTTTGGATCTGGATGATTTAAAAAAAAAAAAAAAACACATAAAAATGGCTAAAATAGCAGAATTGGGGGGTTATTTTTGATCCTACTGTATTATTAACCTCAATAACATTCATTTCCACTCATTTCCAGTCTATTCTGAACACCTTAAAATATTGTTTTCAGGCCAAAAGGTTGCACCGAGGTGGCTGTATGACTAAGTTAAGCGACACAAGTGTGCGGCACAAACATCTGGCCCATCTAGGAGTGGCACTGTAGTGGCAGACAGGAAGGCAGATATAAAAAAAGGCCCCAAACAGCACATCATGCAAATATGTAAAAGAGGTGCAATGAGGTGGCTGTATGACTAAGCTAAGTGACACAAACAATTGGCCCATCTAGGAGTGGCACTGCAGTGTCAGACAGGATGGCACTTTAAAAAACTAGTCCCCAAACAGCACATGATGCAAAGAAGAAAAAGAAGTGCACTGAGGTTGCTGTATGACTAAGCTAAGCAACACAACCACCTGGCCCATCTAGTAGTGGCATGCAGTGGCTGAATGTCGAAAGTGGCCTGCAATTTTTCAGTCCACTGACAGCATCCCCTGCACACCCCTGTAATTTTTTAAAAATTCTGAAATTGGTGGACTTGTATGGCAGTACCCCTGGACTAATACAGCAGTACCCCTGGACTTGTACGGCAGTGTCAGACAGGATGGCACTTTAAAAAACCATGCCCCAAACAGCACATGATGCAAAGATGAAAAAGAAGTGTACCAAGGTTGCTGTATGACTAAGCTAAGCGACACAAGTGTGCTGCACAAACACCTGGCCCATCCAGGGTTGGCATTGCAGTCCCACTGCACTGATGGCAGATACCAGACGCATTTCTAACACCAGTATAGTTGTTAAGGCCTCGGTAATCTGCTTTGCAACAGTGTGTGTGTGTGTGTATGTGTGTGTGTGTGTGTATGTATATATTTTTTTCCCCTGTAATTAAATGGAAGAAAAGGAGCGCTCCATAGTGCGTATCAGTTTTAAAATTGTAGTTGATTACAACTGACTTCGTCAGACGAGTGACGAAACCGGTAGGGGTGTGGCCTAGCAGGAGGATCTTTGTGCAGCCGAGAAGCACCTTTCACAGACGGTGAAGTCCGGTATTGATCTTGCACTTGTTATACTTACGGTGGTTTATACCGCCGCTTGTGGTACGTATTCTTACCTCATGTGTGTCGGATTGTTGTAATAAACTACAATTTTAAAACTGATACGCACTATGGAGCGCTCTTTTTCTTCCATTTAATTACAGAATTCATTACCAACTGTGGTTATTGGTGTCCAGTGGAGCTGCTGATTTAAAGAATCTTGGTGCTTAAGGGGATATATCTGAATCCATTTGAAAGCATGGACATTCTCCTTTTTTACAGCTTAAACTGGGACTTGTGGTTCCACAGTAAAACACTTGCAAAGAGGACTGGTATTTGCGCATAAACTGTTTTCTGTTTTTTTTTTAAATATATATATATATATATATATATATATATATATATATTTATTTATTTTATACACATCTATCACTGGACACATACGGCAGGATCACTGGACTTGAATTATAGGGCAGTGAGGTTCTGCATTTGCTAGGGCAGTGAGAGCTGCTGCAGCAGTGGGGGCAGAGGGTGGTGCTGCAGGACAGAAGTAACCCTGCTGCACAGCTACAGGCAGACAGTGAGACCTTATAAAGAGGGAGGGCGGAGCTCCAGCATGTGCTGGCTGTCAGTGTTTCCTGCTGTCGTCTCTGGCCTGCACTGTTCCCTACCTAGTCTCCAAGTCTGAGTCTGTGTGGGCCCCTCTGTTTCTCTTCCTCCTGCTCTGCGGCTGCAAGTACTGTGGCCCGCAAGAAGTTGGGGTGCATACCTACCAGCATTCATCCCGAGGAAAGAGGGACCAAAGCCGCGCGTGCGGTCCTGAAAAGGGGTGTGGCCTATGAGAAGTGACCTATAAGAAGGGGTGTGGCTTCACGGAGGACCCGCAATCGCGAACCATGCCCCCGTTTTCGTCAGTGAGGGGGGCATGCCCAGCGCTCCGTGAGCTGCTGGCATGCCTCGTGTCTGCACTGAACAGACTATTCACCGCTGCTCTGCTAAGCAGGGCAGCGAGTGACAGAGCCTCCCAACTGCCCCCCCACCGCGGGAGGTTTTTTTTTTTTTTTTTTTTTTTTGTGCACTGTTTTATCAGGGAGCCGCAAAAGTATTTGTACATAATTTTTTTTTTTTTAAATGACTACCGTTTTATATGAAGGGATGTAGCTGTTAGCACTGTGATAAGATCTACTGTGGTATTTCCTTCATTATTTTCCCATACATCATGAAAGGAACTAGCAGTCAGACTGGACAAGCTCTTTCTGAGAGGACTATAAATCAGTCTAAGAAGCTTTACACTTTTTCTGTTTTGGTTTAGTTTATTCTTCCAATTTTATTATTATTATTATTATTATTATTATTATTATTATTATTATTATTATTATTATTATTATTATTATTATTATTATTATTATTATTATATTTTATTTGTTAGTTATATGGCTCCACAAGGGTTTCACAGCGCCTAGCAGAGTACATAAACAAATTGGCAAAACAAGAAAACAACAGTACAAAAACAATGTAGGACAAGCACATGGTATATAAACAATGCTGCATCAAGGGACAGGACACTGAAATAATCAAAAGGATGGCATAAATCGAGGATTACATCCCGTTAAATGGGGTATGGAGTAGGAAATAGTCCAAGAAAGGGAAAAGCACATGAGGAGAGAGGGCCCTGCTTGTGAGAGCTTGTGCATATTCTACTAATGTCTATGGGGTGTATTTACAGGTATCCGGTCTCTAGGTCGACCACTATTGGTTGACAGGGTTTCTAGGTCGACAGGTCAAAAGGTCGACATGAGTTTTTCAAAATTCTTTTTTTTAATTACTTTTTCATACTTAACAATCCACGTGGACTACGATTGGGAATAGTAACCTGGGCCGAGCGCAGCAGCAGTGGAGCGAGGCACCTTGCCCGAAGCATGGCGAGTGAAGTGAGCCATGTGAGGGGACACAGTGCACTAATTGGGGTACCCGGTCACTGTACGGAGAAAACGACACCAACATTTCTTTAAAAAACTCATGTCGACCTTTTGACCTGTCGACCTAGTTGTGGTTGACCCTCCATACCACACCCGTATTTACATACCTCCCAACATCTGGACCCTCTAATGCAGGACTCCCTTGCGCGTCAGAGCCATGCACCCCCAAAGGGGTTTGTGGCCTGTGGAAAAGGGGTCTCTCTCTCTCTCTCTCTCTCTCTCTCTCTCTCTCTCTCTCTCTCTCTCTCTCTCTCTCTCTCTCTCTCTCTCTCTCTCTCTCTCTCTCTCTCTCTCTCTCTCTCTCTCTCTCTCTCTCTCTCGTACACATTCTCCTTGCCAGTACATACCTTTTTTGCATGGGCTGTCCCAGCAGCTGTTTTAATATAAATACATTAGAAGCTGTATTGTGATAAATGGCAAGACAGACAGACAAAGGTAAGTCCACTATACTAAATAGGACCCTGTGTCTTAAAAAATTTATTTAGTATACATTTCTTCAAACAAAACACATGATAAACCACTGCTCAATAGTGTATAAAAAAGAACTGTAACCCCTCAAACCGTTAAATTTTTTCTTTCTAAAGTGCCCCACCCTTATTAATTAAATTTCAACATCACTAATATAGCCTGTGTTTGCCTCTAAGGTGGAGGGCCAATAAGCCTGGGCTACTGTAGCTCATGGTGGTGGAAAATGGCCACACAAGCTGATCTGTTTTAAAACACTACTGATTGTGAGCCTGGTCTGTTCAGCATTTGTCTTGGTCCTCAATAAGGGATCCTGGGAAAAAAATACTGTAAGCACTAGGCCACTGCTGAACTGCACTAACATCCTACTGGTCCCTCTGGACATTATATACTGTATAACCATGAAATGACTATGAAAAAAATGATTTAAAAAATTCCTGTATTACACATCTAAGCAAAAGCGGATGTTGGACATCTGGTTATCTGATGCGATTTGGCCTAAAAGGCACATGGTTTAGAAGTTTGCAGACAACTGTAACAACTAGTTTGAGACTATAGCCTAAAAACTACAGCACGGTGGCACAGTGGTTGGCCTGCTGCCTCACAGCACTTGGGTATTAATCTTTGATTCCCCCCTATGCTCTATCTGTGTGGAGTTGACATGTTTTCCCTGTATTTTCTTTCTGGGTTTCCTCTGGCTATTCCGGTTTCTTATCACAATCCAAAAATATATTGGTAGGTTTAGTTATTGGGTTTTATTTTCTGGGATTTGTTTCTCCTACCTGCGAGCAGGAGAGATATAATCCTGTTAAGCTACGGTTTTCACCAGTTTATCGAGGATAATTGAATATCGGGGGGAAATCAATTAGCCACGAGAAAACAACATTGTGGCTAATTGAATCCCCCCCCCCCCTCCCTCATAGATTGCATACTCCACTTGGATAGGGAATGATGTGAATGACTAAATAGTTTAAATTAAATTCTGCCGAATGTGTACATTATATAAATAACTGTTAATAAAAGCACAAAATTCTAAGGGGCCTATTTATCACCATCCGCATCCAGGATGCGGATGACAGGTGATGAAATCGCCCAAACTCGCACTGCAATAATTGATTATATTGCAGGGATGTATCTCTTATCGCGTGCAGGGACAGAGCTTGCGGCCAAGCTCTGTCCCTGCGATAATACTCCGCACCATCATCGGGTTATTTTTCGGATAAAATACCCCGATGTCCTGCTGCGCATGTGCCGTCATCGCCGCTACCGCCGCCGCCCGGTCGACCCCCCCTCCTGTCGCAACTACCCCTGCGTGCCGCGAAACCTCCCAAAAAGATCAATATACTCGCCAGTCCAGGGAGCTGGTCTGCGCTGCTTATGCTGGGCAGCCCGGCGCCGGATCCTGTGCGCTGTGGTGACCCCAGTGCTGTAAAGTGCGCTGCCACTTTGTAGTGTCACTTTACTGCACCGGGGTCACATTGCAGCACATGGGGGATCTGGCGCTCGGCAGCGCTCGCCGGAGCAGCAGACACCGGCTCCCTGGACATTTGAGAATGGTTTTTGTACTCCCCCTTTTTTTTTTTTTTTTTTTTTTTTTACTTTTTACACTGTGATCAGCTTGTGTGTCCATTGAAAACTGCTCCAAATGCCCTTCAATACATTCAGGTGATACTAAAATAATGTGAAAAAGGGTATGAAAACACCCTTTTTCACATTATTTTAGTAAAAACAATGTTGATGAATAGACCCCTAAGGGAAATATGAAATGGGATGTGGCCAAATTTACCTAAAAAAAAAAAAAAAAAAAAAAATATATATATATATATATATATATATATTTAGGTGGGAGACTTGTCTACATGTTACTACTTAAACAGTCACTCTGTACTAAGGGGGTCATTCCGACCCGATCGCACGCTGCACTTTTTTGCAGCCGTGCAATTGGATCGGAACTGCACATGCGCTGCGGCCGCAATGCGCAGGCGCATCATTACAGGCGATGGCCGTCGCTGGGCAACGACAAGAACTACGAAGAAAGACTTCGTAGCAGCAAACGCTAGAAGATTGACAGGCAGAAGGCGGATCCGGGCGTCAACTGACCGTTTTTGGGGAGTGGTGAGTCCAACGCAGGCGTGTCGAGGCGTTTGGAGGGCGGATGTATGACGTCAATTCCGGGACGTGGCAGGCTGAAGTGATTGTAGTGGGTACGTAAGTCCAGACCTACTCCTGAACTGCACAAAATGTTTTTGCATAGCTCAGCTGCACAAGCGAACGCAGCCTTGCTATGCAAAAATGCACTCCCCCATAGGTGGCGTGCTACCGTGCGATCAACTTGGAATGAGGGCCTAAGTCAGGATCTAAAAGATGGCTGCAGTCACATGGTGCAGCTGTACATCAGATTGGAGAATAGACCTTCCCAGATCCTAGTGCACACAGTGTGAATGTACAGTGTTTTCTAACATTAACCACATCAAATAACACAACCCTTACACAGACTTTTGTCTAATAGTTACTGTGCCAAAATGGGATTATGCCTTTATATAGGATTCAGTATGGGTTCCTGGCGGTCAGGAGACCGACAGCCGGAACCCAAGCAGCGAGTCCGCTTGCCACCCTCTGGTCCGGTGGCGGGCTTTGCTCGCCACACTATTCTATTCCCCCTCAGGTGGCACCATGGACCACCACCCAAGGGGGAATACCGGCCTTCTGTTGGGATTCCGGCCGCCGGCATATACACGCCTGTTGGTATTCTGGCGTTGGGATCCTGAACGCCGGGATCCTGACAGGCGGTACATTGACTGCATCCCTTTATATACACATACCTGCTATAATAACTAGAGATGTGCACCGGCTCACATTTGCTGGTTTAGGTTCTAATTTCGTCAGAGGGTTTTGGTTTTGCCAAAACCGGCTCACTGTTTAAATTTGGATCTAAAAATATAAAGATCTAAAAACAGCTAAAATCATGTTATCTTATTTTTGCGATCCGAACTGAATCCAAAACCCTAAATTCGGATTTAAAATCCAAATTCCAAACTGTGGGAATACCTGAATTGGGGCTCTGTTCTTCTCTGGAGATACAGACCGGGTTTTGGTTCCGTTCAGATGCACAAAATTCAGGTGGGTTCGGATTTTTGGAGAACCATACCTCACATCTCTAATAATAACATACAACAGCCATATATATTCAATAGTGCATATATGTCTATGTACCTAGAGATAATAGTTTCTCATCCTCTGTTCCAGAAAAAGAAGAGTGGGAACATGGCACCATGAATTGTGTTATTGCAGCCCCGCCTATCACCACATAATACTGCAATTTACAGCTTTGCAGGTGGACAGACGGGTGTTATTTCGATTCAGTGAACCATGTCATCACATTCCGAAAGTGGTAGGGTTGTTTATTATACAAGGAGAACTCTCCCCTCCAAAAATAAATAAATAATAATTCAAAAGTCTCCCTAAAATTGTGGGAGAGTATGCAAATAAGGTTATAAATCTTAAATTATACACCTAAAATATTATACAAGTATATGCAGTTTTAATATATCTATTATCATACTAATCATTAGAATGGTAGCAATAAGAAATAAAATGCTACAATTGGCTACTACAGAAACCGATTCATCTTTTCTGTAGTGTTACTTTTCTCACTGTTTTATTATTATTCATTCTTAACATTAAGCTATTCCTTATCTATGCATTTCTCTGTCTACTTTCTCTTGCATTAGCCATGTAATTATAATCACAGTTGCTAAAGGCTATACTTATGCAGTGGTTAATGTGTTTCTTCTTTAGAGTTAATATGTATTTCAGTCAAGCAATTGTGAAAGTTGAGGAGCTGTATATTAAATACCAGTTTATAACACCTCAGGCAGTAGTTAATATGTACTTGTTAGAGTTAGTGTGTGATATCAGTCAAGCAATAGTTAATATTTGAGTTGAGGAACTACATAGATTAAACACTATTTAGGTAGTGTTACTAGTGACAGATAAATATTTCGGCCCTGTGGATACTGTTCCAGGGTTTTCCAGGTGTACTTTATTTGTGTATTAAAGTAAATTAAGCTTCTTTTCAGTTTTGCAGGGACCCAGGATGCTATATGGGATCCGGTCTGAATATCGACACTGTCTAGGTCGACAATGTTTAGGTCGACCACTATAAGTCGACAGTCACTAGGTCGGCAGGGTTTCTAGGCCGACATGTGCTAGGTCGACGGGTCAAAGGGTCGACATGAGTTTTTAGATTTTTTTTTTTTTCTTTTTTTGGAACTTTTTCATACTTAACGATCCATGTGGACTACGATTGGAACGGTAATCTGTGCCGAGGGAAGCGAGGCACCTTGCCCGAAACATGGCGAGTGGACACGGTGCACTAATTCGGCTTCCCGGTCACTGTACGCAGAAAACGACACAACCCCCCCAAAAAAAACTCATGTCGACCTTTTGACCTGTTGACCTAGCACATGTTGACCTGGAAACCCTGTCAACCTTCCAGCCCTGTCGACCTATAGTGGTCGACCTAAACATTGTCGACCTAGACACTGTCGATTTGATGATCCACACCTATATACAGTATGATAAATGTTGTAGGTATTTTCTGTAGTGTAGGGGACCCAGGATCCTATGCCTATAAATGTCTGCAGTGTAAGTATTTCCTATTTTATGTAGGTGAGCTGCTTGTTTCCAAGGGTGGAGGCAGTGGCAGAATGTGTTGGACTTGGCTTTCTATGATCCAGGCCACTCTGCAGCTGGATCTGTGCAAAGAGGTCATCACATACCTATGGCTGCACAGTACGATAGCCACTGTGTACTGCTAGCAATGCCCATTATCTGTCATTTCTAAAACATTTTAAGCCATTGATTGTACAGTGGTGTGCCTGCACAGAAGGAACAGCTGGCTTGCACATACGCAAAGGTGCAGTGACATTTGGTTAGTGTTTCATCTTGTGGTGTATTACATCTCCAGACACTAGGAGAACACACATTGAAAAGAAGCATGTGATGATGGCAACCATCGCAAAGCTATCACATTGGATCAGAAACTTGTATTGTTGTAAATCATTAGTTTCCAGTGGTCCTCTCTAGTACATTCAGATGTAAGTTGGCCTATAGAATGAAATTCACCTTTAGCTCTGTGCACTACACTGAATATGAGGAGTAGTGCAAAGGCTGTAGGATTTTCTGTATGAGAATCGCTAAAGGACACTCTTCTATTGACCATACCTGGGATGTCCTCATTGCAGGGGGACTGGTGTGTTATTGCCCATTGCATACATTAACCCTGCACAGTGTTCTACATGCAGGGCCGGTTGTAGGCCTTGTGGCGCCCAGGGCGAATGTTTCCTGTGGTGCCCCACCAGATAAAATAGAGTTGGCGTACGCCCAAAAATAGGGGCGTGGCTTCTTCATAGGAAAGGGGCTTGGCCATAGTTGTGCCCCCTGTAGTTGTGACCCCTGTAGATTTGCCCCCCTGTAGCTGTGACCCCTGTAGCTGTGTCCCAGTAGCACTGCTTACAAACACACAATACTTACCAGCCCCGCTCCTGATTCCCGACCGCTGCTATGCTGCCCTCTGTCTCTGGCCGCTGGCTCCTCTCTATGGAAGAGACGTCATGACGTCTCTCCTATAGCAACGCCGCACAGACACTAGAGGTCAATTATGACCATGGCGCGTGCTGTAGGTGGGGAGAGGGGGTTAGTAGCGGCTCTTGCCGCGGTGGCGGCGCCCTCAAGACAGCGGCGACCCAGGAAAAAAAAGCCTGCTTGCCTGTGGCAAGAGCCGCTACTGTCTACATGTTATCCCCCCTCAACCCTAAATAAATATCCCCCCCCCTCCCCAATCAACCCTAAATAAGACACCTCCATGTGGCTAGATATGGAACAACAGTTCTTCGTAATGCCACAATTACTGGAAAGTCACAGGCTGATGTTAGTATATTGATAATGGTTCAGAAGCTGGCATCCTCTACTACATGGGACTTCAACCTGTGACCCACCAGCTGCTGTGGAACTACACATCCCAGCATGCCCTGCCACAGTTTTGCTATAAAAGCATGCTATAACTGAGGCAGGGCATGCTTGCATGTCTAGTTCCACAACAGCTGGAGGGCCGCAGGTTGAGGACCCATGCTCTGCTACCTATAAGGTGCATATTATGTCCCCATTTTCCCTAATACCTTCTAATACTCTGCCCATAGCACAGATGTTAATGTAAGAATAGACAATCTGTGTAATATTCTCCATTGGGAATAAAGCTACTGATTAGCTCAGCCTAGTTCTTTGCCTCTGTGTTTCACTGATTGGTGGTGAGAGAGTTTCAGTCATTGTGCCCACATAACTAGCTCCTCTGAGAGTTGTAGGCAGACTCTGGGTGTGTAGTAACACTCCAGTGAGATCTGGCAAGAGATATACACACACTCTCTCCCTTTGAATGAGCTCGGTGAGATAAACAGACTGGAGACATCCTTAAGATGAGTTACACATCCACAATGAGGATTCAGCTGGGGAAACATTTATTGAATGGTGAATCAGGGGCTGAGTCCAAAGGTCCAGAAAGTGACAGCAGAGGACTGCAGCTCATGGGTATGTACAGAGTGCACGGTTTTTGTTTAGTTTAAGAATTAATGGATACGGATGCAGAGCATTTTGGTAAAGTCAGAATACTTCACATATGTTACAAAAGGAGTGTGGAGGGAGACCTGGTTCTATTTCCATTTAGGAATATACCCATACTTCTAATGTAAATGCTAAAACTGAAAAAAATACATAAATCCTGAAATGTTTATTGCTGTGCAGTACACCCGAATAGTTTGGGCTCTACAAACATTCTTGCTATAAAAAAAATTAGGACTTTAAAAGCCACCAAATAGCTCCCTGACAATCTAATAGCATGAGTCCTATACAGATCACAGAATGCCAAGGTGACTTCTAATGTCCTGTTAGTTTACATTAAGAGGAAACTTTAATTACTTATACACTAGTTTTAATTTGTAAGTAGCTTGTATGAAGTGACTGTCATATGCAAGACAGTGTGTTCTTTTTTTTGTTTATCTTCAGTTATTGTACGCACACACATACGCGCGCACGCACACACGCACACACACACACATATATATATATATATATATATCAAAGGTGCCAATAGCTGCTATCTAGATAACAAGGCTGGTATATTTTTAAATAAAAAGTTCAACAACACTTCCTCTATTCAGGGGGCTGCTAGAAAGGTCCTCTCGTGTGGACTCTATTTCAAAAGTCCAATTAGATAAAATATACAGAATGGTAGAACCCAGCGCCTTCTGTGTTGTGCAAACTCCAAGTGGAAATTAAATAATATGCGGACCGCATCCCATGTAAATATCAAGCGTGTAGTTTATATCGTATTGCTCCTGATGCTGGTTTTCAAGCTTTCCCACTGACTCCGTGGACGGTCCGTATGAAAATCAGAAGAATACCACAGAATAGTGTAATATTGCCAGCATATATGAAGGTGTGCATAGATTAATTTCGGGTGTGATTAGTGGTTGTGCCTTTAAATAAATGGTGCACCCAGTGTCACAATTGAATGACCGTGAAAAAGTGCCCACCGCCTAAGGTAGTATAAAAAAAAGTACCCTCAGGACTTGCAAAACTTGCATGTAGAGGTGTCTTTAAAGGTTCTTCTTCTGAGGTTCATGTTGGGGACCCTTAGAGATAAAATAGAGTCTCCCGGAGACGGGAAGAAGAGCCCATAGTGTAGTATCTTTGAAAGTTTAATACGAACAAAAACATATAAAACACATATAAAACATAAGGATTGGACCCGTACAATATAAAAAATTATAAAAGCTTATCTGTAATCCTTTCAGAGGAGTGGATCATCTAGCCAATGCGTTTCGTCCTTTTGATAATTTTCTAGGACTTCATCAATAGTGGGTGTCCAATGGAGCAATTCAGTTGTTGCTTCATTCAGGCACAAGTGCCACCTTGGGTCCTGAGGTGATGAGCAGAAATGTGCAAAGACTCTGGTCTGGGTGCCCTAGCCAGCAGTTTAGCTATACGCAGCTATACCAGGTCTAATTGGGAGCGACAAGCGCGATATTGGATGTTCTGAACAATTTAATTGCTCCGTTAATTAATGCTGTGTAAAAGCACGATTCAGTTGCCCTCTGTTTGTCAGGGAGGGCAGAAAGGTGTGATGTATTTAACTGTGGTTCTTATACCGTAAAAAAAACAACTCCTCCTATTTCATTACACATTTAAACTGCAGCCCCATTACATAAACCACACCTGCAGTTTTTTTTTGCCATGTCCATTTTGCCATTGCCGTGTGCCGGTAGAAAATCTGGGACCATTTGATTGCATTTGACCCGCAGGCAAAAAGTTGCCAGTCGGCTCCTGGCTGGGGCATGTTTAGATGGTGTGATCGATGGTGGCATATTACAGTATCTGCAGACGCTCAAAGTGGGTGGTCAGTCCTTGCATATTCATATGCACAGGTGTACACCAGGGAAGGGAATTGTACAGCAATTTGCATAAAGTCTGTGTCCACCCATGACAAAGTAGAGATTGCCCTTACTGAAATCCTTACACACAAAAATGTTCTTGCTTTGTTCATCCACCAAGAAAAGCATAAAATGCATGTGGTATTCCTGCAGCTGTCTCACGTGTTTGGCCATTTGGTGACGCAATGACGCAATCTTCATTTCTGCATTTGATAACGGGCATTAATAACAATGCGAATAGTTTATTCACTTTTTAAGGTCCTACAGTATTGCAACTTTGACACAAAGTCCCTTAGTTTCAGCACATGATTTTCAGGCCAAAATCTGCAACAACTGCACTGGCACAATGTTTGTGTATGTGTGTGTTCCTTGCCAAATGTGGTGTTCGTGCTGGGTTTGTTTTTGTTTTTTTGTTCTTGTTTATGTGCAAGATGTGTTCAGGAAGAAACAGAAGTGAACAGATTCCTTTCTACAGTACTTCATTAGCTACTACCCTCCCCCATACAAATGACACCCTGCACAGACGCTGCATGTAGTGAGTTTAAAAAAAAAGTCTACACGTACTTACTGAAATTGCAGGTTTTTGTGATGTAAACCCTGAAATCAAGGTGTCCTTTTCTACTTTCATACACCTTTTAATGTGAACTTGTAGCTAACTGAAAAACATAGACCAAGTTTAGTAAAAAATAATATATGAAAAGTAAAAAATAACAACAATATCTTGGTTGTGTGCACTCCCCTACACACAGTGACGTAGCATCAGTCCCTGCAGTGGCTTGGGGCACCGGCGATGATTCTCCGGCCAGTGTGTATGCATTTTGCAAAATATCCCTCCAATAGTGGAAGCTGCCTAAGAGGAGATGGAGCATGAAGCCTATGCTAACGAGCATAAAACCCAGAGCATGAAACCCCTGACAATGTGCAGGTCATTTAAAAGTATTTAGAAGCCTTACTGTGGGGCATTATTGTGTGTGAGGCGTAAAATGGTGTCAGGCTTATAACTGTGGTGTGTCATATTGTGAAAAAGAGGGGGGTTGTTCAGCACTTGTGGGGTTTTTTAGAACAAGACTTAAACCAGGTATATGTCTGTAACCGACTATAAACAATGTAGCACAATGTGTTGGTATCAGGTCGGTGGTGCTCCCAGAGTCAGTAGAATTTTTATGGTGACACCACTGTTAGACATTTAAACAGTAGGGAATCTATAACCAACTAGGCAACAAATCATTCATTTCTTAATACACAATACAGTGCCAAGATTACCATACGGGATACCACTTTAGGGGTACGAAGCCGTTTAGATATTTGCTGTATAAATATGCAAAGCTACTCCTGTTATTATAAACGATTCTACAAACAATTCTTCACCTAGGCAGTATTTACTGTTTATTGTTGTTCTCTTATCACTATTTGTCACACTATATTTTACATAACCTTTAACAAAAGTTACATTTTATAGTCTATTAATTTTTTATGTTAAGAGTGCCCTGGCACAGTCTTTCTTTTTTCTTTCGTTTTTTCGTGTGTCATATTGTGTAATGGGCATTACGGTGTGTTGCATATTGTTTAATGGGCATTATGGTGTGTGGCATATTGTGTAATGGGCATTATGGTGTGTGGCATAATGCGTAAGGTTTGCTATGTCTTGCCGTGCAGGTTGCAAAACATGGGTATAAGGTAGTATTTTCCTGCAAGGCCTCATCCCTTGCGGTGAGGCCATCCTTTTTTGGAGCACAAGCATGCCTACAGTGCACACATATATTCTTTATTTTAAAAATGTCTATTGGTGTGAAGGTGCATTTTTAACTGTTCACACTTGGAGCCAAATTGACTAGAAAAGGCCCTGTTTGTTTTACCAAAATGCCATGTGGGGAGGGGGGAGAAACTGATTAAGCTGAACTGGTTTTATTATAGCTATATGAAAGAGAAGATGCAAATAAAATTCTAGTTGTATTCACATTTGTGAAAGACAGGAACACGTTAATCAGATTTTGCACACTGGTTTTGGTTTATATATGAACTAGAGAGATGCAATCAGTTTGACGGAATCCCGACAGCTGGAATACCGACACACAGGGGCTATCCCACTCGTGGGTGTCCAAGACACCCATAGAGTGAGACTAGAACCTGTGGAGAGCGCAGCGAGCCACCGAGCCTGCAACGTGGCCAGCGCGGCGAGCCCGCAAGGGGACTTTTTGCACTCACCCGACTCCTGGCATTCTGGTGGGTGGGATTCCGCTGTCGGATCTTGACAGCCGGTATCCCACCAGCCAGTTAATATTATGTAAGTCAAACAAGAGCAGGAAATGGCTTAATCAAGTTATTTAACTCTTTGTAAATGTAATCAGTATTTATTTATATTTTGTGGAATAGTTTGACTGATTAAAAAGACCCAGGGTTGAACTACCCCCTGTGGTATTGTGTGTTGGAGTAAGATAAAAGGAGCTCTGTGAGCCGTGTGTGTGTGTATGTGTACATCTTCTGTGACATTGAGAGAGACCGAACTGCTGTAACATCTTTTGTATGCTGTATCCCCCTGGCAAGAGGGGAGGTTCTTTTAGAAGACTTATTTTGAGCAAATAAACATAATTGCCTCAAGACTAATGCCTTCATTTTGCAACAAAATAGGAATACGACAAACGCAGCCCAGTTCACCTGTTCTAGGGTAAGCCCAATGTCTCCAAGCACCGCCCTCTGCCAAGCTAACATGCAGGGCCTGTTCCAGGTTAGCGACCAGGGGGGGTCAACAGATGGCAGTCAGGAGGTGTGGCAGAAGCGTCTCGATGCATACACAGCAGCAGGTGGTAAGGGTGCCTGTTTTAGGAGCCTGAGCAGCATGTGCTTCCAGGTGCCATGTTGTAGAAGCCTGGTGGTGGCAGTGACATACCTGCCCACTGCACAGTGGGTGGAGTCGGTAACAGGTGGTTACTTACTGTGAGCGGGAATCCCCTATTGGTCAGGTCCTGTGAGACCCAAACCCAATCTGTGATCGCTGGGCGTAGGCAGTGAGGGCAGATGTATGGTCACAGTCAGAATTTAACAAAACACAAAAGTATAAGGAACTCCGAATGTAATGATTGTTAGCGCTTGTTAAGAATGACAAGAGGTGCAAGAAAAATTATGTATGGTAAGTTTGCAGTAGAAAATGAAGTAAATTGGTACATAGGACATAAGCCTCGTGAGGTTACATTTACTATCATATAATCCAAACTTAGAAAAATGAAAAAACATCCATCCCAACCTCAGTGAACACTATGTCCAATAAAATAATTAACTTAGAAACCTAGTAGTTGACAGCAGACAAGAACCACTTGGTCCATCTAGTCTGGTGGTGGTGTTTTTTTTTTTACTTTTAGGTAACCTTAACTGTATTAGACACTTAGTTCTTTGTAAGAATATTCACCGCTTATACCCAGGGCCGGCAACAAAAAATCTTGGGGCCCGGTACAATGACATATCTGGGGCCCCCTGAACCTCTTTGACCCCAGATATATACATGTCAAGAGAAAATTAGAAACCATATTAAAAAGAAACAGATAATGTTCAATATACAATGTAAACTAACAGTATTCAATTTAACTATATTAATAAAAACCAATAAAGTCATGTCACTGAGAGTGACAGGCAGCAGTTCCTATTTTTAGTTTTACAGGTACCATTTTTGTTCAGATCACTTACAGTGATCCAATCCTGCCCGGCGGTGTTCATTCCAGTCCTGGGCAGGCACCTCTTAGGTGTCTGATCCGGACGGCATCACCACAACAGGAACAGAGCAAGGAAGGGCGGGTGGGAGCAGCATTGTGTGCCGTGTGCAGCACCATGATGTCACAACACACAGTTCGGTGATCCCTCCTCCCGGCTCCCCCTGTCCCCAGTCTGGACCAGGTGACCAGGGGGTTACTGGAGGGGGGGTGCGGGTGGCCGGATGCTCCTCATACTGTTTTTCCTTTTTTACTTGTGCCGTGCGCCACACCAAGTGGGCGGATGGTGCGAGTAAGTTACTAGGTGCTGTGTTTGGTGCCCTTCAGAACCTCGGGGTCCGGCACAGGTGTACCCTTTGACCCCCCCGTCCCACATCGCCGGGCCTGCTTATACTAAGCATGTTTAAATTGCTCTACTGTCTTAGCCTCTACCACATCTGATGGAAGGCGCTTCCATTTATCCACTACTATTTTTATGAAGTCAATTTCCTTTAATTTCCCCTGAACCTATCTCCCTCCAGATTCAGAGCATGTCCTAGTGTTCTAATACTTCTCTTCCTTTGAAAAATGTCTCTCTCCTGTACCTTTTGTTAAAAAAAAAAAACTTTAGATATTTGAAAGTTTCTATCATGTCCCCCCTTTCCCTTCTCTGCTCCAAACTATACAAGGGGTGTGCAATATGTTTCCGGATGTGCAGTGCATAGGTAGAGTAGACACAATAGGGCAGTCTGGTTGTGAATTGCAATCTGACTAATCTGAAGAAGTCTGCATGTTCACTTCTTACTATGGCCTAGTAAGAGAAGGAGTTCTGCTTGATACTCCACTAAAAGCTTGGCCTGAGCAAGGTTTCTGTACACTGGGTGCCCCATCAGCTGACTTAAGCAGAAAGAGGCTCAGGTGATTTGGTGCCACAACACATTGGCTAAGTTTGATGGTGGTCGCTCAAATTCTCAGGGAGATGATCAGTGCGATGAATCCTGGGTCTACAGTTTCAACCCTGAGCCAGACAGTAGGACCAGTCAACCCCAGTTGGAGGTGTGCTGCCACAGAAGTTCTTTCTTGTATAGTGTCACTTTCCTCATGGGTATTTTCTTGTAATGTTCACTTATGCCATACAAATAAAGGAGAATTATAATAATATACTCCATTGGGGTGATGGGAGTTGATCAATATACCCCAGGGGTAGGCATACGGGAATTCTAGTAACTGTAGTTTACTTTGCATTGAAATCAGAAGACCTTGTATGATGTTGGCTCCACTAGTGGTCTGGTGTCTCACTTTTCGACACCACTATTACCCGATGAGAACCATACCAGCTTTTATTACTAAAAGATTTATACATAGGCTAGACTGGTAGAAATAAACAGATATCTTCTACTTTTTTTTTATCTCCAGTCGCATAATGGTATGGTGTAGTTTGTTCAATTATTATAGAGGGCTATCTGGGAATTTATGTAGCAGGAAATCATGCGTATACCGTGCTGAAGGCTGCCATGTTGCATAGCATGTCCTGGACACATTCACATTGGCCCTCATTAAGAGTTGATCGCTCGCTAGCTGCTTTTAGCAGCAGTGCACACGCTAGGCCGCCACCCTCTGGGAGTGTATCTTATGCACAAAAATTGTTTTTCTTGTGGATCACACGCTTTGGCGCAAGAGAAATGCTGCTTATAGAGAATATCGATCCAATTGGATATCACCCCTGATCCAAATTATTGTTAGTAGGAAATGTAAGATTGGAATAGGATCGATAATTTCATTAAGCGCATAGAGTGAAATCAAATATTAACAATGTTGAATCACTTTCCTATTCAAAAATAGGTGGAGGTTTTTATATTATGGCGTACCCCCACTCACGCTGTTCGTGGGTATATAAAATACATCAAGGTATCTTTGTTCTTCTTAAACACGCAATCTCAATATTCACAGTATCCAATATCTGAGACGTAAAACTGGGTATCGTACTCCAACTCACACGGCTATGGGAATATGGACTCCTATCAAGGTTTCTTTTCCCTCTTATTCCAAAGGCCGATTCCTGCCATACACTTCTGTCTCGGGATCGCCTCGTATTCAAGGGAAAAAAATATAACAACAAACAATGTGTAGTATTTTCTACATCTAGTTGGAATTTTTGTCTGTGATATTGTTCTCATATGGACATACACCCAAAATGAGTGTATCTTAGCTTAGCAGAAGTGTGAACGAAAGGTTAGCAGTTCTGCTACTAAAATTTTTTATGCAGTTTGAGTGGCTCAAGACTTACTCCTAGCTTGCGATGACTGCAGTCTGTTTAGTTCCTGGTTTGACGTCACAAACACGCCCTACGTTCGGCCAGCCACTCCCCCGTTTCTCCAGCCGCTCCTGCGTTTTTACCTGGCACGCCTGCGTTTTTTAGCACAGTCCCTGAAAATGCTGAGTTGCCGCCCAGAAACACCCACTTCCTGTCAATCAAACAACGAACACTCGAGCGACTGAAAAGAGTCGCTCGAGCTTGTGTAAAACTACAAAGTTTCGTGTGAAAGTACTTAGCGCATGCGCGCTGCATACCATGCGCATAAATGCAGTTTTTTCACCTGATCGCTGCGCTGCGAAAAACGGCAGTGAGCGATCAACTTGGAATGAGGGCCATTGCTTCTGTTTTTACAAACGGTCTTTTTCTTTCGTTTCTCATAGACCGGTGCGTCAGCTAGAAGTCCTGTCTGAAGAATGGCAGGACTATTTTCCTTTGAACCCCCTTCCCTGTTATAGAATTTCAATGTACTGTTTTTGTTTAAGAAGAAAAACAAGTAATTTACCATTTTATGAAGGAAGCTCTGTCAGAGTGTAAGAATGAGACATGGGTCATCTTCAAAGGGAATCAAAGTATAGGGTTGAAACTCTGTTTTCATCACGTAACAATTTATGCAGAGCCATTGTGCCAAACAATGTGCAAAAACAAAAAAAGGGTCATACTTTTAAAGAGCACACAACCTAAAATTCAAGTTGTTTCTCATCAAAATCTGCTTTTGTACTCCATAAGTTTTAGTAATAGATGAGAACTGAAGATGGTGTGTTAAAGTTCTAATGACTAATTATAATCGCACAGTGGTGCAAGTAGAAATTTTTTCTTGGTGGTACTGATAGTAAAAATGGGCATGGTCACACAAAATTAGGGGATGGCTACATGACAATAGGGGCATGACCACATTATGCCACACACTGTAATACCCTTTACACATTATGCCAAACACTGTAATGCACATTACACATTATTCCACACACCATAATGCCCATTACACATTGTCAGTCACCGTAACACCCATTACACATTATGCCACACACCATAATGCCCATTACATAATGCCTTACATATTACACCACACACCATAATGCCTATTACATATTATGCCACACACCGTAATGCCTTACATATTATCTCACACCTTAATGCCTATTACTTATTATTTATTATGCCACAAACAGGATGCCACTGACACCATTTTATGTCCCACACACAAAAATGCCCCTTAGAAATGATGCCCCAGTGGTGGGCTGTTGGTACTGAGTACCATCACAATATTTCTTAATGGTACTCCGTACCATCCCTTACCCAGGGCCGGATTAAGCCGAAAAACAGGGGGGTCCCGATGGAAGGTGGGGTATGTATATTAAATTGTGCATACCTTCCAACATGTCCCATTCCAGGAGGGACAAAATGCTCTCTAACTGGATTCCCACTGAATATACGATTAGTGTCACCTGTGTTGAACTATTTAATTTATAAGAAAGGTACTTTAACACAGGTGATTGCAAACATAAATTAAGAAGGAAGTTCAGGAAGAGAGCATTTTATCCCTCCTGTAATGGGTCATGGTGGGAAGTATAGATTGTGTATATTAAATTTAAAACAATGGTGTATATTAGTTGTAACTAATAGTTTAACAATGCCTGGGTACTGTTTTATAGCTCCACCTAATTGAAAAACAACTATTTTTTATAAACTTTTCTTGTAGTGGAACAAAGACAACTTTACCTTTATAATATACAAAGAAAAATTAAAATAATTTTATCTTGTCACATGCAAGAATAGCAGCAGCCTCTGTACTACTTACACACTGGAACAGGACTCAGGAGGACTCTGTCTCTAACTCTAGACCCAAATGGTTTAGTTGCATAATGGTTTACACAGGACTCAGACACCTAGGCGAGGAGGAGGAGAAGCTGGGATTCCTGTGTCACTTACAATTCTCTCCACCCTCCTATCTCTCCTCTGGTCAGAAAGCTGTCAGTAGCTCATGAAACATGATATTCCTGTGTCTCTACCTGCACTGCATACGGTCTTGCTCACATTCTGGCTGCTGGTTATGCTGCTGCTTAAGAGGTAAAGCTAGTGATGTCAGTGTGCTCTGGCCAAGAGGCCCCCTGACAAAGGGGGCCCCAGGGTACAGTATGCCCTGTATGCCTACGACGATCCGAGAGGTGATCGGGGCCAATGTGGTGAACGCGTTCCACTAGCATGGAGCCCGATTCCAGTAAGCAGCCCAGCTCTTTTGGGAGCCAGATGGACACCAAGTCCAGCAAATCATGTTGTTTTGATTCTGACAAAGGGGGGCCCAGGGTAAAGTATGCCCTGCATCCCCCCTTAATCTGGCTATGCCCGTACCACCCTACTTTCAGTACTGTAATCACATTTAAAGTGAAGCCATTTGAATTTGCCAAATTATTTCTATTGTTAGGCCAGTTTCCAGGCATTTTTAAATAAAAATGCATTTCCACAAAAGTTAGTGGACACTCAGTGTTGCACATGTCTGTTCTTATAGCTTAATGACTTTAAGTCTAAGGAGGCAATTTACGGTTTTAGGCATCCCAGTTGTACCAGCTGGTGTATTACACCATCAAGATATATAGTGTGTAATTCAATTATAAGCGATGTGTTGTGGCTGCACACATTTGTCATATACAGTAGCTGCAACTAGTTTTCCTGTGCATTTCCATGGGGGGCAAGGTTTTCCTTGCAAAGATGCCAGAAAAGAATGTTGCGGACATTGTAAGTATATGAAACACCCCACATATTGTGTACATTACTGCACTGTTTTGTATTTATATATGCAACCCATTTTGCTGAGTGAAGCCTATGAGTTTTTGGCCTATCAGGGGTCTTGTTTCTGATGAAACGTGGGGGTTGAATCTGAAGAAGCACGTATCATCTGTAATTTTGGGGTGTAGTATGCTCAGTGTAGGAGTTTATATTGCATTTCCACATATGACGAGGATACTAATGCCTTATTAAGGCGTGCAAACGCAGTAAGAAATGAGGTAAGGGAGACAGTAGGCAAATCTGTGGTCCATTTGGCCATATCCGTTTGTAGTGTGTCCAAATCAACCTTCGTTTGATGTGGAAATACAATAGTGATGTGGAGTAAACCCTATCACCTGAAGTCCTAACCAAGGAATCTATATCATTGTGGACATTAGCAGTAGCAGAGTGGGACATCACACTAGAAACGTAACTTCGCATTTGAAAATATGAAAACCGGGGAATATACAATGAAGAATACTTTTCCACCAATTGGAAAAAGGACAGCATTTTTGAACCACCCGCGTGTAGAGTGTGATGAACTAGTCGGAGTCCGCTCCTTTGCCATGAGGCATGTGTAGAAGAGCCCCTATTGGTGACATGAGGAAGTGGAAGAAAGATGGGGTTTATATGATGAAATGCCCAAACGGGAGCGAGAAAGTCGCCAGGCCTTGCAGGTAGTAGTCAGCAGTAAATTGTTGGATATATTGGAGGGGAAGTTAGAGGGTTTCATGTGTAATAGGCTAGTTAGAGCTACATTAGGACAAAAGGTCAGTTCCAACTCTGGGATTGCATAGTTATTTGTGGCTCCAATCCAATCCATCGCATACCTGTAGTTCGCTGCCAGTGAGTAACTCCAAATACTGGGCAAATTTTATATCCCCAGAAGTGGTAGGTTGACACAGTTTGAATAAAGAAAACCTGTGTTTTTTTCCTGGCCCAAATAAAAATGCTAATTGTCCGGTTCAGTATCTTCAAATCTGAATCCTTTCAATAACAAGGGAAGCATTTGGAGGAGGTACAGCAAACATGGGAAGGAAATCATCTTAATGAGGTGGCACCTGCCAATATAGGATGATGGTAAATGATGCCAAGATTGAAAATCTAACAATATGCATGCTATCACCCTAGGGAAGTTAAGCCTATATAGGTCTGCTGGGATCACTGGGATATTAAGGCCAAGATATTGTAAGTAGGAGGCAGCCCAAACAAAAGGGAAACTAGACGACCAATCTTTGGAAGCCCCAATGTGTAAAGCTAAAGCTTTAGTCTTTGATTTATTTATTAGAAATCCCGAGATGCTCTCAAAGTAATTTAAAAGACTCAAAAAACCTGGGAACGTCTCCTGGGGATTGGAGAAATAAAATAGTAAATCATCGGCATATGCAGAGACTTTCAAAGTGTTAGAGCCCAACACAACACCTCGCCATGGAGTATATAAGTAAAAGCGGTGGATCAAGGGATCCAGGGATAAATTAAAAAGGAGAGGGGAAAGAGGACAGCCCTGCCGTGTACCACGGAAAAGTGAAAAACTAGCCGTATTGAAATCATTAATAGTAAGGAAAGCTTTAGGGGAATCATACGGTCTACGAAAAAAGGAAATAAATCCAGTGCCAAAATTATACAAATGAAATATTCTAAGCAAATGCGTCCAAGATACTCTAGCAAACGCCTTGTCAGCGTCACAACTAACTAGCAAGGTTTTTCCCGATGGATTGGATAAGGAATGAGTTAAAGCAGCCACCACTTGTCGAATGTTATGGACTGAGGACTTGCCCTTTACAAAACCCGTCTGGGAGGGATGCAGCAATTTTGGAAGTAGAGCCTGCAGATGTTGCGCTATAATGGTGGTTAATAATTTGCGGTCTTACTTCAATAAGGAGATTGGTCGATACGACTGAACTAGTGTGGGGTCTTTGCCTGGTTTAGGAAGCACGATGATCCGTGCCTGATTAAAGTCAGGTGGGGGATCATTGCCAGACAGTATGGAGTTAAACAAAGATAACATATGTGGTAATAAATGCGGGGACAACAGTTTATAGTATTCAGCTCCTAGGCCATATGGGCCCGGGGCTTTTCCATTGGCTAGTCCTGCCTATGGCAGAGCGCAATTCTAATTCAGAAACGGGGTCGACTAAGGTCTCACTTTCTTCATCAGTTAGTAGCGGGGCATTGGCTTGCCGTATAAATTCCATACCCAAAGATAGGTTATCAGGGGCAGCAGTGTATAAAATAGTATAATATTCTAAAAATGATGCAGCTATTGTAGACGTAGAAGTCAGCGGGCCACGATCAGAGTCAATTTTACAGATAGTCGTAGAGGGGCGTTGACTTCGAACTACCAAGGCCAACAGTTTTCTGGCTTTGTTGCCCCATCGGAAATGATTCTTTTGATAGTCAAGAGAATATTGAGCCTTTTCAGTACATACCGCGTCATACATAGACTTCGTGTCTGTGTAACTTCGTTGAGTGTCTGGAGTGTTGTTATGGAGCATAGCAGAGTAGGTGGTAGAGACAGCCAAGCTGAGGTTCTGTAACCACTGGTTCAATTTTTTGCGTTTAGCTGCGACATATGCTATAACATGTCAACAAAGTACTGGTTTCGAAGTGGCCCAAAATAAATTAATATCTTCTACATGCTGTGCATTATCAGTAACATAATTCAGAAAATGTTGTTCTAAGGATAATTTAAAATCGGGAGAATCGGCAAGGTAGTACGGGAACCTCCAATTAAACGAGAGTGGTCTAGGGGAAGAAAGAGATAACGTGAACCAAGTCGGGGCATGATCGGATATAGCGATATTTTCTATTTTAGACTTGCAAACCCTAGAAAGAAGAGTAGTGGGAATGAGCCAATAATCTATTCTAGTGGCGGTAAAATGAGGATGGGAATAGAATGTGTATTCCCTGTCTACAGGGTGTTGATACCGCCAGGGATCAGATAATTCCAATAAGGAAAGAAGCAGAGAGAGGCCAGACAATGGGGTGATGCGAGTAGACACCCCAGATTTATCATGCAGGGGGTTAAGTGTGGTATTAAAATCCCCTCCCAATATAACATGTCCCTCCACCCAGTCCTGTAATCTAACATAGAGATCGGTATAAAATTCATTAGTGGAGCCAGTGGGAGCATAAACAGTGGCAATCGTGTATATTTCTCCTTCGAGACATAATTTCATAAACAAAAATCTACCCTCAGTCACAGAACTTATCAAGCACTGTATAATGAAGAGATCGATTAATAAGGAGTAACACACCTCTACGTTTAAAGTGGTAAGAAGCCGAGAAATAGTCAGTAAACCAAGTGTCCCGCAACATGTTAGTGTCCCCTACTCTCCAGTGCGTTTCCTGTAGGATCGCTACATCAGGTTTAAATCTCCTTAAATGCTGTAAAACCTTTCTACATTTCAATGGTGTATTAAGACCCTCCACATTCCATGTCAAAAACTTGATATGGTCCCTTGTGGAGGATGGTGTGGAATGTGGAAGAGCCATGTTAACCTATACCAGAACATGTCGTATAAAATGAGTAGTGAATAAGCAATGGGTCCCCTCGTACCAGCAAGCAGGGGCACCATTAGGAAACATAATGTGTGTTCTCTGAAAAAAATTAGTAACAACAAGTATATGTGTAAGTATGTAATGCAGTCCAATCCAATTTTTTGTTTTTTCGTACCCAAACAAAAGGCCCACGGGGCCAATCATGCACACTTGTAACCTGCAGGAATCGAATAAAAGGGAGGTGATGTAGAAAATGCGGCGTAGTTTGCCCACTGGCATAGGAAAAAATAAATATAGGAAACTTTCGGTACTGTAGAAACAGGAGTACAATGAAAACTCCACACTGAACAAAATAAACAGACATGTCAATACCAAAGAAGCACAACAGTACCAGTATCAATAACATATACATCATAGCGCGAAGAGAGCTGAATACTTGCAGGCGAACTTTAAAGTCAATCAGCATCATCCTGCGAGACGGAGTGCGAATCCAATAAGGAATCAGCAAATGACTTCGCTGTGGGCACCGAGTCAAAGTAGTACTGCTTGCCGTTGTGCTGCACTCTCAATTTGGCGGGATAAAGCAAGGCAAAATGCACTCCCACTTCGAATAACGCTTTGCAGACATGGGAGAATTCCCTGCGTCTCAACGCCACTTGGTATGAGAGATCCTGTAAAAGGAGAAGTTTGTCGCTTTAGTAATGCAGTTCTTGTGATTTCCGGTAAACATCCAATAAACGTATCTTGTCGGTGTAGTTGAGTAATTTAAAGATAACCGAGTGGGGCCTACGACGGTCCGAGAGGTGATCGGAACCAATGTGGTGAACGCGTTCCACTAGCATGGAGCCCGATTCCAGTAAGCAGCCCAGCTCTTTTGGGAGCCAGATGGACACCAAGTCCAGCAAATCATGTTTGATTCAGGCAAGCCAATCGGCCTCAAATTATTACGACGGCTGCGGTTTTTGAGGTCATTCAGTTTGTCATGGACAGCTTGTAGCGAGTTTGCTTGGGAAGCGATAGTGGATTTGGCAGTGTCTAAATCATGCCCCGCGTTAGAGATATGTTGCTCCACCTCATCAAAGCGAGAATTATGTTCCTTCAGTTGCGTAAGGCCAGACTCAATAGCATCTTTTATGCCTGCCAACTTTTTATCCAATAAAGGTGACAACAAATAGGTTATCTCCTGAGCCTTGGCCACCGAGGCTGCACTACAGACAGTAGGATCAGATACACCCAGGAGGACCTCTTCCCAACCGGGGAAGCAGGTGGACTCACTGTCGTTTGATGATGTGGCCCTCGTCTCTCTCTGTTTGTGGCCAGGTGCACCTTTGCCCCCTCTCTGCAATTTAGCCATAAATTTATCCATTCACAAATGTTAAGGAGCACAGGTAATCTAGCGCAGCACCAGCAACAGCGGGCTACGAGACTTTGGGGAGCAACAATAGAATGCCTGAATTGGTGAATCCACAGAGCAGTTGAAGACCTGAGAAGAAGGGCACAGGGCAGAAAAACAAATCCCCTTCAGTGAAAGGCTCAGGATGCATGGGATGCTGCAGTATTATAGGGCAAAGGGCAGGGTACAGCAGGCAGGAGTGGAGACAGTCTGTGCTATAAATCAAGGGCTTTCAGACACCAGGACTCCCACAGTGTGCTGTGAGGACTGAGAAGGGCTCCAGCAAGTGTCTGCGGGAGAGAGTGGCAGGCTGACAGCCGCTGATGCAGGTGAGAGCAGCAGGAAGCGTCGGTCCCGGCGGCAGAGCACTCAGCACTTGCAGGGGGATGCAGAGGTGTCAGGAAGCTGTGTCCGTTGTGAGGGGCGCTCCAGCCGGCGGCCACGGAGGACAGTGGGAGACCGGCGGCTGCCAAAGCAGCAGAGAACAGTGGGTGACAACGGTCCTGGCAGCAGGGCACCCAGTACCCGTGGGAGGGAGCAGAGACAGGAGAGTGTGCCTGCCGTGCGGAGGGCTCCAGCCGGTGACCCCACACTGCGGTAAGCTAACGGTAGTTGGTGCGGGGGGGCAGCTGTCGGAGGTAGCGTAGTAGTGTTGGTAGGAGGGTGCAGGGAGACAGCACACCTTGATGATCACCGAGTGCAGCGTGGTAGCAGCGGGAGGAAGGCCCAAGATGGCGGCCGTGGGAGAGGTGGCGTTCTACAAACGCCTCGGTTCCAGTGTTTTAAGGAGGGTGGGGAGCTGGGATCGCTATCCTCTTACCCACCGTTATCCCTCACGGGTCCCCAGTTGAAATTGGGACTCCTCACTCGGTGCAAGAAGGTATTATATATCACCAGTCACAGTAGGGAGCAGAGAGCTCTGTTAAAATGCAGCCATCAGCAAGGTCCGCCCACCGGAACTTTTATTTACAGTATGTTTTGTTGCATTTTGTGCATTAGATGAAGGGGTTTGCATAAGTTGTAAGTTTACAAGTAGGTATTCCCTTTTTTTTTTTTTTTTCTGTTTGTTTGTTGATATCCAATCTTGAGTTATTTACAGTCCTGTTCAGCATAAACAAATATGATGATGCTATATAAAAGTGTCAATATTGTGTGTGGTTGAAATGACCTATGAATCTACTTGCTTTATCAGATTACAATTATTAATTTATGTATCTTTTGCTATGCTGCAATGGTTATGTTACAGCTGTATAATGTTCCTTCATAGAAAAGCCAAATGGTAAAATTGTTTTACCTGAGGAGGTGCACATGAACCTAGAACAGAATGGGGAGTGCAGAATGGTAAAGACTCTGGAGGAACCTAAAAAAGGTAATGTGTGTCAGCTGGAAGGCCGAAGGTCCCCCATCCCTGTTCTAAAACAATTGGCAGTTCTCTTTATGATCTCATTTTACCTACTGTTTCTAGATCTGTCTTTTCATCCCAGAGCATTTACTCTGAAATCTTAGTTGTTTTATCTACCAGGTGTTTTACCAGGTGTATCTAATGTAAGTATTACATTAAGGTTGGGGTGAGATGGTTTTCAGTGACTTGCTCATCACTTTTCGGCACCTGATCAAGGCTCCAGAGTAGGGAAATGGGCCATGAAGGGGTGCCCCCTCCCTACACCTTTCAGGGCACAGACCTCTTTTAACTATATTGTGGTGATGCCGCCATAATATGCAGTCGCTGGAAGACTACACAATTGCACAGTGGCCTTCACACTTGTTGTAAACTGACTTCAAGAGTGACATGTGCTTTGACAAGAGTAGTGGTAGGGTTTGGCAAGAGGAGCAGGGAGGGATACTGTGATGTGGGCTGAGGCTAGACAATATAATGTGGTTTGACACAAAGCAGGGGAAAACACTAATGTAGGAATTGTTGGAGGGGTAACTATCACACTCAGAGAGAGGTGGGCTGTCACTTCGGGTGGCTGTCATTTCTGGGAAGATAGAGCGTGGTGGGCCAATTGAGGAAGTGGGACTGAATGGGTGCACCAGGGGTGCTACAAGGTGGCAGTTTTCAGTGAATGCCTTTAGGGTCTGATTCTGAGTGGGTCACAGAAGCACATGCAGCAGCATCTATTGGAGGTTGCCCATCTGTGACTTTATGCAGATACAGGCACAAACTCCTTCCCTTGTATACAACCCTGCGACTAGATGTGCAAGGAGTGAGTGACCCACTTGCATGCTGTAATACTGATTGGTACTTCCCTATATGCCACCATCGGTCGCACCATAGAAGCTTACACCAGTCCTTTGGCAGGTGCAGTTTCTCCATCTGACCATGGTTTCCTATAACATGCCCACTGAATGGACGATTTGGGCGTGCATTTATTTTCTAGCCACTGCCCAGGAACATCCATCACTTTTCCACTATTTCTGATACTGGCCGTATCAATTGAAAAAGCGCCTTTGTCTGTACACCCTGTGTAATGTCCTGTATGAATTTTTAGAAATGTTGCCACATGCGCAGTTACAAATAAGAATAAATCAAGTACATTGTGTGTGGATGTGAATCTGGCCTTGGTGTAAGTGGTTGATAACTGTTCCACCTTTCATAGCGACATAGGGGGTGATTCAGACCTATCGCACGCAGGCGGTTTTTTGCACTGCAGCGATCAGGTAGTTGCCACCTACAGGGGGAGTGGGTAAACGCTGTGCAGGGGTGCGATCGCTTGTGCAGAGAGCTGCACAAACAAACAAAAGTTTGTGCATTCTCTGCACAACTCAGGACTTACTCAGCCGCTGCGACGATCCGGCCTGGAGCTGACGTCTGGAACCCCTGCGCATTGTAGTGCATATGCATGTGCGGTTCAGACCCAATCGCACCGCTGCAAAAAAAAAGCTAGTGTGCGATCGGGTCTGAATGACCCCCATAGACCTTCCCCAAACCAGCTGCAATTGTTGTTCCACTATATATGCATCAGTGTTTATCCACACATCCTAAAAGATAAAGATGATTCTGAGTCTGATGTCAGGGCGATGTTGGATGCAGTGGAGCGATGTTTTCCGCGTGTGTCTGAGTCGCACATAACAAGAATTCCAATTTGGTTCTTACAGTTGCAATACCAAGATAGACCCACGCTACCAGAAATGTATGGGGCGTTCCTGGACGGTGACTGGGAGGTAATGGGGATTGCTAATCTGATGCACAGATGTTGTGTTATGGAAATTTTGTGGATGTGTCCCTAGATGTAGAATCCATCACAAAAAGGCTTTATTCAGGCTAATAATCTATACCTTCCATTGGGTTGATGCAAGCTCAGATGGAGCAACCGATGGTGCAACTAAGGACCAAGTGGTATTTCCTGCGATGGCGTTTAGTGTGACGAATGTGTGCACAAGCTGTATACCGATACAGCCGGGCTGACAGTACAGGAAGAGGAAGTGAGGGGGCTGAGGCTGCAGCAGCGCTCACCTCCGGGTTGACAGTCCTGACGGGAAGGGAGGGGGTGAGGAGGCCGAGGCTACTGCAGTGCTTACCTCCGGTCCGACAGTCCAGGCAGGGGAAGTAAGGGGTCAACGGCTGAGCGGACATGAAACTGTCAATCCTGGCAGGAGGGTTGAGGGATCTGCGGCTGCAGCAGAGCTCCCCTCACTGCCAGTTAACAGAAATCCTGTACGGATGTATATCTTCAAGCTGCGCATGCGCAGTGTGAGGTAGTCCTTACAGACGCCATAGCTGTAGGGGAAAAAATATCACTTTTCTGAAAAGCTAATTTTATAAGGGAGGAATTTCGAAAAGAATTGTGAAATGGAAGTGTCACAACTGAGGGCCTGAGCTGACGGGAGGCAGCCTCAGTTGTAGGGGCTGAGATGTACCGGAACCTGGGAGGTTGTATCAGACCCCTGGACATGTAAGTAACATGAATAATAACTGCCCGAAGGCGTAACCACGACAACTTGGATAAAAGTCAATGATGTTTATTATGACAACTCCGCAACACAGCAGCAGTAAAAGAAAACGTAAAAAGTCAGCAAAGAATAAATACAGTTCCTGGGTACTACAGGATGGCAGGAGCCACAGGGCACTGGTAGTGTGAGATAGTTCTTATGATCTTCTAGATGGAAAGTCCTTACCAGACCCGACTGTAGCAATGGAGATAACCCAGGATTGTGCCAGCTGGTGTTCCAGGAAAAGCTGGGTTGCTGAAGATAAAACAGCTGCTGTGGATACTGGCTGGAACCAGACTGTTGTTAGCACGGAGTGGATACTGGCTGGAACCAGTTAAATAATAAATGAACTTGGGAGCGATGAAATATGAACTGAAATGTAGAACTTGAGAGCGGAGAAATAATAATACCGGTGGAGAGTGGTAAAGTGTAGAAAGGACACCGGCCCTTTAAGGGAAGCTGTACTCTGCTGGAAGCTGAGCTGGAAGCAGGTAATGTTGTAGCTGGAAACAGATGAATCCACAATGGATTGGAGAGTCAGGCTACACCGCAGGTGGAATGCTGGTGCGGGTCTCTATGGTGGAAGTCTTGAGACAGGAGCTGGAACCTGGAAGACAATCACAGGAGAGAGACAAACAGGAACTAGGTTTGACAACCAAAGCACTGACGCCTTCCTTGCTCAGGCACAGTGTATTTATACCTGCAGCAAGGAAGGGATTGGCTAGGCAATTATGCAGATTATCAATACGGAGAACAGATTGGTGGAAATGATCAGCTGACAGAATCCAAGATGGCTGCGCCCATGCAGACACTTGGAGGGAAGTTTGGTTTGTAATCCATGTGGTAATGAAAACAGTAATGGCGGCGCCGGTCACCGGAGACAGGAGGCGCCAGGCTGACAGATGCACATCCAACCACGCGGAGGCCGCGGCTGACGTAATCGCCACTCAGACACTCTGCATGCAGAAGTTCAGGGACGGCGGCGGAGGCCGCGGGAGACACCATGCCAGGTGTAATATGGCGTTTACTGTGACAGCGTCCCAGAGTGACAGGAGAGGATACAGGAATGTACACATCAGGATAACAGATGGGATCCGGTCCTGGAGCGCTGAGCCAGCCTTAGGAGGCATCTGATGGGTAAGAAATGGCGTCCAGATACCCGGATCGTGACAGCACCCCCCCCTTTAGGAGTGGCCCCAGGACACTTCTTTGGCTTTTGAGGAAACTTGGAATGGAATCTCCGGACCAAGGCAGGAGCATGGACATCAGAAGCATTGGTCCATGAACGTTCCTCAGGACCATAACCCTTCCAGTCAATAAGATATTGTAGTTGACCGTAACGGTGACGTGAGTCCAGGATCTTGGCCACTTCATACTCAACGCCTCGTTGAGTTTGGACTTTCGGAGTTGGAGGAAGTGAGGAATGAAACCGATTCAAGATCAGCGGTTTCAACAGGGAAACATGGAATGTCCTGGGTATTTTTAAGAAGGGAGGCAACTGGAGTCTGTAAGCAACAGGATTGATGACTTGTTCAATCTTGAAAGGACCGATATAGCGAGGTGCAAACTTCATACTGGGAACTCTTAACCTCAAATTCTTCGTGGATAACCATACCCGATCACCCACCTTGAGAGCAGGAACTGCTCGACCCTTCTTATCCGCAAACTTCTTGTACCTGAACGATGCCTTGAGCAGAGCTGATCGTACGCTCTTCCAGATATTGGCAAACTGATGCAAGGTGATATCCACTGCGGGAACAGAAGTTGCTGGAAGCGGTTGGAACTCAGGGACTTTAGGGTGGAATCCAAAGTTAGTGAAGAATGGTGTTGAAGCAGATGAAGAATGATACTGGTTGTTATGACAGAACTCGGCCCAGGGAAGTAATTGAACCCAGTCATCTTGAGAGGAGGACACATAGATGCGGAGGAAGGCCTCCAAGTCCTGATTCACCCTCTCGGTTTGACCATTGGTCTGAGGATGGTAAGCCGTGGAAAACTTTAGCTTGACTTGGAGGACTTGACATAAACTTCGCCAGAATTTGGCTGTGAATTGAACTCCTCGATCTGAGATTTCTTCAGGAAGACCGTGGAGTCGGAAGATCTCTTGTATGAATACTTGAGCCAACTTGGAAGCTGACGGAAGACCGGTGAGAGGAATGAAGTGTGCCATCTTGGTGAACCGGTCAACTACCACCCAGATGGTATTGAACTTGTTGCACATGGGTAATTCTGTAATGAAATCCATCGACAAGTGGGTCCATGGTCGACGGGGAACGGATAGTGGAACCAGTTGCCCCGCAGGCGACTGGCGGGATACGTTATGTTGGGCACACTTTGGGCAAGATGCAATAAACTCCAAGACGTCCTTTCAGAGTTGGCCACCAATAGGACCTAGAGATAAACTCCAGGGTTTTTTGGATACCTGTATGTCCGGCAAAACGGGAAGCATGGGCCCAATGCATGAGCTTCTTCCTTAGCATCGGTTTCACAAAACTTTTCCCTGATGGGGGCGTAGAGTCCATCCCTACCGTGGAGAATGCCAACGGATTTATAATAGGATGCTTGTCTGAAGACTCGGACTCATTTTCTTGCTCCCATGAGCGGGAAAGGGCATCGGCCTTGCGATTCTGAGAGCCCGGACAGAACTGGAGTTTAAAGTCGAACCTGGAAAAGAAAAGTGCCCATCTGGCCTGACGAGGGTTGAGACATTGTGCGCCTTTCAGATATAAAAGGTTCTTGTGGTCTGTAAGTATGGTGATTGAATGAGAAGCTCCCTCCAACAGATACCTCCACTCTTCTAGAGCGAGCTTGATGGCTAGCAACTCCTGGTCGCCAATGGCATAGTTGCGCTCAGCTGGGGAGAACTTCCGGGAGAAGAAACTGCAAGGGTGTAAATGGCCATCTTTAGCCCTCTGAGATAACACCGCTCCTACTCCAACGGAGGAGGCATCCACCTCTAAGATGAAAGGAGAGTCGATGTCAGGCTGTTTCAGAACAGGCGCAGAGATGAACCTTTGTTTTAAAAGATGAAATGCTTGCATGGCTTCTTCAGACCACTTGGACGGGTTAGCACCCTTCTTAGTGAAAGCAGTAATAGGCGCCACAATGGTGGAAAAGTCTCGTATAAACTTTCGGTAATAGTTGGCGAACCCTAAGAACCTCTGGACCCCTTTGAGGGTTAAGGGTACCGGCCAATTTTGGATTGCTTGTAGTTTCTCAGGATCCATCTCTAGTCCGGAACCGGACACAATGTACCCTAGAAACGGAATGGACTTGACTTCAAAGACGCATTTTTCTAATTTGCAATAGAGATGATTGACACGGAGACGGGACAGAACCTCTTTAACCCAAAAACGATGTTCCTTTAAATCGTTGGCAAAAATGAGGATATCGTCTAGATAGACCACGTCATGACGGTATAGAATGTCTCTGAAGATCTCATTGACAAAATGCTGGAAGACAGCTGGAGCATTGCTCAATCCGAAGGGCATGACGAGGTACTCATAATGTCCGTCACGGGTGTTAAAGGCGGTCTTCCACTCGTCACCCTCACGGATCCGGATGAGATTGTATGCACCTCGCAAGTCCAGCTTTGTAAAGATGGTAGCTCCGCTAACTCTGTCAAAGAGCTCAGTAATCAGGGGTAAAGGATAACGGTTCTTGATGGTAATGTCGTTCAAACCTCTGTAGTCGATGCACGGCCGCAGACCACCATCTTTCTTTTTTACAAAAAAGAAGCCTGCGCCGGCTGGAGAAGGTCGAATGAACCCCTTTGCTAGGTTCTCTTTAATATATTCCTCCATAGAATGCGTCTCAGGCAGAGACAACGGATAAGTTCGGCCTCGAGGTGGAACCTTCCCTGGAACGAGATCAATCGGACAGTCCCATTCTCTATGAGGAGGAAGGATATCGGCAGAAGCTTTACTGAACACATCCGTGAAATCTTGATATGGAGGAGGTGGAACAGCAGACGACCTGGGGGAGGAAGAACAGACAGGCAATACTTTAAACAAACATGTCTCAGCACAGGAGGAACCCCATGCCAGGATTTGCGTAGTCGTCCAATCAATTGTAGGATTGTGAAGACGGAGCCATGGAAGGCCCAGGACCACAGGATGTGTGGCTCTTGGAATCACTAAAAAAGAAATAAGTTCGGAATGAAGAACTCCCACTCTCAGACGAACTGGTAGAGTCCTTAAAGAAATAACTGCATCAAAAATTTTGCTGCCATCCACGGCAGTTAAAGAAATGGACGAAGGAAGTCTCTCGGTGGGTAGGGACCACCGTTTAACATAGGCTTCGGTAATAAAGTTCCCAGCTGCTCCGGAATCAAGGAGGGCAATGACGTTCCGATAACGTTGAGCAACTTGAAGCGAGACTGGGAGATTACAATCTTGAGGAGATGGAGAGGAGATCATTACTCCTAGCCGGCCCTCTCCTTGGCGAGCTAGGATTTGGAGTTTCCCGGACGTTTGGGACAGGCATTAACGGTGTGAGACGGAGCTGCACAATAGAGACAGAGAAACTCGGAGAGACGTCTTCGGCGCTCAGCAGGAGTTAAACGGGAACGGCCAAGTTGCATGGGCTCATCTTTAGATGGTGACAGTTGACGAGGAGGAGGAGCAGAAGATTTTGGAGCAGATGATCTTCCACGCTCAGTTGCTCTCTCTCTGAAACGTAAATCAACTTTCGTGCAGAGTGAGATTAGCTCATCTAACTTAGAAGGTAAGTCTCTGGTAGCTAACTCATCTTTAATACGCTCAGATAAGCCATGCCAGAATGCAGCATACAGGGCCTCGTCGTTCCATGCCAGTTCGGATGCCAGGATCTGGAACTGTATCAGATATTGTCCTACAGTACGTGACCCCTGGCATAAACGGAGAATCTCGGATGAAGCTGAGGTTACCCGGCCTGGCTCGTCGAAGATGCGCCTGAATGTTGACACGAAGGCAGTGTAGGAAGATAGCAGGGTGTCGGACCTCTCCCATAACGGTGATGCCCAATCAAGGGCTGAGCCACTGAGAAGAGAAATAATGTAGGCAATTTTTGCACGGTCACTGGGAAAATTGCCAGGTTGTAGCTCAAACTGAATCTCACACTGGTTGAGAAATCCCCTGCAGAATCTTGAAGATCCGTCAAATTTTGCTGGCGTTGGAAGATGAAGACGTGGAGCAGAAATGGGTAAGGTGGGTGGGGTTATAGCTGGAGTCACTGTGGTTGACGCACCAGACGCGCCTGATCCACGGAGAGTTGTCTGAATCCCATCCAGCCGAGTAGAGAGATCCTGGAGACAGCGGATGATGTGGCCCTGTGCAGCCTCCTGATGTTCTAGTCGGGCTGCCAGTTCTTGCATCGGCCTGGCCGCTTGATCCTGGTCTCCGGCTGGATTCATTAGGTCAGTGCTTACTGTCACAACTGAGGGCCTGAGCTGACGGGAGGCAGCCTCAGTTGTAGGGGCTGAGATGTACCGGAACCTGGGAGGTTGTATCAGACCCCTGGACATGTAAGTAACATGAATAATAACTGCCCGAAGGCGTGACCACGACAACTTGGATAAAAGTCAATGATGTTTATTATGACAACTCCGCAACACAGCAGCAGTAAAAGAAAACGTAAAAAGTCAGCAAAGAATAAATACAGTTCCTGGGTACTACAGGATGGCAGGAGCCACAGGGCACTGGTAGTGTGAGATAGTTCTTATGATCTTCTAGATGGAAAGTCCTTACCAGACCCGACTGTAGCAATGGAGATAACCCAGGATTGTGCCAGCTGGTGTTCCAGGAAAAGCTGGGTTGCTGAAGATAAAACAGCTGCTGTGGATACTGGCTGGAACCAGACTGTTGTTAGCACGGAGTGGATACTGGCTGGAACCAGTTAAATAATAAATGAACTTGGGAGCGATGAAATATGAACTGAAATGTAGAATTTGAGAGCGGAGAAATAATAATACCGGTGGAGAGTGGTAAAGTGTAGAAAGGACACCGGCCCTTTAAGGGAAGCTGTACTCTGCTGGAAGCTGAGCTGGAAGCAGGTAATGTTGTAGCTGGAAACAGATGAATCCACAATGGATTGGAGAGTCAGGCTACACCGCAGGTGGAATGCTGGTGCGGGTCTCTATGGTGGAAGTCTTGAGACAGGAGCTGGAACCTGGAAGACCATCACAGGAGAGAGACACAAACAGGAACTAGGTTTGACAACCAAAGCACTGACGCCTTCCTTGCTCAGGCACAGTGTATTTATACCTGCAGCAAGGAAGGGATTGGCTAGGCAATTATGCAGATTATCAATACTGAGAACAGATTGGTGGAAATGATCAGCTGACAGAATCCAAGATGGCTGCGCCCATGCAGACACTTGGAGGGAAGTTTGGTTTGTAATCCATGTGGTAATGAAAACAGTAATGGCGGCGCCGGCCACCGGAGACAGGAGGCGCCAGGCTGACAGATGCACATCCAACCACGCGGACACAGCGGAGGCCGCGGCTGACGTAATCGCCACTCAGACACTCTGCATGCAGAAGTTCAGGGACGGCGGCGGAGGCCGCGGGAGACGCCATGCCAGGTGTAATATGGCGTTTACTGTGACAGCGTCCCAGAGTGACAGGAGAGGATACAGGAATGTACACATCAGGATAACAGATGGGATCCGGTCCTGGAGCGCTGAGCCAGCCTTAGGAGGCATCTGATGGGTAAGAAATGGCGTCCAGATACCCGGATCGTGACAGGAAGAATGAGAATTGAAAATGAAATTTTCTCATTTCGCAATGTTTTCATGATGAATATCCCCCAAAACCACTCTGATTTTAGCATGAATTCCGATTGCCCCATTTATTGGCGGCAATGTAAACCTGACATTTAGAAAATGTACCTTTTTGTCTACCTCTCTCATTACCCCTCCCATAGCCTTCTGACAAAGCTGATTCTTATACTCTACAACACAAGCTATTAAATCTATACCGTGAAGCCGTAATGGCCGCTGAACCTCGTGCACGTGCTACGCACTCCGTACGCTATTTGCGTAAGAATACCTTGCACGTGGTACGCAAGTCACGTACACACGCTGCGCTGGGTGTACTGAACACACAGATAGCGTACACACAGATAATAACCTTCTATACCTTACACAGAGTATGCTTATACTGTATATCTTAGTGTTAGATACTGTAATGATATAATGCTGTTTAACCTTGGTTTGTAAGCTAGTTGTTTGAGCGATTGAGATGCTCCGATCACCCTCAGTAATGTAATAAACACTCAATACCTTGCTAAGGTTCCAACACCTTTACTAACAATATTTAACTAAGTAAATGGGAAAAGATAACAGTGAACAGTTCATACACTACAGGCTAACATTAAAATCTAACAGAATAACTAAACAGAATATACACAATAGCGAACGATCGCAAACACTAATACAACAAATAAGAATGAATGACTAACATTTAAACGGGTAACAAAGTGGCCACAGAGAAACATACCATACGGGGAACACTCGCAAGCGCAACCGGAATCCAGTCCTCCAATTATCTGAGATAAATGTTGAAGAGTGAGAGTACTGGCTTGTCTGGGGACAGTGACCCTTATATACACAACATACAGTGTACTACAAAGGGCCCTACAATCTTATTGTTCATTGGACACAGGAATGTCTCTCTGCACTGTAACAAAAGGTCATAGGTGGATTTGAACAGGTGGGCTGTGGCTATTACAAACTGCTCAAGTGGGAGGGAATCGCCGGATTCCCGCCGCATGGATAACGAACTGTAATTATATGAAATGTCCAGAAACTACTAATGGCCATAACTACACGCAGGAGCGATTAATCTTTACCTAACCAACACCGGATTATTGCTATTAAAATACTCTTCGGTTAGGTACCAGACACCACTGTTCAACCTTAATCAGACCCTTTGTACCACGTAAAGAGGGATTCCCACGTCCGTGAACAAGTCACATTAAACAAACTTACAGTTATCACTAAGGGGAACATTATCTATAAAACATACTATTTGGTTTTATTATTTAATGATTGAGTCGCCCGCTAGACGCACACACAAACTCTACCGTAAATGCACATACCACGCGCCAATGCGCACGGCCGTAGAAGCTCCATTACGCAGCTGCGAGTATCCGCACGCACGGGAGAGAATGTGCACGTGCAGCAGGCACGCGCATGAGGTGAATATATGGCAACGTGTAGCATGATATTTTTCTGACTTTGACAGTCCACCCTTTGGCAGTCATCAATAACTGCCACTTCCTAAAACAGTTCAAAAAGAGAAAAATATATGTCATGTGTAAATACATTTCTATGGTTGGGTAAGGGAGAAGAGGATCAGGTGGGAAAAAGGTATGACCTAGTGAGATAGTAGAAGCATGTGTGTATGAATCCATGTTTGAGGGGTCATGTATCATCGTGCCGTACGTGTTTTAAATCAAGCTTCGAGGTATTGCGAAGTATACATTTGAATCCTTCTTATCCCGTATGACGGGTCTGTGGATGGGCTGTCAAACTTTACCGAGCTCTTTTCGGCTTTTGGTTGCAACAAATGGGGGAGCACATTTAGTTGATGATACATGAATGGGGGGGTATGTGAGTGCTGATATCTGTGTCTATATTCCCTATCGACTATGTGTGTAATTACCTGAAGGTTGTAGAAATGAAGATAAGAAGCAATTATGGTAAATGCAGTCATAAACTATGTGAGTTTAATATACATTTGCTGATTGAGGTCTTGTCTTGTGTCTTGTCTCGATGTATATGTTGACTGTAGTCTCCCGATGCTTTTGCTATAAATGCTGAGCAAAAAGTTTCTCAATGTCCATAGACTTACAATCTTTAAAGTATTGGGCTATCGTGTAAGTTAAAGTCACTAGGGATATTGGGGGTCTATGGCATTGTCCATCAGTGGTCTGTGTAAAAGGTTGTCAAATTCTTCTTCCAAGCGGATGTCTTTGTACCTTGGAGGAAAACAAAGGAGAAACGGGTGAAAGAAACGGACCGTGGAATCACATTTTCATCACAACATTGTCTCTATCGTTGGGTCATAAATCAAATTAGTTGTTGTTAGTACAGTGTCCTCGCTCCTTAAACTCATCACCCTGGTATTACTTTTACGCTTCGCTAAAACCCGAACGCATCTAAATATCAGGCCCACCAATATGACTACTCCCAGGATACACAAAAGAAATTTCCCTACATCCATAATAATACCTTGGGCCCATTCTCCTAAGCCCGAGAACCAATTTCGTGGGTTCAACCATGACACCCAACTGGTCAGCTCATTACCCACAGTAGCGAGTGTGAGATTGTGTTTCCTTCGAAACTCCCATTTTAATTGTAAAATGTCATCCATCTTTTGGTCTATGACCTCGGCTGGGTCCTCCGTGCTGTTTGTAATGTACGTACAGCACTTGATTCCATATTGAGTTGCCAGGGTAACACAATACCCGCCTGTCACAGCTGTGAGGTAATTGAGAATCATCCTATGCTGAACCAGTTCCGTTTTGTAGGCTTGTAACTCTTTCCCAGTGTACCTGAATGTGTCGTCATACATTTCGGTGATATTGTCTAATAAATTTGCAAGCGCAGATATATATTTGTAATGTATCACTCCTCTGGCGGTACGAGTGATATCTAACGCGAGTAGGAATTGAATCCCGGTGGATTCATGGATCAGGTCAGAGGCCGAATGCTCTGTTCTTTCTATCAGGTGCCGTTTAACGATGTGCTCGTAATGAGTGTGAGTATAAGGAGCTTGGGCACTGCGGTGAATATCTTTCATTTTGTTATGGGTTACAGTCATTACTTCAGGCAGTACTTTTCCAATATAGCACAATCCCTCTGAGTTTGGGGCAAGCCACTTATACGCCTTCCTCCCGCATATGAAATATGCATCATCGGGGAGAACATATGGGACAGAGTATGACATTATCATGTTACAAATTTTCCATGTGAAATCTCCTAACCCTAATTCTCCCATCTGTTTAGTACACGTATCAGGTTGTACGATATGTGCACAGTATCCTGGTGATACTTCTCCAACTCGCATGGTCCTACTTCCTAGAGTGTACCTATACCGGAAATATTTTCCATGGTCGGCTATCTGGCGTATAAGTTCTGTGTCTATGGGCATTCTGTCGGGTCTGTATGAAAAGGTCATGGTTTGATTACTCCATGACACTTCCCAATTTCCCGGCTTTCGGGGATTGGAAATGTTAAAGCACACTAAGGACCTATCCACATGATATTGGTGGAGCTTCAAACTAGGAGGATTAGAGATATTAATCCTCTTATCCACCGGCCTCCCACCACTTAGCTCAAGTACCTCTCCTACAGTTAATGGGAATGGTACTAGTCCTGATTTGCTATGGCCTTGAGGTACTTGAGAGCATACCCAACAGTCTGATTTAACACTTTATCCACTAAGGAGTGATAGTCACTCAGTGGATGCCGGTCCATGTGGACATTAAAACTGGACTGACATTTCTTTATGCACCCATCCTCAACTAAATTGTCACAATGCCTACAGATGCAGTTCTCTTCAGCTAACAATCCTTCACAATTCCTTCTATTGTCAATGCTACCAGATCAATTTCTGATACTCGCCTTTACTCTGAGATTGTGTTGTTCTTGGAAATCTACGCCTGCATCCTGGTCATCAGAACCCATTCCCGATCCTTTCTCGACCTCCATGGTACTCTCACCGAAACAGACTGCTCTGGTCAACATCATGGTCAACAGGAAAATCCGGATCAGTCTCTTGGGGCAAGTCCATCTTAGAGGAGTAAAAGGAGAAAAATAAGAAGGGGGAAAGGAAATAGGAGGGAGGTGGGAACTGGAGAAAATAACAAATGGGAAAAAGAAATCTGGCTCGACAAGCCTCCGGTCTTGTTATTCTCAGCGCTCAGGTGTCGTCTCAATCCTCCCTGAACAGACACTCTAGTGATACAACCTCTACCGTCTGTTCTTTATCACGGGACCTCTCTGGGTCAGTGACCTTTTTACAATGAGACGAATGGACCCAAGTCTCTCTCTCGGCAACCTTCAATGCTGTTGTGCTGGTTAATAAGACTTGATATGGTCCTTCCCATCTATCAATAAGGCAACCTGAGCGTAGAAAATTCCGTATCATTACATAATCCCCAGGTTCAATGTCATGACAATTACTGTCTGGCAAATCAGGAATCACCAACTTTAGATTATCATTCTGATTTCTCAATTGTTTACTCATCTTAACCAAGTACTTTACGGTTACTTCATTGTTACATTTCAAATCATCCTGGGGGTTAATCATAACATGGGGTTGTCGACCAAACAGAATTTCAAAAGGAGACAGATTTAGAGGGGACCTGGGTGTGTGGTTCTGATGCTGTATAGTACGATTGGCAAAGCTTCAGGCCATAACAGTCCTGTTTCAGTCATTACCTTGCTCAATTTATTTTTAATAGTGCTGTTTACTCTTTCCACCTTCGCGCTCGCCTGGGGGCGGTACGGAGTATGCAGCTTACTATTAATTCCCATCAACTTACACATTGTTTGAAAGACTTCTCCTGTGAAATGGGTACCCCTATCACTTTTTCAATTATTCTAGGGATACCGTACCTACACACAAATTCCTGCACAATTTTCTTTGCAGTAAATACAGCGGTATTTGTGGCCGCGGGAAATGCTTCAACCCAATTTGAGAACACATCAATACAGACCAATACATATTTTAAATTTCTACAAGGTGGCAATTGTATGAAGTCAATCTGTATTACCTGGAAAGGACCATCTGTCGGAGGGATATGGGATGGCTCTGTCGGTATTGCCTTTCCGATATTCTTCCTCAAGCAGGTGAGACATGTCATTGCTCTTTTACCCGCATGGGAGGAAAATCCTGGGGTGCACCAATAAGCTCTTACTAGCTTACACATCCCTTCTTTGCCTAGATGAGTCAGCCCATGTGCTGCTTCCGCTAGACTTGGAAGGTATGCTCTGGGTGCCACTGGTTTACCCTGTCCATCTGTCCAGAGTCCTGAGGACTCCTGGCCATATCCTTTTGACCTCCAGACTGCCTTTTCCTGTGGGGAACACAAATTTTGCATTTCACACAATTTCTGTGTGTTTACAGTCTTAAATACCATCAGTCGTGTACTATCTGTTTGTATGGGGTTACCGGCTGCTGATTTAGCAGCTTCGTCTGCTCGGCTGTTACCAAGTGATACCGGGTCTTGGCTATATGTGTGAGCTTTACACTTGATAACAGCCACTCTGTCGGGTTCCTGTATCGCTGTTAGAAGTCTTTTGATGTGGGCTGCATGCGCTACGGGTGTGCCAGCTGCCGTCATGAAATTTCTGAGGCGCCATAGGGCTCCGAAATCATGGACTACTCCGAAGGCGTACCTAGAATCTGTGTAAATGTTGGCTGATTTGCCCTTAGCCAATTCACATGCTCTGGTTAGGGCAACCAGTTCAGCAATTTGTGCTGAGTGAGGTGGGCCTAGCGGTTCTGCTTCTATGGTACCTTGGTCATCTACGACTGCGTATCCAGTACACAAGTCTCCTGAGTCCGTCTGTCTGTGACAACTACCGTCAGTGTAGAAGGTAAAATCTACATCTTCCAGTTGGTTGTCACTGATGTCAGGCCTTGCCGTGAAATTTTGGGTCAAATATTCCATACAATCATGCGTGTCATCCCCTGTATTAAATCCTCCTTCACCATCACTCTCTTCCGCCACCCTTTGTGCCTGTCCAGGCACACCTGGGAGATACGTTGCAGGATTTAATGCGCTGCATCTCCTTATGGTGATGTTTACGGGGGCCATCAATGCCAATTCCCATCTTGTAAACCGCGCTGATGAGACGTGTCTGGTTTGGGCAGAATTCAGTAAGGCTGACACTGCATGTGGTGTATGAATTGTGAGGTTGTGTCCTAGCACTACATCTTCGCTTTTTGTGACTAGCAATGCTATTGCTGCAACACTTCGCAAGCATGTGGGGAGGGATCGTGCTACCGTATCTAGCTGAGCGCTATAGTAGGCTATCGGCCTGCTGGCATCACCATGCTTCTGGGTTAAGACACCTGCTGCGCACCCAGCACTCTCTGTTCCGTACAGCTCAAAGGGTTTCCCATAGCCTGGCATACCCAATGCCGGTGCCTGCGTTAGGCACTGTTTAAGTTTCTCAAATGCCATCTCAGATTCGTCTGTATGCGAAATCCGATCAGGTTTACTTGATGAAACCATTTCCTGCAAAGGTAAGGCCAGTATGGAAAAACCTGGGATCCAGTTACGGCAATACCCACACATTCCTAAAAACGTTCTAATCTGTTGCTGGGTTTGTGGCAGAGTCATGTCACGAATTGCTTGAATTCTATCAGCGGAGAGGTGTCTCAGTCCTTGTGTCAGACAGTGTCCCAAATACTTCACCCGGGCCTGGCATAATTGTAACTTATCTTTGGAAACTTTGTCCTGTGTCTGAAAGGTGAAACAGGAGTTGTTTCGTATCTCTCAGGGACGCTTCCAGTGAATCTGAACACAGTAGTAAATCGTCCACGTACTGTATCAATATTGATCCACTCTCTGGTTGGAAAGACTGTAAACAATCATGCAGAGCTTGTGAGAAAATACTTGGACTGTCTATGAAACCTTGTGGTAATCGAGTCCAAGTGTACTGAACTCCTCTGTATGTGAATGCGAATAAGTATTGACTGTCAGGGTGCAGAGGTACCGAGAAGAAAGCGGAGCAGAGGTCAATCACAGTGAAAAATTTGGCAGTGGGAGGGATTTGCATAAGGATGACAGCTGGATTTGGTACTACGGGGAATTGACTCTCAACTATTTTGTTGATCCCTCTTAGATCCTGCACTAATCTGTAACCCCTCCCCCCACTCTTTTTAACAGGGAAGATGGGACTATTGGCAGTGCTGGACGTTCTTACCAGAATGCCCTGTTGTAGCAAGCGCTCTATTACAGGGAAAACTCCTAACTCCACCTCTGGCTTCAGAGGATATTGTGGGATTTTTGGAGCTATCCTACCATCTTTTACTTGCACAACTACTGGGGCTACGTTTGCCATCAATCCAGTGTCTTGTCCATCCTTGGTCCAAAGTGATTCCGGTATCTGGGAAATCACTTCCTCTACCTTGGACGGACACCTATTTACAACAACAGTGTGTGACATTAATCTTGTTGGGGAGTCTAGCATATCCTGCGCTTCCTGAGCGTGGTTTTCGGGAATGTCCAAGAACACACCTTCAGGAGTACAGTATATGACTCATCCCATTTTGCACAGTAAATCTCTCCCTAGGAGATTAGTCGGAGCCGATGCAGCCAACAGAAAAGAATGCTTGGTATGCTAAGGCCCTATCGTAATCTCTGCTGGTTTGCTTAAAGGGTAGTGCTGTACTACTCCTGTTACTCCCATGGCTGGAATTGTTTTACCAGTGGTTCTCATGCCCACGGTCGAATTTATCACTGACTTGGCCGCCCCCGTATCTACAAGGAAATTTAGAGATTTACCAGCTACATCAATTGTGACCTCGGGTTCACTTCCAAGGCTCGCAATTAATTTCACTGGCTGCAGACTACAGGTGTGGCCCCACCCCTATGGTGCGTGGTGACCTCCCTGCATCGCACTGGCAGCTATTACCTGTGAAGGAGGTAAATGGGAATTATCAGAGACTTGCCAGTCTCTTCTTGGGGGATACCTTCTTGTTTCCCCTGCGTGTGGCTCATAACTCTGTCTCTGCAGTCCTTGATCCCAGTCTCGTATGTCATGTCGTTGTCTAGGTTTTTATATGCATTGTGTGGATTACTGGTGCAGTTACGTGCAAAATGACCTTCCCTATTACAATTGTAACATTTTACCGTATGTGGCTTACCACCAGGGGTCTGAGATTTAGACTGAGGCTGCCTTGTTGTGAGGGCTTGGATACTTATAGCCATCAGTTTATCACTCTGTGACTCCCTGCGTCTTGTGATGTTCCTGTCGTGCCCAACAGCAGTCTCTCTTAAGGCGGCCACCGACATACCTCTCCAGTTAGGTTGAGTGGTTTGTACCCTATTCCTTAATACCTCCTTTAAACCGTCCATCAGGACGGACACCGCTACCTCTCTATGGTGTACATTTGCCTCAATTTCCACGATCCCAGTGTATTTAGCCATTTCCTCCAGTGCCCGGTGGAAATAGTCAGCGGCAGTTTCTCCTTCCATTTGTTTGATGGAGAAGATTTTGTTCCATTTTACCACAGCTGGGAAGTATACTCCCAGCTGCAGATTGATCCTGGTTACATTATCTTGATTATACTCATCCGTAAGGGGTACTTCTTCATCTAATTTACAGTCCGCTAAAAATTTCACAGGGTCAATACTAGAGAGGGCAGGCATGCCCTCAGTAGTGTCCGCCAATCTTTGTTGTTTGGTTCAGTGGAGTTACCCAGGTCCTTAATGAACCTCTGACATGCGGCTAAATCTTTTCTGGGATCAGGAAATTCAGACAAAATTGTTGTTAATTCTGCTCGGGACCAGGGACAGTGCATTGCAATATTCCTGATGGGTGTGACCCCATTTGTGTCGGTCTTCCCATTGGGGACCGCTATCACTCTAACAGGATTAATATTAATTACTTCACTCTGGGTTGATTCTACAGTGGGTGGTGCAACAGTTTCAGCATATTGTACAGTGCTGTACTTACCTTTTAGATACAACCTCACCTGTCCCTGAACTATGTGCCTTTGATGCCAATCTTACTGGTTGGGTGATGCCCACTGAAGTATCGTTTATGGTGGCCGCTAGAGAGAGAGCTGAAATCGCAGTGGGCTCATCTTCCTGGTCGTATTCCTGGGGGCAGTTTAAAATGGGATACAACTTGCATTGGTTAGCGTTAGTCTCAACATTTGCATTAACTTTCATTTTACTCTTATCATTACTACATTGGTTAAGTGCACCCTTATCGTACACCCGCATGTCATTCTCTGCAGCCACTTTGTCCCCTACTATATACGGTGGTGGTGCCGTTGCTATCAGACTCCTACCAGGATTTGAATTTGCTTTCTGAGCTAATTCCTGTTGTATTTCACTTTCCTGTTGCCATACCTGTAAACAATCATAATGTCTAATCCTCTGCTTTGCAGATTTTATTAGACCTATCCTTTTTCTTAGGTTCTGCAATACCTCAGGGTTCAAACTGCCTACCCGGGGAAACTGTTCCCCATCATCCTCTGTCATTCGTTCCCATTCTTTGCAAAATACCTGTGTGTGTGTGATCCGTATTTTTCACACATTATATACCGTACTGACCCTTTGGGCCAACAATTACCAACGTGAACCCATGTTGGACGTCCCTTCTTTGAACAACTGGCCCCCATTGTTTGCAGATATTGCGGTCAGCAAATTCTTACAAAACAAACCAAGTTGCCCGCGGTAAGGCGACGGTGAAAGTTCCACTAGTGCCTTCACTCACTCTGCGCCCCAATTGGCCAATCCAATCCGTGGGATCTTTTGTAACCTCTATTTACTGGGGCGCGTGGGAGTATGCTACCCTCCCCAGTAAGTATTGGTTGTTGGAGATTTCCTGAGTGAACAGCGAAACTCCCTTAAAATAACAAAAACCTACACAAATCACGTTAGAATGTACTAATAGCGTTTATGATCCCACAGTAAATTTTAATGGGTATCAAGGTAACAAACTAATGCACACAATTATGTGCGGTCCAGTCGCACTGCGCATAAGTAACTTAATATTTATACGCTGTACGACCAACGGAATCAGTTGTTTAGGCTGCGAAACCTTCAGCCGGAGCTCAATCTATATGGGTAATACGCAAAAACCCCCGGGCTGCGCTTAAACCTTCGCAGTCGTTTTGTCTGCGGATACTACTTGCTCCTTTTACCTTGTATAATGTTAACGCGGGCCAGCCAGTCCCACGCCACCAAGTGTCCACTCACCTGATGTGGTCTCCGACGGGATCCCGATTTGTGGGTTCACAGAAAATAATACCTTTATTTCCACACTCACTCCTACTCACTCATATACACACTGATCTTTCTGTACAGAAATTCCTTTCATACAGGCAGTAGTTCAGTCCCTGAGTATTGCAACGGAAAAAGGTTCTTTTAACTATAAGCTTTTTGGAAAACTGAACAAACCTGTGCTATTATTCAGGTGGCTATACTATACCGCCCCCACTAAAACAATGTTATCGTGTGATTTGAGTCTCGGTGGGCGTATCCGTACGCTCCGCTGCGTAAACACGCCACGTGCGTATGCCTTTGTGTTGCGTACGTAATCTCGCACGTTGCCCGAGACACGTATGCACAAAGTCCAGATATGCTCACAGCAACGCAACCAACACGCTTCTATCAATGTAAACGATGTTCAACTGTAATCGCTTACCGTACACCACACAGTATTTGCTATGCTGTGTGCGTGTCCTTTACAATTATTTCCTTAAAAAAAGTTATCCTTTATAATCTCAACTAAATAGCACCAGATTTCCTCAGCACGTTTCTAATGGCAACAAGAGAGTGAGCCGCAACAATGCAGGTGTGTGCGTGCGTGTGTGCGTACGCAAAAACAGAAATGAACAGTTTTAAAAGATAATAGCGTATTGTTCTTACCTCCGGTTCCGGATTCCACCAGCACTCCTACAACGTAGCGAAACAGACGCTTATCTAGCCAGCACTACTACCTTCCCGCCCTTGCTGGCAGATAACGTTTGTTTTCGTTAGTGCGGATATGTGGAGGACGGACGAGCCCTCAATTGACAAAGCTGATTCTTATACTCTACAACACAAGCTATTAAATCTATACCGTGAAGCCGTAATGGCCGCTGAACCTCGTGCACGTGCTACGCACTCCGTACGCTATTTGCGTAAGAATACCTTGCACGTGGTACGCAAGTCACGTACACACGCTGCGCTGGGTGTACTGAACACACAGTTAGCGTACACACAGATAATAACCTTCTATACCTTACACAGAGTATGCTTATACTGTATATCTTAGTGTTAGATACTGTAATGATATAATGCTGTTTAACCTTGGTTTGTAAGCTAGTTGTTTGAGCGATTGAGATGCTCCGATCACCCTCAGTAATGTAATAAACACTCAATACCTTGCTAAGGTTCCAACACCTTTACTAACAATATTTAACTAAGTAAATGGGAAAAGATAACAGTGAACAGTTCATACACTACAGGCTAACATTAAAATCTAACAGAATAACTAAACAGAAATATACACAATAGCGAACGATCGCAAACACTAATACAACAAATAAGAATGAATGACTAACATTTAAACGGGTAACAAAGTGGCCACAGAGAAACATACCATACGGGGAACACTCGCAAGCGCAACCGGAATCCAGTCCTCCAATTATCTGAGATAAATGTTGAAGAGTGAGAGTACTGGCCGGTCTGGGGACAGTGACCCTTATATACACAACATACAGTGTACTACAAAGGGCCCTACAATCTTATTGTTCATTGGACACAGGAATGTCTCTCTGCACTGTAACAAAAGGTCATAGGTGGATTTGAACAGGTGGGCTGTGGCTATTACAAACTGCTCAAGTGGGAGGGAATCGCCGGATTCCCGCCGCATGGATAATGAACTGCAAATATATGAAATGTCCAGAAACTACTAATGGCCATAACTACACGCAGGAGCGATTAATCTTTACCTAACCTACACCGGATTATTGCTATTAAAATACTCTTCGGTTAGGTACCAGACACCACTGTTCAACCTTAATCAGACCCTTTGTACCACGTAAAGAGGGATTCCCACGTCCGTGAACAAGTCACATTAAACAAACTTACAGTTATCACTAAGGGGAACATTATCTATAAAACATACTATTTGGTTTTATTATTTAATGATTGAGTCGCCCGCTAGACGCACACAAACTCTACCGTAAATGCACATACCACGCGCCAATGCGCACGGCCGTAGAAGCTCCATTACGCAGCTGCGAGTATCCGCACGCACGGGAGAGAATGTGCACGTGCAGCAGGCACGCGCATGAGGTGAATATATGGCAACGTGTAGCATGATATTTTTCTGACTTTGACACTTCATTTCACTATTTTCCATGTCTACACAACATACACAGGCATTGGCCTTAGGAGTAAGATGTTTGTATTACACTGGATATTACTTGGTGTCACTGGAGAGTTGACTGGTTCAGAAAATACAATGAGACACAGTAGGCAAAGTAATATTAATTTGCCTCCACTTGCACAGACAACCTATATACAGTATCTACCTTTTTAGGCTGTATGCCCCTTTTTTAATGCAAACTATTTAGCAAATAAAATGTGATCAGACTGCCCTATCTATCAAACAAAAAAAATTTCATTAGAAAATTAGAACTTTTATGCCTTTTTATTTTTTTTTTATATTCCAAATTGAGTGTTATACTTGGTCTAACTTGTATGTATGTAAAATTTTTAAAGTTTTTCACATTTAATGGCCCATTTATCATTAAATATTTGCGGCTTATTCCTTATGGGGTTTTTACGGGGGATGTGATGCTGTGAGATTTACTAAGCTCTGGAAAGTGAAAATGGTGTTATAATATAACCCATAGATGACACTTCAAATGTAGCCGGCAGAGAATTCATCGGAACCCTCCCCAGCAATTTCTGCCGCACACGCGTGGTCAGTGGGATCACGCATGCACATGAGTCCCATTTCCACCCTGAGCATATTGCAGGGATGGGCTTCTTTCGGAGCCCCTGTCCCTGCGGTTGCTCAGTAATACATCTGGCTGTTACAACTGCACACTGCAATGCAATTCTGGATGCTAATACCACGGCCAGATTGCATGGAGTATGTGTTGCACCCACATATTGTATGAGATGGTGCCGGTGTAATTTAGAAGATCGACGTTCTACTTTATATGTTCACTGAATCCTCCCACCCAGTTCAGGGTCGTGGGAATGGTTCAGAGAGGTAAGGAAGATGGGACCACACAAGGGGTAATTCAAACGGGTGCCTCCTCTGAGAACTTGTTTATTGAAGAAGAGAATAGGAGAGAGAAGTGAGTCAAACAGGGAGGAAAGGAATGTGGTGTCAATAGCCTCAATGTTACGCTTAGTGATGGTAACCTTAGGAGGTAGAGATGGGGAAGCAGAGAGAGGTTAAGGGAGAGCAGGTAGTGGTCAGAGAGGGGAAATGAGGATTTGGAAAAATCAGAAATATCACAACGGTGAGTGAAGACCAGATCCAGTGAGCTCCCGTTAACATGGGAGGGTGAGGAGATCCACTGGGAGAGACCAAGTGAAGAGGTGAGGTTAAGGAGTTTAGAAGCAGGGGATTGCGCGGGGATATCGATAGGGATGTTGAAATCACCTAGGATAATAGAGGGAATGTCAGAAGTGAGGAAGCCAGGAAGCAAAGTTGTTGATGAATTTGGAGGCAATGCCAGGGGGGCGGTAAATGACAGCTACTCTAAGATGGACTGGTTGGAAGAGGCGTATAGCATGGACCTCAAATGTAGAGAATGTAAGGGACGGTTCTGGTGGTATGAGTTGGTAGGAGTAACTAGAAGGTAAAAGGATTACAACACCACCCCCATGGCGACCCCCAGGTTGAGGTATGTGTGTGAATGCGAGGACCCCAGCAGAGAGCGCAGCAGGAGAAGTAGTGTCAGAAGGCGTAATCCAAGTTTCAGTAATGGCTAGTAGGTGTAGGGAGTTGGAAATGAAAAGGTCATGAGTGGGGACCAGTTTGTTACAAACACATCTGGCATTCCAGAGGGCACAGGAGTTTGTGGGAGAGATGTGAATGATATTATCAGGGTTGCTGTAGTGGTGAGGTGAGATTAACTTTGATTGCAAGGATGATGAGAGAGTAGTGATGGTGTGGTTGCCTGAGCTAGGAGGAGAAGCTGCATGAGGTGGAGCAGGGAGGGAGTTCAGTGTGATGTGAATGGGGGTGTGGGGAGATGACAAGGGAGGGAGGGAGCAGGGCTGAGTTGTGGGGTAGTAGGACCATGGAGCAGAGGTGAATGAAAGTGGGGTAACAGGGAAGGAAACAGAGGGATGGAGGGGAGAGATGAAGAGGTGTAGGAGACTAGGGGGAAGGAGAGAGGTGTGAACAGGGGGCAAGACACATGATTAGGTGGACACTGAGTGATGTGGGGAGTAGAAGAAAACCTGGATATAGTGTAAAGTAGGTAAATAGGTTGAGGGAAACGGGAAGTAGGAGAGCAGGCTGTAAGGGAATCAGAGCAGAAGAATTGCAGGTGAGAGAAGCAGTGTAAGCTTAATGGGTATAGATTTAGTTCGAAGTGAATCAAAAGCATAAATAAAGTGGGTGCAGAAATGTATTTGGACTGGTAGAAATGAGAGAATTGTGAGAGGGTTAAAAAGCAATGGTAATTCTGAAAAAAATACAGATAAAAGCATTTGTTGATAAAATGGTTGGTTGTTGAAATGTCCAAATAAGGTAGTTTCATGCAATTTGATCAGATGCGACAATCGGGAAGTGAGTGATATGAAGAGTAAGTAACTCGCATTTGATATTAGTTTTTCAGTTTTCTGTGTTTTGTTAGAATGGTGTGCTTCTGTTTTCCTTCTTTTTCACTTCGAATGAACGCTGCTGGAACGCTGCTGTTATGTGTCGATTTTATCGCACTTTGATACAAATGCACTTCGATATTAAATGCACAGCCAACCGGCTTTGTACAGCCTACACAATAGAACTTAAGTAGAGGAATACTGCATGTGAAACTAATGGGCCCTACTAGTGATGAGCGGGTTCGGTTTCTCGGAAACCGAACCCCCCCGAACTTCACCCTTTTTACACGGGTCCGAGCCATACTCTGATTCTCCCGTATGGCTCGGTTAACCCGAGCGCGCCCGAACGTCATCATCCCGCTGTCGGATTCTCGCGAGATTCGGATTCTATATAAGCAGCCACACGTCGTCGCCATTTTCACTCGTGCATTGGAAATGTTAGGGAGAGGACGTGGCTGGCGTCCTCTCCGTTATTGTTGAACTTGATTGTGCTTTATTGCTTTAATTGTGGGGAGGACTGGGGAGCAGCTGTATAATATAGGAGGAGTACAGTGCAGAGTTTTGCTGATCAGTGACCACCAGTTTTATCCGTTCTCTGCCTGAAAAAAACGCTCCATATCTGTGCTCAGTGTGCTGTATATATCTGTGCTCACACTGCTTAATTGTGGGGACTGGGGAGCAGCTGTATTATATAGGAGGAGTACAGTGCAGAGTTTTGCTGACAGTGACCACCAGTATACGTTGTCTGCCTGAAAAACACTCCATATCTGTGCTCAGTATGCTGCTTTATTGTGGGGACTGGGGACCACCAGTATAATATTATATAGGAGGAGTACAGTGCAGAGTTTTGCTGACCAGTGACCACCAGTATACTATATATAGCAGTACGGTACGGAAGGCAATTGGAAAGATTCAGCTGTCCTCTGAGGAATCTTGATCTTCAGAAGCTGCACTGTTACAATATCAGCATTTGAAACTTAGTATCAGTCAGTGAAGTAACTGTTGCACGTGAGGAGTAAGAGATGTAGCGGCTGTAAGATAGCGTTTTGAAAAAATCCAATTACCTCCTTTCAAGATACAGCGGTGTGGTTCTGCCCCCAGTGCCGAGCGTCCTCGGCAATATAAAGTTTGTCCACGGCCAGCAATTTAATATGTATTGCATATCATTTTAAGATATAACTTTTTTATGTTACTTTTAGTATTAATAAATTTTGAATACAATTATCGGCTCTGTACATGTTTTCTGACATAATATGAACCCATGAGCGCTTGACTCTTCCGCCTTTTGTTTTTATGTATTTCCAGTTTTAGGGGTGTATACAGCCCCTGGAGTAAAGCGAACGTGGGCTCAATTATTGTCATTCAAAGGAATAATCAAATTGTTCAGATCTGACACAGGCGCTCCACATAATTCCCTTTTTCTGACGGTACGGAAGGCCACTGCTGTACCTACCTCTGTGTCGTCATCCATTAAGTATACTATCCATCTACATTCTATACCTGTGGTGCATTTTAGTTGTGCGCAGTATATATAGTAGTAGGCCATTGCTATTGATACTGGCATATAATTCCACACATTAAAAAATGGAGAACAAAAATGTGGAGGTTAAAATAGGGAAAGATCAAGATCCACTTCCACCTCGTGCTGAAGCTGCTGCCACTAGTCATGGCCGAGACGATGAAATGCCATCAACGTCGTCTGCCAAGGCCGATGCCCAATGTCATAGTAGAGAGCGTGTAAAATCCAAAAAACAAAAGATCAGTAAAATGACCCAAAAATCAAAATTGAAAGCGTCTGATGAGAAGCGTAAACTTGCCAATATGCCATTTACGACACGGAGTGGCAAGGAACGGCTGAGGCCCTGGCCTATGTTCATGGCTAGTGGTTCAGATTCACATGAGGATGGAAGCACTCATCCTCTCGCTAGAAAAATGAAAAGACTTAAGCTGGCAAAAGCACAGCAAAGAACTGTGCGTTCTTCTAAATTACAAATCCCCAAGGAGAGTCCAATTGTGTCGGTTGCGATGCCTGACCTTCCCAACACTGGATGGGAAGAGCTTGCGCCTTCCACCATTTGCACGCCCCCTGCAAGTGCTGGAAGGAGCACCCGCAGTCCAGTTCCTGATAGTCAAATTGAAGATGTCACTGTTGAAGTACACCAGGATGAGGATATGGGTGTTGCTGGCGCTGGGGAGGAAATTGACCAGGAGGATTCTGATGGTGAGGTGGTTTGTTTAAATCAGGCACCCGGGGAGACACCTGTTGTCCGTGGGACGAATATGGCCATTGACATGCCTGGTCAAAATACAAAAAAATCATCTCTTCGGTGTGGAATTATTTAAACACAAATGCGGACAACAGGTGTCAAGCCGTGTGTTGCCTTTGTCAAGCTGCAATAAGTAGGGGTAAGAACGTTAACCACCTCGGAACATCCTCCCTTATACGTCACCTGCAGCGCATTCATCATAAGTCAGTGACAAGTTCAAAAACTTTGGATGACAGCGGAAGCAGTCCACTGACCACTAAATCCCTTCCTCTTGTTGTAACCATGCTCCTGCAAACCACACCACCAACTCCCTCAGTGTCAATTTCCTCCTTACCCAGGAAAGCCAATAGTCCTGCAGGCCATGTCACTGGCAAGTCTGACGAGTCCTCTCCTGCCTTGGATTCCTCCGATGCATCCATGAGTGTAACGCCTACTGCTGCTGTTGTTGCTGCTGGGAGTCGATCGTCATCCCAGAGGGGAAGTCGGAAGACCACTTGTACTACTTCCAGTAAGCAATTGACTGTCCAACAGTCCTTTGCGAGGAAGATGAAATATCACAGCAGTCATCCTGCTGCAAAGCAGATAACTCAGGCCTTGGCAGCCTGGGCGGTGAGAAACGTGGTTCCGGTATCCACCGTTAATTCAGAGGCAACTAGAGACTTGATTGAGGTACTGTGTCCCTGGTACCAAATACCATCTAGGTTCCATTTCTCTAGGCAGGCGATACCGAAAATGTACACAGACCTCAGAAAAAGAGTCACCAGTGACCTAAAAAATGCAGTTGTACCCAATGTCCACTTAACCACGGACATGTGGACAAGTGGAGCAGGGCAGACTCAGGACTATATGACTGTGACAGCCCACTGGGTAGATGTATTGCCTCCCGCAGCAAGAACAGTAGCGGAGGCACCAGTAGCAGCATCTCGTAAACGCCAACTCGTTCCTAGGCAGGCTACGCTTTGTATCACCGCTTTCCATAAAGGGCACACAGCTGACAACCTCTTATGAAAACTGAGGAACATCATCGCAGAATGGCTTACCCCAATTGGACACTCCTGGGGATTTGTGACATCGGACAACGCCAGCAATATTGTGCGTGCATTACATCTGGGCAAATTCCAGCACGTCCCATGTTTTGCACATACATTGAAGTTGATGGTGCAGAATTATTTAAAAAAACGACAGGGGCGTGCAAGAGATGCTGTCGGTGGCCCGAAGAATTGCGGGCCACTTTCGGCATTCAGCCACCGCGTACAGAAGACTGGAGCACCACCAAACAATCCTGAACCTGCCCTGCCATCATCTGAAGCAAGAGGTGGTAACGAGGTGGAATTCAACCCTCTATATGCTTCAGAGGATGGAGGAGCAGCAAAAGGCCATTCAAGCCTATACGTCTGTCCACGATATAGGCAAAGGAGGGGGAATACACCTGACTCAAGCGCAGTGGAGAATGATTTCAACGTTGTGCAAGGTTCTGCAACCCTTTGAACTTGCCACACGTGAAGTCAGTTCAGACACTGCCAGCCTGAGTCAGGTCATTCCCCTCATCAGGCTTTTGCAGAAGAAGCTGGAGACATTGAAGGAGGAACTAAAACAGAGCGATTCCGCTAGGCATGTGGGACTTGTGGATGGAGCCCTTAATTCGCTTAACCAGGATTCACGGGCGGTCAATCTGTTGAAATAAGAGCACTACATTTTGGCCACTGTGCTCGATCCTAGATTTAAAACCTACGTTGTATCTCTCTTTCCAGCAGACACAAGTCTGCAGAGGTTCAAAGACCTGCTGGTGAGAAAATTGTCAAGTCAAGCGGAACGTGACCCGTCAACAGCTCCTCCTTCACATTCTCCCGCAACTGGGGGTGCGAGGAAAAGGCTAAGAATTCCTAGCCCACCCGCTGGCGGTGATGCAGGGCAGTCTGGAGTGAGTGCTGACATCTGGTCCGGACTGAAGGACCTGCCAACGATTACTGACATGTCGTCTACTGTCACTGCATATGATTCTCTCACCATTGAAAGAATGGTGGAGGATTATATGAGTGACCGCATCCAAGTAGGCACGTCAGACAGTCCGTACGTATACTAGCAGGAAAAAGAGGCAATTTGGAGGCCCTTGCACAAACTGGCTTTATTCTACCTAAGTTGCCCTCCCTCCAGTGTGTACTCCGAAAGAGTGTTTAGTGCAGCCGCTCACCTTGTCAGCAGTCGGCGTACGAGGTTACTTCCAGAAAATGTGGAGAAGATGATGTTCATCAAAATGAATTATAATCAATTCCTCCGTGGAGACATTCACCAGCAATTGCCTCCAGAAAGTACACAGGGATCTGAGATGGTGGATTCCAGTGAGGACGAATTAATAATCTGTGAGGAGGGGGATGTACACAGTGAAAGGGGTGAGGAATCGGAGGATGATGATGAGGTGGACATCTTGCCTCTGTAGAGCCAGTTTGTGCAAGGAGAGATTGATTGCTTCTTTTTTGGTGGGGGCCCAAACCAACCAGTCATTTCAGTCACAGTCGTGTGGCAGACCCTGTCGCTGAAATGATGGGTTCGTTAAAGTGTGCATGTCCTGTTTATACAACATAAGGGTGGGTGGGAGGGCCCAAGGACAATTCCATCTTGCACCTCTTTTTTTTTTTTTCATTTTTCTTTGCATCATGTGCTGTTTGGGGACAATTTTTTTGAAGTGCCATCCTGTCTGACACTGCAGTGCCACTCCTAGATGGGCCAGGTGTTTGTGTCGGCCACTTGTGTCGCTTAGCTTAGCCATCCAGCGACCTCTGTGCAAATTTTAGGACTAAAAATAATATTGTGAGGTGTTCAGAATAGACTGGAAATGAGTGGAAATTATGGTTGAGGTTAATAATACTATGGGATCAAAATGACCCCCAACTTCTATGATTTAAGCTGTTTTATAGGGTTTTTTGAAAAAAAACACCCGAATCCAAAACACACCCGAATCCGACAAAAAAATTTCGGTGAGGTTTTGCCAAAACGCGTCCGAATCCAAAACAGTGCCGCGGAACCGAATCCAAAACCAAAACACACAACCCGAAAAATGTCCGGTGCACATCACTAGGCCCTACACACTGACAGATCCACCGTCCGGGAAGATACAGCTGACAAACGACCCAACGGCGGGGGGAGTGAAGTTCCTTCACTCCCCCAGTCACCCGGCTCCATAGCAGTGCATGCAAATATGGATGAGATCGTCCATATTGGTCTGCATGCACAAGCGACGGGGCCAGGGCCGGATTAACAATGGGGCGGATGGAGCTGCAGCTCCAGGCCCTCCATTGAAAATAGGCCCACAGCCTGCCACAGTGAAGGGGCCGATAAACGCTGGCATTACAATGAGTCACACTGACTCATTGTATATCGTCACCAGCACTACAACCACAGCGACATAGTGCCCCTGCCCCAGGCCAGTCCGTGCATTCAAGTCCCGGCTGCCGGAGTAGGAGGGTCCGCTCTCCACTCTTCTCTCAGGCACCTCCTCCCCCCGGACTACTAGTGGTGGTGTGATGTGCTGAGTGACATGCGGGGGGAGGAGCAATTCTCCCCTCTACTCTCAGCTCCTCCCCCCCCAGTGCTAATGATGAGGACTTCCCGGCTGGAGGAGGAGGCAGCACAGTGCACCGCGTGGCTTCTGCGGGGGTTGGTGGAGGGCAGGCTAACCAGCTGTATCTGGTATCCCACACGACAGTACAGCATAGCAACAAAGCGGACTTCTGACCAATAGGAAGCCCAATCAGACTTGCCTGGTGGCTCCCGTATTTTGCCAGAGTCCCCCGCTACCCAGCAAACTGAAGTGTTTCTCCCGGATTCCCACTGCACGTGCCCTCCAGCCCCCCCTCCTTCCTTACCAGAATTACAGCATGCTTTTAGACAGCCCTCCGGCACCTGTCAGATTCCTGCACTGCAGTTTGGAGGAGTTTCTGTGCGATCTCCTCCAGTCACCAGTCCCCTGCATCCACTCAGCTGCTAGCCCAGGGCCACAGTCATTGACAAGAACCAGAACCACTGCGGTCCAATCATCCAACCAGTTGTAAGACCCGCGAATCGCGGCATTTTGGGGGCGGAGCCTAATAGAATGGTGCCTTGTCCTGGACACAGCTGATCACCCGTGCTTGGTGAGTGGGGAGGTGGGTGTTTAATATGTATGTGTGTGCATGCATGAACTATATATATATATATATATATATATATATATATATATATATATATATATATATATATATATATATATATATATATATATATATATATATATATATATATATATATATATATGGACCCCCCCTTCCTCGAATAAAAATACTGTATTTGCCACTGGGGTACCCATGAGAGAATCTGTATTACTGCCCCTATTACAGGCTGCTCCCATGTCAGTGAGTAGCTTTTTTCCTTAAGCCTACTCTTTGTCCCCTCACAGCTCCAACCCCCCCATCTGCAGCACCCCCAGTATCCCACACAGATTCCCCTCTCCAGCTCACACTCTCCCCTCACAGCTCCAACCCCCCCCCCCCCTTCACCATCCACTTCAATACAATGTGAGAGCATTAAACTTTAAAGTAGTAGTTACCACCAAAGCTGGATTAATGTTTGTCACACGTGTATGTATGCAACATATACTGTATGTGTATAATTATGTAGGTGTGATGTCGGCGTGTAGCCCTGCTGTGTAACGTAGGTGTGATGTCGCCGTGGTGCCCTGCTGTGTAACGTAGGTGTGATGTCGCCGTGGTGCCCTGCTGTGTAATGTAGGTGTGATGTCGCCGTGGTGCCCTGCTGTGTAACGTAGGTGTGATGTCGGTGTGGTGCCCTGCTGTGTAAGGTAGGTGTGGTGTCGCCGTGGTGCCCTGCTGTGTAACGTAGGTGTGATGTCGGTGTGGTGCCCTACTTTGTAACTTAGGTGTGATGTCGGTGTGGTGCCCTGCTGTGTAACGTAGGTGTGATGTCGGTGTGGTGCCCTGCTGTGTAACGTAGGTGTGATGTCGCCGTGGTGCCCTGCTGTGTAACGTAGGTGTGATGTCGGTGTGGTGCCCTGCTGTGTAACGTAGGTGTGATGTCGGTGTGGTGCCCTGCTGTGTAACGTAGGTGTGATGTCGGTGTGGTGCCCTGCTGTGTAACGTAGGTGTGATGTAGGTGTGGTGCCCTGCTGTGTAACGTAGGTGTGATGTAGGTGTGGTGCCCTGCTGTGTAACGTAGGTGTGATGTCGGTGTGGTGCCCTGCTGTGTAACGAAGGTGTGATGTCGGTGTGGTGCCCTGCTGTGTAACGTAGGTGTGATGTCGGTGTGGTGCCCTGCTGTGTAACGTAGGTGTGATGTCGCCGTGGTGCCCTGCTGTGTAACGTAGGTGTGATGTCGCCGTGGTGCCCTGCTGTGTAACGTAGGTGTGATGTCGGTGTGGTGCCCTGCTGTGTAATGTAGGTGTGATGTCGCCGTGGTGCCCTGCTGTGTAACGTAGGTGTGGTGTCGCCGTGGTGCCCTGCTGTGTAAGGTAGGTGTGGTGTCGCCGTGGTGCCCTGCTGTGTAACGTAGGTGTGATGTCGGTGTGGTGCCCTGCTGTGTAACGTAGGTGTGATGTCGGTGTGGTGCCCTGCTGTGTAACGTAGGTGTGATGTCGGTGTGGTGCCCTGCTGTGTAACGAAGGTGTGATGTCGGTGTGGTGCCCTGCTGTGTAACGTAGGTGTGATGTCGCCGTGGTGCCCTGCTGTGTAACGTAGGTGTGATGTCGCCGTGGTGCCCTGCTGTGTAACGTAGGTGTGATGTCGCCGTGGTGCCCTGCTGTGTAACGTAGGTGTGATGTCGCCGTGGTGCCCTGCTGTGTAACGTAGGTGTGATGTCGCCGTGGTGCCCTGCTGTGTAACGTAGGTGTGATGTCGCCGTGGTGCCCTGCTGTGTAACGTAGGTGTGATGTCGGTGTGGTGCCCTGCTGTGTAACGAAGGTGTGATGTCGGTGTGGTGCCCTGCTGTGTAACGTAGGTGTGATGTCGGTGTGGTGCCCTGCTGTGTAACGTAGGTGTGATGTCGGTGTGGTGCCCTGCTGTGTAACGTAGGTGTGATGTCGCCGTGGTGCCCTGCTGTGTAACGTAGGTGTGATGTCGCCGTGGTGCCCTGCTGTGTAACGTAGGTGTGATGTCGGTGTGGTGCCCTGCTGTGTAACGTAGGTGTGATGTCGGTGTGGTGCCCTGCTGTGTAACGTAGGTGTGATGTCGGTGTGGTGCCCTGCTGTGTAACGAAGGTGTGATGTCGGTGTGGTGCCCTGCTGTGTAACGTAGGTGTGATGTCGCCGTGGTGCCCTGCTGTGTAACGTAGGTGTGATGTCGCCGTGGTACCCTGCTGTGTAACGTAGGTGTGATGTCGGTGTGGTGCCCTGCTGTGTAACGTAGGTGTGATGTCGGTGTGGTGCCCTGCTGTGTAACGTAGGTGTGATGTCGCCGTGGTGCCCTGCTGTGTAACGTAGGTGTGATGTCGCCGTGGTGCCCTGCTGTGTAACGTAGGTGTGATGTCGCCGTGGTACCCTGCTGTGTAACGTAGGTGTGATGTCGGTGTGGTGCCCTGCTGTGTAACGTAGGTGTGATGTCGGTGTGGTGCCCTGCTGTGTAACGTAGGTGTGATGTCGCCGTGGTGCCCTGCTGTGTAACGTAGGTGTGATGTCGGTGTGGTGCCCTGCTGTGTAACGTAGGTGTGATGTCGGTGTGGTGCCCTGCTGTGTAACGTAGGTGTGATGTCGGTGTGGTGCCCTGCTGTGTAACGTAGGTGTGATGTCGGTGTGGTGCCCTGCTGTGTAACGAAGGTGTGATGTCGGTGTGGTGCCCTGCTGTGTAACGTAGGTGTGATGTCGGTGTGGTGCCCTGCTGTGTAACGAAGGTGTGATGTCGGTGTGGTGCCCTGCTGTGTAACGTAGGTGTGATGTCGCCGTGGTGCCCTGCTGTGTAACGTAGGTGTGATGTCGCCGTGGTACCCTGCTGTGTAACGTAGGTGTGATGTCGGTGTGGTGCCCTGCTGTGTAACGTAGGTGTGATGTCGGTGTGGTGCCCTGCTGTGTAACGTAGGTGTGATGTCGGTGTGGTGCCCTGCTGTGTAACGTAGGTGTGATGTCGGTGTGGTGCCCTGCTGTGTAACGTAGGTGTGATGTCGGCGTGGTGCCCTGCTGTGTAACGTAGTTGTGATGTCGGTGTGTAGCCCTGATGTGTAATGTACATGTGTACATAGTATATGTATATAGACATGCTGTGTAACGTAGGTGTGATGTCGGAGTGTAGCCAGTTCTGTGCTTTGTACTTTTAGTTTTCACCTGCCACTGCAGGACACACCCCTGTGTGACAATAGACACGCCCATAGGTGGATATAAACATGTCCCTTGGGTGGAATATGACACACCCTCAGCGGTGTTCCACACAGCGCATTAGAGTGCAATATATAATCTCCTTGAAACTACTTTTCAAAAGTAGGCAAGTATGCCATAAGTGCGGGGTGAGTGACTTCTGCACTGTCTGTACAGACAGCACAGTGGCAGTGTAGATACGGGCTTCTCTTTTTCAATAATATAAGAGATAAGTGAAGTCCCTTCCGTCCCCGTCCCCCCCACCCCTACTTCCCTAGCAGGACACATAAAACACTCTGTGACAAGGTATGTTAAACATGCAACTAAATGACTGTATCTTTCTGCATGAACAATTCAGCTTCATTTGGAGCCATCAACAAATTAACTCATGCTTATACATTGGCAGTAAAAGATTATTTTTAGTAATATCCTCAGGGGCCGGCAACAGAAATCTTTGGGCCCAGTACACGTGTTTGTGGGGCCGCCATCCCTCCCCAGTAGTTAGAGGTCGGTCGGCTATTGGCTCACTGCGTCACTGTCATCCTTCACTCACCTATATCACTTCAGCCTCATCCTTTCCTGTGTCACTAAGCACCATTCTGTGTCCCCAGCCTCAAGATGCAATATGGGCATGTTATTGCAGTAACATGGTTGTGTTGGTGAAAGTGACTGCGTACAGAGACACCAAATTGCTCACATTGGAGCCAATACTGAGACGGATGATCAGCACATCGCATATGGCTGGTGAAAGTGGCATTGGTGACTAACGATGCACTAAGCATGATTGCGGTGTCTGTAGACACTGACAGTGGGCGTGTCAGCCCTTTCATAGTCACGTGCACAGATGTACACCAGAGAAGGGCTGTGTAACTGCATTAGCATTAAGAGGTCTATTCATGAAGCAGTGAAAAGTGTGGAGAAGTGAGCCAGTGGAGAAGCTGCCCATGGCAACCAATCAGCTGCTACGTATAATTTTATAGAATGCATTTTCTAAATGTTACCTTAACACTGATTGGTTGCCATGGGCAACTTCTCCACTGGCTCACTTCTCCACACTTTTTACTGCTTCATGGATAGACCCCTAAGTCACAGATGCAAAAGTGGCAAGGAAGGCTGCAACAGTGTCCAACTCAGAATAAGGCCCATGAGGAGTGAATATCCTGCCCCTCTCCCTCCCCTCGAAAGACCCCACCACCTCAAAAGACCCCACCCCTATCAGGGCTGCTTTTCCATCCCAATCCGCCCCTGAGCTGAGCTGCTGAAAGGTCCAAGCGATGAGAGCAGGTTAACACCTAAGGACCAGACTACAAATTTTAGGGAAAGTCAAGACACTTAATGTACAAAATGAGGAGCTACAATAATGCACATACAGTACAGACTAGGAGGAGAGTGGAGAACACTACAGCATATACAGGGATCACTATGAGATCCCAGCGGACAGGAGACCGATGCCAGGATCCCAACAGCCGGGATCCCGGTGGCGAGCACAGTGTGTCCCCTCTCGGGCTCGCTGCGCTAGCCACGCTTTGAGCCTGGTGGCAACCTTTGGTCGCCACAGGATTCTATTCCCTTCTCAGGTGGTGGAATGGACCACCACCCAAGTGGAGAATCCACTCGAAGGTCGGAACTCTGGCCGCCGGTATTTGAGCGTCGGTATCTTGAATGCTGGGATCCCAACTGGCAGTCAATTGACTGCCTCCCCATAAACAGACTAGGAGGGGAGGGAGGGGGCACACTGACGTATATACAGACAAGTAGGGGATGGAGGGGACACACTAATACAAAATACAGACTAGGGGGGGGGCACACTAATACATATACACAGTAAGATGGGATGGAGGGCACACTAATACATATACACAGTAGTAGGCGAGGAGGAGGGCACACTGACGCATATACAGACCTAAGAGGGGAGAGGGGCAACTGACGCATATACAGACCTAAGAGGGGAGAGGGGCAACTGACACACATACACGCTAAGAGGGGAGAGAGGCAACTGACACACATACAGACCTAAGAGGGGAGAGGGGCAACTGACACACATACAGACCTAAGAGGGGAGAGGGGCAACTGACACATAAAGGCTAAGAGGGGAGGGGGGCAACTGACACACATACAGACCTAAGAGGGGAGAGGGGCAACTGACACACATACAGACCTAAGAGGGGAGAGGGGCAACTGACACATAAAGGCTAAGAGGGGAGGGGGGCAACTGACACACATACAGACCTGAGAGGGGCAACTGACACACATACACGCTAAGAGGGGAGAGGGGCAACTGACACACATAAAGGCTAAGAGGGGAGAGGGGCAACTGACACGCATACAGGCTAAGAGGGGAGAGGGGCACACTGACACACATACAGGCTAAGAGGGGCACACTGACACACATACAGGCTAAGAGGGGAGAGGGGCACACTGACACACATAGAGACTAGGAGGGGAGAGGGGCACACTGACACACATACAGGCTAAGAGGGGAGAGGGGCACACTGACACACATACAGGCTAAGAGGGGCACACTGACACACATACAGGCTAAGAGGGGAGAGGGGCACACTGACACACATAGAGACTAGGAGGGGAGAGGGGCACACTGACACACATACAGGCTAAGAGGGAAGAGGGGCAACTGACACACATACAGACCTAAGAGGGGAGAGGGGCAACTGACACACATACAGACCTAAGAGGGGAGAGGGGCAACTGACACACATACAGGCTAAGAGGGGAGAGAGGCAACTGACACACATACAGGCTAAGAGGGGAGGGGGGCAACTGACACACATAAAGGCTAAGAGGGGAGAGGGGCAACTGACACACATAAAGGCTAAGAGGGGAGAGGGGCAATTGACACACATACAGGCTAAGAGGGGAGAGGGACAACTGACACACATAAAGGCTAAGAGGGGAGAGGGGCAGCTGACACACATACAGACCTAAGAGGGGAGAGGGGCAACTGACACACATACAGACCTAAGAGGGGAGAGGGGCAGCTGACACACATACAGACCTAAGAGGGGAGAGGGGCAACTGACACACATACAGACCTAAGAGGGGAGAGGGGCAACTGACACACATAAAGGCTAAGAGGGGAGAGGGGCAACTGACACACATACAGACCTAAGAGGGGAGAGGGGCAACTGACACACATACACGCTAAGAGGGGAGAGGGGCAACTGACACACATAAAGGCTAAGAGGGGAGAGGGGCAACTGACACACATACAGGCTAAGAGGGGCACACTGACACACATACAGGCTAAGAGGGGCACACTGACACACATACAGGCTAAGAGGGGAGAGGGGCACACTGACACACATACAGGCTAAGAGGGGAGAGGGGCACACTGACACACATACAGGCTAAGAGGGGAGAGGGGCAACTGACACACATACAGACCTAAGAGGGGAGAGGGGCAACTGACACACATAAAGGCTAAGAGGGAAGAGGGGCAACTGACACACATACAGACCTAAGAGGGGAGAGGGGCACACTGACACACATACAGGCTAAGAGGGGCACACTGACACACATACAGGCTAAGAGGGGAGAGGGGCACACTGACACACATACAGACTAGGAGGGGAGAGGGGCACACTGACACACATACAGGCTAAGAGGGGAGAGGGGCACACTGACACACATACACGCTAAGAGGGGAGAGGGGCACACTGACACACATACAGGCTAAGAGGGGAGAGGGGCACACTAATACACATAGAGACTAGGAGGTGAGAGGGGCACACTGACAAACATACAGACTAGGAGGGGAGGGAGGCACACTGACACACATACAGACTAGGAGGGGAGGGGGGCACACACTAATGGGTAGCGCCTAGATCCCCTTTGCCGAGAGGACCTTTCCTATAATGCACTGGGTCAATGTCACCATCTATTGGGAATAGTAACCTGTGGCGAGCAAAGTGAGACTTCAGGCCTGTTGTATGGCAAGCAAAGCAAGGCCGCGAGGGTACAGTTAAACCAATCAAGAACAGAAAATAACTTATAACAAATCTAGATTGGAGAAAAAATAAAAATGCTTTAATGGCATAATACAACTTCTGCCCTCACCTGATGTCACATCCGGGTCCTTAAGGCGATGGGGATGTTGACTCTACCCACACTAGTGTATATACAGGCAAGGAGAGGAGAGGACACAATGATGCTCATACAGACCAGGAGGGGGCATACTAATGCATATACCTTTAAGGACACACTCCTTTTCAGTGGCCATGCCCCCTTTTTTGGCGCATGCAACAGTACTCGTGTTTAATTTCCCATACACGCACTTCACACTTTAATGACCTATGTATGTGTGTATGTATGTGTGTGTATGGGTCGGTTGCTCTGTTCCTCTATTAAGTGGTTGAAGGTAGGCACTAGTTATGACCTCCATGGAGAAAGCCACACCCATGGCATGGGCCACACCCCCTATTTAGACCACCCCCACCACAGCGCTTGTCACACCTTCTGCCAAGGCACAAAATAGGCCCTTCATAAATTTCAGCTCCAGGCCCATGTGGACCTTAATCTGGTACTGGACGGGGCACCAGCGATGAACTAGTGCAGGGCCGCGCATTGTTCATCGCTGGTGCCTTCACACTGAAAGATATGAACAGTATCAATACGAGATCGTTTAACTCTTTCAGTATTATCACCCAGTGTGTAGGGCCCATAATAATTGGAATCTACAACCCCTCCCCACCCCCTAGAATGCCAGGCAGTAAATTACCTCTCTCTCTCTCTCTCTCTCTCTCTCTCTCTCTCTCTCTCTCTCTCTCTCTCTCTCTCTCTCTACATACATACATACATACATACATACATACATACATACATACATACATACATACATATTGAGTATCCCATATCCAAATATTCTGAAATACGGAATATTCCGAAATACGGGCTTTATTGAGTGAGATAGTGAAACCTTTGTTTTTTGATGACTCAATGTACACAAACTTTGTTTACTACACAAAGTTATTAAAAATATTGTAATAAATGACCTTCAGGCTGTGTGTATAAGGTGTATATGAAACATAAATGCATTCTGTGCTTAGACTTAGGTCCCATCACCATGATATCTCATTATGGAATGCAATTATTCCAAAATACGGAAAAATACGATATCCAAAACACCTCTGGTCCCAAGCATTTTGGATAAGGGATACTCAACCTGTGTGTGTGTGTGTGTGTATGTGTATATATATACATATATATATATATATATATATATATATATATATATATATATATATATATATATATATATATATATATATATATATATATATATATAATATATTTAATCATTATAATATGTGTGTATATATTTGGTGATAAATGTATTGGCACACGCAGGGGAGGGTTGTTTGGAGGAGGGTATGAGAGGATTTGAGGGGGTACCCAAAGATATCCATGTAACGGGCCCAAGATTTCTGTTGCCGGCCCTGGCTGCACCACATATTATTGAGCTTAAACAGAGAATGATGCATCTACGATGCGGATAAGATGCTAAAGTCTGTGAATCTCTACCTGTGGCAGAGCATCTCAATTGCTCCTTATGTTGCAAAACAAATCTGTGTATAAATAGACATCTGTATGTTCTGTTATATCATATATTTTGAAGGAGACCTAATCTGTGTCATAAGAATTTTTTTCTGCCTAGACTCACATACAGTATTTGTTTTTTAATAACAGACCTGAAGATGACTTCAAGAGAGACTCCCCCTAGCCTCAGGGTGGTGAAAACATGTGAAAGATATCTGACTCTCACGTTTGAACTCTGCCCCCAGACCGGAGGAGAACTATGTATACGTAGAGTGAAGTCTCCAGTGCCTATCCTCACTCATGTCCCTACCGGTGAGAGTAAACACGTCTAGAAAAGAATGTGGATTCACTTAAATGAAAATGATGGGGGTAGAAAACTGAAATAGTTTTTGCATTGGTAACAACTGTGGTAGCTCTGAGAACCGCAGCATTTCAGTCTTACTATGTTCATATTCTGCACACACTGTCAATGCTGTACAAGGTTCGGCCTTTTCATCACAAGGTGATATCTTATTGCATACCTCCCAACATGACCCTCTCCAGGAGGGACACAATGCTCTGCTCCTGGACTTCCCTCTTAATGTATGATTGCCATCACCTGTGCTGAAACACCTTTCCTTTCCATTAACCTGTTCAACACAGGTGCAGACAATCATACCTTAAGAGAAGTCCAGGAGCAGAGCAATGTGTCCCTCCTGGAGAGGGTCATGTTGGGAGGTATGTTATTGTGGTTGCTACAATTACCTCACCTAGCAGCATACAACATGCCACAGGCCTTGCCTCCTATAGGAATCTCTTTTTTCTTTTCCCTTTGGCCCTCCTCCCCTAGTTAACAGTTGCCTCCGGGCAAATAATTAAGTGAAAGAGAAATATTTCAAGGCTCTAGGAAGTCTCAGGATTTGACCTCTGAGTTTTCTCTCCAGCAAACAGAAAGCTTGTTAAGGGTGGTCCACTCCCTGCACTGCTGGAGTCCATTCACCCACAGAGCAGCCCCCACATCCAAGAGGTCGTTAGGGTCAAAACCCTGCCTGGTAAAGGTAACTTTTTTTCTCTCTCTCTATTCTGAAGTTTTTTATAGTGTTTACTACAAAATACTTTAGCTTCTTTAGTACTAACAAATAATCTGAGAAATTGGTGGTATGCCATAATATTACTGGAAATACCCTGGTATTTATGACTCAGAGAAATCAACATTGACAGAAACAAAAATGTGACAAAGAACTTTACAAATAAAACTATACACAGACACTTCATACAACATGGTTGATAGATGGAATAAAAATGCAATACTACTAGATACTGCAATGACAATGTACAGTATGTAGGGATGGCCTTCGACCGCCAGTGATTCAAATTCATCGATCTATGGCCGATGTTGAATACTTTCACCATTGATGGGGGAGAACCAGATGGTTTCCCACCATCGATGGTTCAGTGCTACTGAATTTTTTGTTTTTTCCCCCCTCAATGTCAGGGCACAGAGTTTAGCCCTGACACCCATGAAGCCACGCCCCCTGGCTCTGATTGGCCGGCATTTCTTTACACAGTAATGCAGCAATGACCATCGATGGGTAAAACCATTGATGGATCCCTTCCAGATGATTTTACACCATCGATGTTATCCATCAATGGTACCATCGATGGATAACCCACCGAAGGCCAACCCTAACTGTATGTGGCATGCAATTCTGTAATGCTGCTGGTACCACAGTTTATATGATGGCATATATGCTTTAGATGCTACTTAATAGGCTCTCAACAAAATTAACCCTAGTGTGTGTGTGTGTGTGTGTGTGTGGTGTGTACATGTGGCAGGGAATATAGATTGTAAGTTCCACTGGGGCAGGGACTGATGTGAATGGGCAAATATTCTCTGTAAAGCGCTGCAGAATGTGTGCGCTATATAAGTAACTGGTAGTAGTAGTAATAATAATACTGACATGCGGTTTGTTAAACTTTTCACTAACTTTATAAAGTGCCAGTTGCAGATGTAAAATATATGAATCCACTGGGACAACAACTGTCAGATCCAGTTTATAAAACAGTACAGTGTATGCACCATGTTAAACACTAATATAAATTTAAATCTTGATTACTTACTTGGTGGCCCTGTATCTGACTGGGATTATACTCGTTGATGTCTTAAATGTATATTATACTGAATGATTTTATCTCTTGCTGGCCCTAAATCCTGTAGGAAGTGACAGATTTCCTATTTCTTCTGTTAGTTTGGGAGCACCGGGAGGGAAAGAGACCAGCCACAACTACATTGGAATCCCCTCGGAAGAACAGTCATTCATGGGCTGTGTCCTTCAACTCTGATGCCACCTACAACTCCAGTCCAGCACAAGGTGAGAACCTACTGCAGCTCAGAATCTGATAGTTAAGGGTATATTTACTGACGTGCGGGTTTTTAGAAGTGGAGATGTTGCCCATAGCAACCAATCAGATTCTACTTATTTATCTAGCACATTCTAGAAGATAATGGCTGGAATCTGGTTGATATGGGCAACAGCTGCACTTCTGAAAACCTACACTTTAGTAAATATACCCTTTATAGAGGTGGGGAGAGAGAGAGAGAGTTCGATATAGTAGGAGTTATGTGCAATAGTAGGTGTTTTGGGGAGAGGATTTTGGAGTTCTAGGATAATAAGCAATAGTCATATGGAAAGGAGTAATATGATGACTTGCTGTACATGTTTAGAAGTAATATAAGAATTTTAGAATGACTGGGTTCTACGCGGAGTATTGGGCACACCAGTGGCGTAACTAGAAATTTTTCTCCCCCAAGCCAAAAAATTCTTTGGCGCCCCCCACAATTGGCACTATTAAAGGGATAAATGTGCGCGCGCCGCAAAATAGGGTGTGTGGCTTCGTTGGGATGGGCGTGGCTTTACATAAAGGGGTGTGGCATTGCAGGAAAAGACTACGTTCTACCGCAGTTTTCCAACCTGCATGCCCAGACGTTAGCCACCACGGGAAAGAAAAATAATCCTGATTCATGCCCCTTACATTATTTGTAATTTTTCCTCCTTATAGTAATGCCCAGTATACATTATGCCACATACTGCAAAGGCCCTTAGACATTATGCCACACACAATAATGCACATGACACAATATGCACACACCATAATGCCCCCGACACATTATGCCACACACCGTAATGCCCCCGACACATTATGACAGGAATCGCAATGCCCGTTATACATTATGCTACACACTGCAATGCCCCTGATACATTATACCACATACCACAATGCCCGTGATGTAGTATACAACACACCGTAATGCCCCCGACACATTATGACAGGAATCGCAATGCCCGTTATACATTATGCCACACACTGCAATGCCCCTGATACATTATACCACATACCACAATGCCCGTGATATAGTATACAACACACCGTAATGCCTGACACATACCGCAATGCCCGTTATACCCTATGCCACACACCGCAATGCCCGTTATACATTATTCCACACTGCAATGACCCTGAGACATTATACCACATACCACAATGCCCGTGATATAGTATGCCACACACCGTAATGCCTGTGACACATTATGACACACACCGCAATGTCCGTGATACATTATGCCACACACCGTAATGCCCATTAGACATTAAGTCCTACAGTAAGGCTTCTAATTACTTTTAAATTACCTGCTCGTTGCCAGGGGTTTCATGCACTGGGTGTCATGCTCGTTGCCAGGGGTTTCATGCTCTTGGTTCCATGCATGGTGCCAGGGGTTTTCATGCTCAGGGTGTCATGCTCGTTGCCAGGGGTATCATGCACTGGGTGTCATGCTCGTTGCTAGGGGGTAGTGCTTGTTGCTAGGGCTGTGCTCCCAGTGCCACATATGTCCCCAGTGCCAGATATTACCCCACGGTGCCAGGTACTCACATGACCCCAGTGCACAATATAGCCCCCCCCCTATGTGCCAGGTACACATATACCCCCCCAGTGCCACATATGCCCCCAGTGCCAGATATTCCCCCTCAGTGCCACATATGCCCCCAGTGCCAGATATTCCCCCCCCCCCAGTGCCAGATATTCCCCCCCCCCAGTGCCAGATATGCTCCCAGTGCCAGATCCCCCCCCCCCCCCCCAGTGCCACATATGCCCCCAGTGCCAGATATTCCCCCCAGTGTCACATATGCCCTCAGTGCCAGATATTCCCCCCAGTGCTACATATGCCCCCAGTGCCAGATATTCCCCCCCCCAGTGCCAGATATGTTCCCAGTGCCAGATTCCCCCCCCCCAGTGCCAGATATGCTCCCAGTGCCAGATTCCCCCCCCCAGTGCCAGATATGCTCCCAGTGCCAGATTCCCCCACCCCCTCAGTGCCACATATGCCCCCAGTGCCAGATATTCCGCCCCCAGTGCCACATATGCCCCCAGTGCCAGATCCCCCCCCCCCCAGTGCCCTATATGCCCCCGCCGCCGCCGCCGCCACTCCCCCGCTGGTTTGTGTTGGAGGGACACGGAGGGCACAGCGCGCGCCTCTCCTGTGTCCCTCCTGCATCATCTCCGGCGGCCGCGGGTCTAATAAACGAAGTGCCGGTTCGTGAGCCAATCAGAGCTCACGAACGGCACTTCGTTTATTAGACCCGCGGCCGCCGGAGATGATGCAGGAGGGACACAGGAGAGGCGCGCGCTGTGCCCTTCGTGTCCCCGACTCCCTCCAACACAGCAGGGAGGGTTAGCAGGAGCAGATTGACATGCGGACGCTTGTCCGCATGTCAATTTGCGCTAAATCAGTGGCGCCCCCGCAGCCCCTCGCCCCCAAGCCACCGCGAGGGCTGCGGGGGCAGTAGTTACGCCACTGCGCACACCAGCACTGTGGGACTCCTCTAAAGATGGACACCTTTGACTCCGAATATAACCAGGCAAAGAGCATTCGTTTCAAAAGCCCATTTACATGCATAGCTCAGCTGGACTGTTCATAAATGGTCCTAGAGCTACAATGCTAGCTTGTGTGCCAGGTTTATGCCAGAAGTGCCAAGTGTGCGTGCCTTTGCCCCACAATAGTGTAGAGAAATGGTAGGGAATAGCATAGATCGAACATTGCATCATGTTACTGTGCATGATATAATAAAGTGTCAAACATATGATAGAATAGTATCAGGACAGTGTTATTAAGAACTCCGAAAGCCACATTCACTATTTAAGATGTAACTAAACTAAAGACTGGCACAAACAAAAAGCAAGTACGTATTAAATAGTTACTTCGATTATGTTCTTGAAGAATAAAATTATTTTTCTGTCGCTATCAGCGAAGTTATATGAACTGACAACTTGACATAATATAGCGACCACACTAATGATAGAAGTGCAATCCGCGTGAGGGGTCAAGATGCAGTAACCTAATCTGTAATAGCCAGCTTGTCAGTATGTATCCCTGCAATAGCATTGCAGCACCTGCAGCAGCAACTCTTCCTGATAGGTGTGTATGCACATTGGCCCTCAATCCGAGTTGATCGCTCGCTAGCTGCTTTTAGCAGCAGTGCAAACGCTAAGCCGCTGCCCCCTGGGAGTGTATCTTAGCTTAGCAGAAGTTCGAACGAAAGGTTAGCAGAACAGTGCTGACATTTTTTCATGCAGTTTCAGAGTAGCTGCAGACCTACTTCTTCCTTGCGATCACTTCAGTCTGTTTAGTTCCTGTTTTGACGTCACAAACACGCCCTGTGTTCGGCCATCCACTCCCCCGTTTCCCCAGGCACGCCTGCGTTTTATCCTGACACGCCTGCGTTTTTTAGCACACTCCCGGAAAACGGTCAGTTACCACCCAGAAACACCCACTTCCTGTCAATCATTCACCGATCAACAGAGCGACGGAAAAGAGTCGCTAGACCTTGTGTAAAACGACATACTTTTTGTGTGAAAGTACGTTGCGCATGCGCACTGCGGCCCGTACACATGCGCAGTTTTGACGTTTTTTTACCTGATCGCTGCGCTGCAAAAATAGGCAGCGAGTGATCAACTCTGAATGACCCCCATTGTCTGAGCCTACCTCTATTACATGATCTTCTCCTGCTATGCTGGCCTGCTCTAGCAAGCCCTTGCTGTTCCAAGAGTAATGTAATATTGAACTAAATCTGCATATGATCGAATAGATGCATATGTACCAACTTTACATGAGCTTCAGCGTCTGTGTTAGGTACTGTGATGATTCCCACATTTCATGTCTGTTATCAGTTCTGTCAATAATAAACATTTACTCACCCTGGGGCTGTAAGTAAGTTATCCATGTGGGTTCTGTGTGTGTGAGAGATATGTTTTCATTTCATTACAGAATATTTATTTTCATGGGAGTTAATTATATTTTCCAAAGTGTCCCACCCCAGTAAAGAACAATAATCACTTCTCATCCAGTAATCCGGCTACATCATAGTCCCTTCCTTGTAGCAGTGCAGTGTATGGCGTGTACAATCCTCATCATTGAGTTTGTCAATCAAATATTGAAATTGTGTAATAGAAACAATTTTCTGGATGGTCCCCATAGGTCTATATTTGTGAACTTTATGCAGGTATGACTGGGTAAATTGATACATTACTACACAGGGACAAGATGGCTGGTGAAGTCACAGGAAATACGATGCCTACCCTGCATTGTCCGTTGTATGCATTGTATGAGATACATTGGGAGGGAGTCAGAGATGTACCCCAATGCATTTACGCAGAGGATGTGTAACGGTATGCTAATGTTGTAGACACCTAGGACTAGAGCGAGATGCCCACTGGCAGCATTGCTGAACACACACACAAACACACACACACACACACACACACACACACACACACACACACACACACACACACACACACACACACACACACACCCCCCAGAAGTCATAGGTCCTACAATAATGAACCAAGTGAGTAACCCTATGGTCACGCAGAATGGCTGCAGGAACTGAGGTGCTGGTGCCATGTTCTCTGCATATGGGGGCTGAGACCCGCCCCAAAAATGGTGGCAATGTGTCTGCGCTTTTACCTCCACCACCTGTTACCTCCCTCATATCATATGGTTTGAGAGAAGGACAGAGAACTCTGTTGGCTGGGGCACTACTTATTTTAAATAAAGCGTAACTCTTATTGTAATTGAGACACACACACAATAATCAGTGATCAGTGGTGGTTGATATGGGCAGAGGCGTCAGAACGGGGGGGGGGGGGGGCAGCTGCCCCCCCAAATAAAACAACACACAAACAAACACGAAAGGTGCCGCCTGATGTACAGGAGGAGCGGTGTGTAGTTAGTTAAAAAGACCACGCATCACAACCTCTGTACAGTGCAGGAACTAAGCAATGCTCCCCGATTCCCAGCAGAGCAGTGCCGCGATTTGCAGCTGTTTAGGGGCCGTGCCCTAATGCAGAGGAGTGCCCGCCTCCATTGGAGACCTGTGTGGCTCTCCCACTCTCTCTCCCTAACTCTCTCCTCTTGCTCCTCTCTCTCCTTGACACACTTTCTCTCTCTGACTGTCTCTCTCCCTCTCTCTCTACCTGACACACTGTCCCGCTCTCTCTGACACGGTTTCCCTCTCTCTCTCCCTGACACTGTCTCCCTCTCTCTCTTTCTATCTTTGACTCACTTTCTCTCCCTCTTTCTCTCGACTGTGGTGCCGTCTCCATTTCGTCCCTGTAGTTCTGCCTCCTCTCAGTGGCTCCGCCCCCAGGGGCGCTAAACTGAGGCTCTAACTGCCCTCCCCCGCCCCCCCGAAAAAAAACTATACATGTTCTGACGCTCCTGCATATGAGCAAAATATTGGAACCACTCTAAGGGGGTCATTCCGAGTTGATCGCACGGTAGCTGTTTTTAGCTGCTGTGCGATTAGATAGTCGCCGCCTATGGGGGAGTGTATTTTTGCATAGCAAGGCTGTGATCGCATGTGCAGCTGAGCTATGCAAAAACATTTTGTGCAGTTTAGGAGTAGGTCCTGACTTACTCACCCACTGCGATCACTTCAGCCTGTCAGGTCCTGGAATTGACGTCAGACATCCGCCCTCCAAATGCCTGGACACGCCTGCATTCGGATCACCGCTCCCCGAAAACGGTCTTTTGACGCCCGGATCCGCCTCCTGCCTGTAAATCTTCTTGCGGCCACCGCTGCAAAGTCTTTCTTCGTAGTTCTTGTCGTTGCCCAGCGACGACCATCGCCGGATAACGACGCACCTGTGCATTGCGGCCACAGAGCAAGCGCAGCTCTGACCCGATCGCACGGCTGCGAAAAAGTGCAGTGTGCGATCAGGTCGGAATGACCCCCTAAGTTCTGCAAAGATATTCTTCTACTCAGTTCAATGTTAAAAATTGTATCAATTGTCAATAACACATCACCATGAAAGTATACATAATTACATACATTTAAAATAGAATGTGACATTGTTACTCAGCAGTTCTGCATGCAGATGAGTGAAGTCTGCTGCAACAGAATGTGTATTCAGTGGGCAGTCTACATAGGCGTGCGCAGGGGGGGTGCCTGGTGCGCACAGGCACCCCCTAATGTCTGGCACCCCCATCTCGCATGCCTGATGCAGTGATCACTGAGCAGGCTGATTACTGTCCCCTCTGCGCTGCACCCTGTCAGGACTGCATTACTGACTGGACGGCTGGGTTAACCAAGGGTGCCACTGCCACTGGCTTTCAAACTCCCGGCTCCACCTCCATGTACCATACCCTCCAACATTTTACACATAAAAATTGGTACAAATTAGAAAAAGGGGCGTGGCCACGGGTAAAGGGGGCGTGGCTACATCCCTTTTCCTATACTTTCAATGGAAGTTTGGAGAGCCAAAAGTTGGTACAGACCTTTAAAAAAAAGGTACTGTACCTGCTAAAAAGGTACAGCTGGAGGGTATGATGTACAAAAACAGCGTGATGTGACGTGATGACGTCATGCTGCTCGCAAGCCCACCCGTCACACGCCTACCTCTCTCCTTCTATTCTATGCCAACACCAGCCACTGATGAGCAGCATGCAGCCAGTGTTCAATACTGGCAGGCGGTCGGCAGCAGCATTAACACGTCACACGTTTTTCCAGCAGCAGCAGTACTAGTGTGCGACTGTCAGTGTCAGCTTGCAGGGGAAAGAGAGGGGAAGCCAGATCAGGCTGAGGAGGAGCAATGTAATTGCAGTGAGTGCCATCAGGGGTGTTTGTTTGGTGCACATCACAACATATGACAATGCATCTGCTTTATTAGGACTGGTACATGGATGGATATTTTATATTGCGTTGACCGTCAATAGATGATGCTAGACACGCCCAAAAGGCGGTGCTAGACAACACACCCCTCCAACAGTGCACCCCCTAATAAAATGTGCTGCGCACGCCTATGGCAGTCTACAATACCTAAAGTGTTGCCACATACATAATAGTTGAATACACAGATAAGAGGATATAAAAATTATACAAAAATAAGGTAGTTGGTTAAAAAAAAAAAAAAGTGGAAGGAAGGCATACATATATCGCATAATGGGCTTCTGCTATTGGGCCTAATTCAGAGTTGAACGCAGCAGCAAATTTGTTAGCAGTTGGGCAAAACCATGTGCACTGCAAGGGTGGCACATGTAACATGTGCGGAGAGATTAGATTTGGGTGGGGAGTTCAAACTGAAATCTAACTTGCAGTGTAAAAATAAAGCAGCCAGTATTTACCCTGCACAGAAACAAAATAACCCACCCAAATCTAACTCTCTCTGTACATGTTATATCTGCTCCCCCTGCAGTGCACATGGTTTTGCCCAACTGCTAACATATTTGCTGCTGCGATCAACTCTGAATTACCACCATTGTCCGGTATGTCTGGGTAGGACATTGGACAGAGTCAATGAGAACAAACTTTTATGTTGTATGGGCCTAATTCAGGGTTGATCACAAAAGCAAAACCATGTGCAGAGAGAGAGTTAGATTTGGGTGATCTATATTTCTGTGCAGGATAAATACTGGCTGCTTTATTTTTACACTGCAATTTAGATTTCAGTTTGAACACAACTGAGATGCTGTGTGCACGCCCCTTTTGGGGCCTCTGCTGCACAGAAGAGTCCCTCTTTCAAGGGACAGAATGTTGGGAGGTATGTCGGTGAGGGTTCTTGTATGTGCACTACAAGGTCCCTGAGGTCATACTGGTTTCTCCCCCAAGTAGTCCCTGACTGTCAGTCAATATGCAAATAAATCCTTACTGCAAGTAAATTTGCTACAGTACCTTTGCGCGTGCCTTGAGACTGTATGATGCATGCGCAGTTGGCCAGTAATCGCTTAACTCTGTAAATATCAGCATTGAGTCTCTGAATCAGGCGCTCTGTTCTGAAGATCTTGGAGGGGTCTCTGATGACTGTAGTGGGGAGAAGGCAGGAAACACTAACAGAGCGGCAGCGGTAACACTGAACAATGTGTTTCACCCGTTATGGATTATTTATGAAAACTGAGTTTTATTGGCCTTCTAGTATCTACTGTGTACCTTTTCAGCTTCTTGCTGTATGGGAAGGCTGGGTATAACAGTCCTTTCCACCTTATCACAAACCTAACCCCATCGTCTTTTTATGCTAATGAGTTAAAATAACAGATTTTGGCTAGATGATGCAGCAGTGGGTTATGGGAGAAGGCAAGACTGTTTTACTTGTGTCCCCCCCAAACGATTAAACATCTGATCGATAAGGCACTTATTATATGTAGAGATGAGCGGGTTCGGTTTCTCTGAATCCGAACCCGCCCGAACTTCATGTTTTTTTTCACGGGTCCGAGCGACTCGGATCTTCCCGCCTTGCTCGGTTAACCCGAGCGCGCCCGAACGTCGTCATGACGCTGTCGGATTCTCGCGAGGCTCGGATTCTATCGCGAGACTCGGATTCTATATAAGGAGCCGCGCGTCGCCGCCATTTTCACACGTGCATTGAGATTGATAGGGAGAGGACGTGGCTGGCGTCCTCTCCATTTAGATTATAAGAGAGAGAGATTTACTGGAGCTTAGGACTAGGAGGAGTACTGTAGAAGTGTAGAGAGTGCAGAGAGTTTACTAGTGAGTGACCACCAGACAGTGCAGTTTATTTAATATATCCGTTCTCTGCCTGAAAAAAGCGATACACACAGTGACTCAGTCACATACCATATCTGTGTGCACTGCTCAGGCTCAGCCCAGTGTGCTGCATCATCTATATATATTATATATCTGTCTGACTGCTCAGCTCACACAGCTTATAATTGTGGGGGAGACTGGGGAGCACTGCAGTGCCAGTTATAGGTTATAGCAGGAGCCAGGAGTACATAATATTATATAGTGAGTGACCACCAGACAGTGCAGTTTATTTAATATATCCGTTCTCTGCCTGAAAAAAGCGATACACACAGTGACTCAGTCACATACCATATCTGTGTGCACTGCTCAGGCTCAGCCCAGTGTGCTGCATCATCTATATATATTATATATCTGTCTGACTGCTCAGCTCACACAGCTTATAATTGTGGGGGAGACTGGGGAGCACTGCAGTGCCAGTTATAGGTTATAGCAGGAGCCAGGAGTACATAATATTATATAGTGAGTGACCACCAGACAGTGCAGTTTATTTAATATATCCGTTCTCTGCCTGAAAAAAGCGATACACACAGTGACTGTCACATACCATATCTGTGTGCACTGCTCAGGCTCAGCCCAGTGTGCTGCATCATCTATATATATTATATATCTGTCTGACTGCTCAGCTCACACAGCTTATAATTGTGGGGGAGACTGGGGAGCACTGCAGTGCCAGTTATAGCAGGAGCCAGGAGTACATAATATTATATTAAAATTAAACAGTGCACACTTTTGCTGCAGGAGTGCCACTGCCAGTGTGACTGACCAGTGACCTGACCACACTGACCACCAGTATAGTTAGTAGTATACTTATATTGTGATTGCCTGAAAAAGTTAAACACTCGTCGTGTGACTTCACTTGTGTGTTGTTGTTTTTTTTATTCTATAAAAATAAAACTCATTCTGCTGACAGACAGTGTCCAGCAGGTCCGTCATTATATAATATATAATATATACCTGTCCGGCTGCAGTAGTGATATATATATATATTTTTTATATCATTTATCATCCAGTCGCAGCAGACACAGTACGGTAGTTCACGGCTGTGGCTACCTCTGTGTCTGCACTCGGCAGGCAGTCCGTCCATAATTGTATACCACCTAACCGTGGTTTTTTTTTCTTCTTTATACATACATACTACTACGACATCTCTTTATCAACCAGTCTATATTAGCAGCAGACACAGTACAGTACGGTAGTTCACGGCTGTGGCTACCTCTGTGTCTGCACTCGGCAGGCAGTCCATAATTGTATACTAGTATCCATCTCCATTGTTTACCTGAGGTGCCTTTTAGTTGTGCCTATTAAAATATGGAGAACAAAAATGTTGAGGTTCCAAAATTAGGGAAAGATCAAGATCCACTTCCACCTCGTGCTGAAGCTGCTGCCACTAGTCATGGCCGAGACGATGAAATGCCAGCAACGTCGTCTGCCAAGGCCGATGCCCAATGTCATAGTACAGAGCATGTCAAATCCAAAACACCAAATATCAGTAAAAAAAGGACTCCAAAACCTAAAATAAAATTGTCGGAGGAGAAGCGTAAACTTGCCAATATGCCATTTACCACACGGAGTGGCAAGGAACGGCTGAGGCCCTGGCCTATGTTCATGGCTAGTGGTTCAGCTTCACATGAGGATGGAAGCACTCAGCCTCTCGCTAGAAAACTGAAAAGACTCAAGCTGGCAAAAGCACCGCAAAGAACTGTGCGTTCTTCGAAATCCCAAATCCACAAGGAGAGTCCAATTGTGTCGGTTGCGATGCCTGACCTTCCCAACACTGGACGTGAAGAGCATGCGCCTTCCACCATTTGCACGCCCCCTGCAAGTGCTGGAAGGAGCACCCGCAGTCCAGTTCCTGATAGTCAGATTGAAGATGAAGATGTTGAAGTACACCAGGATGAGGAGGATATGGGTGTTGCTGGCGCTGGGGAGGAAATTGACCAGGAGGATTCTGATGGTGAGGTGGTTTGTTTAAGTCAGGCACCCGGGGAGACACCTGTTGTCCGTGGGAGGAATATGGCCGTTGACATGCCTGGTGAAAATACCAATAAAATCAGCTCTTCAGTGTGGAGGTATTTCAACAGAAAAGCGGACAACAGGTGTCAAGCCGTGTGTTGCCTTTGTCAAGCTGTAATAAGTAGGGGTAAGGACGTTAACCACCTCGGAACATCCTCCCTTATACGTCACCTGCAGCGCATTCATAATAAGTCAGTGACAAGTTCAAAAACTTTGGGCGACAGCGGAAGCAGTCCACTGACCAGTAAATCCCTTCCTCTTGTAACCAAGCTCACGCAAACCACCCCACCAACTCCCTCAGTGTCAATTTCCTCCTTCCCCAGGAATGCCAATAGTCCTGCAGGCCATGTCACTGGCAATTCTGACGAGTCCTCTCCTGCCTGGGATTCCTCCAATGCATCCTTGCGTGTAACGCCTACTGCTGCTGGCGCTGCTGTTGTTGCTGCTGGGAGTCGATGGTCATCCCAGAGGGGAAGTCGTAAGCCCACTTGTACTACTTCCAGTAAGCAATTGACTGTCCAACAGTCCTTTGCGAGGAAGATGAAATATCACAGCAGTCATCCTGCTGCAAAGCGGATAACTGAGGCCTTGACAACTATGTTGGTGTTAGACGTGCGTCCGGTATCCGCCGTTAGTTCACAGGGAACTAGACAATTTATTGAGGCAGTGTGCCCCCATTACCAAATACCATCTAGGTTCCACTTCTGTAGGCAGGCGATACCGAGAATGTACACGGACGTCAGAAAAAGACTCACCAGTGTCCTAAAAAATGCAGTTGTACCCAATGTCCACTTAACCACGGACATGTGGACAAGTGGAGCAGGGCAGGGTCAGGACTATATGACTGTGACAGCCCACTGGGTAGATGTATGGACTCCCGCCGCAAGAACAGCAGCGGCGGCACCAGTAGCAGCATCTCGCAAACGCCAACTCTTTCCTAGGCAGGCTACGCTTTGTATCACCGGTTTCCAGAATACGCACACAGCTGAAAACCTCTTACGGCAACTGAGGAAGATCATCGCGGAATGGCTTACCCCAATTGGACTCTCCTGTGGATTTGTGGCATCGGACAACGCCAGCAATATTGTGTGTGCATTAAATATGGGCAAATTCCAGCACGTCCCATGTTTTGCACATACCTTGAATTTGGTGGTGCAGAATTTTTAAAAAAACGACAGGGGCGTGCAAGAGATGCTGTCGGTGGCCAGAAGAATTGCGGGACACTTTCGGCGTACAGGCACCACGTACAGAAAACTGGAGCACCACCAAAAACTACTGAACCTGCCCTGCCATCATCTGAAGCAAGAAGTGGTAACGAGGTGGAATTCAACCCTCTATATGCTTCAGAGGTTGGAGGAGCAGCAAAAGGCCATTCAAGCCTATACAATTGAGCACGATATAGTAGGTGGAATGCACCTGTCTCAAGCGCAGTGGAGAATGATTTCAACGTTGTGCAAGGTTCTGATGCCCTTTGAACTTGCCACACGTGAAGTCAGTTCAGACACTGCCAGCCTGAGTCAGGTCATTCCCCTCATCAGGCTTTTGCAGAAGAAGCTGGAGACATTGAAGGAGGAGCTAACACGGAGCGATTCCGCTAGGCATGTGGGACTTGTGGATGGAGCCCTTAATTCGCTTAACAAGGATTCACGGGTGGTCAATCTGTTGAAATCAGAGCACTACATTTTGGCCACCGTGCTCGATCCTAGATTTAAAGCCTACCTTGGATCTCTCTTTCCGGCAGACACAAGTCTGCTGGGGTTGAAAGACCTGCTGGTGACAAAATTGTCAAGTCAAGCGGAACGCGACCTGTCAACATCTCCTCCTTCACATTCTCCCGCAACTGGGGGTGCGAGGAAAAGGCTCAGAATTCCGAGCCCACCCGCTGGCGGTGATGCAGGGCAGTCTGGAGCGACTGCTGATGCTGACATCTGGTCCGGACTGAAGGACCTGACAACGATTACGGACATGTCGTCTACTGTCACTGCATATGATTCTCTCAACATTGATAGAATGGTGGAGGATTATATGAGTGACCGCATCCAAGTAGGCACGTCACACAGTCCGTACTTATACTGGCAGGAAAAAGAGGCAATTTGGAGGCCCTTGCACAAACTGGCTTTATTCTACCTAAGTTGCCCTCCCACAAGTGTGTACTCTGAAAGAGTGTTTAGTGCCGCCGCTCACCTTGTCAGCAATCGGCGTACGAGGTTACATCCAGAAAATGTGGAGAAGATGATGTTCATTAAAATGAATTATAATCAATTCCTCCGCGGAGACATTGACCAGCAGCAATTGCCTCCACAAAGTACACAGGGAGCTGAGATGGTGGATTCCAGTGGGGACGAATTGATAATCTGTGAGGAGGGGGATGTACACGGTGATATATCGGAGGGTGATGATGAGGTGGACATCTTGCCTCTGTAGAGCCAGTTTGTGCAAGGAGAGATTAATTGCTTCTTTTTTGGGGGGGGTCCAAACCAACCCGTCATATCAGTCACAGTCGTGTGGCAGACCCTGTCACTGAAATGATGGGTTGGTTAAAGTGTGCATGTCCTGTTTTGTTTATACAACATAAGGGTGGGTGGGAGGGCCCAAGGACAATTCCATCTTGCACCTCTTTTTTCTTTTCTTTTTCTTTGCATCATGTGCTGATTGGGGAGGGTTTTTTGGAAGGGACATCCTGCGTGACACTGCAGTGCCACTCCTAAATGGGCCCGGTGTTTGTGTCGGCCACTAGGGTCGCTAATCTTACTCACACAGTCAGCTACCTCATTGCGCCTCTTTTTTTCTTTGCGTCATGTGCTGTTTGGGGAGGGTTTTTTGGAAGGGCCATCCTGCGTGACACTGCAGTGCCACTCCTAGATGGGCCCGGTGTTTGTGTCGGCCACTAGGGTCGCTAATCTTACTCACACAGCTACCTCATTGCGCCTCTTTTTTTCTTTGCGTCATGTGCTGTTTGGGGAGGGTTTTTTGGAAGGGACATCCTGCGTGACACTGCAGTGCCACTCCTAGATGGGCCCGGTGTTTGTGTCGGCCACTAGGGTCGCTTATCTTACTCACACAGCGACCTCGGTGCAAATTTTAGGACTAAAAATAATATTGTTAGGTGTGAGGTATTCAGAATAGACTGAAAATGAGTGGAAATTATGGTTATTGAGGTTAATAATACTATGGGATCAAAATGACCCCCAAATTCTATGATTTAAGCTGTTTTTTAGGGTTTTTTGAAAAAAACACCCGAATCCAAAACACACCCGAATCCGACAAAAAAAATTCGGTGAGGTTTTGCCAAAACGCGTTCGAACCCAAAACACGGCCGCGGAACCGAACCCAAAACCAAAACACAAAACCCGAAAAATTTCAGGCGCTCATCTCTAAATTTATATGTACATTCTAATCAGCGGTGTATCTAACTCAAAGTTACATAAAGGATGGGGATTATATTTGCATACTTAACCCTTAAAACGTTGAGCCCACTGAAAACTTTTTTATGTTGACATTTAGTTGCATGGGACTTGCTGCTGTAATGTTGCATCAAATTCACCATTCACCAGGGCTATTGAACTGAAGAGGGAAAAATGTTGAAAACAATTCTTAGCTTGCTGAGTACACCGTGTGTGTATGTGTATATATGTATGTATATGTGTATATATGTATATATATATGTGTATGTATGTATGTATGTATATATGTATATATATATATATATATATATATATATATATATATATATATATATATATATATAATTTCTCTTACGTCCTAGAGGATGCTGGGGACTCCGTAAGGACCGTGGGATATAGACGGGCTCCGCAGGAGACATGGGCACTCTAAAGACTTTAGATGGGTGTGCACTGGCTCCTCCCTCTATGCCACTCCTCCAGACCTCAGTTAGATCCTGTGCCCAGAGGAGACTGGGTGCACTGCAGGGGAGCTCTACTGAGTTTCTCTGAAAAAAAGACTTTTTGTTAGGTTTTTTATTTTCAGGGAGCACTGCTGGCAACAGGCTCCCTGCATCATGGGACTGAGGGGAGAGAAGCAGACCTACTTAAATGATAGGCTCTGCTTCTTAGGCTACTGGACACCGTTAGCTCCAGAGGGTCGGAACGCAGGTCTCGCCCTTGCCGTTCGTCCCGGAGCCACGCCGCCGTCCTCCTCACAGAGCCGGAAGATAGAAGCCGGGTGAGTATGAGAAGATAGAAGACTTCAAAGGCGGCAGAAGACTTCTGATCTTCTATGAGGTAACACGCAGCGGTAACGCTGCGCGCCATTGCTCCCAACACACACACACACACACACACACACACACACACACTGGCGGCACTGTATAGGTGCAGGGCGCAGGGGGGGCACCCTGGGCAGCAATTATTAAACCTCTAGGGACACTGACATAGATATATACTGCGGAGGCAGTATATTGCAAAAACCCCCGCCAGTATAAAGATTTGAGCGGGATCGAAGCCCGCCGGTAAGGGGGCGTAGCTTGATTCCTCAGCACTAACCAGCGCCATTTTCTCCACAGCACGCTGCAGAGAAGCTGGCTCCCCGGACTCTCCCCTGCTGAACACAAGTACAGAGTGCAAAAAAGAGGGGGGGGGGGGGGCACATTTATTTGGCGCAGTGAGTATATTTATAAAAGCGCTGTACTGACTGGGATTTTATTCCAGTGTCCGGTGGAGCTGGGTGTGTGCTGGCATACTCTCTCTCTATCTCTCCAAAGGGCCTTATTGGGGGACTGTCTCTCTCTCTCTCTCTCTCTCTCTCTCTCTCTCTATCTATCTATATATATATATATATATATATGTGTATGTGTCGGCATGTCTGAAGCGGAAGGCTCATCTAAGGAGGAGGTGGAGCAGATGATTGTTGTGTCTCCGTCGGCGACGCCGACACCTGATTGGCTGGATATGTGGAATGTTTTAAATGCAAATGTGTCTTTATTACATAAGAGAATGGACAAAGCAGGGTCCAGAGAAATGACAGGGAGTCAATCCATGGCTTTGGCTGTATCACAGGGCCCTCCAGGGTCTCAGAAACGTCCCCTGTCCCAAGTAGCAGATACTGACACGGATTCTGACTCCAGTGTCGACTACGATGATGCGAGGTTACACCTAAGGGTGGCCAAAAGTATTCATTATATGATTATTGCAATAAAAGATGTTTTGCATATCACAGATGACCTCTCTGTCCCTGACACGAGGGTATGCATGTTTAAGGAAAAGAAACCTGAGGTAACCTTTCCCCCATCTCATGAGCTGAACGCGTTATTTGAAAAGGCTTGGGAAACTCCAGACAAACTGCAGTTTGGTGGACAAGGCTTTAACGCGCTTGTCCAAAAAGGTGGCGCTACTGTCTCCAGACACGGCAGCCCTCAAGGATCCTGCTGATCGCAGACAGGAAACTACCTTAAAATCAATTTTTGCACATACGGGTGCCTTGCTCAGACTGGCAATAGCGTCGGCTTGGGTTTGTAGCGCTGTAGCAGCTTGGGCAGATACCTTGTCATCTGACATTGATACCCTAGATAGGGATAGCATTTTATTGACCTTAGATCACATTAAAGACGCAGTCTTATATATGAGAGACTCTTCGAGAGACGTTGGGCTGTTAGGTTCGAGAGCAAACGCCATGGCTATTTCTGCTAGGCAAGCCCTGTGGACCCGCCAATGGACGGGTGATGCCGACTCAAAGAGACATATGGAAGTTTTGCCTTACAAGGGTGAGGTTTTATTTGGGTAAGGTCTCTCGGACATGGTTTCCACAGCTACCGCGGGTAAATCTACTTTTTTACCTTATGTTCCCCCACAGCAAAAGAAAACACCACAATATCAGATGTAGTCCTTTCGGTCGCATAAGTCCAGAAGAGGTCAGGGCTCTTCCTTCCTCGCCAGAGGTAAGGGTAGAGGAAAAAGAAAGCCTGCTACGGCTAGTTCCCAGGAGCAGAAGTCCTCCCCGGCTTCTACTAAATCCACCGCATGACGCTGGGGCTCCACTGAAGGAGTCCGCGCCGGTGGGGGCACGTCTTCGACTCTTCAGCCACGTCTGGGTTCAGTCAGACGTGGATCCTTGGGCGATGGAAATTGTATCCCAAGGCTACAAGCTGGAATTCGAAGACGTGCCTCCTTGCCGATTTTTCAAATCTGCTTTACCAGCTTCTCCCCCAGAAAGGGAGATAGTTTTAGCTGCAATTCAAAAACTGTGTCAACAACAAGTGATTGTCAAGGTTCCCCTAATTCAACAGGGGAAGGGGTACTATTCAACCCTGTTTGTGGTCCCGAAACCGGATGGCTCGGTCAGACCCATTCTAAATCTAAGATCCCTAAACCTGTACTTGAAAAAGTTCAAATTCAAGATGGAATCGCTCCGGGCAGTTATCTCCAGCCTGGAAGGGGGGGATTTTATGGTGTCACTAGACATAAAGGATGCATACCTTCATGTCCCCATATATCCCCCTCATCAGGCATACCTGAGATTCGCTGTACAGGACTGTCATTACCAGTTTCAGACGTCGCCATTTGGGCTTTCCACGGCCCCAAGGATTTTCACCAAGGTAATGGCGGAAATGATGGTGCTTCTGCGCAGGCAGGGAGTCACAATTATCCCGTACTTGGACGATCTTCTGATAAACGAGATCGAGAGATCAATTGCAGAAAAGCGTGTCCAGGGGCGGATCCAGAAAAAAATTACAGGGGGGGGGGGGGGCACCATAAGGGGCGTGGCTTCGTTGGAATGGGCGTGGCTTCGTTTGAATGGGCGTGGTATTGCAGGAAAAGACTACCTTATACCCCAGTTTTGCAACCTGCACGCCCAGACGTTGGCCACCACAGGAAAGAAAAATAATCCTGATTCATGCCCCTTACATTATTTGTCATTTTTCCTCCTTATAGTAATGCCCAGTATACATTATTCCACATACTGCAATGGCCCTTAGACATTAGTCCACACACAATAATGCACATGACACAATATGCACACACTGTAATGCCCCAGACACATTATGCCACACACCGTAATGCCTGTGACACATTATGACAGGAATCGCAATGCCCGTTATACATTATGCTACACACTGCACTGCCCCTGATACATTATAGCACATACAATGTCTGTGACCCATTATGCCACACACTGCAATGACCTTGAGACATTATACCACAATGCCCGTGATATAGTATACCATACACCGTAATGCCTGTGACACATACCGCAATGCCCGTTATACCCTATGCCACACACCGCAATGCCCGTTATATATTATGCCACACTGCAATGACCCTGAGACATTATACCACATACCACAATGCCCGTGATATAGTATACCACACACCGTAATGCCTGACACATTATGACACACACCGCAATGTCCGTGATACATTATGCCACACACTGCAATGACCCTGAGACATTATACCACATATCACAATGCCAGCGATATAGTATACCATACACCGTAATGCCTGTGACACATTATGACACACACCGCAATGTCCGTGATACATTATGCCACACACCGTAATGCCCATTACACATTAAGTCCTACAGTAAGGCTTCTAATTACTTTTCAAATACCTGCTCGTTGTCAGGGGTTTCATGCACTGGGTGTCATGCTCGTTGCCAGGGGTTTCATGCTCTTGGTTCCATGCACGGTGCCAGGGGTTTTCATGCTCAGGGTGTCATGCTCGTTGCCAGGGGTTTCATGCACTGGGTGTCATGCTCGTTGCCAGGGGTTTCATGCACTGGGTGTCATGCTCGTTGCCAGGGGTTTCATGCACTGGGTGTCATGCTCGTTGCTAGGAGGTAGTCCTTGTTGCTAGGGCTGTGCTCCCAGTGCCACATATGTCCCCAGTGCCAGATATTCCCCCACGGTGCCAGGTACTCACATGCCCCCAGTGCCAAATATAGCCCCCCCCCCATGTGTGCCAGGTACACATATACCCCCAGTGCCAGATATTCCCCGACAGTGCCACATATGCCCCCAGTGCCAGATATCGCCCCCCCCCCCAGTGCTATATATGCCCCCAGTGCCACATATGCCCCAGTGCCAGATATTCCCCCCCCCCCCAGTGCCACATATGCCCTCAGTGCCAGATATCCCCCCCCCAGTGCCACATATGCCCCCAGTGCCATATATGCCCCCCCCCAGTGCCATATATGCCCCCAGTGCCAGATATTCCCCCCAGTGCCATATATGTCCCCAGTGCCAGATATTCTCCCCCCCCCTCCCTGCCAAATATGCCCCCAGTGCCAGATATTCCCTCCCCAGTGCCATATATGCCCCCAGTGCCAGATAATCCCCCCAGTGCCATATATGTCCCCAGTGCCAGATATTCTCCCCCCCCCCTCCCTGCCAAATATGCCCCCAGTGCGTCCTCCCCCCCCCCCCCCCCCCCTTCCTCTGCTGCTGCTCCCCCCGCTCCCCTGCTGTTAGGAGGGACACGGAGGGCACAGTGCACGCCTCTCCTGTGTCCCTCCTGTGTCTCCGGCGGCCGCGGGTCACTGTAATAAAGGAAGTGCTCACGAACGGCACTTCCTTCATGAGACCAGCGGCCGCCGGAGACCCAGGAGGGACACAGGAGAGGCGCGCACTGTGCCCTCCGTGTCCCTCCTAACAGCAGGGGAGGAAACGAGACCGCAGACTGACATGCGGACGCTCGTCCGCATGTCAGTCTACACTAAAAATGACAGGGGGGGCACGTGCCTTGGTGCCCCCCCCTAAATCCGCCACTGAGCGTGTCACTCTCCCTGGGAGTGCTGCAGCAGCATGGCTGGATTCTAAATCTACCAAAGTCACAGTTGATTCCAAAGACTCGGCTATCTTTCTTAGGCATGATTCTGGATACGGAACAAAAGAGGGTTTTTCTCCCGATGGAAAAAGCCCAGGATCTCCAGAACATGGTCAGAGACCTGTTAAAACCGAAAAAAGTGTCAGTCCATCAATGCACTCGAGTACTGGGAAAAATGGTGGCGACCTATGAGGCCATCCCCTTCGGCAGGTTCCATGCGAGGACGTTTCAGTGGGACAAGTGGTCGGGGTCCCATCTGCAAATAAATCAGAAAATAAGCCTGTCCCCCAGGGCCAGGGTGTCTCTCCTGTGGTGGCTGCAGAGTGCTCACCTTCTCGAAGGTCGCAGGTTCGGCATTCAAGACTGGGTTCTGGTGACCACGGACGCGAGCCTCCGAGGATGGGGAGCAGTCACACAAGGAAGAAATTTTCAGGGACTATGGTCAAGCCAGGAGGCTTGTCTACACATCAACGTACTGGAATTGAGGGCCATATACAACGGCCTACGACAAGCGGAGAATCTTCTTTGCGACCTACCGGTTCTGATTCAATCAGACAACGTCACAGCTGTGGCTCATGTAAACCACCAAGGCGGGACAAGGAGCAGAGTGGCAATGGTGGAAGCCACCAAGATTCTTCGCTGGGCGGAAAATCACGCAAGCGCTCTGTCAGCAGTCTTCATTCCGGGAGTGGATAACTGGGAAGCAGACTTCCTCAGCAGACACGATCTCCATCCAGGAGAGTGGGGACTTCATCAAGAAGTTTTTGCAGGGATAACAAGTCAGTGGGGACTTCCACAAATAGACATGATGGCGTCACGCCTCAACAAGAAGCTTCGGAGGTATTGTGCCAGGTCACGGCACACTCAGGCAGTAGCAGTGGACGCCCTGGTGACACCATGGGTGTTTCAGTCGGTCTATGTGTTCCCTCCTCTAACGCTCATCTAAAAAATACTGAGAATCTTAAGACGAAAAAGAATGCAGACAACACTCATTGTTCCGGATTGGCCTCGAAGGGCCTGGTATTCAGATCTTCAGGAAATGCTCACAGAAGATCCGTGGCCTCTTCCTCTCAGGGAAGACCTGTTGCAGCAGGGGCCCTGCGTGTTCCAAGACTTACCGCGGTTACGTTTGATGGCATGGCGGTTGAACACCAAATCCTAGCGGGGAAAGGTATTCCGGAGGAAGTCATCCCTACTCTGATTAAGGCTAGGAAGGAGGTGACGGCGAAACATTATCACCGCATCTGGAGGAAGTATGTATCTTGGTGTGAAGCCAAGAATGCTTCTACTGAAGATTTCCATCTGGGCCGTTTTCTCCACTTTCTACAGACAGGAGTGGATATGGGCCTAAAGTTAGGCTCCATTAAGGTACAGATTTTGGCCCTATCAATTTTCTTTCAGAAGGAATTGGCTTCTCTCCCAGAAGTCCAGACTTTTGTAAAGGGGGTGCTGCACATCCAGCCTCCTGGGGACCTTAACGTGGTGTTACAGTTCCTAAAATCTCACTGGTTTGAGCCTCTTCAAACGGTTGAATTAAAATTTCTCACTTGGAAGGTGATCATGTTTTTGCCTTGGCATCTGCACGGCGGGTGTCAGAATTGGTGGCTTTGTCTCACAAGAGCCCCTATCTGATTTTCCATGTGGATAGAGCAGAATTGAGGACTCGTCCTCAATTTTTGCCTAAGGTGGTTTCATCTTTTCATATGAACCAACCTATCGTGGTGCCTGTGGCTACGGGGGACTTGGAGGATTCCAAGTCCCTTGATGTAGTCAGGGCCTTAAAAATGTATGTAGCCAGGACGGCTCGGGTTAGGAAAACAGAGGCACTGTTTGTCCTGTATGCAGCCAACAAGCTTGGCGCTCCTGCTTCTAAACAGACTATTGCTCGCTGGATCTGTAACACGATTCAGCAGGCTCATTCTACGGCTGGATTGCCGTTACCAAATTCGGTAAAGGCCCATTCCACTAGGAAGGTCGGCTCTTCTTGGGCGGCTGCCCGAGGCGTCTCGGCATTACAGCTTTGCCGAGCGGCGACTTGGTCGGGTTCAAACACTTTTGCTAAATTTTACAAGTTTGATACCTTGGCTGAGGAGGACCTCATGTTTGCTCAATCGGTGCTGCAGAGTCATCAGCACTCTCCCGCCCGGTCTGGAGCTTTAGTATAATTCCCATGGTCCTTACGGAGTCCCCAGGATCCTCTAGGACGTAAGAGAATATAATATTTTAAACCTACCGGTAAATGTTTTTCTCCTAGTCCGTAGAGGATGCTGGGCACCCGTCCCAGTGCGGACTACATTCTGCAAGACTTGTATATAGTTATAGCTTACATAAGGGTTATGTTACAGTTTTGATCAGTCTCGGGCTGATGCTGTTTTGTTTCATACTGTTAACTGGTTCGTATGTTCCAAGTTGTACGGTGTGGATGGTGTGGGCTGGTATGTATCTTGCCCTTAGATTAACAAAAATCCTTTCCTCGTACTGTCCGTCTCCTCTGGGCACACTTCTCTAACTGAGGTCTGGAGGAGGGGCATAGAGGGAGGAGCCAGTGCACACCCATCTAAAGTCTTAGAGTGCCCATGTCTCCTGCGGAGCCCGTCTATACCCCATGGTCCTTACGGAGTCCCCAGCATCCTCTACGGACTAGGAGAAAAAGATTTACCGGAAGGTTTAAAATCTTATTTTATATAAATATATATATATATATATATATATATATATATATATATATATATATATATATATATATATATATATATATATATATATATATATATATATATATATATATATATATATATATATATTCTATATATATATATATATATATATATATATATATTTATATAATCTATATATATATATATATATATATATATATATATTTATATAATATATATATATATATATATATATATATATATATTTATATAATCTATATATATATATATATATTTTTATATAATCTATATATATATATTTATATAATCTCTCTCTCTATATATATATATATATATATCGTGTAAATATAATGTGTGTGTTCCCCCTAAGAATTTTGCAGGGCGCACAGGCTACCACCCTCATTGCCACTAATGGTGGCGTGCTGGCCCCCTCAACATCACGAATCCTAAAGCAGCCTAGTATGAACACTATATATAGATGTAATATACTGTGTGTGTGTGTGTGTGTGTGTGTGTGTGTGTGTGTGTGTGTGTGTGTATTGTATCAGTCACCTACCCAACAAAATGTTAGAACAACATAACAGTAATGTCAGCGTCGGTGGCGCAAAACACTTGAATTCCCCCCTACAGAGGTGAGGAGCAGAATTAGTCTTTTATTATATAGGAGATATACATATCAGAAAATAAATATGCCGTGCTCTGTATTACTCACATTGTACATGGTATCAGCTGCGTGGCAATATTAATGCCATATACAGTCAGGTCCATAAATATTGGGACATCGACACAATTCTCATATTTTGGGCTCTATACACCATCACAATGGATTTGAAATGAAACAAACAAGATGTGCTTTAACTGCAGACTTTCTGCTTTAATTTGAGAGTATTTACATCCAAATCAGGTTAACAGTGTAGGAATTACAACGGTTTCTATATGTGCCTCCCACTGTTTAAGGGACCAAAAGTAATGGGACAGTCGACTCAAAAGCTATTTCTCATACGTCCTAGAGGATGCTGGGGATGCTTCAAGAACCATGGGGTATAGACTGGATCCGCAGGAGACATGGGCACACTATAAGACTTTGAATGGGTGTGAACTGGCTCCTCCTCTATGCCCCTCCTCCAGACTCCAGTTAGATTCTGTGCCCAGTGAGACTGGATGCACACTGAGGAGCTCTCCAGAGTTTCTCTGAAAAAGACTTTTAGGTTTATTTTCAGGGAGACCTGCTGGCTACAGGCTCCCTGCATCGTGGGAGTGAGGGGAGAGAAACAGACCTACTTCTTCTTAAGAGTTCAAGGGCTCTGCTTCTTAGGCTACTGGACACCATTAGCTCCAGAGGGTTCGATCACTACGGTACGCCTAGCTGCTCGTTCCCGGAGCTGCGCCGTCACCCCCCTCACAAAGCCAGAAGATAGAAGCCGGGTGAGTATGAGAAGATCAGAAGACTTCAGTGACGGCAGAAGAGGTACTGCGCAGCGGCCGTGCTGCGCGCCATGCTCCCACACATAACACAGCACTGCAGGGCGCAGGGGGGGGGGGCGCCCTGGGCAGCATGAACACCTCAAATCAGACTGGCATGAGTTATAACAGTGCCCGGGCACTAGTTAATAGACCCCCGCCAGTATAAACATAATTTTAAGCGGGACTGAAGCGTGCTGTGTAGTGGGTGGGGCTTAGCCCACACAGCTCTGACCAGCACCATTTTCTCTCCTCAGAAGCTGCAGAGACGCTGGCCCTGTCCTCCAAACTGCTGTACAAGTAACAGGGTGCAAAACGGGGGGGAGGAAACATATAATTTGGTGCTGATTTGTATGTATGTGTGTATATATATATATATATATATATATATATATATATATGTATATATATGTATATGTGTATATATATATATATATATATATATATATATATATATATATATATATATATATATATATATATATATATATATATATAGCGCTAACAGGTCTGGGCAGTCATTTTACTGGCCTCAGAACCGGGATAGGCGCTGGGTGTGAGCTGGCAGAACTCTGTGTCCCTCTTGCAGGCTTTATTGTGGGTCTGTCTCCTATAGCCCCAGTGTGGTTGTGGGTGTCGGTACGTGTGTGTCGGCATGTCTGAGGCTGAATGCTCTTCCCAGGAGGAGGCTGGAGTGGGGACAAAAAATACTGTGAGTGACCGTGTCGGGACCGCCGACGGATGATTAGGTGAATATGTTGAGTGTTTTAAACGCAAACGTGACTAAGTTGACTAAGAGATTTGATAAATCTGAGTCTAAGAACCAAACATGGAGGAACTCCATGGAAGATGTTTTGTCACGGGTCCAGACCCCTTCGGGGTCACAGAAACGTGCATTTACCCATATATTACAGATACCGACACGGATTCTGATTCCAGTATCGACTATAGTGATGCCAGATTACATCCAAAGCTGGCTAAGAGTATTCAGTACATGATTGTGGCGATAAAAGACGTATTACATATCACTGAGGACCCTGCTGTTCCTGATACAAGGGTCTGTATGTATAAAGGAAAGAAACCTGAGGTAAGGTTTCCTCCCTCTCATGAACTGAACGCGCTTTTTGAAAAGGCTTGGGAAAATCCTGACAAAAAGATACAGGTTCCCAAAAGAATTCCAGTGGCATATCCGTTCCCCTCTGGGGACAGGGAAAGGTGGGAGTCAGTCCCCACGGTAGACCAAGCTTTATTGCGTCTATCCAAAAAGGTGGCGCTTCTGTCCCCTGACACGGCAGCCCTAAAGGATCCTGCGGATCGTAAGCAGGAAAATACATTAAAATCCATTTATGTCACTACAGGGTCGCTACTCAGGCCTGCCGTTGCTGCGGCATGGGTGAGTAGCGCTATTAAAAGGTGGGCAGATAACTTGTCATCTGAGGTAGATACCCTAGACAGGGATAGTGTGCTATTGACTCTGGGTCACATCAGGGACGCTGCAGCATATTTAAAAGAGGCTGTAAGGAATATTGGCCTTTTGGGTTCAAGGGCCAATGCCATGGCGGTCTCAGCAAGGAGAGCGTTGTGGATACATCAATGGAATGCTGATGCTGACTCTAAGAAGGTGATGGAGTCTCTATCGTTTAACGGTAGGGTTTTGTTTGGCGACGGCCTCACTGACCTGGTGTCTACGGCTACCGCGGGTAAGTCTTCATTTTTACCTTATGTTCCTGCACAGCAGAAGAAATCGCCTCGCTATCAGATGCAGTCCTTTCGGCCCAATAAATTCAAAAAAGGACGTGGGTCCTCCTTCCTTGCTGCGAGGGGGAGAGGACGGGGAAAAAGGTCACAGGCTGTGGCAAGCTCCCAGGAGCAGAAGTCCTCTCCGGCTTCTACCAAATCCACCGCATGATGCTGGGGCTCCTCTGCGGGAGTCCGCACCAGTGGGGGCACGTCTCAAACTCTTCAGTCAGGTAAGGGTGCAATCGGACCTGGATCCTTGGATAGTAGACATAGTAACCCAGGGGTACAAGTTAGAGTTTCAAGACGTGCCCCCTCACCGATTTTTCAAATCGGCCTTGCCAGCTTCTCTTCCAGAAAGGGAGATAGTAAGCGCTGCAATACTAAAGTTGTGTAAAAATCAAGTGATTGTTATGGTACCCCCGTCTCAACAGGGGGAAGGTTTTTATTCAAGCCTGTTCGTGGTCCCAAAGCCGGATGGCTCAGTCAGACCGATTCTAAACCTAAAATCCCTCAATTTCTTTCTGAAAAAATTCAAGTTCAAGATGGAGTCTCTACGAGCAGTGATCTCCAGTCTGGAGGAGGGGGATTTTATGGTGTCAGTCGACATAAAAGATGCATACTTACGTGTCCCTATATATCCTCCACATCAGGCTTACCTGAGATTTGCTGTGCAGGATTGTCATTACCAATTTCAGACGTTGCCGTTTGGTCTGTCCACGGCTCCGAGGATTTTCACCAAAGTAATGGCGGAAATTATGGTTCTCCTGCGCAAGCAGGGAATCACAATTATCCCGTACTTGGACGATCTCCTCATAAGGGCGAGGTCCAAGGAGCAATTGTTGAAGAATGTTGCCCTTTCACTGACGATTCTGCAACAACACGGTTGGCTCCTAAATTTGCCAAAATCACAGTTTGATCCAACGACACGGCTGTCTTTCCTGGGTATGATTCTGGATACAGAATTGCAGAGTTTTTCTTCCAGTGGAAAAAGCTCTGGAAATACAGAACATGGTAAAACAGATTCTGAAACCGGCAAAGGTGTCTGTTCTTCACTGCACTCGGTTGCTGGGGAAGATGGTGGCGGCCTACAAGGCCATTCCGTATGGCAGGTTCCATGCCAGGGTGTTTCAGTGGAACCTGCTGGACCAGTGGTCCGGGTCTCACCTGGACATGCACCGGAAAATAATTCTATCTCCCAAGACCAGAATTTCCCTTCTGTGGTGGCTGCACAGTTCTCACCTTCTGGAGGGACGCAGGTTCGGGATTCAGGATTGGATCCTGGTGACCACAGATGCAAGCCTCCGAGGCTGGGGAGCAGTCGCACAGGGAAGAAACTTTCAGGGAAAGTGGTCAAACCAGGAAGCTTGTCTACACATAAACATTCTGGAATTAAGAGCCATCTACAACGGCATACTGCAAGCAGAACATCATCTTCGAGGTCTGCCGGTTTTGATTCAGTCAGACAATGTGACGGCAGTGGCGTACCTAAACCGCCAAGGCAGAACAAAGAGCAGAGCGGCGATGGGCGAGGCCACGAAGATTCTTCGCTGGGCGGAAAGACATGCCAGCGCTCTGTCAGCGGTCTTCATTTCAGGAGTGGACAACTGGGAAGCAGACTTCCTCAGCAGACACAATCTCCATCCAGGAGAGTGGGGTCTTCATCAAGAGGTCTTTGCAGAAGTGACAAGTCATTGGGGAGTACCTCAAGTGGACATGATGGCGTCCCGCCTCAACAAGAAACTTCAGAGATATTGTTCCAGGTCAAGGGACCCTCAAGCGATAGCGGTGGACGCCCTAGTGACACCGTGGGTGTTTCAGTCGGTCTGTGTGTTCCCTCCACTTCCACTCATTCCAAAGGTGATAAAAATTATAAGAACAAGGGTTCAGGCGATCCTCATTGTTCCGGATTGGCCAAAAAGGTCCTGGTATCCAGATCTTCAGGAGTTTCTCATAGAAGATCCCTGGCCTATTCCTCTTTGCAAGGACCTGTTACAACAGGGGCCATGTGTGTATCCGGACTTACCATGGCTGCGTTTGACGGCGTGGTGGTTGAACGCCAAATTCTAGCCCGAAAGGGTATTCCCAGTGAAGTCATACCTACACTTCTTCAGGCTAGAAAAGAAGTAACTGCAAAACATTACCACCGTATTTGGAGAAAATGTGTGTCTTGGTGTGAATCCAAGAAGGCTCCTACGGAAGATTTTCACCTGGGGCGTTTGCTCCATTTCCTACATGCAGGTGTGGATGTGGGCCTAAAGTTAGGCTCTATTAAAGTACAGATTTCGGCCTTGTCGATCTTTTTTCAGAAAGAACTGGCTTCTCTTCCAGAAGTTTAGACCTTAAAAGGCGTGCTGCACATCCAACCTCTATTTGTAACTCCTGTGGCACCGTGGGATCTTAATGTGGTGTTGCAATTCTTGCAATCGCATTGGTTTGAACCTTTGCGCAAGGTTGAGTTAAAATTCCTTACTTGGAAAGTGGTCATGTTGTTGGCCTTGGCGTCTGCAAGGCGAGTGTCTGAGTTGGCGGCTTTGTCTCACAAAAGCCTCTATTTGATTTTCCATGCTGATAGAGTGGAGTTGAGAACTCGTCAGCAATTTCTGCCAAAAGTGGTTTCATCATTTCATGTTAACCAGCCAATTGTGGTGCCAGTGGCTACTGACGCCTTGGCGGAGTCGGTCTCTCGATGTGGTCAGAGCTTTGAAGATCTATGTCGCCAGAACGGCGCAGATTAGGAAAACAGAGGCTCTGTTTGTCCTGTGTACTCCCAACAAGATTGGGGCTCCTGCTTCTAAGCAGACTATTGCGCGCTGGATCTGTAATACGATTCAGCAGGCTCATTCTACGGCTGGATTGCCGTTACCGAAGTCTGTGAAAGCCCATTCTACCAGAAAGGTGGGCTCATCCTGGGCTGCTGCCCGAGGGGTCTCGGCATTACAGCTTTGCCGAGCTGCTACTTGGTTGGGATCAAACACCTTTGCGAAGTTCTACAAGTTTGATACCCTGGCTGAGGAGGACCTCTTGTTTGGTCAATCGGTGCTGCAGAGTCATCCGCACTCTCCCGCCCATTCTAGAGCTTTGGTATAAACCCCATGGTTCAGGAAGCATCCCCAGCATCCTCTAGGATGTATGAGAAAATAGGATTTTAATACCTACCGGTAAATCCTTTTCTCTTAGTCCGTAAAGGATGCTGGGCGACCGTCCTAGTGCGGGCTGTATCTGCAGTTTGGTTATAGTTACGCTCATGTTGCGTCGAGTTCAGTCAATCTGGGACTGTTGTTGGTCATGCCGTTGCATGCGTTATTGTTGAAGGCCATGTTGTACGGCGTGTTAGTGGTGTGAGCTGGTATGTATCTCACCTTAGTTTAAAATAAAATAAATCCTTTTCCTCAAAATGTCAGTCTCCCTGGGCACAGTTCCTATAACTGGAGTCTGAAGGAGGGGCATAGAGGGAGGAGCCAGTTCACACCCATTCAAAGTCTTATAGTGTGCCCATGTCTCCTGCGGATCCCGTCTATATCCCATGGTTCTTGAAGCATCCCCAGCCTCCTCTACGGACTAAGAGAAAAGGATTTACCGGTAGGAATTAAAATCCTATTTCCGTGGACAGGAGTGGGCTATTCCATCGTTATTTCATCATCAATTAAGCCGGTAAAATGTCTGGAGTAGATTCCAGGTGTGAAATTTGCTTTTGAAATCTGTTGCGGTCTACTCTCAACATGAGATCCAAAGAGCTGCCACGATCAGTGATGCAAGCCATCATTAGGCTGAAAAATCAAAACAAACCCATCAGAGAGATAGCAAAAACATTAGGTTTGGTCAAATCAACTGTTTGGAACATTCTTAAAAAGAAAGAATGCACCGGATAGCTCAGCAACACCAAAAGACCCGGAAGACCACAGAAAACGACTGTGGTGGATGACAGTAGAATTATTTCCCTGGTGAAGAAAAACTTCTTCGCAACAGCTGCCCAGATCAAGAACACTTTCCAGGAGGTAGGTCTATATGTGTTAAAGTCAGCAATCAAGAGACTTCACAAGAGTGAATATACAGGGTTCACCACAAGATGTAAACCACTGGTGAGCCACAAAAACAGGAAGTCCAGATTAGAGTTTGCCAAACAACATCTAAAAAAGCCTTTACAGTTCTGGAACAACATCCTGTGGACAGACGAGACAAAGATCAACTTGTACCAGAGTGATGGGAAGAGAAGTATATGGAGAAGGAAAGGAACTGCTCATGATACAAAACAAACCACCTCATCAGTGAAGTATGGTGGTAGTAGGGTCATGGCGTGGGCATGTATGGCTGCCAATGGAACTGGTTCCCTTGTATTCATTGATAATGTGACTGTTGACCAAAAGCAGCAGGATGAATTCTGAAGTGTTTCGGGCAATATTATCTGCTCATATTCAGTCAAATGCTTCAGAACTCATTGGACGGCGCTTCACAGTGCAGATGGACAATGACCCAAAGCATACTGCAAAAGCAACCAAAGAGTTTTTTTAAGGCACATAAGTGGAATGTTATGCAATGGCCAAGTCAATCACCTGACCTGAATCCGATTGAGCATGCATTTCACTTTGATGAAGACAAAACTGAAGGGAAAATGCCTCCAGAACAAACAGGAACTGAAGACATTTGCAGAAGAGGCCTGGCAGAGCATCACCAGGGGTGAAACCCAGCGTCTGGTGATGTCTATGTATTCCAGACTTCAGGCTGTAATTGACTGCAAAGGATTTGCAACAAAGTACAGGTTGAGTATCCCATATCCAAAATGCTTGGGACCAGAGGTATTTTGGATATCGGATTTTTCCGTATTTTGGAATAATTGCATACCATAATGAGATATCATGGTGTTGGGACCTAAGTCTAAGCACAGAATACATTTATGTTACATATACACCTTATACACACAGCCTGAAGATAATTTTAGCTAATATTTTTTATAACTTTGTGCATTAAACAAAGTGTGTCTACATTCACACAATTCATTTACGTTTCATATACACCTATACACACAGCCTGAAGGTCATTTAATACAATATTTTTAATAACTTTGTGTATTAAACAAAGTTTGTATACATTGAGCCATCAAAAAACAAAGGTTTCACTATCTCACTCTCACTCAAAAAAGTCCGTATTTCGGAATATTCCGTATTTCGGAATATTTGGATATGGGATACTCAACCTGTATTAAAAAGTGAAAGTTTGATTTAGGATTGTTTAGTTTGTCACATTACTTTTGGTCCCTTAAGAAGTAGGACGCACATATAGAAACCGTTGTAATTCCTACACCGTTAACCTGATTTGGATGTAAATACCCTCAAATTAAAGCGGAATGTCTGCAGTTAAAGCACATCTTGTTTGTTTCATTTCTAATCCATTGTGGTGGTGTATAGAGCCCAAAATATGAGAATTGTGTCGATGTCCCAATATTTATGGACTTGACTGTATGTATACAAAACAGAAAGATGTTTTGCTATGGACGCTGACAATAATATACTGCAAATCTGTGTGTAGCAAATAAAAATAAAAACCATGGGGATTTTGCGCAAAACATTTAAGCTTGCAGCCTATCGTCAGGGGACCTCAATTCTATGCAAATCCCTATGCTAACATATATTCCCAGCACACCACCACTTTTTACTTTGCATTGCATTGCACATTAAATTTACTCACATCTCAGATTCCGATTGGAACCTCTATAAAGGGACTGGCTTGTGAGCCATACCCAACTAGGCCTTTATAACCTTGATTAAAAGCAGATGTGTGTGTATGTATGTATGTCTACACACATACATTAGTGTTTCATGTTTTGCTTTAATCTTTTTTTATTATACAAACCTCTCTGCACCTTCTACGAAATGCTTGCTTTATTTTTTTGCATCTTTAATTTTCAGCCTTGTCTACATATTGAGCATGTTTTTATTAACACTTTTCCCTAATAAATGCCGATGTGCTCTCTGCATTGCATAGAAATATATATAATATAAAGGAAAAAGGAAATACTGTATTTAGTAAAGGTTGTATTGAACATGAATTGTTGTATTTTAGTATGTCCACTATTCCCTTCTTTGTTATAGTTTACTGATCAACAGCTGCGTATCTAGGGGTCTGAGCTCCCCCTGGCAGAGTAAGGGGCTGGTGAGCCCCCCCCCCCCCCCATCCTTATATAAATAGGGACAGCACACACCTACAGTAAGGTACCGCTCTCAAGCCCTTCGGCGAACAAACTGCCTTCCTGTTACAGCCTAATATTTCACATTTTGATCAGACAATCAGCACATGCTGCCATTTTTCTGCACCCCAGTGCAGTTTGGTTCCAAATTTATTCTGCAGCAGGATAACTACCCCAAACATACAGCCAATGTCATTAAGAACTATCTTCAGCATAAAGAAGAACAAGGAATCCTGGAAGTGATGATATGGCCCCAGAGTGCCCTGATCTCAACATAGTCTATCTGGGATTACATGAAGAGACAAAAGGATATGAGTAAGCCTACTTCAACAGAAAATCTGTGGTTAGTTCTCATAGATATAACAACCATCATATCCGAGGCTCTTGGCATATATTGTCCAATATATGAGCCTGCCCACCAGTGACGTGCGGTGAGTTAAACGGCAGGAGAGGCACTGGTCTTAACTCTCTCTCTCTCTCTCTCTCCCCCCCCCCCAATGAAGAAGGGAAGAGGGGAAAAATAAAAAAAAGTGCGACTCCCCCTATGTCGCGGAAACCAGCACCAGGCACAACCAGCAAGGGGGGATAATGCCATAGCAGGAAGGACACTCAGTGTGGGGTCCCCCTGCCATCACATTACCCATCCCTAAACTGGTCAGCCCAGGGCTGGAATTCTTCAAAAAGTGGGGACACCCGAAAATAAAATGGGGTCCCGCCTCCTGAACAACAACCAGCACTGGGCTGATAGCCCTTGTGGCGGTGGGTGCGGGGTTCATGGTAGGATAATATTGTTCTTCACAGGTGGCCTACAGGTCCCAGCAAGCCTGCCCAAGCATGCCGGCACTTGGAGAACCACAAGTGCCAGCATGACCGGACATTGAGGGCCCTCTGGCACCCATAGTTCGCCTGTAAAGAAAATATTAAAATAAAAACACCACACCATATGATTTCATATTTTATTGTGCTGCATCTTCACCTGGGGGCGGCGGCCTTTAAGCTCTTTTGCATGGCCGCCGCCCATCCAGGACTTCCCCGGCGTCTTCTGCCTTCAGGAACTCTTCACTGCTCCTCCTCTGCTGTCGGACTGATGCCGCTGCCTCGCGCTGACTTATATAAGTCAGGCAGAGGGGGCGGGGCGATGACACGGCGAGCCGTGATTGGCTCATGGCGGCCATCTTAAATTTAAAAAATTACGCTGAGCCGCCATTTTTTAAATGGGTACCCGTTGCCGAACTCTGCAAAATGGCTAGCAGGAACAGGATCCACCCGGATCCAGGCCTGTCACCAGCCGCGCTATGTCCATCGTCACGAACCCATCGTGTCCCGCCACATACGCTCGCTACCCAGCGGATCCAGCACTGGATCCAGGCGGATCGTGCACTGGATCCGCTGCGCCAATCACATCTCCTGGACTGACAGGGGCGTGCTTTCTTGTGAGTGAATGTACGCTCCTGTCATTGAGGCTCCTGTACTGGTGCCGCCTTTACATGCATTTTCAATGGGCTCTTACAGCCCGTAGCTTGGCCTCGCCCCTGCCCCCCCCCCCCCCACTAGCTGAACTTTACTATTGTCAGAGGGAGGCACCTCTCCCGTTGCCTCCCACCTTGCTATGCTGCATCACCACCACAGGGGTGATGATTAGAGTAAAACAAAGATGATTTCTATAACACAGACTCTGTTATAAATATCTACTTTGTATTATTTTAATCATTATGACAGGGGAGGCCCTGACTGCACGTCCCTGCTGCCCACCTACTTCAGTGACCTCGTTGGACAGGTTCCTAACATTATAAGGGTTCTCCTCGGGGGCGCAAAGCACCCCCAAACCACCCCATGGCATCACACAAATAAGGGGCAGAAGTGAGAAATCAGTGTTGGTCAAGTGAAAGAAGCTGCTGAGTGTTAGAGGACAGCAGTAAGGTGTCAGAGTGTTAGAAAGTGAGGTTGGCTGATCAGTGTTACAAGTGTGAAAAATGCTACATAAACAAAAACAAACACAGGGTGATATATAAATGTAAGGTGGTGATGCCCACAAGTGGCCCAGCCAGAGCAATCCAAGGAGCCCCATGCCCCAAAAGTTCACCCCCCAAACTGACTGCACAAAAGCTGTAGGTAAGATCCTTTCAGTTATATAGAAAGTCAGTTTGGTTGTGAACTTGTGGGGCTCCTTGGATTGCTCTGGGTGGGCCACTTTGGGGCATCACCACCTTAATTTATTTTTATAATATTGAGCTGATAAACCGTCCGGGCCAGGGGCAGAGGAGTTTTTAAGAGATTTAATGGCAGTCCGAATTTCGTCTTGTGAAATATTACTGTTAAGAGAGGAAATTTTATCTGGGGAAAGCTTAGGGAGGGGAGAGGACGCCAAATGGGAGTCCAAACTGCTGAATTGAGGGGGATGGTCAGAACTGGAGTTCGGGAGATTATATAAAGAAGAGCAGAAGTCTCTAAATTTGTGGATAATTTGGGATGGGTCGTAAGTGGTGGAGTTAGAATGAGGGGATCGAATCTACTCAATTAGGTTAAGGGAGCGTTTTTTTCTGAGCTTTCTGGCCAGCATAGAATCGGCTTTATCATAGAAACGTTTTTGGAGTTTTTGAAGAGTGACAGCGGCTCTTTTGGAGAGAAGGGTGTTAAGTTGGCCTCTGACAGACATAATCTCGGTCGAAAGGTTTGGAGTGGGGTCGCGTTTAGGTCTATCTAAGAGGGTGACAAGTCAAAGCTCTAAAGAAGTTACTACTTCAGCAGCGCGTTTTCGCATAGCTGAGGCAGAGCTAATAAGCAGGCCTCGAATGGTGGCCTTGTGGGCTTCCCATACAACACCAGGAGAAACATCTGGAGTAGAGTTCGTCCGAAAATAATCAGAAATTGCCTGTTTAATCGTAGAGAAGGTGGTCGAATGCAATAAAAGGGAGTCGTCAAGGTGCCATATTCGGGGGCGGGGATACTGTCTGAGGAGGTCGAGGATGATAAAAACTCAGCGTGAACTGTCCAGGAAAAAGGGGTAATGCCGGCCTGTCAATCCGAGAATATAGATTATGCGGTGGAGTAAAATGGGTATAATCGCGGGCAGTTGAATTTTTAAGACACCAGGAGTCCTAAAGATTGTATTGCTTAAGCAAGGAGGACAAAGTTACTGCGTCTTTGGACACAGGAGGCAGTGATTTAATTGAGGAGGGTGAAGACCTATCGAGGTTAGGGTTAAGAGTGATATTAAAATCCCCCCGCTATAATAAGGTGCCCTTGTGCATGTCGCTCAATGCACTTGAACAGTTTAGAGAAAAAGGGGCCCTGGGCCTGATTTGGTGCGTAGACTGAGACGAGAGTGACCGTTTGTGAGCGGAGTGAGCCAGACACAATAAGAAAGCAACCTTCCGGGTCAGAGTAAGTAGCAGAGTGCAAGAAAGGAGTCCTACTATGAATAAGTGTTGCAACGCCTCGGTTTTTTGCAGTCTGCAGCGGCAAAAAAAGTTTAGGAGAATTTGTTTCCCCAGTAATTGAGTGTGGGTTCCTGAGAGATGAGTCTCCTGTAAAAACACAATATTTGTTTTTTTTTCCCTCCGACAGGCCTCCAAAGTAACTATACGTTTGTGCGGGGAGTTAAGGCCATTTACATTGATGGACAGTAATTTAAGAGCCATAGTGACAAAAATAGGGACGCTATAAAAAAAAAAACAGCAGCTGAGTAAATAAAAGAATTAAAGCACTTAGTAAGCTTGCCAGATACAGGACAACAAGAAAAAGAGAGGAAAAAGAGGAAAGTAGCCACAAAAAAGTAAGAAGTAGAAGAGAGGGGAAAGAAGCTGGAACCAATAATTTCATGGAGGAGCAGCATCTCGTCCACGATCCTGACGTCTCGTGATAGTGGACCACTCCGGAGCAGGGGGGCGAGATCGCTGGGTTTTGGGAGAGACCGGGGTCAGGGTCGAAGAGTCAGGCAACAAATCCAATTTTGCCAGGAGATCTTGGCCTTGAGTGATGGATTTCACGGAGTATGAGGAGTTGGTAGCAAAAACTTGTAGTTGGAAAGGAAAACCCCAGTGGTATCTGACGATGTGTTGACGTAAGAGGCGAGTAATAGATTGGAGGTCCCTACGCTTCTGTATTGTGGAGGGAGCCAGGTCTTGGAACAATTGGAGATCCATATCTTGGTGGGCAATGAACTGGGTATTCCTGGTAGCTTGGAGTAGCCGTTCCTTAGTACGATAATAGGGCAGCCTGGTGATGATGTCATGAGGAGGCTGACCAGACGAAGGTTTTCCTCTAAGGGCCCGGTGGGCTCTACCCATCAAATATTCGGAAGGAGACAGGTCAGGAAGGATGTGACGGTAGAGGCCACCAAGAAAGGACTGTAGCTCCGAAGCGGAAATGGTTTCGGCCACGTTGCGTATTCTCAGATTGTTCCATCGAGAGTGATTTTCTGCGTCCTCTTGTTTTTCTTTAAGGGATTCGACCTCATTGTGCAGGCGTGATAATTCTTTGTCAATGGTAATCTGGGAGCGGTAGAGGTTGTCTGTCTTGGATTCCAGGGTATCCATCCTGGCACTGAGGGAAGATAGTTCTGATTTAAAGTCGTTGACAGCCTTAGTGAGTTCTTGCAAAGGCTGTTTTGACTCCTTCCAGAAGATTGGTCATAACCGCCAGTATTTGTGGGTCAATTTCAACATCAGCGGGCGGTGGTGAGCCAGAAAAAGAGCCAGGGTCAGGAGACGGTGGAGTTGGCTTATTCTTATGGCCAAAGAAAGAAGCCGACGGGGCTTGGGTTGCCCGTTTGACTTTAGACATTGTAACGAATAAAAAAAAAAGGGAGTAGATAAATTACACAGGCTGCTGCAAATCAGGTTGATTTAAAGCTCATGAGAGGTCCCTGGGTATCACATAGGCATTCACATATAGAGAGAAATTGGTAAATGTGAGGGGTCAGATGGACAGGAAGGTATCAGCTATATCACCAACAGATCAGACACCCGCAGGGCAGCAGATCATTAGGCTGCAAAACGTCTGGGTGCTCCACGTGGCGTCTCCACCTCAAAACCCCTGGCCTAAGCTAGCCAGCAGTCAAGGTTTTCAGCGTTGGGGCTCGCGTGTGGCAGGGGGTGGATCTCCACCGATCTCTGAAGGCACCTGAGTGTGTGGGTAATACAGGCTGAGAAGGCTGTCGCCCCCTACCTTGATGGAGAGCATGAGATGTTGTGAAGTCCTCCAATCTCGGGTGTCCACGCTGTTCTTTGGCAGGGCCACTGTTAGAGTCTCCTGCCCTGTGCTGCCACGTCGTCATGGCAACCGGGAGACAAGTGCTAGCGGAGTAACCTGAGCGCAGCTGATACTCCGGTTCGGGTCTTTTGCTGTGCAGTGGTTATAGGCTCTGTGCACGGCAGGGGATCCGGTGCTGGTTTTTGTGCTCACAGTCTGTGAGGTCTGAGTGGGGCGTGGACAGCACCTGCTTTATAAGGCCTCTTCTCAGGGTAAGTAGATGCTGCTGAATCTTTGTTGGTTAGTCAGTTCATGAAAGTTAGCCAGTACTGTGTAGCTTTGTATTTGTTTGTTGCTTACTGCAAATAGGCCTGGGGATTTGGTATTACACTCTGCCAATCCAGACCTAGCAGTAAGACTGGAGTCAGTCGTTTAGCTTGCTGGGGTTCTGTTACTACTCTGTGAACTTAGCAAGTTTGTGGCTGTATTCTAAGACTTGCCTGTCTAATCCTGTCTCACTGTGCTAGGTGTCAGGGGTCAGTTTAGTGGCAGTAAGCTGAACCTGTGCACTGCAAGTGAGAATTAGGATTGTGGAGACTCTCCTTGTGTCTATCATTCCATCTCTGACCAAGGAGTTTACTGCCACACCCGTTGGTAACCCTTTAGGGTTTTGCTGTTGCCCTTAGCAACAGCATTTCGGGTCCTCTACGTATTAAAACACAACATCTTGCTTTTCCCATCTGAGCAGTTCTAATACAAGGGAGATACCCAGTTCCTTAGCCTCTGGGCTTCTCTGTTCACTTTGTGTGTATTTTGTTACCCTATCACCTTCTGTGTACGTTATGTCATATTCCCCAGTCTGTCTGTGAGTCCATTTGTTTTGCATAACAGTTCAAACACCAGTACATTCCTGCAGGCACTGGAGTGCATAACAGTTCTGACACCAGTACTTTCCTGCAGGCACTGGTGTGCATAACATATTCAGCAGCCTAATACTCCTGTTGAAATTTTGTGGGAATATGGAGCATACCCCTCAAAATACGTTGCAACAGGTGGTCGATCAGGTGCAGGTCCTGACTCGACAATTTAATGATTTGTCCATTAAAATGCACTCCTCCCAGGCTGCTGGCGGAGCTCCCGCAGCAGCAGCACCTGCAGGGGTTAAGGAGCCGAAAGTAAATCTCCCGGATCGTTTTTCTGGAGATCGCTCGCAGTTCTTTTGTTTCAAGGAGAGCTGCAAGCTATACTTCCGGCTTAGGCCTCAGTCTTCTGGGTCGGAGATTCAGCGGGTGGGCATAGTGATTTCCTTGCTACAAGGAGACCCACAGGTCTGGGCATATGGGTTGCAGCCTGACTGTCCGTCGCTTAAAAGTGTTGATGCTTTTTTTACGGCACTGGGCATGTTGTATGATGACCCTGACAAGACGGCCTCAGCCGAGGCTCAGATTTCGATCCTTAAGCAAGGGCGAAGGCCAGTTGAGGTTTACTGTACGGAGTTTCGGAGGTTGGCCCATGATACCCAGTGGAATGACCCAGCCCTGAGACACCAGTACCGAAGAGGTCTTTCTAACCAGATAAAGGACCAACTGGTACAATATCCCTTGCCTGATAGCTTGGATCAGCTCATGCAGTTATCCATCCGGGTGGATAGACGGCTGAGAGAGCGTAGGCTTGAAAGGGAGACTGAGATTTCCTTCCTTCCCAAGGGAACCTCAGACTCTGAGGAATTTTCTGAGGAGCCTATGCAGATTGGGGCTACCCACCTCTCCTCGCGTGAGAAGACGCGGAGGAGACAGCAGGGGTTGTGTTTGTACTGTGGGAATAAAGGTCATGTGGTAGTATCATGCCCAGAAAAGCCGGAAAACTTCAGGGCCTGAGGGTGATGGGAAATATCCTGTCAGGCCAGAAGTCAGAATTTCCCAAGAAGACTTTTATCATTCCGGTGACCTTGAAGATCCTCGGTCAAACTGTCAAGACTGAGGCCTTTGTGGACAGTGGGGCCGACGGGGTTTTTATGGACCGCCAATTCGCCCTGAAACACTCTGTTCCCTTAGTACCCTTGGCATCGGAAATTGAGATTTGTGGGTTAAACGGGGAACCATTATCCCAAGGTAAAATTACCTCTTGCACTAGCCAGATTTCTTTGTTTATTGGAGCCACACACTCTGAAAAATTGTCCTTTTATGTGACTGTCTGTACTTTTGCCCCATTGGTGTTGGGGTTACCCTGGTTAAGGGCCCACAATCCTCAATTTGACTGGGTCTCTGGGGAGATTCTTAGTTGGGGTACTGATTGTTTCAGGAGTTGCTTGAGCCTTCCAGTCAGGCTCTCGCAGCTAAGTTTGCCAGGATTGCCAGGGTGTTATGCAGATTTTGCGGACGTGTTCTCCAAAAAAGTTGCAGAGGTACTACCTCCCCATCGCCCCTATGACTGTGCCATTGATTTGTTGCCAAATGCTAAGTTTCCCAAGAGCAGGTTGTACTCCCTGTCACGTCCTGAGACTCAGGCTATGGCAGAGTACATTCAGGAGAACTTGGCTAAGGGATTTATCAGACCTTCACAGTCTCCAGTTGGGTCGGGGTTCTTCTTCGTGGGTAAAAAGGACGGTTCGTTGCGACCCTGCATCGACTTCAGGGAATTGAACTGTATCACGATTAAAAACTCATACCCACTGCCTCTCATTTCGGTCTTGTTTGACCAGCTTCGTACTGCCACCATTTTTTCTAAGATTGACCTACGCGGTGCGTACAATCTAATCCGAATAAGAGAGGGGGATGAATGGAAGACTGCCTTTAATACCCACTCAGGGCATTATGAATATTTGGTGATGCCTTTTGGGCTCTGTAATGCCCCGGCAGTCTTCCAGGATTTCATGAATGATGTGCTCAGGGAATATTTGGATAGATTCTTAGTTGTATACTTAGATGACATCCTAATCTTCTCCCATTCCCTGGAGGAACATCGGAAGCATGTACGCTTAGTCCTCCAGAAACTCAGAGACCACCGGCTTGGGGCGAAGCTGGAGAAGTGCGAATTTGAAGTTCAGCAAATCGCATTTCTAGGATATATTATCTCCCCAGAAGGTTTCCAAATGGAGGGTTCCAAGGTACAGGCAGTCCTGGATTGGGTGCAGCCCACTAGTTTGAAGGCGCTTCAGCGTTTCCTGGGCTTTGCGAATTTTTATAGACGATTTATCGCTGGATTTTCGTCTATAGTGGCGCCCTTGGTGGCACTCACTTAGAAAGGGGCGGATGTTGCTCACTGGTCTTGTGAGGCTAAAGCGGCTTTTGCCCGTCTCAAAAGGGCATTTGTTTCGGCCAAGGTGCTGCGACACCCAGATCCAGAGCGTCCTTTTGTGGTGGAGGTGGATGCCTCTGAGATGGGTATTGGGGCAGTGCTTTCTCAGATGGGAGTGTCTGATAATCGCCTTCATCCCTGTGCTTACTTTTCCCGTAAATTTTCGCCTGCCGAGATGAATTATGACGTGGGTAACCGGGAATTGTTGGCTATTAAGGATGCACTCGAGGAGTGGAGACACTGGCTTGAGGGGGCTAAGTTTGTGGTCTCAATTCTCACTGACCATAAGAATCTGGCATATTTAGAGTCAGCGAAGCGTCTCAATGCCAGGCAGGCACGATGGGCTTTGTTTTTTGCTCGCTTTAATTTTTTGATAACATATCGCCCTGGGTCAAAAAACATCAAGGCTGATGCGCTCTCGCTGAGTTTTGCTCCAATCCAGGAGACCACCGAGGAACCGTTGCCCATTGTTTCCCCATCATGTATTAAAGTGGGCATTACCCAGGACCTCTTATCATTAGTCCTTAGAGCACAGGAGCAGGCTCCTCCAGACCTTCCGGTAGGTCTTTTGTTTGTGCCTCCTAGGTTAAGACAGCGAGTGTTCCTGGAATTCCATGCCAAGAAGTCGGCAGGTCACCCGGGTATTGCCAGAACTCGGGAGTTGCTATCTAGGGCGGTGTGGTGGCCCTCGGTGGCTAAGGATGTGGATCAGTGGGTTCGGGCATGTGACATCTGTGCCCGAAATAAGACTCCTAGAGGGGTTCCTGTTGGCCCATTACATCCACTCTCTATCCCATCTAAGCCATGGACCCACATTTCAATGGATTTTGTGGTGGACTTGCCCAAATCCTCGGGGATGACAGCCATCTGGGTTGTCGTTGACAGGTTTTCGAAGATGGCGCACTTCGTTCCACTGGTTGGGCTGCCATCGGCCAGATGCCTGTCTGAATTATTTATGCTGCATGTTGTGCGTCTCCACGGGTTGCCACTTGATGTGGTCTCTGACCGCGGATCCCAGTTTGTGGCCAAATTCTGGAGGGCATTTTGTTCCGATCTCCAGATTTCTGTCAGCTTGTCGTCAGGCTACCATCCGCAGTCTAATGGGCAGACTGAAAGGGTGAACCAGTCCTTGGAGCAGTTCCTCAGGTGTTATGTCTCCAAGTGTCGGACTGACTGGGTTGCTCATCTGTCCATGGCGGAGTTTGCCTATAACAACGCGGCTCACTCTGCTACAGGGATCTCTCCCTTCCTTTGTGTGTATGGGCATCATCCTAAGGCCAATTCTTTTGACCCCCTGGACTCCACGCCTGGTGGTTCCTCTGTGGTTTCGGTCCTTAGAGGTATTTGGCGGAAAGTGAAGAAAGCCCTTGTGTCTGTGTCATTAGTGACCAAAAGGGTTTTTGATAAGCGGAAAAGACCCTGCAGCTTCAAATTAGGAGACTTCGTCTGGTTGTCTACCAAGAATTTGAAGTTGAGACAGCCATCTCATAAGTTAGGCCCCCGGTTCATCGGCCCTTATAAGATCACCAGGGTTATCAATCCGGTGGCATTTCAGTTAGATCTGCCCCGTTCTTTGGGTATCAATAAAACATTTCATTGTTCCCTTTTAAAACGGGCGATTAGTAATCCTTCTTCCAGTGGAAGACCTTCCCCTCTTCTGATACGTGGCCAGAGGGAGTTTGTTGTTGAAAGGATTCTTGACTCCAAGGTGGTTCAGGGTCGGCTGTCATTTTTGGTGCACTGGAAGGGGTATGGCCCGGAGGAGCGGTCGTGGGTGCGCAGTTGTGATCTTCATGCCCCCAGACTGATACGCTCTTTCTTCTCGCAGTTCCCCGATAAACCCGGTGGTAGGGGTTCTTTGACCCCTCGTCAGAGGGGGGGTACTGTTAGAGTCTCCTGCCCTGTGCTGCCACGTCGTCATGGCAACCGGGAGACAAGTGCTAGCGGAGTAACCTGAGCGCAGCTGATACTCCGGTTCGGGTCTTTTGCTGTGCAGTGGTTATAGGCTCTGTGCACGGCAGGGGATCCGGTGCTGGTTTTTGTGCTCACAGTCTGTGAGGTCTGAGTGGGGCGTGGACAGCACCTGCTTTATAAGGCCTCTTCTCAGGGTAAGCAGATGCTGCTGAATCTTTGTTGGTTAGTCAGTTCATGAAAGTTAGCCAGTACTGTGTAGCTTTGTATTTGTTTGTTGCTTACTGCAAATAGGCCTGGGGATTTGGTATTACACTCTGCCAATCCAGACCTAGCAGTAAGACTGGAGTCAGTCGTTTAGCTTGCTGGGGTTCTGTTACTACTCTGTGAACTTAGCAAGTTTGTGGCTGTATTCTAAGACTTGCCTGTCTAATCCTGTCTCACTGTGCTAGGTGTCAGGGGTCAGTTTAGTGGCAGTAAGCTGAACCTGTGCACTGCAAGTGAGAATTAGGATTGTGGAGACTCTCCTTGTGTCTATCATTCCATCTCTGACCAAGGAGTTTACTGCCACACCCGTTGGTAACCCTTTAGGGTTTTGCTGTTGCCCTTAGCAACAGCATTTCGGGTTCTCTACGTATTAAAACTAGAGATGAGCGAGGTTCGGTTTTACTCGGTTTTACTCGGTTTTACTCGGTTCTCAAAACGGCATCTTATTGGCTATCCAAAACACGTGACATCCGTGAGCCAATAAGATGCCGTTTTGAGAACCGAGTAAAACCGAGTAAAACCGAGTAAAACCGAACCCGCTCATCACTAAAAAACACAACATCTTGCTTTTCCCATCTGAGCAGTTCTAATACAAGGGAGATACCCAGTTCCTTAGCCTCTGAGCTTCTCTGTTCACTTTGTGTGTATTTTGTTACCCTATCACCTTCTGTGTACGTTATGTCATATTCCCCAGTCTGTCTGTGAGTCCATTTGTTTTGCATAACCGTTCAAACACCAGTACATTCCTGCAGGCACTGGAGTGCATAACAGTTCTGACACCAGTACTTTCCTGCAGGCACTGGTGTGCATAACAGCCACCTGCAGGGTGGTAAATGCTGGGCCTGAGAGCTCTCCCCCAGCGCCGGAGGGTCTGGGTGTGTGGAGGGAAGATGGAGCCGTTCAGAGTGACAGGGAGCCAGCCGGGTCCGCAGCGTCTTGAGAGGCCGGGAAGGGCGGCCACAGACCAGCGAGGCAGCAGACGGGAGGGAGCCCGCAGCGTGCAGCAGGGGAGGTAGTGGTGAGGAGCCGGTGCCGCGGCCAGAGTCCACCTTAAATTATTTTTAACACTTATATCACCCTGTGTTTTTGTTTTTATTTATTTAATTCTCTGAAGGCACTATAATGGGACATTAAAATTAGCAACTGCTGCAGAGAGATGTCTCTCTAGAAGCATTGAAACATGTGCCCCTTCAAAATGTTGCTATGGGGCCCGTAAAGTTGTGGCTACGCCCCTGGTTGATATGTTAATTATTCTAGGCCAAAGACAGAGAGCTCATGACCACATGTGTAGAGCTGTTAATTAAAACTAGTTTTCTACTGACAAAAGCTAGCGCTTACTCTGTGTCTAAATATAATATCATAAATATATATCTCTAAAATGGTTGAGGAAATAATCATCTAACACACTCTTACCTTTACTCAAGTCTTACCTCCTTTTCCCCACTTCACTCTGGGGGTAATTCAGATCGGATTGCAGTAAATTTGTTAGCAGTTGGGCAAAACCATGTGCAGTGCAGGGGAGGGGGCGACTCCAGTCTGGGCCCATAACCTGTTGGTATAGTGCGATGGATCGATACCATAGGTGTGCAGTGGGGAGCCTTAGATAAAGTATTACCTCAGGAGTTACCTTGTATACAGACAGAACGAGACTTGAGATGTATATCTCCTTTATATAGTACTGAAATAGCAGGATCAATACAACAGGTTTCAGTATCATCAGCTTATCTCCTTCTCCCTCAGAGACTCTTCTAGAATAACCACATGTGAGGTAAAACAAACAAGTACATAACATATGCAACAGACAAACACTACATCTCTGTAACTATACAGCGCCATCTGCTGCCCCTGTACGGTAACTACATGCATATAAACGAAACCATAGTCTGTTGTCCATATTTCAACAGATATAACATGTGCAGAGAGAGTTATAGGCCCTACACACTGGGCGATTTGACTGCAAGATATGAACAGTAACGTTCATGTCGTGCAGTGTGGAGGCAACAGCGATGAACGATGCGCGGCCCTGCACTCGTACATCGCTGGTGCCCCGTCGGCTGTGCATGCAGGCCAATATGGACAATCTCGTCCATATTTGCCTGCACTTCTGTGGAGCCGGGTGACGGGGGAGTGAAGAAACTTCACTGCCCCCCTGCTGCCGGGTCGGCGGTCGGGCAGCTGTCTGTAGGGCCCTTAAGGTTTGGGGGGGGGGTTATTTTGTTTCTGTGCAGGGTAAATACTGGCTGCTTTATTTTTACACTGCAATTTAGATTTCAGTTTGAACACATCCCACTTAAATCTAAAGGGCCCTACCCACCTAGCGACCCGCCGCCGAGCTGCCTGATGGTCAATACGGCAGACTAGCGACCTGGCTGTGGGGGGAAAGATGAAGGGGAGAGTGAAGTTTCTTCACTCCCCCCCCCCCCCCCCCCCCCCATCCCCGGCTCCATAGCACTGCATGATAATATGGACGAGATAGTCCATACTGGCCTGCATGTTGAAATGAGCCGGCACCAGCGATGAACGATGCGTGGCCCCGCTGGTGCCTACACACTGAAAGATATGAACGGTATCTCGTCCATTACTGAACGAGATCATTCATATCTTTCACCAGCATCGACCAGTGTGTAGGGCCCATTACTCTCCCTGCACATGTTATATCTACCCCCCCCCCCCCTTCCCCACACTTCCTTGCAGTGCAGCATGGGTTTGTCCATTAGCTAACAAATTTGCTGCTGCGATCAGATCTGAATTAGGCCCTCTATCCTTCTGTGCCATAGGAAGTCTGACCTTCCTCTCCTGCTGCTATTCTTCCACCTCGTACTCTGGCAATCCCTATAGTAACTCTCCATTCCTTTTTTAAAATCAAAATGAAACTGCTCAACCTCAGCAACTTCTCTTCCAACATCTCCAAAAACGATCTCTCTATCGTTTTTCAGATTCCCTTCTGCAATCCAGTAAATTATACCTTGATAAACACTTCCCCCTCTTGTCTCCTCCACTATCTCTGTGCCGCTCCACACTTATGGAATACCACCATCCTACAATGTTTTAACGTCTTGCTATCTGCTGCCACCTCTGCGTTCTTGTATTATGTAACTTGCATTTTCTGCAATATGCATTTTGTTCTGCAACTATACATTATGCTTTTAGTGTTTTTGTATTGCATTTATTATTCTGGAAAATTATGCCGGTTGGATCTTTTGCAGTGTACTCTGTTTCCCCTCTGTATTCACTGCAGAATTCTGTGACACCCTACAAATAAACTATAATAAAATGACCTTTGAGAGTAATTGTTGCTGTATTTCAAGTAAGGACTTTGTATCCTTTGATTTTATAGTTCAGTGACAAAGGTATGTATTAATTGACCGGTGTCCAAGCTGCCTGCAGGGAGTGTATCCCCAAGGCTATTCTGCTTGCTGGGCTGTGTATAATACAAACCACGCAAAAGTACCGGTGAGTTCTGTACTTTATCTGTGGAGGCTAACATAACTAGAGACCATGAAATATTATATTATAATCTGATTAGTTTCTATGGTAACATTCTAATTGTGTAGCTGAAGTGTTTAGTAGCTGAGCCTTTGTGTGCCCTTCTAGGTACAGTATATTGCTGCTGATGTTAGGTTGGTGGTATTTTGAATGCAGTATGTAATTTATGTTTAAAAGATCAGGATAGTGAGGATGGACGGGGGGCTACTCCCAAAGCTGTTCCCAGGTACCGCTTTGAAGGGGAAATAAAAGTCAAATGTGTTTTATATTTTTATTTGCAATTTGTTAACTGAAACATCTGTAGATGAATTTTACTTTAACACTTAACACCGTGAGGTCTACTACGCTTAGCTGGCTGTCGGGATCCCGGCACGGGACGAGCGCAAAAGAGCCCCTCGCTGCACTCGCCACTCTGCGGGCAAGGATGTTATTTATTCTTTCTCCAGGGGTGTCGTGGACACCCCAAGAGGGAAAATAGTTGTCGGTATCCCAGCGCCGGTATTCTAAGCGTCGGGATCCCTACAGCTGGGATATCAAGTGCCACCCAACATGGTGGAAGACCGATGTATTTTGTTGTTGGTTTGGGGATAATTTATCACTCAACAATCTGCTTATTAGCATGTATTAAGGCATGGCTGCTTTCATACATCTTGTGAAGGTGAAACAAAGTGACACATATGGACTAGATTGGGTATAATGGGTCAACTGTTGACGTGGTCACTGGTGATCAAGTCTAATGTAGACAGTGATGAAATGTCAACAACCTCATTGTGTGTTGTCAGCATTTTGAATGTCAGCCTTGTTATTGTCGACCTTTTGACTACATCATGTGCAGCCAAGCCCTTATTGATCAAATGACCAGTTAAATCATCTGCGTACTTAGAGCCTAATTCAGGTTGGATCGCATAAGCATTCCAACAAGCAGTTTCCCGATAGCCGGGAAACTGTGTTTGCGCAGGAACCGCTTTACGCATGTGCAGAACGGGTCCTGCGATCGCCTCTGCCTGATTGACATAGTTCCACCACCTCTCCAGGATCACTTTAAGCCCTGGTCGCAATGTTCATCCCGGACTGTGATCGCATTGCTAAGTACTACATTTGCAAAGCTATAGTGAGCACCTTTGCAATTGCAATCTTTACTGAATTAGGCCCTTAGAGCTTACAAAAACAAACTCTGACATGGTAGATCACAAGACGCATACCAAATAGAATAGGCCAAAGTGTTTGTACCATCTTAATCTACTTAAGACCTGATGTGCAGCTACTGTAGCTCCCTGGGATACCGTGAGATCTGCTTGGAATGATTGTTGCTTCATCTGTGTTTTTAAAAATAAGGTATATGTATAAGTGCAATGTCGATTAGTGCACCTGCTGCCTGGGGCACTGAGTTAGTGATGAGGCAATGTTCTAATATCAATATTATGATAGAAGAATACCTAATTAACAATAAATAGGGTTTTGTACAGTCTACTATAATTTGTAGCCATATTTGAAGTTGCCAAGGCACTCTGTGACCATGTATAGGCAGGAGGCTGTAGGCATAGTGCTTTCATGTTCTCTGAAGTGGCTTTTAATATGTGATCTGCTTTACAGTAGTGGGTGTATTGTTATAATACGATAGTTTTTCCTAATAAAAATAATATACAACAAAAGCTTATGTAATGCTATCAGAACTTACTGGCTATAAACAATAACATCAGAACATTTCTACATCTTTATTACACAATAGATGCTGATATAGGGGGTAATTCAGAGTTGATCGCAGCAGCAAATTTGTTAGCAGTTGGGCAAAACCATGTGCATGCAGGGGGGGCAGATATAACATGTGCAGAGAGTTAGATTTGGGTGGGTTATTTTGTTTCTGTGCAGGGTAAATACTGGATGCTTTATTTTTACACTGTAAATTAGATTGCAGATTGAACACACCCCACCCAAATCTAACACTCTCTGCAATTGTTATATCTGCCACACCTGCAGTGCAAATGGTTTTGCCCAACTGCTAACAAATTTGCTGCTGCGATCAATTTGGAATTACCCCCCATAATGTATGAACTCCTGTGCTTAGCATTTGTGTTTATGCGGTCTTACCTTCAGCGTTCACTGCAAATCTTGCGTGTTAGAAGGAATAATGCTCCCCCTACTGTATATTACAGATAGTACAAGTCACTTCTAATTTCTGCAGGATTTATTAATATTCTAGTGTTTAGAAAACTCTACTGACCAGGGTCAGATTAAGGATTTTGGTGCCCAAAGGGCGACTAACTGGGGGTGGGGGGGGCATACCAGTAAAATTGACAATAAGATATGCTGGAAATGTTATTATAAAGTATACTGTCGTTTAATTTCACTGTTTGTTACAGAACCGGTCTCACCAAAGAGAAAACCCCATAGGTCTGGTAAGTTGTTGCTTTGTTTCCATGTTCTTTAAACCATAAACTATATATTAAAAAAAAGTATTTAAGGGAAAGGGAAAATATTGCATGGTATAAATTCTGAAATCAATCACTATCCATTTTCTTGTGTTAATTATAATGTTTTCATTCCAAAAATCATGACTTTTCATCTTTCAATTCATTAATGGTAAATTGGGGTTAGCCAATGATAGGCAATAGCACAGATGTGTCAGTAGCATGTTCACCCATTGGCCTTGCAACCAGTGTAACCGGGACAATCACATCAGTCTGGCCCAATGGTATATTCAGATCTGATGAAGTAATTATAAGATTGGAACAAATGACTAGATGCTAAATGGTTATTATAAGAATTCTAGTACCGTAGGTTTAACCGTCTCAGACCTGAACCTTTCCAAGCCTAAAACCAGTTCTTACTACAGATCAGCTGGGCTAAAAATCAATCTGGAAAAATGTCTTTTCAATTATGTTTTGGTTGCATCCTCTTATATATTAGAGATCCCGGATAATGTTGGCCAAACTTGGATGTTTTTTTTTTTAAAGGGGCAATCATTTACAAGGCATGGTTTAGCCATGTAAATGATTGTCCCTTTAAAATAACTTCTTACATCCCACCCTACGTTTTTTCAAAGCACTTGCCAGAGGATTCTATATAAAGTTCCATGCACTCAAACCTCTTGGTGAAACAGCTGGACCAGTCCAAAGCAGGATAGTCTGCCGCTCCAAAACTCTGTAAATCACTCAAACACAGTGGTTTGGGACTGTGCTTCATCCCCAAAAGCAGCTCAGTCTGTGAAAACACTCCTGCTATCGCAGACCACTCTTGTGGTCTTAGAAGGTCATGGCTCTCAAGCGGCTTCTGTTGAGCTCCATAATGAGTTTGTGAAGGAAGTGAACATGCGGACTTCTTCGGTGTGCAGTGCTGCTTATCAGTAGCGGATCTTGCCACGGGCAAGCAGGACTTTTGCCCGGGGCACCGCCTTCCGGAGGGCGCCGCACCAGGGCAAGATCCGCTGCTGCTGTGCCCCCCCGCTGCCGCTGGCCGCTGTGAAGGGAAACTAGACGCGTACGCGTCTAGTTTCCCTTCGTGGAGAGGTCCTTTATTGTGCGGTGCGCGATGACGTCATCGCGCACCGCACAGCAAAGGTCCTCTCCACGAAGGGAACTAGACGCTACGCGTCTAGTTTCCCTTCGTGGAGAGGACCTTTGCTGTGCGCGATGACGTCATTGCGCACCACACATCATTTCAGTCTGTACAGGGGGCGTACATGACCACGCCCCCTGTACGAAGCCACGCCCCCTATTGCCGCCTGGGGCGCACAGAGCCCCAGAACAGGCCCTGCTGCTTATATACAGTTCTGTGCCTTGTCATTTCACTAGAACTGTAGTCGGAGATTACAGTTCACAGCCAGACAGTCAGATTGTGTCTACTCTACCTATACACTGCACATCCAGAAACGTATACCACACCCCTAGTCTATACAAAATCTATATAATGTTCTCATATTTTTGCAGGGGACACTCTGAGAATCCTGGATGGAGTTTCTCATGTGGAAGTGAAGAAAGGGGAGCAGGCAGAGCTACACTGTACTATCCAGGGGAAGCCCCCATTGGCTGCTTCGTGGGTGCGGAACAAGAAACCGGTATGGAAAGTTATATATGTGCTTGCATTTAAGTTTCATAATCAGAATCCATCAGCTGTTCTATTTTTGTCAGGACAAATGAGGAGTGGTCCTATTGTAATATGAGGGTGGGGAATGTGGGTTCCTTATGGCTGAGGCACTTCAGTCAAATTTTCTGGTAACTTCATAATGGCTGCCTACACTGAATGTAAATGCATGCTTTTATTTTAATACAGGTCTGCTCATCTACTATGGTGTGTGTGTGCGTGTGTGATATGTTTTTATGTGTTAGACAAGTTTGTTGTGTCTATCTGTGAAGAGTGCTACAGGGGAAATGACACCGGGGGAGGGGGGGAATTCTTAATCTGTCTTCCTCCCTCATATACACACAGGACACTGGTTATAGTTAGATTAGACAAGCCTAATGTATGTAAGTCCGCACACTTACCAGCTCTACTTCTCTCACAACGCTGTATATTGAATTTTTAGGTTGTTGATGGTCCTCGAATATCAGTACGGACATCAGATACGGAGAGCTGCTTGCTGATCCAACAAGTGTGTGAGGAAGATAGTGGTGGTTACACTCTTTGTGTGCACAATCAGAATGGCAGCATACAGCATCACACCACCCTAGCTGTTGTGGGTAAGTCAGCTTGGTAGATGAATATACTTGCAATATAGTGTGGAACAATATGCAAACATTGGGGGGCATATATAAAAATTGTTCAATGAATAATTGTATAAAGAATATGAAGTTGCCCACAGCAACCAATTAGGCCTACAAATGTATGTATGTATATATATATATATCTGATCACTTTTTTTTCATACCTGTCTTGCATTACCAGGAGTATCATTGCCAGGAGTATGCTGCATGTCTCATACTTCCTACTTACCGTCATCATTCTCTTTTTTTGTTTTTTTCTGCATCCTTAAATTAATTATCATGTAAAAATTGGTACAGTATTGATTTTGGCCATTAGAATTTTTTTTTGACAATTGTATTAATTGGTGCAGCTTGCAACTTTTGTTGCATACTTTTTATTGCTTTTTTGTTCTGTTTGCCTGCTGGGCTTCTCAGTTGAATCTTATAGCAGACTTTGGTTTTGTTTTTTTAACTGCCCTGGGTTGCAGTTGTAACAGACAATCCATGTGTCATATACTGTACATGTGCAACAGAAACAATAGGATATAACTGTAAGGTATAGAAGAAGGGTGTGGATCATCAAAACGACAGTATCTAGGTCGACAATGTTTACCACTATAGGTTGACCATTATAGGTCGACAGTCACTAGGTCGACAGGGTCTGAAGGTCGACGGGGTTTCTAGGTCGACATGTGCTAGGTCAAAAGGTCGACATGCGTTTTTCATGTTTTTTTGGTGGTGTTTTCTCCGTACAGTGGGGGTCATTCCGAGTTGTTCGCTCTGTAAATTTCTTCGCATCGCAGCGATTTTCCGCTTAGTGCGCATGCGCAATGTCCGCACTGCGACTGCGCCAAGTAAATTTGCTATGCAGTTAGGAATTTTACTCACGGTTTTTTCTTCGTTCTGGTGATCGTAATGTGATTGACAGGAAGTGGGTGTTTCTGGGCGGAAACTGGCCGTTTTATGGGTGTGTGTGAAAAAACGCTACCGTTTCTGGGAAAAACGCGGGAGTGGCTGGAGAAACTGAGGAGTGTCTGGGCGAACGCTGGGTGTGTTTGTGACGTCAAACCAGGAACGACAAGCACTGAACTGATCGCAGATGCCGAGTAAGTCTCGAGTTACTCAGAAACTGCACAGAGATGTCTTATCGCAAAATTGCGAATCTTTCGTTCGCAATTTTAAGAAGCTAAGATTCACTCCCAGTAGGCGGCGGCTTAGCGTGTGCAAAGCTGCTAAAAGCAGCTTGCGAGCGAACAACTCGGAATGACCCCCAGTGACCGGGAAACCCAATTAGTGCAGTGTGTCCCCTCGCATGGCTCGCCATGCTTCAGGCAAGGTGCCTCTCCTCGCTCGGCGTAGATTACCATTCCAATCGTAGTCCACGTGGACCGTTAAGTATGGAAAAGTTAAAAAAAAAAAGTGAAAACTCATGTTGACCTTTTGAACTGTCGACCTAGAAACACTGTCGACCTAGACAGTGTCTATCTTCAGACCGGATTCCCAGAAGAAAGCCTTGAAAAGTAAAATACAATGTGTTGCTCTTTGCTTTGTGTCTGACTAGTCTGAAATTTAGGGCAACGTGTTTGCAAAGGAATAGTTCTTTTAGGTGGGGGGTGGGGTACGTTTGCCCTGCAAAGGCCTGAGATTCCATTCCTAGTTAAATTATTTGTCCTCACTCCCTTATTATGTAATATGGCTAGATGATTAACCACCTCTTATAATATAAGACATGCAGCAGGGTGTGGATATGTAAATTACAATATGTCCTTAGCAGCTCAGATTTCAAAGCAGCTAGTTTTCAATGACTGCATTGTAATCGCACTTATGTTTCTTGTTGTGATAAGTTGTTGTGATGCATGAAGGCCTCTGCAGATTCATCATACAGTACATCACTATCTTCACAAACGCCTTCAGGTTGTTTATTCTCATTTTTGCCTTATTACTTAATCATTTTAGAACTGAATAGTGCATATATATTCGAGTGTATGAAATAGCTGTACTGTACAAAGCACACCCAGAACATTCCTGTGGCATACTTACAGTAATGGCTAAAATACTAATCATGGGAATAGTAAAGGGGGGTACTCATCACGGAGCGATATTCTAAGCAATCTGACTAGATTGCTTAGAATTTAAGCATTATCGCTCCGTGTGTACCCCATACAGCGATAGCGATGCGCAGCCCCGCGCATCACTATCGCTGCTGCTAGATTGGCCTACATGCAGGCCAATCTAGCGGGTCGCTCACTTCACCTGCTGGGTGAAGTGAGTGCCCCCCCCCCCCATCTCCCCCCCCCCCCCCCCCCGCACGCTCAGCACACATCGCGCTGTGCTGAGCAGCAGGAGAGATGTGTGCTGAGCGAACCGCTCAGCACACCTCTCTCTCACATCGGCCAGTGAGTACTGGCCTTAAGGCCCCCATACAATACGTACGATCTGGGAGAGGGGGGGATAGAATGGGCTGTACTGACTGACCCAGGCGGTCGGTGAATTTCTGTGCAGTGTTCACAGTGACTTTTGCAGTATGTAGACAATACATACACTTTAAAGCAAAATTTTGTCCATGAAGGGAACTTTTTTAGGTTTTTCAAATTTGGAATAATATTTAGATTTAAAACATTTTAACAATTTTTTTTATTATTTCTTCAGTTTTCCTTTAGTTTTTTTTTATGGATTGAAATAAATTGATACTGTTTTATTGCCATACAGACCACCCATCTCCTCCATCAGGAAAGCCCCTTATCTCAGCCTTGCAGTCTGCTTCCCTCACTCTCTCTTGGTCTGGGCCATGTTATGATGGTGGCAGTGCTGTTCTGAGTTACAGGATAGAAGTGAAGCAGGCTGAACAGGACAGTTGGACTTTGCTGACAGACACCTGTGTTAACACCTCGTATCATGTGAGTAAAGGACTGTTGGCAGGAGAACGTTACCAATTCCGCGTACGAGCCTGTAACGCTTACGGAGTGAGTGAGGCTGGAGAGGAGTCAGACGTTGTTACCATGTCTTCTAATGGAGGTGAGCTAATATCACTGAGAATACTGCAAGGAAAAGTGAACACCTATTGTATTTACCTGCACTGATGTATCATGTCTGTAAATATCTGTGACATAATGAGAGATGTGTACACATTTGAGAGAGAAATCAATCTGCTCTTCCCTATCATGCATGCTGCTATGGGGCCCAGAGCCGAGAGGGGCCACCTTCACTGCCAAAGTTACATGTGTTATATACATTTTTCACCATTGGGTGATGCATAGGGGCCCTTATAAACTTTTGCCTTGGGGTCTGCAATACTGTATATCTAGATATGCCCCTGGACCTACTCATTGTAATATATAGTAAACATGAAATGGAGGGCATTATAATGTTACATAATATGAACTTGGGCACTGTAATGCAGCAGATTATAAAGTGGAGACACTATGGGGGAGATTCAAATGTGTGAAAAGTCGGTTGGGTGTCTGTTTTTCCCTGTCTATCAGATAGGAAAAAACAGACTCGCAACTGACTTTTCACACATTTGAATCTCCCCCTATGGGGGTATTCAATTGTTTGAAAAGTCAATTGGGTGTCTGTTTTTTACTGTCAATTAGATAGGAAAAGCAGACACCCAACTATCTAATGGACAGTAAAAAACAGACACCCAACTGACTTTTCAAACAATCGAATATCCCCCTATATGTCATAATGTAATTTGGGGGTACTGTGTGGCATAATGTGTATTGGCAACCCTACAATGTGACCTAATGTGAACTAGGGCACTACTGTGGTTCACAAAATGAAGAAGGGCGTTACTATGGGGCAAACCATTAAATAAGGCACTACTGTATGTATGTATGTATGTATACATGTGTGTGTGTGTGTGTGTGTGTGTGTGTGTGTATATGTGTGTGTGTATATATATATATATATATATATATATATATAGATAGATAGATATTCTAGTCTTAGAATCCATAAATTATGATTTCTTATTGCCACTATTTGCCCTATTGTAGACCTGTCCGTCCTATACTTCAGGAGCCAGGCACACTACTCTGCTGACCATACATGATCTAGTGTAGACCACCAGGGAGGTATCCTACAGATCCCTTTCCTGGTACTTGTTAAAAACTGTAACCCACAGGCAGCGGTGCAAGTATGCGGGTACGGGTAGGTACGCCGTACCCACACCGACGGGCCGCCGCTTGCTAGCACTGATGTGAGGGGAGGAGAGCGCAGCCTGCGCTTCTCCTGTCCTCAGTGTCTTCGTTCAAATCAGCGCCGCCGTGAGCCAATCAGAGCTTGCGGAGCTTTGATTGGCTCACGGATCGGCGCTGAATATTGAACTCACCTGCCGGAGACTGAGGGGAAGGAGAGGCGCAGGCTGCGCTCTCCTCCTCTCACACACGGGAGACAACACAACAGCAGCAGCGGTGAGCTGGGGAAGGGGGGGGAGGTAGCACTGTGGGGGGCAATGTATACCTGGCACCGTGGGGGGCAATGTATACCTAGCACTGTGGGGGGCAATGTATACCTGGCACCGTGGGGGGCAATGTATACCTAGCACTGTGGGGGGCAATGTATACCTGGCACTGTGGGGGGCAATGTATACCTGGCACTGTGGGGTGCAATGTATACCTGGCACTGTGGGGGGCAATGTATACCTGGCACTGTGGCGGGCAATGTATATCTGGCACTGTGGGGGGCAATGTATATCTGGCACTGTGGGGGGCAATGTGTATCTGGCACTGTGGGGGGCATTCGTGTATCTGGCACTGTGGGGGGCATTCGTGTATCTGGCACTGTGGGGGGCATTCGTGTATCTGGCACTGTGGGGGGCATTCGTGTATCTGGCACTGTGGGGGGCATTTGTGTATCTGGCACTGTGGGGCAACGTGTATCTGGCACTGTGGGGGTCATATGTGTATCTGCCCCTCCCCCATATGTGTATCACGCCCACATTTTCATTGGCCACGCCCCATATGGCCTTCGGCGCGCGCACACAGTACCTGTAAGACATTTTTTCTACTTGCACCACTGCCCACAGGCTACAATGTGCTAATGCCATCTTCAGATGGCGTTAGTAACTGTGGCCAGCCATTCCAGAGCTTGGTAAATTTGCCAATAAAGTGCTTTTGTGAGGGAAAACGGGACACTGCAGCAGATATCTTCGATATCCCTGCTACATTCTTTCTCATGATACTTATTTATGTATCTTTGACTAAGTTCTTCTGCACCAATACTTCAGGTATCTATATGCCAACCTTATAAATGCAATCTTATACATAATGCATGGTCACAGATGGTAAAGGCCTGGCAGAAAAACATTATCTCAATAATCTTGCGTCATTTCTGCAGTATTATTAAATGAGGGAAAAGTGGAAATGGTAATATCACCAAGACTGCACATAAAACAATTAACAATGTCAAAAACAATTACAAAATGCCTTCACTAAATCATATAAAACATCACAACACACAAGAATAAAAAAAAAATCACCATTTCACAATTGGCAGTTATAAACCTAAACGATATTGCTAAAAAATGAGAGGGAAATATCCCATATAAAGTCCAGCTCCAATAATAACCAGTGTTGAAATCGTCCCTTTTACATGGACAGAGAAACAGGTTAGAACGACATTAAATGACTCTCTCCACACTTCCGGTGGGCGGGGCACTTAGAGTGGCCGCATTTTATATACGCTCCGGACCCTGGTTATTAAACTAGCCTGGAAATTGGATTTATCACATTCTATCAATCCTTTGCCGCTGGATAAGGTATCGCTGAAGCCTTCCTAAGACTTTTGATCCTGGTCTGGGGTCTGGACAGTTTAGATTTCCACCGGAGTCAAGCCTGCAACGGTACGGTGTTTATGACCGCCCTCGTCCATCTTGGGCGCGAACACCTTGGAAAGCTTGTTAAACTTTCCTGTTATAAGTGAACGACTTGCTTTCCTACGGGACTCTTCTATTAGACTGGTTCCCTGTTTCCTCAATCCCTTTCCTGGACTTTGTGTGTATACATACCTATTCCTCCTGTACCGCGGGATCTGGCGTGCCTGGCTGCCTGTACTCGAGCTTAAAACCCGCAGCGGATCTAAAAGCTTTGCCTGAGGCTGCCTGCATCCTTTTTCCCCTGCCACAGCTCTGCATGAGATGCTTGCTGGTAGTGCCGTCTTCTTCCCCCCTGACGGAGTATCCCGGACCCTAAGGGATCTACCAACGGACGAATTGCCGGGATTCCCACTGGTGTCCTCTACTGCCTGGAGGCACTCTTTGGACCCACCTGGGATCGCTAGCTGCTCGGGGGATCGCTTGGATCTGCCTGGGCAGTGTCCCCCGCTTTCTCCCTGCATAACTCCGGCTGCAACTTAACGAGGACTGTCTCTACGGCTTGTCTCTGCCCGGTATTCCCTTTCTCCTGCTGGAACTATCTCTGTGCTGCTGGCACGTGAAGTATCTGCCTGAAACTGCCTGGTGCGCTAACTGCAGCTGCTAGCCCTGTGCCTTTCGTTGGTGTTATCTGTTGGCTCTGCACTCTGGTAATTGTTGCGGTGCTGCTTACCTCTGTCACCACCCTCGGAATCTTCATCCCCAGGTGTCATCTCGTGGATCCATGTTGGTGCATATTGGTGTCTGATTGCCCTGCTCTCGTCCTGACTGATCTGGTGTGCACCCTCTTACTTTGGACCTGGTCTGGGACCCTGCTAATTAGACTCCATAACTCTGGAAAGTGAACTTGGTCCCGCTGGGTGTTCCTGCTGAATGACAGGTCTGGACTTATTTGGCTTTCAATCAGCACTACATCCTCTGGGACTACTTGGCTGGCTGAGTGGTGCTCCTTTTGTTTTATACTGATTCATATCGTATCTTGCTTTTTTTTTTCTTCCCCCTCCTTTTCTCCCCTGGGATTCTTTCCTTCTCCTCCTACTCTCTACACTAGCTACAACTACTTTCTTACATCCCCACTCTTTCTCAGTTCCCCAGTGCTAATTTTCTGCTGTTCTTTACTACACACACACACACACACACACACACTCTCTCTCTCTCTCTCTCTCTCTCTCTCTCTCTCTCTCTCTCTCTCTCTCTCTCTCTCTCTCTCTCTCTCTCTCTCTCTCTCTCTCTCGTAGTGTAGCAGCAACTGTCCCACATCCAATTTGAGGCAACTTAATATTGTGGATTGTTTCTTTTTTGTTAATATTATTCTTTTATTTTTTATTTTATTAAACATGTTCCCTTCTTGTGGGGATTGTTGGGGGCTCACAGCTCTCTAGGTTACTTGACTTACTGAGCTATTTTACAGTCTAACTCTGGTGAATAACCTGCAAATTTTGGTGTTATTATACAGTTATATCTGTGAAAATGTCTACATGTGGGATTCCTCATTTGGAGACGTGTGCTCCAACACCGTCTCTCCATTCTGTCTCATCAGAGGTGGGAGTCATATCTTTATTGTATGACACAAACGCTCCCGCTGCTCAGCTGGCGACAGAATTGTCAAATATCTTGATACCCTTTATTGAGAACAAATTTCACTGTATGATGTCTCTCTTTGACTGCAACCTGGCTCATTTTGATGACCAATCTCCTTGTTTGCCTACTTCAATACAGTCACAAATGGACTCTGAGATTGGTGGTCCATCTAATAATAGCCTTAAAACTGAGTTCACTGCTTCAATGTCCACATATATGTCTGAGGCTGAAGCCCCTATTTCTGTCCCGACAACTTATTGCTGTACTAAATTTGTCAGTTTTGCTTCAATCCCTGATTCTCATCCTTCTGAAAAACAAGATTTGCACATTGAATTGGGCACATCATTATCACCCATTGCCCATTTTTCACTCCACATGAAGGCACTAGGTAGGAACATGCCCCGTTTCATTGACCAGCACATGTTTCTTTCTCCCTCACCCACTGAGTTCATGTATTGGCATGTCGGAAAGGAAAGACCAATCCTTACAACGTGTACCTTATGTCTCTTTGGTGGCCTCCTTGGTTTCATTACATGAGTGCTGACCTTTTGCCTAACTCTCGGAGTTTGGTGCCTAGCTACACTAGACCTTTTCCATGATTTATGAATTTTGTGTAATATCCCACTTGCCCTTATCTTTACAATTAAGATATATAGGTTTCTTTTTTTTCTTTTTTTTGTGACACCAGTTAATCCCACATTCTTGAGAGCTAATACAGTTCACATGCATACACACACACACACACACACACACACACACACACACACACACACACACACACACACACACACACACACATCTACACCTTTTCCCATATTTTCTAATTTCATGTTTTTGTTTTGTTTTTTCAACCTGTGCTGCCTAACCAGTTTGACTCGCCTATTTTATACAATCTCACAAATATACTGTGTTTTCGTAATGGTATTACAGTAGCACAGTAAGCATTAATATTTAATATTATCAGACCGATCAGGTTTTCTCCTAGTCAACCTAATGTGTGTATCACTATATTGCTCTGACATTGCAACCCTTTTGCCATAAAATGCACTAATGTAACCTGATTCGGTTGCCTCTTTAACACATCTTAAATTTACATCTCCTTTAAACCACCGGACGCACTCTATGTTTTTCCGTTATTTGGTGCATTGCAACGGAATATAGCTTACATGTAAGGGTCTGGTGGGCTCTTTTAAGCTCCGCTGCCTTTGCTTCATGGTTCTTGTATGCAACCATACTAACCCCCTTCCTGTTTGATAGGCGTTAGCAATTGGCTGGCTATATGTAACACAAAGTTTAGGGTAATTTCCCTTATTGTTTTTCAGGGAAGTCGACTGCTGACCAGCAGCTGCTTCCCAGTTTGTTTGGTTTGGAAAATGTAGAAATAGTAGTGGTGAAGCTGAGCATCAGGCAAAGTTATTTTAATGGGTATTTGGTATATTTTTCATGTTGATTTTGTTTTTTCTTGTTCTGCTTTTTCTTACCATCCTTCTGATAAGCTTGTAACAACATTGTCTCTGGGATTAATGTATATATATATATCACTATGTTACAAGAGTTGTACTGTACCTAATGTATCTAATATCTGTAAGTGATGCTTGTGCTTCAATAAAAAGAGTTTAAAAAAAAATGACTCTCTCCACGCCTCTGGAAAGAGACTGCAAGTGCTTGCTCATATACCACATCTAAAGGATCGGACATAAAAGGTACCAAAGAGGAGGCAAAGAGACATTCTCTATTAATCTCTCCCTTCCACTACAGTGGTGAAGGCGCTGAGGGTTCCCCGGGGACAGAGGGGTTGAGCATAGCGCTATAGTCAGAGGCCAATAGCAGCTAGCACTCTCCCCCTGCACGTCTCTTATTGTGACATCAGCGTAAGGATGGAGCATAGCGCAATGCACGAAACAGGAGAACAGCCTGCACTCTGCAACACACTTGTACTAAAGGGACTTCTAATAAGGATCTGAATAAAATATATATTTAGCATAATTAATCTCTTTATCACCAAAGCAATAATCCTTATTATTGGAGCTGGACTTTATATGGGATATTTTCCGCTTGTTGTTGTTTTTTTTTTTAACTATATTGGTTAGGTTTATAACTGCTAGTTGTGAAATAGGGATTTTTATTATTGTGCATTGTGATGTTTTATATGATGCAGTGAATAAATACATTTTGTAATTTAATTTTCATAGGTCATTGTTTTATGCATCCCCTTGGTGATATTTATTACAATTTCCACTTTTATCTCATTCGATTGTGCCAGCTGGGGTGCTTCATTTTTATATTAGTGGCTGTTAATAATTCTGGTGGTAGTGTAAGCGCCCAGACTTAATTTCTTTAGTATTATTAAATTATTGCATTCTGCCGCATTACAGCATACACCTTTAAAATACTAAATAGGGCATATTCTATATATCTCACAAATCCAGTGCAACCATGTCATTGCGTCTGGATGTGTCAATATGTTGACACAACCAAGTAGACTTTATTCAGAACCTCTAGAACTGTAGGAAAATCATCAAGTTTTGGTGTAAGGTTGTTAATAATGATTTCACATAAGATCAATTTGCCATTGACCATAATTCTTTCTCCTCCTCAATGTTGTAGTAAACCTAGCAGAGGCGGAACTACCGGCAGGGCAAGCAGTGCGTTGCACTGGGGCCCGCCTCTGTCCAGGGGCCCAAGCATGTAATGAGTCAAACTGACTCATTACATGCCGCTGTGCGCTGCGGGCAACCGCTGCCCGCAGCGCACAGCCGCCCACAGAGGAGGACGGAGGTGAACGGAGGGAGCCGCAGCAGCGCTTTGTTACTGGTGGAGGCGCTGCTGCCCCTCTGCTTCACTATAGGCTGTCTTCCGAGTACAGCCTATAGTGAAGCAGGGGGGCAGCAGCAGCAGCGCCTCCACCAATAACACAGCGCTGCTGCGGCTCCCTCCTCCACCTCGTCTACTGCCCGGGAATCGTCAAGCTACACGAGGAGCCTGAGCCAGCGGAGAGGGTAAGTATGATTCTACTTTCTTTCTTTCTCTTTATTTCTTTATTTCTTTCTGTCTCTTTCTTTATTTGTTGGGACTGCCTGCCGCTATGTGTAAAAATGGGGGACTGCCTACCGCAATGTGTAAAAAGGGTGGACTGCCTGCCGCTATGTGTAAAAATGCGGCAGGCAGTCCCCCAATGTGTAAAAAGGGTGGACTGCCTGCCGCTTTGTGTAAAAATGGGGGACTGCCTGCCGCTTTGTGTAAAAATGGGGGACTGCCTGCCGCAATGTGTAAAAATGGAGGACTGCCTGCCGCTATGTGTAAAAATGGAGGACTGCCTGCCGCAATGTGTAAAAAGGGGGGACTGCCTGCCGCTATGTGTAAAAAGGGAGAATCTGCCTGCCGTAATGTGTAAAAATGGGGAATCTGCCTGCCGTAATGTGTAAAAAGGGGGAATCTGCCTGCCGTAATGTGTAACAAGGGCACGCTGTCTGCCGTAATGTGTAACAAGGGCACGCTCTCTGCTGTAATGTGTAACAAGGGCACGCTGTCTGCCGTAATGTGTAACAAGGGCACGCTGTCTGCCGCTATGTGTAAAAAGTGTGCGTTGTCTGCCGTTATGTGTAAAAAGTGTACGCTGTCTGCCGCTATGTTTAACAAGGGCACGCTGTCTGCCGTAATGTGTAAAAAGAGGAATCTGTTCGCTGTAAGGTGTAAAAGGGTCTCTACCTGGTGTAGTGGTGCTACTGTGCGGCGTAATTTGAAGAATGGAGACTACTGTGCACCGTTTTAGGAATTGGTATTATTTTGTGGCCACACCCCTTCCCCGCGAAGCCACGCCACTATGTATTTTTGCGCGCGCCTACGGCACGCACTGCCCCTGTTGTGCATGCAGGGGTGGGGCTCCGATGCCGTTTCTTGCACACAGTGCTAAAATGTCTAGTTACGGCACTGTTGCTAGGTATCCATTTCTCTGGCCCTGAGCAGGTCCCCCTCACCAGATCCTCTCAAGGGGTGAGGGGGTGGACTTGGATGGGGGCCCAAAGCATTTTGTCGCACCTGGGCCCACCGCTTGCTAGTTCCGCCACTGAAACCTAGAGTCCAATTTTTATAGAAGAGTGCTCCACGTCATTTAACTCCAAAATCCACCAATCCTCTCTCTATCGTCTGTAATGAGGCTGGTACCATACTCCTAAAACAGTCCTTATATCCCCCTAACAATTAACGCTCCCTGTCCCTAACTAATCTTATGGAGTACTTTATACCCAACTCAGGGCCGACTCCAGGCCTACGAGCACCCTGAGCGAGAAAATGTAAAAGCGCCCCCCTAAACCCTATGCGCGCGCCGAAGACACTCGGGGTCCGGGTAAAGTGGGCGTGGCCTCTAGGAAAGTGGGAGTGGTCTCCTGGAAAAGTGGGCATGGCCTCGCAACTTCATATTATCAAACTATAAATAAATATATTTTCACACACCCTCTTCGCACACAATTAGCAGCCTTACACAGAACAGCCATAGTAGTGTTCCTTACACACACTGTCTCCAGTATAGTGCCAGATACACATAATGTGCAGTGCCAGCTAGACATGATATGCCCCCCAGCAGTGCCAGTTACACATGACATGCCCCCCAGCAGTGCCAGTTACACATGACATGCCCCGCAGCAGTGCCAGCTACACATGACATGCCCCGCAGCAGTGCCAGCTACACATGACATGCCCCGCAGCAGTGCCAGCTACACATGACATGCCCCGCAGCAGTGCCAGCTACACATGACATGCCCCGCAGCAGTGCCAGCTACACATGACATGCCCCGCAGCAGTGCCAGCTACACATGACATGCCCTGCAGCAGTGCCAGCTACACATGACATGCCCCGCAGCAGTGCCAGCTACACATGACATGCCCCGCAGCAGTGCCAGCTACACATGACATGCCCCGCAGCAGTGCCAGCTACACAAGACATGCCCCGCAGCAGTGCCAGCTACACATGATAGTGTTCACTTTTTTGGGCAGGGTGTTGATCACAGGGAGGGCACATTTTTAAGTTAGGAGGGCAAAATGATGTACATACTGTAATGCTTGGTGCTCCCCTACCCACATGCCGAAGCATGGACAGTAAATTTAGGGGCGTTGCTTCATGGGGAAGGTGCGTGGCCACATAATAGTGGCAATTCGCATTACACCACACAGTAGTGCAGCTAATACACATTGCACCAGGTAGAACCTCCTAGACACTTTGCGCCAGGCAGAGCACGTTAGACACTTTGCGCCAGGCAGAGCACGTTAGACACTTTGCGCCAGGTAGAGCACTGAGACACATTGCCTAGCGGGAACACTACATGATATGCTCCCCAGCAGTGCCAGATACACGTGACATGCCCCCCAGCAGTGCCAGATACATAAATGGCCACACAGTGCAGATATGCCCCCACAGTGCCCGATACATAAGTGCCCCCACAGTGCCCGATACATAAGTGCCCCCACAGTGCCCGATACATAAATGCCCCCACAGTGCAGATATGACCAACAGTGCCCGATCCTATAAATGCCCCCACAGTGCCGATCCTATAAATGCACACAGGTCACAATACCTGCGGTGCTGGGAGCCGGGAGGGGGAGTCCTGCTGAGGGCGTGGGCGGATGGCTCAAAACTCCTGTGTGCTGCATAGCGCACACACAAGAGTCCGGGGCTGGGACACTGCAGGCTGGCTCCAGACACGAATATGGCGGCGCCCATTAAGGGTGGCGCCCCGTGCGGCCGCTCTATTCGAACATGCCTGGAGCCAGCCCTGACCCAACCTAACAAAGTAAGAAGTTTGACCCCAGAGGTGTTTTTTTTAATCTGAAGGACGTGGGTTTCATTTAATGTACAGTACGGGATTTCACTCGGATTGTGGTTGTGAACTTTATACCTGTTTACATGTAATCATGGATAGCATCTGTTTTGGGACAATTATTTTACTATACTTTGAACTTCTAGGAGGTGGGTGATAACTTCCTTATTGTACCATCGGCAGCACTTCTAGGTGTATTGCCCAAGTGTACAGATTAATCTGTTATATTATAACTCTCCACACAGCAAGAGGCACTTCTACTTGGCAGCTTTCTACATTGGTCTTTGGATACCTTGGCAGATTTCTTAATCCCTTTTATTGAGGTAGTCACCATGGCAAAGAAATTAATACCTGGACTATGGATGTCCCTGAGTTGAATCATGTTAAGATTGTTATGACTAGCACTATGTACACATGCTAAATCATTAGAAACAGAACACACCTATAACGGCAACTTTTCCTTTTAAAGATTTTTCTACTTGCCGGTATAGATCAATAATATCTGCAATTGTTTAGAAGAAAATGAAAAGTAAGGGATAGAGACTAATAGTGTAATCCATTAAACACTCCAGCAGTCTGGAAAGGCAGCAACAGGCAAGGTCAATAATGAAACCAAAGGACACAATTACAAAGCAGCATATGGAACGGAATGCAGAAATTTAAGTTAGAGACCACAGTAGTAGAAGTGGGCACCAGTAAGGAGGCACATCCCTCCTTGTGTTTAAACTCCCTTTACACAAGGAACACATACTCACACAGGACAGTATAGCCGAGCATTCAGTGATGTGGTCATGTGTATAGCCCTGAACCCTGGTAGGTAGGAAATAAGTGGCAGAGATTCATATGTAGATGGTGACAGATCTCGGGTCACATGTTATAATAAAGAAACTATGGGTGGAATTCAAATGATATATCACGCCAATCTCCTGTCTAAAATGATCCCCGTTGTCGTGCATATCGTGCCCATAGTAATCAGGTTTAGCTGTGTAAAGGGTCGGGTGCCTTGCTACTCCAAGGGCAGCAGGCTGAAATAATGATGCCATGACCGAGAGGGCAGAAACAGAATGGGTGTGGAAAGGGGTGAAAAGAATTTAATCCCGCCCTGTGTGTATGGACAGAAGATCCATTGCTTCAGACTCTGAGATCAAGGTTACAAAATCAGAAGTGAGCACCGTGCATAGAATCCTGATGTTGTAAACTTGTTACCCAGTCCAATATTACCAACATTTTGCAACCACTAGATATTTCTAACTAGCAGTGACTCGGATATGTTTCCCCTGCTACAATACTACCATTTCAGTAATGTCTGGTGGTGGATGATAGATACAGTCAAAGGTCTACAGTCAATAGGGTTGACACCATATGAGCGACATAACAATGGTCAACACAGTTCTCTTTGTTGTTTTTTCATGTTTTTACAACTTTTACTGATTTTACTATTAATGTCACTAACTATTACCTTTAATAATCTTGTGGCAATTGTAGCCACCATGCACAAAGCATGGGGAACAAAAGTGTTTCTACTAATTTGGGTCATATATGGTTAAACATACAAAATAACCTAAAAAAACAAACTTCTGTCAACCTTTGTACCTGTGAACCTATTGACTGTTGACCATATGGTGCAGACCTATTGACTGTAGCTCTTTTGAGTGTCTGGGGTCTATTCATGAAGCAGTGTGGATAAATGAGCCAGTGGAGAAGTTGCCCATGGCAACCAATCAGCATTGAAGTAACATTTATAATTTGCATACTACACAATTGTACGAAGCAGCTGATTGGTTGCCATAGGCAACGTCTCCACTGGCTCACTTCTCCACACTTTTCACTGCTTTATGAATAGACCTCTCTTAATCTTTTAATCCACATCCATAATATTAACCCCTTCTCCAGCTATTGCCAACCTCACAGGGCCGGCTCTAGGCATGTTCGAATAGAGCGGCCGCGCAGGGCGCCACCCTTAATCGGCGCCGCCATATTCGAAGCTGGAGCCGGCCCCGTGCAGCATTGGCCCGGCCGTGTGTGCGCTATGCGCGCTGCGCGGCGCCGGTGTCTAACGTCAGACGCCGGCGCCGCGCAGCGCGCATAGCGCACAGAAGTGACCGCCCGGCCGCCCGCACCTGGACCCGGACCCGCACTCGCCCGGCCGCACTCCAGCACTCGGACCCGCACTCAGACAGGCTCAGCAGTACTCCTCCCCCTCTCAGCGCCGCAGGTATGGGGGGGGAGAATTAATCTGGCACCGTGGGGGCATTTATGGCACACTGGGGGCATTTATGGCACACTGGGGGCATTTATGGCACACTGGGGGCATTTATGGCACACTGGCGGCAGATCTGGCACTGTGGGGGGCATTTCTGGCTCTGTAAGGGCATATCTGGCACTGTGGGGGCATATCTGGCACACGGGGCATTTATCTGGCACACTGGGGGCATTTATCTGGCACACTGGGGGCATTTATCTGGCACACTGGGGGCATTTATCTGGCATACTGGGGGCATTTATCTGGCACTGTGGGGGCATTTATCTGGCACTGTGGGGGCATTTATCTGGCACACGGGGCATATCTGGCACTGTGGGGGGCATATCTGGCACTGTGGGGGCATATCTGGCACTGTGGGGGCATTTATCTGGCACACTGGGGGCATTTATCTGGCACACTGGGGGCATTTCTGGTACATATCTGGCTCTGTGGGGGCATATCTGGCTCTGTGGGGGCATATCTGGCTCTGTGGGGGCATTTATGTATGGGGGCATTTATCTGGCACTGTGGGGGCATTTATCTGGCACTGTGGGGGCTTTTCTGTATCTACATATCTGGCACTGTGTGGCCATTTATGTATCTGGCATTGCTGGGGGGCATGTCATGTGTAGCTGGCACGGCTGGGGAGCATATCATTTAGTGTTCCCGCTAGGCGTTTGTGGCTAGGCAATGTGTCTAACGTGCTCTGCCTGGCGCAAAGTGTCTAACGTGCTCTGCCTGGCGCAAAGTGTCTAGGAGGTTCTACCTGGTGCAGTGTGTATTAACTGCACTACTGTGTGGTGTAATGCGAATTGCCACTATTATGTGGCCACGCACCTTTCCCACGAAGCAACGCCCCTAAATTTTTGCTGCGCGCCTCCGGCGCGCACTGTCCATGCTTTGCCATGTAGGTAGATGAGCAACAAGCATTACATTAGTACATCATTTTGCCCTCCTAACTTAAAAATGTGCCCTCCCTGCCCTAAAAAGTGAACACTATCGTGTAGCTGGCACTGCTGGGGGGCATATTGTGTGTAGCTGGCACTGCTGGGGGGCATATCATGTCTATCTGGCACTGCACATTGTGTATCTGGCACTATACTGGAGACATTATGTGTATCTGGCACTATACTGGAGACATTGTGTGTAAGGAACACTACTGTGGCTGTTATGTGTAAGGCTGCTAATTGTGTGCGTAGAGGGGGTGTGAAAACATATTTATTTATAGTCTAATAATATAAAGTTATGAGGCCACGCCCACTTTCCAAGAGGCCACGCCCACTTTCTCTGGAGCGCGCGCACCTTCGGCGCACGCATGGGGGGCGCTTTTACATGTTTTTTGCTCAGGGTGCTAGTAGGCCTAGAGCCGGCCCTGCAACCTCACCAAGTGGTCGCTCCTCCATCTGTGTCTTCTGTTTTCTTCTTTTTTTTTTCTCTCACTCTAATATTCAATCAGGAGTGCTGTTTGTATAAAGAGCAGTATGTGCATGGATTGTCCGGTAAGCAGGATCTCTGGAGATGTGTTTCAGCATGTAGAGAATGCATAGCAGATGGTGTGGGCATTTCTTCTGTGGTACTGAAGCTAGCATATTGGGTGTGTGAACGCAGATTGACAACCTGCTCTGCTGGTCCATAGACATGTGTTTTTCAATTTGATAGCAATAATATTGTGCAGTCAGGATTCTGTGCGCTGGAAGTACAGATGCACAGTAGCTATGATAATCTTTGATGCAATATGGCTTGTAGCGCCTGGCATGCCATGAAGAATTCCATGATGCAACATGCTGCATAGCAGTAAGATGAGCATGGCTACATCTGTATATCTAGCGACACAAACGCAAAAGGAGTGGTCCACCAGCGCTGTTTATATAGAGAGTTCAAGCATTCAATCAATAAATGACTTGATGTAATTTCTGCTTGTCAGATGTACCTTACTCACCGCCGTACAGTGAGATTTCCTCTTATAAAGGTATCTTTTTCCTAGGAAACAGACATCATAGGGTCATATGAAATTTCACTCACCAATATTGCAAGCCCTGTGTTCATATAAAGGTTTCTTTGTAACGGCACCAGGCTTCTCCACATATATCCAGGGATTACTCCTCACGATAATTAGGACTGGACCATTAGATCTCCATAAAAAGCGTTTTATTACAAAAAGATAAAATACATAAAAAAACAGGGGTTACACCACTTCACTCCACAAGGACTCCAAACATTAGCTAGTAGCCAAATTAGTCCCGGGAAAAATTTGAAAAATGGATAAGTTTGAGAAAAAGATCTTACTCCTTATGTACGTGATAGTGGGTATCCCTGTACCTCCAAACACCAACGCGTTTCGGAAATGTTGGGGAGTTTTAGAACGGGATCCTTTATTGAAGGAACATATCTCGAAATTTCCTAAGTTCGTATATAGAAAGGCACGTAATCTGAAAGATATGGTTGTTAGAAGTGCTGTGTCTATACCTAAACCCTTGACTGTCAATCTGTCCAAGGGATTTTACAGATGCGGGACTTGCATAATGTGCCGCACCTGTAAGAGCCCCAATAGTAAAATTACCGAGTATAAATCATGTAGTACTGGGAAAATCTACGAAATTAGTGATTTTGTTACATGCAGTTCTAAATATTGTATATATTTATTGGAATGTTCGTGTAAGGTCCAATATGTAGGTAGAACTTCTCGCATGTTAAAGACGCGAATGGCTGAACATGTGAGAAACATAAAAAAAGGTTTAGAAACCCATAATGTTTCCCTACATTTTAAAAATCACCATCAATGTAATATTAATAATCTGGTCAGTCTTTGCGGGATAAAAGTTGTGCGATCTAGTTGGAGGACGGATGATAAGGATATTAAGTTGGCGAAATAAGAACAATATGATTTAAAGACCTTATCCCCTAGAGCAGTGATTTTCAACCATTTCCAACTCGCGGCACACCAAACCGGATTTTTAAAATGCCAAGGCACACTATCAGTTCCCCACGACCACCAAGGGGGGGGGGTGAGCGGGTTTGGGGAAACACACATTGGCCTCCAGAGAAACAAAACACATTGGCCCCCTCAGCAATTTAAACACATTGGCCCCACAGTAATTGCAGCACACATTGGCCCTCAAAGTGATTGCAGCAAATATTGGCCCCCATGGTAATTGCAGCACATTGGCCCCCACGGTAATTGTAGCATACATTGGTCCCCATGATAATTGCAGCACAAATTGGCCCCCACGGTAAATGCAGAACACACTGACCCCACGGTAATTGCAGCACATATTGGCCCCCACACTAGTTACAACACACATTGGCCACCACAGTAACAATAAATACAAATTTACAGGAACCTACTGTGCTTGAGTAGGTTAGTTGATCTGTAGCTGTGGAGGAGGCAGGAGCTGTGTACGGTCTCCCTCCTTCAGCGGTGCAGCCAGCGGTGAGAAGCGAGGACATAGGAGCAGCACTGGGCGGGCAGGTGACGTGGAGCAGCGCTAGGCGGGCAGGTGACATGGAGGAGTACTGGGCGGGCGGTCGACGTAGCATGCGTGTGTAACCCATGAGTCACGCTGCTGCTCCATTCAGGTCACGGGCCAGGCTGCGTCTGGGCTACCCGGAAGAGCCCAGCGCCGCCCGAGCCCGACATTATGAATTAAAGTGAGGCAGCGGCAGGGTTATGCAGCGGGCATCTCTGGCGGCACACCTCAGAACCGCTCGCGGCACACCAGTGTGCCGCGGCACAGCGGTTGAAAAACGCTGCCCTAGAGGGCTTAATGCCGACTTTGAGACCAAGTGGTTCTTATAGAGAAGATAAATGAAAAAATAAAAAGCTTTTTGTTTTATTATATGCATTTAGCACGGTAAATAATATGGTGGAAATGCTAAAATTTTCTTGTCTTTCTCTTTGTGGGCATATATGGTATAAATCTCGGAATAAATCTAAACACAATGAATGGTTGCGTTCCACTGAGAATACGGACAGTACAAATAAGGAAGAGTTTTACTTCCTGTTTGCATGCCACCGCGATGGTGGAAATGATAAAATTACGACTTCCGGCGGACGTCATCATGCTTCAAACTAGGACGCGATCCGCTGCAGAGAGCCGCTATGGGACTAAAAGGCTTCCGTTTGCTGAAATAATATCTTCCGCCATGTATGGAACGCAAGCGGTGACCGAGACAACCGCTTTGGCGCCACCGGACATCCAATAGTCTGAGCCGGAGACCGATAGGAACTTTGGGACGAAACATATGATTGGTCACATTTCGTTTGTAAATGAGAAAATGAAAATCGAGAATGGATCTGGATGTGGATTAGATATAAAATAATTGGAAAGAATGCGGGATCCGGGCCATGTATTACTATGTTTTAATTATTGGTAATGTTTGAAATATATGTATTTTTCTAAAGGTTATTCGTGTAGACCACTAGTGGGTACTGCACTAAAAAGAGCTTAGTGTGTGGCGCACTCTTTTGAAATGATTGAGTTCATAAAATTTAACTTTTATTACATACTTTTAAAATAAATCTCTATAGCCAGGCAAATAAATATATTTGATAGCCTGAGAGTAAACACCTATATGATTATTGCCCAAAATTATTATTCAAGGATGGTAATTACCATTTCCACTATGATTAGAGCAAATAAAATAGTATGTCAAGCTTAGTGATATATTATTGGGAATATTTTGTACTGTAACGATTATCAATATCACTCATTACCAGGACTATATTAGTCTGTAATCACGGACATAGCTCAGACGTTAGCCACTATCAAAAGTATGTGGTTGCTGTTAGAGTAAGGAGATGTTGTCAAAATTACCTCAAAGGCAGCCCCTGCTCTTGGCAATTCCTCGTCTTTATGTTGCAAAAGAAAACAATGTAGATGTGTATTGTAACATCTGTACACTTGGTCTGCCAGTCTATTGTTCAGACTGCAGTAACTGTGCAGATGTAATTTGATACATTTATTTGTATCCACAATGACAGGATACAATTGTGGCAAAGAAGGCCATTCATGATAGAGAACAGATAATATTGATACTGTCTCTAGATCTGTAATAGAAATTTGTTAATCATGTGCAACAGAACATATTGATTGAAAAAGGATGCGTAACACCTGTTTTTTCATTAGCAGATACTATCCTACAGTAAAAATCATGTATAGGTGGTAATAACGCCGTGAGGAATGCTCCACCTAACAGGGCATACGTGCTAACCACGAACATACAGTTGGAACAGTATTATACAAAAAAGAAGATATAATAGCACTCTAATATGCAATTTCAATAATTAATTTTCTATCAAGTGAAATCAGCACTGTGATAGTTGTTTTCAAACTATTTCTGATGTCAAAATGATTGTCACGTATAGGCACATCTGTATTTTCAGAGACATTTGATGTGTTAATTATGCTCCTTTTGTTAGTAGATGACTCAATTGTCCCTTTCTGGGAAACCGTTAATATACACCTGGGACTCTTTATCTTTTAGTTACCATACCTATTAATGTTTGGAATTTCTGGACTCTATCAAATTAAGATATATCCTAGAACTGTCTTGAATCAAACTGAGAATTGCCACATATGGTTACATGGATATCAATGTGAATGACAATTGAGTCATCTACTAACAAAAGGAGCATAATTAACACATCAAATGTCTCTGAAAATACAGATGTGCCTATACGTGACAATCATTTTGACATCAGAAATAGTTTGAAAACAACTATCACAGTGCTGATTTCACTTGATAGAAAATTAATTATTGAAATTGCATATTAGAGTGCTATTATATCTTTTTTGTATAATACTGTTCCAACTGTATGTTCGTGGTTAGCACGTATGCCCTGTTAGGTGGAGCATTCCTCACGGCGTTATTACCACCTATACATGATTTTTACTGTAGGATAGTATCTGCTAATGAAAAAACAGGTGTTACGCATCCTTTTTCAATCAATATGTTCTGTTGCACATGATTAACAAATTTCTATTACAGATCTAGAGACAGTATCAATATTATCTGTTCTCTAGCATGAATGGCCTTCTTTGCCACAATTGTATCCTGTCATTGTGGATACAAATAAATGTATCAAATTACATCTGCACAGTTACTGCAGTCTGAACAATAGACTGGCAGACCAAGTGTACAGATGTTACAATACACATCTACATTGTTTTCTTTTGCAACATAAAGACGAGGAATTGCCAAGAGCAGGGGCTGCCTTTGAGGTAATTTTGACAACATCTCCTTACTCTAACAGCAACCACATACTTTTGATAGTGGCTAACGTCTGAGCTATGTCCGTGATTACAGACTAATATAGTCCTGGTAATGAGTGATATTGATAATCGTTACAGTACAAAATATTCCCAATAATATATCACTAAGCTTGACATACTATTTTATTTGCTCTAATCATAGTGGAAATGGTAATTACCATCCTTGAATAATAATTTTGGGCAATAATCATATAGGTGTTTACTCTCAGGCTATCAAATATATTTATTTGCCTGGCTATAGAGATTTATTTTAAAAGTATGTAATAAAAGTTAAATTTTATGAACTCATAATCATTTCAAAAGAGTGCGCCACACACTAAGCTCTTTTTAGTGCAGTACCCACTAGTGGTCTACACTAATAACCTTTAGAAAAATTCCTGTAACTCTAGCTTAGTGGCGCACCTCCAGCCTGATATACACATTTTTGGTCTTTTCAAAAAAGATAAGACTACTAATTTCTTTCATTGGTTGGTTTCGCCTTAATTATATTACTAATTTCTGTGACCTGTGCATTGTCCCCCTGACACTTTTGTGTCTTTTCCTTGAAATATATGTAGTAATAAGAGGTTTTAATATTTTTGAATACATGAAAGTTATAGATGTATGTATTTAGAGCATGATAAGTTGAATAGTATGTAATATTCCGGGTTTACAGGTCTCTTTTAATGATGAATACTGATGTCATGTAACGATTGGCTGCAGATCACATGGTTAGGCTCAGTTGGTATAAATATTTGTACTGGGCTTACACACTTCACACCCTGAGGAAGGAAACCTTTCCGAAACGCGTTGGTGTTTGGAGGTACAGGGATCCCCACTATCACGTACATAAGGAGTAAGATCTTTTTCTCAAACTTATCCATTTTTCTAATTTTTCCCGGGACTAATTTGGCTACTGGCTAATGTTTGGAGTCCTTGTGGAGTGAAGTGGTGTAACCCCTGTTTTTTATGTATTTTATCTTTTTGTAATAAAACGCTTTTTATGGAGATCTAATGGTCCAGTCCTAATTATCGTGAGGAGTAATCCCTGGATATATGTGGAGAAGCCTGGTGCCGTTACAAAGAAACCTTTATATGAACATAGGGCTCGCAATATTGGTGAGTGAAATTTCATATGACTCTATGATGTCTGTTTCCTAGGAAAAAGATACCTTTATAAGAGGAAATCTCACTGTACGGCGGTGAGTAAGGTACATCTGACAAGCAGGAATTACATCAAGTCATTTATTGATTGAATGCTTGAACTCTCTATATAAACAGCGCTGGTGGACCACTCCTTTTGTGTTTGTGTCTCTAGAATTTGTCAAGTGTGGGTACTCTTGAGAGTTTGGACCTCAGCTGCAGTTTTTTTGGTGAAGGCGCAAAGGGAACAAAATGCAGGGCCGTAACTAGTTGTGTGTGGAGGGGGCACTGCACATAGCGCTGCAGGGTAGGGGGCGCTGTTGGCAGCCCTTGTCAATTATATGTTTTAATTACTTTTACTTGCAGTTTCCCCCCTTTTTGAAGACCAGCATCTCCTGACCGCCCCGGTCTCCTACCCTGACCCCTTCTGCTGCTAATAACTATACAACATTCGTGAACTCAACTTGAGATTTCTTTGTTATTCAGTCACACTGTCCTTTATTACATTACAAGATGCTGACATGCCCGGGATTCAACCCATTCATTGCCTGTGGCATTGCAGTCAGACAATCTAATAATTGAACTATCTGCCCTTGCATAGAAAGGTAGATAATTCTAAGCTACAGAATTCTACCTATTTGAATCTTACCTTTTGCACTTTGTAAAAAAAAATGATCAGCATTGCGGCTCAACAGATCTATGTAGTGTGTGGCTGCAAGGGATTGGATGTGTGGCTGCACCCTACATAGATCTGCTCAATTGCAACGCTGATTATGTTTTTTTGTTTTTTTTACAAAGTACCAGTAGCTTCATATAGTGTTCATTGTTTTTATGCAGAATCAAATAGATCAATGGGTAGGGTGTTTGATTAGAATTCAACAGGTTATAGGTTTGAATCCTGGGTATAGCAGTATCTGGAAATGTGTTATTTAATAAAGGGTACTGAGTCTGTAACTGAATAACAACGAGCTCTCAAGTTAAGTGCATGAATGTGTTATAAAGAGGATTTATGTCCATTTCCATTTTTTTGCAGTGGTCTATAAATGTGTGTGTATTATTTATAGATATAAAATGTGGGAAAGGTCATCATAGCATGGGCTTTCTCTGTAATCAATCTGGTCATGCCCCTTCCCCAGGAGGAATGTGCCTTATATCCCTATTGAAAAAAATGGTGGGGAAGGGCGCAAATTCTGTCTCTGGCACAGGGCACCAAAAAGTCTAGTTATGGCTCTGACAAAATGTTCCATCTGCAGTAAACTGAAACTTTTATTAATGATGATTAAAATATGGCTTAAGAATGTCCTGGTGACCTAATTCGTATTGCATGTAAAATATGTACCCCATGTAGAAATCCTTTATTTAATGTAAATATGTTGCTAATTCTCATTGTACTATACTGTTGGGAATTGAAACTTGGTGTATCATATAAAATGCCAACTAAGAATTGTAAATGAAATACATTAAGCCAGTGGTTCCCAAACTTTTTTCAATCACCGCTCCCTAGAGTTTCTGACTTTTTTCCACAGCACCCCTAGGCCAAAGTTTGTTATTCAGAAATTTAGAAATAAATATTCAATTACGTAAATTGTGTTTTATATGTCATCCTTAGGTTCAACTGTGTGGTGAGGGAAAATATTTGCTTCTGTTTGTCCACGTATTTTATGACTAACAGCCACCAGCACTGGTTTTGCCTATTACATTGACCATAAATACTTTGACTTGGTCCTGGATCACCAATCCAAGGCACCCCTGCAAGTGTCCCGATGCACCCCAGGGTGCTACAGCACACAGTTTGAGAACCACTGCAGTAAGCAGTACATCATAAAGGAAGTGCAGCTATTGTACTAAGCTTTTTTTGGTTATTCCTCTTCTGTAAAAGCAGTTTCGGTGAAGTCATTCTATTCAGCACTGATCGTCTAAATGAGGATGAGGATCTCTGTTAGTTATTGTACTGAGTTTCTGTAATATACACTACTGCCCCATGAGACTAGCTCCCATAGAAGAACAGTTGTTCATTATTGAGATGCTGATAAAGGCCATTCTTAAATGAGTTATTTGTATATACTGTTATGCCCATATTAATGTTCTATGGTGCATGCATACTTAGTGGATGTATTCCTCTTGTAGGAGGTAGAGACCTGCCCATACATATGAGTTTTTGTGGACATGGTGGCATGAGACAGGAGCATGGTGTGACCAAGCATGCTGTAGAATAGGAACTACACAAAGGATGAAGTGTAGAAAGTCTTGGAAGGGATGGGGACTGGCTGGCCTTTGTTTCCACATTTGTATCGCACAATTTTCTATGAGACCATTGCTATAACATTTTGTTAATGTTTAAAACACTTGTCCAGCAGGGTTGGGTATGTTATGTCAGCTGCTGGGATCTCGGCGGTCAGCATACTGACACCGGGATCCCGACAGCAGAATGCTAGCGGTGAGGTGAGGGGTTGAGCGCAACAAAGCCCCTTGTGGGCTCGGTGGCTCGCTGCACTTGCCACAGGTTCTATTTCCACTCTGTGTGGCGAGGAATAGACCGGTATTTTTAGCTTTTGGGATTCCGGCATCGGCATGTAGACCGCCGAGATCCTGAGCGCTGGTAAAATATCAGCATCCAGTCCAGCATTGCAGCCAAGCTGGAGGCAGGTGAGCTACTAAAGTGGCTTTATGGTGGCAGATAAACACTACCTTCATGGGTTGGCCTGCGTAATAGCGAGCAAATAGGATAAAGGTTCTGGGATATATAAAACTTACAGTAGTTGTCACATTGTGATGACTTATCAGACTGTGTTCTCTCACCCACAGATGGAGAGTCAGAGTATGAGGAACCCATTGAATATGCAAAGGTCTCTATTAACACCACTGACTCGGTGGATGACTTGTACGTTAAGCTGGAGAAGCTTGGAATGTAAGTGCTGACTGATGGAAACCCTGGGACAGAGGATGTGAGGAAGGGAGGGGATATATCTTGGAACGACGTTGTCGAGCTTCCTTGCATGCAACTTGACATGCAGAGTTTAGTTTAGTTTAATCTTTACAAAGAACATATGTTTTGTTATTTTTCGTATAATGAAAAATAATATTGTAATGTAAAAAAAAAAGTAACATCAGATAGTACAATGTCTACGCAACAAAATCCTTTACTATAAAAAACATATCAGAAAGTGCGTTTAATATTTGGGGTGTCAAACTCCACTTGCTGCTGTTTCCATATACAGTAGACTGGCCTCTACAGAGATGATCTGTTGGGAGAAAAGACTGTGGTTAGGAAGCTGAGAATGTAAGCAGTGGCTCTTTGCACCAGTCACTACATACAGTAGCAGTGAATTGAAACCAGTTGTGTAGCTCCATCTAGTGGCCAAAAGTGAGTTAAAGCGTTAAATACAACTATTATAATTTTTCCCATTTCAAATTAATATAACAAATGTAATTTTTTTAACTATTGTTTCTGCCATCTTACTTGTCAGCGTACAAGTAGTTTTACCACATTCCTGATGTGCATATTATTATTATTTTTTATTATTATTATTTTTTATTATTATTATTATTATTATTATTATTATTATTATTATTATTTTTTATTATTATTATCCTTTATTTATATGGCGCCACAAGAGATCCGCAGTTCCCATTACAAAGTACATAAACAAATAAGCAAAACATCACTTACAGTTTAAGACCATATAGGACAAGTACGGAAAACCAGGGGTTAGGTGCCATCAAATGGAGTATGGCGTATAAGATGGTGTAAGTAAGATAAGGATAGGCACATAAGGAAAGAAGGCCCTGCTCTTGCCAACTTACAATCTAAAATTTGTATTTTAAGCTTCTATAAACAGTGCTTATTATATACTGTACTACACAAATGCAATGTATTTATCCTAGCTCAACGTTCACTATTTGTTTAATGTAAAATATTTCTTATTGCAGATTTTCAGCACGCATATTACTATAAAAGCATGCTGGTTAAATCTCTCATTCCTCCTTTGTTGGGGCCTGTGTTGGTAAATACACATTTAGAATTGGCTTATTAGGGGGTATTTATCAAAGTTTGGAGAGAGATGTAGTGGAGAGAAATAATGCACTAGCAAATCAGCTCCTGTCATTTTTCAAATACAGCCGGTAAAATGAAAGTTAGAAGTTGATTGGTTAGTGTTTTATATCGGTCCGCTTTAGCTCTGTCCATAATTTTAAAAATACTCCCCTAAATATTAACTGCATTCCAAACAGACCCATAACATTCTCGCCACACAGAATGTGTTTGCAATCTACTATTGTATATTATTAACTGGTAAGTAAATCCCCACAGAGTGTTGTTGTTTTTTTGTGTGTGTTTTTTGTTGTGTTCTGATGCCTTATATGCTTCCATGGTTCTATCTTTAAAGTCTCCATTAGTTCACTTCACAAACAGGAAAAACAAGATAGAAGTTCAGTTTATTGTATGAGGTGAACTCAAGGCCAGATTAAGCCTTAGGGGGGCCCAGGACACTTAAAGACAGGGGGGCCCTTGTCAGCACTGCCCCCATGGCGGTGCCCTCCGTGCCTTCTCCCTCTGTACCTCCTTTTGGCAGCAGTGTTGGTCCTACCTGCAACCTTGCAGGTCAGTTGAGAGCCAACAAGGACCCGGATACTGAAGGGAGCCATCTGCTCATCTCCCACATCTCAGCCTCATCACCCCCTGTGTCTGTCAGTCTTAAACATCCCCCCCTAAGCCTCACACCCCACCCTGTGTGTGCCAGCCTCACTCCCCACCCTGTGTGTGCCAGCCTCACTCCCCACCCTGTGTGTGCCAGCCTCACTCCCCACCCTGTGTGTGCCAGCCTTACATCCCCCACTCCCCCTGCGTGTAACATGCAGTTAGTTCAGCAGCAGGGGTGAGTCTGTATACTGACCCCTCTGCTCCTCAGCCCGGTGCCGCACCAGCGGGATCGCTCCTCTGGCCTCTCCTGGGTCCTCCTGGCTAGTCCCGCCTCCTTCTTTCCTCCTTTCCGAATCCTGCTTCCACTTCCTCTTCCTGTGGCCCTGCGGCATCTTTCACTGACTGAGAAAGGGGAGGACGGCTGGGATGTGGGGGCCAAGGATACTATATGGAGAACAATGTCCTCCTTCAACTGATCTTCTGGGATGCGGATCCCGCAGATGTGCTTCAAAGCAACTCCGGCTGGGGGGGCCCATTGAGAGGGGGACCAGGGGTACTTTCCCCCTGCCCCCCCCCCCCCCCACTCCCCCTTCCTTAATCCTGCTCTGGGTGCACTGTACTAGTGGATAATTATTCACATTAAGATGTCACTATTCTTTCAATTGTTAAGTAAAGCTGCAAGAAAAATAGTCTTGTGTCTGCAAAATGTTAAACACAGAATCTGTTAGTATAATATCGGAATATACAGTAGCGTTAGAAGTACTGATAATTAGGTGACAGATCATACATGCACCCATGTGGGGAATTTTTATTTTTTCCCCTTTTCTCCAAACACAGGGGGTCATTCCAAGTTGATCATAGCTGTGCTAAATTTAGCACAGCTACGATCAGGCACTCAGACATGCGGGGGGACGCCCAGCACAGGGCTAGTCCGCCCCGCATGTCAGTGCCGCCCCCCCCCCCCCCGCCCCTCCCCAGCAGAAATGCAAAAGAATCTCACAGCGGCGATGCTTTTGCATTTGAGGAGTAACTCCCGGTCAGCGCAGCTCCTGCGGCTGGCCGGGAGGTCCTCTTTGTTGCCCGGGTCGCAGCAGCTGTGTGTGACGTCACGCAGCCGCCGCAGCCTGCCCCCCCCCCCAACGGTCCGGCCACGCCTGGGTTGGCCAGACTGCGTGCCCTAACCGGCAGCTTAACGCCGCCGTCCAGCCCCCTCCCGCCCAGCTATGGAACAATGACCTTCGGCCGTCCAGCATGCGCCGGCACACCACGGCGCATGCGCAGATGTGACCCGATCGCTGCAATAAACTGCAGCGAGCGATCTGGTCGGAATGACCCCCACAGTGTGAATGTAAATCGATGTGTCTAGAAAAACACTGTAACGAGCTATGGACACATTGTTTCCAAAGAAAAGTGTAACATAAGTGCAGCGGCGGATTGGGATCGAACACCAGCCTGGGAACTTTATGGAAGCGGCCTTAATGGGGGCGGAGTCCGAGGGGGAGGGGTCTGTCAAGAGGGCGGGGTCACTCCTCGAAAGGTCTTGATTCTGAAACACACACAGTTGGGGCCTCCTTTGCTTTACGACTTTATGCATATGCTGCTACAATGCCCTTCCCTGATGTACATCTGTACGTCTGAATATACAAGGACTGATATGCCCACTGTCAGTGTCTACTGACACTGCAGTCATGCCTTTAATCTACTTCTGATTTTATTGATTTTTCATTCTACAAACCCCTTTTCTTTTTTTTTAACCTTATATGTTTCAAAGTACAGGGAGGGGGAGCACACACTACATACAGCACAGTACAGGGAGGGAGCACACACTACATACAGCACAGTACAGGGAGGGAGCACACACTACATACAGCACAGTACAGGGAGGGAGCACACACTACATACAGCACAGTACAGGGAGGGAGAACACACTACATACAGCACAGTACAGGGAGGGGGAGCACACCCTACATACAGAACAGTACAGGGAGGGGTAGCACACCCTACATACAGTACAGGGAGGGAGCACACACTACATACAGCACAGTACAGGCAGGGGGAGCACACACTACATACAGCACAGTTGGCACAGTACAGGGAGGGCGCACACACTACATACAGTACAGGGAGGGAGCGCACACTACATACAGCACAGCACGAAGGGGGAGCACACACTACACACAGTACAGGGAGGGAGCACACACTACATACAGCACAGTACAGTAAGGAGGAGCACACACTACATACAGCACAGTACAGGGAGGGAGCACACACTACATACAGCACAGTACAGTAAGGAGGAGCACACACTACATACAGCACAGTACAGGGAGGGAGCACACACTACATACAGCACAGTGCAGGGAGGGAGCACACACTACATACAGCACAGTACAGGGAGGGAGCACACACTACATACAGAACAGTACAGGGAGGGAGCACACACTACATACAGCACAGTACAGGGAGGGAGCACACACTACATACAGCACAGTTGGCACAGTACAGGGAGGGCGCACACACTACATACAGTACAGGGAGGGAGCGCACACTACATACAGCACAGCACGAAGGGGGAGCACACACTACATACAGTACAGGGAGGTGGAGCACACACTACATACAGCACAGTACAGGGAGGGGGAACTCACACTATTGTACATACAGCACAGTACAGGGAGGGAGCACACACTACATACAGCACAGTACAGGGAGGAGGAGCACACACTACATACAGCACAGTACAGGGAGGAGGAGCACACATTACATACAGTACAGTACAGGGAGGGGGAGCACACACTACATACAGCACAGTACAGGGAGGGGGAGCACACACTACATACAGCACAGTACAGGGAGGGAGCACCCACTACATACAGCACAGTACAGGGAGGGAGCACACACTACATACAGCACAGTACAGGGAGGGAGCACACACTACATACAGCACAGTACAGGGAGGGAGCACACACTACATACAGCACAGTACAGGGAGGGAGCACACACTACATACAGAACAGTACAGGGAAGGAGCACACACTACATACAGCACAGTACAGGGAGGGAGCACACACTACATACAGTACAGGGAGGGAGCACACACTACATACAGCACAGTACAGGGAGGGAGCACACACTACATACAGCACAGTACAGGGAAGGAGCACACACTACATACAGCACAGTACAGGGAAGGAGCACACACTACATACAGCACAGTACAGGGAGGGAGCACACACTACATACAGCACAGTACAGGGAGGGAGCACACACTACATACAGTACAGGGAGGGAGCACACACTACATACAGCACAGTACAGGGAGGGAGCACACACAAGTAGTGAAACAGACACAGGGGACCAGCGCATCAGAATCTGTCCAAGTAGCCACCACATTATATACTTAGCCACCACATCACACATATAGCACTGCATTACATGTATAGCACCGCATTATACAAATAGCACCACATTACATACGTAGCCACCGCATTACATACGTAGACACCGCATAAATAGTCCTATTATCATGGACAGACATTGGGCAGCTATAGGGCTGAATGACTTTGCATAAGAGATTGTCCCAGGGCTGGCTGTGAGTGCTGCCTGGTCAGCTGGCATCCTGAGAACAAGGTACATCCTGCTCCTGTCCAGTCCCCAAACCATATACTGTGACCGGGGACACCCTAACCCTTACACTAACATGATAATGCAAATAATGTAATAAAATATAACCTCTCTGCTTGGTCGCCTACAGTGCTCAGTCGCCGCTCTGGCCAGTTCAGTGAGAGTGCGGGAGCTGGGGTGGCAGCGGGTGTAGTGAACTCTGCTCTGACCATCGCTATGCTGCTGCTCACGGGCCGGGCTCATTGAAGTGACCTTTGGCTGGGGTCAATGAGAGGATGCTGCTGGGCTGATTAACTTTCTCCAGGTCCCCCATTGGTAGAACACTTTTTTCACGGCTCGCGGCACCTGGAAGTCCTTTCCAGCCTAACTCCCGGATTGCGTTCCAATGAACCACAAGTACTGGAAGCAGTGTGAATCAGCCTGGCTGAGAGTGATATGGGATCGGCCCATCTGAATCTTTCATGGTGTCCTGGTGGGCCAATCCGCCCCTGCATAAGTGCTCTCAGACAGGAAAAAGACTGCCTACTGTTACATACACAAGGTCAGATGTAAAGTCTGTATGTTATAGAGAAGCGCAAGATATATAAGATTGTGACTCGTATAGGAAGTTCTTGCACAATCTGTATAAAGGCAATATTGTGGATTGAAGGTATTATATGAATCCGTTTAATACTAAATTCAAGAATATACTGTAAGCATATTAATCTGCAACATGTGCGTAACCAAAACAATTCTAACAAATACCAACGGGAGTTCTTACCAGGACCTTAACCCCCTAAACCTGTCCAGGATCCAACTGTAACACCTTGGGGTTTATTTACTAAAATTCCGAGTTTGTCCGATTTTTGTTTTTTTTTCTAAGTGACAACACTGGAATTTACGAAGTACAAATCTCGGCAGTGTTTGGGCTATTCGTAATGGTTTTGACGGCAAAGTTCAGAAATACGAATGAATAGACCATCGGTCAAACGCGTCCGTTCATACAACACGGGAATTTACTATTCATTCGTATTTGGGTGTTAGTCTCTGAATGCTCAATTGCGGGTGTATTTTTTTGCGATTTGTTAAAAAAGTAGCAAAAAAATAGACCTGCTTTTTCCTGGCGAGTTTGGATAATCATGCATGGATCAGTGCATGGATATCTATGGGAAAGGGTCTGTTTAGTGTAAAAATTTAAAAAAATAAATAAATTTGCGTGTCCTAAGCATAACCAGCCTCTGGCTCTTTGAGCCGGTCCTGGTTGTAAAAATACAGGGGAAAAACTGACTGGGGTTCCCCCATATTTGAACAACCAGCACCGGGCTCTGCGCCTGGTCCTGGTGCCAAAAATACGGGGGACAAAAAACGTAGGTGTCCCCCGTATTTTTACCACCAGCACCGGGCTCCACTAGTCGGAGAGATAATGCCACAGCCGGGGGACACTTTTATATTGGTCCCGACGGCCCTGGCATTAAATCCTCAACTAGTCAACCCTGGCCGGTGTACCCTGGAGGAGTGGGGACCCCTTAAATCAAGGGGTCCCCCACCCCTCCAGCCACCCATCCGTGGGCGGTGGATGAGAGTCTGATAGCCTTTTGTGTAAAAAATTATATATTTTTTGTAGCAGAACTACAAGTCCCAGCAAGCCTCCCCCGCAAGCTGGTACTTGGAGAACCACAAGTACCAGCATGCGGGGGGCAAACGGGCCCGCTGGTACCTGTAGTTCTACTACAAAAATATACCCACAAGAGTGACCCCACTTAACCTCACGGTCTACCGCAGACCGCAAAGTTCCCACCATTGGATATAATGTAGCGCCGCTACGCTACATTGTATCCACAGTGCTCCGCCTGACTGACAGTGCAGGAGCGCACAGCCAATCAGGAGAGTGCCATGATGTGGCGCTCCCTGATTGGCTGAAGGGAGCCTCTTTGACAGGAGTCATGGGGGGTCCAGACATTCAGGGAAAGGGGGTCCATGTGTAAACATGGATCCCCTTTCAGTTCGTGGGTCGGGTGAGTGTTTTTGTTTTTTTGCCAAGTTCGTGGATTATAACTTTTAAGAAGAGGACCGATCTACACCGGATTCTTTGTAAGTATCATTTTATTTTCAGGTACCCCTGTATTCTACTGGACAAGAGGACCAAGTCCTTCGGGTCAACATAGGTAAGTATGTGTGTATGTAAGTGTGCATGTATGTGCATTAACCTTTTACTTTCACGGTGTCTGTGTATTGTTTTTATTTGGGTATTTTTTTGTAGTAGAACTACAGGTACCAGCGGGCCCGTTTTCCCCCTGCATGCTGGTACCTGTGGTTCTCAAAGTACCAGCATGCGGGGGGAGGCTTTTTTTACACAAAAGGCTAACTGCCTCCCATCCACTGCCCATGGATGGGGGGGGACAGCCTCGGGCTTCACCCCTGGTCCTTGGGTGGCTGGAGGGGGGGACCCCTTGATTTAAGGGGTCCCCACTCCTCCAGGGTACCCCGGCCAGGGGTGACTAGTTGGGTATTTAATGCCAGGGCCGCCGGGACCAATATAAGTGTCCCCCGGCTGTGACATTATCTCTCTGACTAGTGGAGCCCGGTGCTGGTGGTAAAAATATGGGGGACCCCTACGTTTTTTGTCCCCTGTATTTTTGGCACCAGAACCAGGTGCAGAGCCCAGTGCTGGTTGTTTAAATATGGGGGAACCCCAGTCAGTTTTTTTCCCCTGTATTTTTACAACCAGGACCGCCTCAAAGAGTCCGAGGCTGGTTATGCTTAGGATGGGAGACCCCACGCAATTTTTTTTTACATTTTTAACCCATTCTGCACTTCTCAGAATGCACACAATGAAGCCCTGCACTGATCTCACAGATCCGGCCGGGATTCCTTGTGTTTTGTCAGGCAGTGTTTTACTAATCACTCCCGTAAAACAATGCCAGACATTACGAATCACATCGACATCGGAAAATACGAATGTTGAAAACTCAGCATTTTAGTAAATTACCGTATCAAGATTCAAAAAGTTGCAGGAAAATGCACCCGATACCATTCGAGATCAAACTCCCTTAAAAACAGCACAAGCACGAATATTAGTAAATAAACCCCCTTGTGTTGGTTTCATTCCAGTCGGTGCAGGGGTATCCGAATGCATAACCAGACAGACAAACAGAGAGGCCAATTAAATTTATATATATGAAACCTGAAATTGCAGTCAGGGCTAGATTATCAGGTGGGGGTGGGACTACAGCCACCGCATGAAAAAAGGCCCTTCATCATGACAGCATGGTGATGAGCAGCAGCCTAGTTGGCTACACAGTTGTACAGAAATCATAAGTCTCAAACACTGACCACACCCACACACCACCTCCACATTTTAGTTTTTCACAATAGTCCCTTGATAGTTTTCACACCATGTGACCCTTAATCCGACCCCGATTACAATTATACTGCAAAGGAGATTGTCAGTTAGCGTGAAGGTACTTTTAGTTTTGTCACTACTTTCCTGCTTTTCACTTACTGACGCTTTTTTTCTTGAATCTTTATTTTAACAATGGAAGTAAAAATGACATCTTTACGTGAACAATTCTCCACTAGCACAGTACACCTTACACAACAAAGTCTGTTTATAGATATTTAGCTGCGTCTAAAGAGCTGGGAGGAGGCCCCTGAACACCTGTCTTTTGCTGCAACCATGTGTCAAGGTGATGATGATCCAGCATAAAGGAGCATACAGGAACATTTTGCCCATTGAATTTGTTGTATTACCTTACACTAATAGATTGCCTTTCTATTTACCTGGATGTAGCATGAGAAAATACAACACTGGTGTTTAAAAAAAAAAAAAAAAAAAAAAAGTTCAATTTGGAAATACTCAAAAGTGCTTCTGTAATCACAAAACTACATCCAACTGTGTCTACAGTATGACTAGAAGACAGTGCTGCCTTGTGAATAAATGCATGCTTATAAAGTATATGAAAGAACAGGATGCAGTCAATTTGCCAGTGGTTGGGATCCCAGCATTCAGGATACCGGCACCAAAATCCTGACCGTCAACCATGCCACCAGCCAGAATTCCGGCGCACCAGGGCTATTCCCAATCGTAGTTGCAGTCCCGATGGTATTCGGTTTAGGTTAAATACCGGGATAGGTCATGTGTACAGGAGAGATCGCCATGGATGTCAGCTAGAAATATTTCCTCTTGGTGCTGAAGGAGTATTAATACCATACAATGCTACATTGGTGATGATTCAAGATGAGGGTAGTCATCCAAATAAGTACCAGAAAACTGAGTGAAAATCCTAGTGACTGGGCACTAATGGTGGCAGGCTCAACGCGTTTCACTAGTTAGGAGTGATGAAGAACTCCGGAGCATGGAGTTCTTCATCTTCAGTGTCAGTACTAGTACATGCATATGCCCCTCATCCTGTTCACTTCCACACAAGCATCCTCAATTTCTATTATGTCCTTATTACCATCTTTAATTGTACTGCTCCCCACATGTGCAGATGGTGTAGAAATGGTAGTAGCAGGCGAAAGAGGCTTCTCTAGGAGGACAGTGTGAGAAATGTCTGACTCACACATAGCTAACGTGGAAACCCCTGGACTCTCCTCAGGGATGTGTGATGGTTCTGAACACAGTTCTACTGCCTTAGTGTGTGTTTGTTTGTGTTTCTACACCTCTTCTAGACTGTGAGTGAAAAGGTCTTGCATTGTCATGAGAGGCAGAAGAAGATGCCTCACTTACAGTTTCAGAACTACTACTCATAAATAACAGCCAAGATCTGTGCCTTTTTTTGCCACTGCGTGTGGTGAATGGCATGTTGGCAATTTTATGGGTTTCTTTTTCTGCACTAAACTCTCCCTTTTATTAGAGGTGTTTTAGTTTGTCTTTACCCCTGTAAAATATAGATTTTTTTTTTTTTTTTTCGTATTACAGATGCACTGTTTTTTTTTTTTGTTTTTTTTTTTTTACACCCTTGAGCATCAGTTTTAGATGATGTGAATGAATAGTATCGCCCTCTTGACTGGTTGATGCAGTGATAGTATTTGGGTGTTGGTCCTGTTCTTCTCTAAACTGATCATTATCCATTTTTTAACTGGCAGCTCGGCTCACACTCAAGTGAGACCGCTTATACACACACACACTGGGGTACAGCATACTGGGTTGCAGTGTGCAGAACACATTATACAATAATATATTTGATTTAATTTTTGTTAACTGCCAGCTCGGCTCAGTTTTTATCGAGTCGGACCACTTTTACACGTGCCCTGGGGTGCAGTGCACAGTACAAAGAAATAGAATTTTTTTTATTTTTTATTTTATACTTTCTTTGCTGACAAATATTGTCACACTGTGAATACAGTGGGTGGGGCCTGCAGTGTCAGGGCAGCATCACTGTAATGGAATTAGACTAAGGGGACTGGACACACACAGCCTCTCGGATGGACACAGTGACAGCAGCACAGCCTCTTAGATGGACACAGTGACAGCACTTGTATTCCACACAGACATTTGGGTGGACACCACAGAGCAGAGCACAGCATACAGCAGCGTGACTGTCCCAGCCGTGACTCCCTTATATGGAATCCATAACCCGTGAGAGTCAGACACCGGAATGATGATTATTTGCTTCAATTTGGAATCAGAGTTTGGCGGGAAAACCCTAGCAGCAGCTCAGAATCCCAAGGAATCTGAACATCTCATCTCTAGTTATAATGGTAAAGCAGATAGATCACTATAATTATCTCAATTCTGGGTGTAAATCAGGCAATCTTTTGTTAATTAAGGTAGTGAGAGAGAAAGAAAAACTTTCTGGTCAAATAAAAACTTATGATTTGGTTTTAACATTTGTTTGCTCTGTACAATATCAGAATCTTGCCCTGCCATATTACGAAGATATTCTTACTCCCTTTTCTGATAACTGCAGTTATTTCTTGTGTGTCTGTCTTTCAGGGGGAAATTCGGCCAAGTGTACAAGCTGCAGGAGAAAGCCAGTGGAAAGATCTTTGCTGGGAAGTTCTCTCGGGTGCGTAAACAGAAGGATGTGGAAAACGCTCGAGCAGAGGTTGAATTGATGAACAAACTCCATCATCCCCGGCTTGTGCACTGTGTTGCTGCTTTCCAAGAACGTGGCTGGGTAGTCCTGATTCTGGAGTAGTGAGTTCTCTCTGCTATACAATTTAACTCTTCACACCTATTTGCTTATGGACCCATCCACAACCATCTCTCTCCAACTTCATGGATTCTTCATCCCTCCTTCATCCACTCTCTAAAGACCCGTACATACTGGCCGATATATCGTCCATTCTCTTGAACGGCCGATATATTGCGGGTCCGTCGGCCTGTGTGTATGGCCGATACGTCTGTGAACTCCGTCGTTCAGACGTATCGCGTCGGCCCCGCAGCACAGCCTTCGGCCAATATATCTACCGATATATTGGCGCATCGCTGTGTGTGTACGCCGGTCGGCCGACCGCCCGTACACATGCTGCGGCGGCCGGCAGTGATTGGCAGCTGAACTGGGCGGGCGTGTGTACATGCCCGCCCAGATCATGACGTCAGTCCCCGATGGATCGGGCAGTGTGTATGCTCAACACACTGCCCGATCCGTCCATATATATCTGCCGATCAATTGATCTGCAGATATATCTACTAGTGTGTACCCACCTTAACTCTCGTCCACTCGCCTCTCCCCACACTTATTATATTAAAACCCTGTTCCCTTCTCAGTATTGCAGGTGGAGAGCTGTTTGAACGGATTGTGGCAGATGGTTTTGAGCACACAGAGATTACAAGTATTCAGTACATTTCCCAGATTCTTTCTGGGTTGGGATATATGCACCAACAGGGCATTGTTCACCTGGACCTTAAACCTGAGAATATTGTCTGCATCAACAAAATCAGCACAAAGGTCAAACTCATCGACTTTGGTCTGGCCAGGAAACTAGGTGAGATGTGGATATTTAGGTACAAATTGAAAAGAAATGCCCCAAAACTGCTAAACTAAATGGAGAACAATAGATGAATGTGTATTCAGTATCGATTGCACATTAGTGCCGTCACGCATGAATTGGCAACACTTACTGATTCTTTGAGGTAGTTGTAAACAAATGTTTATGGACCAGCATGAGTTGGCAGAGAATGCTGATAGCTGGGTTAGTAGCAGACATGGTAAGGTTAGAGTGAGCCTAGAAATAGCACAGCACTACCTAGGAAAAAGCCTAATTAAGACAGTTCAATAATATGTCCATTTTTGTCTTTTCTGCACTTAGAACCTGGCGTGCCCCTGAAGGTGTTACAAGGGACAGCGGAGTTTGTCGCCCCTGAGGTCATTGCATTTGAACCAGTGGGGTTCACCACTGACATGTGGAGTTTGGGAGTTATTTGCTACATTCTGTATGTGAATCGGAAAACCTGTACATTACCTGTGTCCTCGTCCCTCATCCCAGTCCCTGTGTTAAATCCTCATTGCACCATTTAACTTTTTGTTTTCCTATTATATATCTTCCAAGTTCACTGAGGAGCATCTCAGAATGAGATTCAAATGAAATATGCAAATATTAAATTTAGCGGCCCACATGGTGTCCTAGGACAGCAATATGAGGATTATTTCTAATGGTCTTGCGTATAGTATTCTTCTTCTTGCCCAAATGTCCGAGCTACTGGCGTCATCAACTAAGTGTCAATGCAGATAAACAGAGGGGTCAGCACAGCTTAAGTCAACAGTCATTAGGTTGACCACTGAAGCTCGACATGGCCAATAGGTTGACATGGTCATTAGATCAACATGTACTAGGTCGACAGGTCAAAAAATTGACATGAGTTTTTCAAATTTTTTGGATTTTTTTCATACTTAACGATACACATGGACTACGACTGGAACAGTAACCTGTGCCAAGTGAAGCGAAGCACCTTGCCCGAAGCATGGCGAGCGAAGCGAGCACTGGCGTTTCTATAATGAGTGCAGTGTGTGCGGTGCACACGGGCCCCTGAGTCCAGAGGGGGTCCCCACCACACACACTGCACCCATTTTTAAAATACTCACCCCTCCTAAGTCCAGCGCCGGCATCCGCAGTGCTGTTAGAACTCTGTGAAAATGGCTCAGCAGCCATTTTCCCGGAGATCTGCGCATGCGCAGTAGAGTCTGAGCCCTCTAGTGCTCAGACTCTACAGCGCTCCGGGCAGAGTGGAGGGGGCCCGAACAGAGGAGGCTGAACATGGGCCTCCTCCTCTCTTAAAACACCCCTGGAAGCGAGCCATGCGAGGGGACACGGTGCACTAATTGGGGTTCCCCGTCACTTTACGAAGAAAACTATGCCAAAAAGTAAAAAAAAAAAGTCAACCTTTTGAGCGGTCGTCCTAGTACATGTCGACCTAATGACCATGTTGACCTATTGTCCCTGTCAACATAATGCATGTCGACCTTCCATGGTCGACCTAATGACTGTCGACCTAAGTTGTGTCAATCCAACGACCCATACCCAAACAGAGTGAGGGAATTATACCCAGGCTGTGCTGCATACAAGATTACAAATTAAATAATTGAACTATTGAGCTGTAAAGTAATGTCAATTAAAACCACCAGTTATAAGCTGAGTGTGAAATCACTTAAGCAGACTCTTGTAGCAATAGAAGATTCAGAGCTGGAATACGAGTGTATCCAGGCTACATCAGAGTCTGCACCCATCACTAGGTCATTGTTTTAGTGATTTTAAGAACTGTCCCAAAAGGCTGTGTTTTGAAATCATATATGTTGGTTTTTTTCTCATTTTCTCTGTGTTTGTTCTTGAACAGCTTTGCCTGAAAACGTCTATTTTTCCCCTCAGTGTTATCTTTAGCGTTTCGCTGTACTTATAATTCCTTTTACATATACCTGCTCTCACTGCTCTGACAACTTTCTTTCCAGGTTAAGTGGAGATTCCCCCTTCCAAGGTGAAAATGATGTGGAGACATTGCAGAATATCACCTCTGCGTGCTGGGATTTTGATGATGAGACCAACGCTGTCTTGTCTGACTCTGCCAAGGACTTCATCAGACGGCTTCTGCAAAAGAACATGAAGTAAGACATTTGGTCCTCCAGGGAATAAAGGCAGGAATGAAGCATAGTATTTCTTTAACCATTATTTGAGTGACCCAGTAACCTAGGAACCACTTATTTACACCTTAAAAACACTAGAAAACTCCCTTCTTATGGCACTACACTAAAGCAACAATAGAAACAGCAGAAGCAAATGCAGGTCTGTCTTAACAACATTGTAGACCCTGAGCAAAGCAATGCACTGTGGCCCCTACGAATACATTGACAGAAACGATTTAACAAAAAAAATCACAACGTGCCCCTCCTGCAGTCCTGTGCCATCTCTCCACGTGCCAACTCCAGCTATCCACCAATCTGCATGCTGACAGCCATTCACTGGCTGGGAAACGGGTAGGGAATGCTGGCTTGCCCCTCTGATTGTGTGACTACCACCCACCCCTGCTTGAAAGACCCTAGAATTGTGGGGCCTTGGGCAGCTCCCCAGTATGCCTATATGTTAAGGTGGCCCTGCACAAATGGACTGTTAGTTGTAATAGCAATAGCCCAAAAGTAATAGCAGTGCTGAAATGCTTACTGTACCTTATTTCTTTAAAAAATAAAAAAAATCTCAAAAATCAAGCTGAAGATTCAATGTCCTTAATCGCAATAATATGATCCACTTTTTTACAAATAGAAATCTACATTAAAAAAAATTAAACTCCTTTTGAAACCGATCAATCTATTTAATACAGGTAATTGAAAACCTAGGAAAAAATATCTCCGGTGCTGGAGGAGGGATATAGCAGTATTCCTGGTTATAACCTGATAACATGTTTCTGTGACACAGTGCTGTGACTAGACAGGCCTATACTGTTCTAAAAGGAGACTCTACAGTGTTCTGTGACGGTCCTGATTATTGTCTCAGCTTCAACCAATATCCTGTTCAACCTTTTACTCACGCGGTGAGCTGAGTTATAAAGTAGGAATGACCAAAAAAGTGACCAAGTAAAAATGCAAATAAACAGTAAATTGTTATTTATTTATGGCGCAAAAAAAACTACTGTCCTAGACAAACAAATTACACAATAAAAAATTTTTTCTCTAGTGCAAGCAATAATTGTTGAAAAACTTACAAATACAATGTAAAACCATATTATAAAATAGGACATAATATACAAATATATCAAAATAGGATATAATATCTAAAAAATGAAGCATAAAATAAAAGGTAAAAATGTCACTTAAATTGTGACGCGTTTTGTGGCATACAGCCACTTACTTAGGCAGTACATCTTTCATCAATATTATATGCAGTTGTATCTTGTGATACAGAAGTATATCAATTGTGTTTTTCTCCTGCAGGGTCCACAGGGTATCCACCAGATACATTGGGATATGGTGGAGCGACAGCGGATTTGCACCAAGCGGCCAAAGCTTTTCGGCCTCCCAACATGCAACGGGCCCGTCCATATATCCCCACCTCCTGGCTCAGGCAAATCGTTTTTTTGTTTGGTGCGGCAGGAGCCGAACCATGGTCAGAGGGCTGCTGTTTTTTTAGCAGCCATAAGCTTTCTTATTTTACTTTTATAGTCTTACTATTTTTTCTGAGTGATCTTTCTAAAAAGCGTCTTATACGCACCTTAGAAAGTACCTGATGCATATCAGTCTGATAACTATTGCTGTGGTTTTCTTTTGCTGTGCAACAGAATACGTTTATAACTCTTTTATATAAGGTAAAGCAGTTATATGTTTCTCCTACATACTTGAAATGTATTTGTAGTTGATTATGTGCTCATATTGCTTATTATACTAATGTATAACCTGTGACTGCTAGTGTGATTGCTGACTTTACTAAAATTTCTTCATTTTTTTCTGTGTATTCCGATCCTCAATGCTGGTGCAAAGCAGGGTAGGGTCAGATTGTATGTCACTTTAACAAATTTTAAAGTGATTACAGTGACAAATTGTGTAATAACACTGTAAATGTGAGATTTATTTATCATGTCTAACAGCGGCAAGGGTGAAGAAAATACACTTTCTACAGCATCACCAACACTTATTTCATGTTGTCTTGCAAAGCGAGGTTAACCTGTCAGGACTGGTTCAATGGGATTATGTGCAAAATGGTTTAGTTGTCTCCAAAGCCTCTTAAATAACCAAGGCAGGCACAGGTTCGGGTTGAACCTTCATGAGCTACTTTGCACAGACATTATCCAATGTAGATGAGCAGATAATGCCAGCTCCTATACCAGCGATAGGTTATCCTATTAACCCTTACATGCAACTTTCATTGAGGTTATCCACCTAGGGAATGGCAGCCTCTTAACAAAGGCAGACTGTAAGGCCGGTGTTAAGTAAATCACATGGACATGATACAACATCTTCACAGTCTACGCATGTTTTAGATGAGGATTTGTTGGAGAATGAGGACTCATTGCACTTCGGAGGAAGTTCTCAGCTCAGTGGACATACCTGAGCTAATTAGTGCTATGTAAGCCATTCTATCCTCAGAAGCAGCAGAGCCTGTGTTAGAAACTAAGGCAACTGTGTTTAAATGTCCCAAAACAGCTGATGGAAATTATGTTGGGTTACGCCCAGTAGGAAGTTAGAATTCCAGGAAATGGAATTCCAGTTATCCTTGTCCAGCTGGGGACTGTTTAAAAAATAAGAGTTGCTCCCAAAGTAGATTCGCAGGTCTTAGATTGGTGCGAAAATCAACATTATTTTTGTTTTCAACATAAATAAATGATGTCACGGATAGATGACTCGATGGTTTCTAAGGACCATTTTTTCTTTTGTCTGGGACAATCATTAGACCAGCCTTAGCTTCAGCTCAGATAGCGTAAGCCGTTGCATCCTTGGCTGATGCATTGAAAGGGGATCTTTCAATGGCATCTAGAGAGCAAAAATTCCATATTGCATATCAAACGGGCAGTGGCTGCAGCAGTAGCATCTCGCAGAGCGGGTTGACTATGTACATGGTAAACTGACTCAGAATCCATGAAGGTTCTGGAGTCTTATCTTTGTTACTGAAGATATTATTTTTGGTGAAGAATTAACAGTATTTTGGAATCAGACTCCAAGAAAGTGAAGTTTCTTTTCACACATAAATTTAAGCCTAGTTTCCAGCTTTCCAGTTCTTTCGGAATCAAGGAAAAGCAAAAGGAAAGGGTAAAAGGCATACAGTCCCAATCCAACAAGTCTGGCAGGACTAAAAGGTATTGGGCTACAAGAGGACCGTTTTCAAATCTGAAGATAAGCCATCAGCCTGATGGTGAGGGCCTCCACCTGGGGTGACCCAGGGTCGGAGGCTGACTACTTCAATTTGCACAGAGCTGGCATACAGATGCCTGGGTGCAAAAAAGTGGTATCTTATGGTTATGATCTACAGTCATACCACACTGGACATGCCCAATCTTATCTGATCTTGGAAGCTAAGCAGTGTTGGTCCTGGTTAGTACTTGGATGGTAAACCACCTGGTAATACCAAGTTCTGTAGGTGTTTTCAAGAAACGCCCTCATTAAAAAATGTACTAGCCTGTATTCAGTGGAAACGAAGACCAGGGCGTTGCTATCCTCCAGCCTCAATTTCAGGCCCTACCATTTGGGCTGACCACAGCTCCCAGAGTATTCACCAAACTTATGGCAGTGATGGCATCTTATCTTTGTTAGCAAGAGATAAGTATTTTATAAAAACCCATACCTCGACGACTTATTAATTCTTGCACAGTCTCAGGAATTGTTCAGTGTCATCTGTAACAGACAAAAGCTTGTTACAGAGATATGGTTGGCTCATAAATTGGGCAAAGTCATCTCTGGTTCCGTCAAAACAGATGACTCACTTGGGGGCTGTGTTGTAATTGGGTATTCAGTGAGTAATTTTACCTCTGAACAAAATATCCAAAATTCACTTAAGGATTCAGGAGTTGCTATACAGTTAAATGGTATCCATTTAAGCGGTAATGCGTATGATGGGTTTGATGGTGTAGATAATTGACATGATGGAGTATACTTGGTTCCATTCGATACATCTGCAATGTCTGATCTTTTCCAAGTAGAAAGGTTTTTCATCAGACAATAAAAGCGCAGATTATGGTCTTCCTCTGGAAGTTAGGAAGTCAATAGCTTGATGGTTATGGACATCCTATCCTGGACAAAGAAAGGCACCTTTGGATATCAGATGGCAACTCTGACAATGGATGCCAGCCTGTGGGGCTGGGGTGAAGTGTCAGGAAGGAGTTGTTTCCAGGGGCAGTGGCCCAAGTAAAAAAAAGTTGCCTGCCAATAAATATATTGGTACCTCGGGCCATATATGTGGCATTTATTCGGGAAAAGAATATCCTTCTGATGAATCCAGTTCGAATCTGCTCGGACATACAATGGCAGTGGTGTACCTCAACCATCAGGGAGGATCTCCCAGCCAAAACATAATTAAGAAGGTAAGTCACACTTTAAGGTGGGCAGAACCTCATTATCCAGCCTTGTCCACAGTACTCATTCCGGAAGTCCTAAACTGGGAAGCAGATTTTCTCAGTCAATTCGCCTTTTAGGTAGACGTATGTACTTACACCCCAAGGTCTTAAAAACTCTGGTAGATAATGGGGGTTACTGGAAATACATCTCATGCTGTCCTGTCAGAACAATAAAGTTTTCGCATACGAGTCAAGAACAAATCCCAGAGCAATCTTGTGGATGACTTGTCAACTTTCATCTGGTTTATGTGTTTCCACCAATCGCCTAGGTATACGAAAGGTAAGATAAGGTAAGGGTGCTGTGATACTAATAGCTCCGGCTTGGTCCAGAAGACATTGGTACACAGATCTGCAGAGGATGTCGATGGATTCTCCATTCCTACTGCTTCAATGGCCACATCTACTGTCTCAGGGTCCTGGTTATCACAAACATCTGGATGGGACTGTCTTTGACTGACTAAGTGACTCTTGAGACTTCCATCCTGAAGGCAAGAGGACTCTCACAAGAGGTATTTCTAAATATGCTCAGAGCAAGGAAAATTTTCTCAGCTCGTATTTATCAACAAATATGGCAAGTCTATGTTCAGTGGTGCAGGGATCAAAAATTTGACCCTTGTTTTTTCAGAATTTCCAGAGTCTTAGCATTCCTTCAGGCAGGAATGCATAAAGGTTTATGGCTGACTCCCTTGAGCGTGTCAGCATTGACTGTGTTTCAAAAAGGAAAATTGTTAACCTACAGGATGTGCGCACTTTTTTCCAAGGAATGCTGCACATTCAACCTCCTTTTGTTCTTCCTACAGTTCCTTGGGACTCGAGTTAGTCCTAAAGGCCCTTCAGGTTGTCCCATTTGAACCACTTAAAAGATTAGATCTTAAATGGTTGACAGCTAAAGTTCTTTCTACTGACTTTTGCTTCAGTTATAACAATGCCCATAAATCTGAAATTCTTCTGTCATCCTCCATTTCTGAATTTTTTTGTATCCAGATAGAGCAGTTCTTCGAACCAAATCTGGGCATCTTCCTAAGGTGGTTTCTAAATTCCATCTTAATGAAGAAATTGTAATCTCAGTCTTCCAGGGGCCGGACTTTGCTGCAGGAGATGCATCTTTGGACGTAGACCGTGTCTTAAGGATCTACGTGGATCATGCCAGTGCCATCAAAAAGACAGATACTCCCTTCATTCTCTATGAATTTCACAAGAGAGGATGGCCTGCGGATAAGCAGACACTGGTGAAGTGGCTTTGGATGAAAATTTCAGAAGCATATTCCCAAGCTGATCTCTCTGTTCCGGATAATGTCTCTGGTCATTCTACTTGTAAGGTAGGTCCATTATGGGCAGCACAATGTGTGGTTTTAACAGAATAGATATGTTAGGTAGACATGTTGTCCAGTAACACATTCATTAGACATTATGCCTTGATACCTTTGCCTCTCAGGACGCTGAATTCGGGCGAAGGATTCTCCTGTCCAGTCAGGAGCGTCCCCACCACTAAATTGCTTTGGGACATCCCAATGTATCCTGTGGACCCTGCAGGAGAAATATACGTTATGGTAAGAACTTACCATTGATAACAGTACTTCTCCTAAGTCCACAGGTTCCACAGGGATCCCACCCTGACGCACCTAATTTGAGGATCCTTTTACTCACTAACCTCTTCCCTCTTGTACAAAAGGGTGTGTTCTTCTCACCTGATTAGGGCTCTACATGATGCTCCTGCCTTGAGCTCTGGAAAACAACTGATTTGCCTGAGCCAGGAGGCGGGAATATATGGATGGGCCCATTGCATGCTGGGAGGCCGAAAAGCTTTGACCATTTGGTGCAAATCTGCTGTCGCTCCACCATATCCCAATGTAACCTGTGGAACCTGTCTGTGGACTTAGGAGAAATGCTGTTATTAATGGTAAGTTCTTACCATAACGTATATTTTTTAATTTTATTTTTAAATTGGCTGCATTTAATAAATGTGATAAATATTAAAGTCAGTTTATCCAAATTTTGTAGTAAAGAGCTTTGTTTAAAATAGGATAGTTTCCTTTGAATTAATGATTGAGTTCTCCAAATTATTTCACCCAAATTTTGAGGTACTACGATATACGAGTTTCTTTTGACGTCACTCTGCTACAATAAACGTTAGTGCTGCTATTCTTTCTCTTTGCTAATTTACACTTTGTAGCTACAAAAAAATATGTTGCTTGAAATGGCTTCTTCCATTGCCTCATTATAAGACCACTCCTACCTAGAGTGGTAAATATTGGATTTAACCAGGCGAATATAAGGGGACGAAGGGAAGTATTTGCATTAAATTGGTCTTATAAATTATACTTTAGTGGATTAAGGTAGAAAATTAACACACTTTTTAAGGAGTGGAGAAGTTGTCCATAGCAACCAACTGGATCTAGCTAGCATTTAGCAAGTACATTCTTTAGAATGATAGAAGCTAATAAGTTGCTATGTGCAACTCCTCCGCTCATTAGAAGGTTTGATACATACCCCATATTCATTACAAGCCACACATTCATAATAGGATTTTCTCTCCTTTTTCTCTAGGTCCCGTCTTACTGCTGATCAGGCTCTAGATCACCCTTGGATCCAGGACAAAGGCATCTCCAGCAAAAAGACCTTGTCTAAGGAACGCATGAAGAAGTTCCTGGCAAGGCAAAAGTGGCAGGTTTGAATTCCTCCCAATTTGTAACCTAAACTGCACTGCCCGGACTAACAATGCCTGATGCAACAACTCAACATTAATCACAAGTTTGCTAGCAGAACAGATTCCCAGCATTAAATCCCATTTCGTCACCAGGCTAAAAATTATATTGCACATTAAACAGACAGGGAAATAACAATGAAATAGACACAACAAGAAGAGCAAAATAACAAGGTGGTCACTGGAGATAGGTTTGTAGCAAATCATTATGAGCATTAGAAGCACAATAATATGCCATGACCTCAGTAGAACTGTATCCAGAATCCACGTGCAGTGGCTAACAACAGTTGAATCAAGACTGACATGAAGTACAATAAAGTACACTGAAACATTCTATGAAAACTTTTTATGTGTGTAACAATCCCACTATAATACTTGGAATAACATTGTTTCAGTTATATCAGGATGTGTGTAACTGCCCTCTAGGGATAGATCTACTCAAATTGCTGGTTTATTAGAACCGTCTTAAAACTTAACACTTGTTTTTAATGTTTACATTTTCCTAAATGATTTCTTATATTGTATATTTGGGCCAGAATGAAGAGTTTTTAATTACAACTATGTCTAAACGTTTGTCGCACTCCATCTATTTCATTATTCTGGTTGCGTACACCACTTATAGTAAAGTTAGCCCCCTATTTAAACCAATAATATACATTTTACAGAGAATAAGCTACATTTATGCAAAATGCGTTCATATAGCAATGTTGTCCTAATTACTACTCCTATAAGTGTTCTGTGCTACAAGTTACTTATTAGCAAACCTCTAACTACTTAAACATATGGTTTCCTAATTTACCTAATGAGCATATAATTTTCTAACAAGCCATGATGAGTACACATGGTGGGTGAAAGTGTTTTTTGCCACACCTCAGAGTTATCAAATGGACCAATAGGATCAAGTACAAACCGCGCTTACCTCCCAGAGTGATGTAAGCGATGATGCAGAGCAAACTACAGCATTCTTTTGTCCAGGATAAATGAAAGTTACAGGCTATTTATTATCAAAACTGTATTTCATGGTAACATGTAGAGCTACCACAAATAAAACTCTAACATTACAAAACTGGGATGGACACAGAGCTTCCTTTTTCCTGCTGTAAAATCAGGACTATCCATTGACAGTTGTAGGTTAAGCCACATGAAGACACACAACAGGTATTACATAATAACTGCATGCACACAGGACACACTGCCATACTATTAATAGCATACAAAAAAGGCATACTGTATATAGCCTGTGGAGGGAGAGTCTGTAGAGTGGCATGATGCTACATGAATTCTGGAATTGCTGCAGTTAAAGAGGAACTACACATAAAATACGATACAATTCACCTTGTATTTAAGAAAACCTAACAACTTTCTCACACCTTGAGCAAACTGTAATCCTATATAATAAAAGGCTAATGCTGCTCCTCACCTCTATGGGGGGGGGGGTCAAGTATTTGTGCACCAGAGGCCACTAGATGGTGCCTGACAGAGCACTTCAAGTGTTGTGCCATAATCCTCTTTATATGGTCCAGAAATCAGAATGAATATTACCACCCACGTGTTTTCAGGGATGCCACCAGTTGTTATCTATTGGGCTTCAATCAGTAGATAATTCACTGTGTAGTCATGGTGTGTATTAACCCTGTTCTCTCCTGCAGAAAACTGGTAAAGCTGTTCTAGCTCTGAAGAGGATGGCAATGCTCAGTAACAAATCGGATACCAACTCTCCATCACCAGCAACAGAGGGTGCGGTATTAATCGTGTGCAAGAACACTTTCCTGTGATATATAGAACAAAAGATGGAGTCATGTGTAGTATTGTACCCTTTTAGTTTGCCCTAACAGCCATATTTGTAGCTTGCTATTCAGGCCTACTGTAGAGTTTGAGCACATTATGTCCACTCATTTTTATTTTATACCTTTTTTTTTTTTTTTTAAATCATATTAAGTTTAAAGCACCTTTTGTGTTTCTTATTCAATGCTTGCATGTTAGTGTGCTAGTAGTGTTGAAGTGATAAGGTGTGTTATAATAACCTGTAGTTTATCAGTGCTTTCTAATTTTAGCAGCTACAGAATATTTCTCTAGTATCCAAAAGGGATATTGGGGGAGACTTAGTATGATGGGGTATAGATGTGGTCCAAAGGAGCCAGTGCACTTTAAATTTTCTTCATTGGGTGGGCTGGCTCCTTCCCTCTATGCCCCCTCCCACAGGCAGTTTAGAAATAAGTGCCTTCAGGAGAGGATGCACATCTCTGCAGCTCCAGAGAGTTTTCTTCAATTTATTTTTCTTGTTAGTTATTTTCGGTATGCTATTTGGGCAACAGCATACCTGCACCATGGGAGTTAGGGGGGGTCACCGGCCTTGCGAGGTGCAGAGCCGCTTCCCCGCTGCAGGACCACCGTCCTGAGCAGTTGGTGTTCAGCGGGGCACTGCACCTTGGCTGTCACAGCCCTAACACTGCCTGAAGGTGATGTCTGTGGTGAGTACAAACCGGGGGGCCCCACTAGGAGGTGTCCCCTGGTTCAAAGTGCGGCTGAACGTGGGTACGGCATACAGGACCATCCTAGGGGGGTTCCGCTATAGCCCCCCATGTAGACTGGCTTTAAATCTCTTGAACTAGCACTTGTGTGATGTTTTTTAAGCAAAACGGAGACATTGCCAGTATAAATAGTCACTGTAGCTCTGGCGCCATTGAAGGGGCGGAGCTACCTCAGAGCTGGACCAGAGGCATTTGGGCGCCTTCCTCTACTTAATGTAGCCACAGATAGCACACACAGCACTTCCTGCCTCACAAGACACGCTGGAAAACTGGTACAGGTGTAGCAAAGGGGGAGAGCTGCTATTGTACACTATCTGGGTCCTCTGTAGGACAAAATTTCTTAGTGTTTACTGAGATATAGTAAGCTGACAACCTCACTGGGGCTGTGCAGCTCAAGGGTGTGCTGGTGTACTTCTCTCTGTCTCTCCTCTCACATACAGTAGGGCAGGCTTGCTAATATTATGGTCTGTGTGTATGTTATTGTGTTTACTGTGAAACATGGGTAAACAAAAACTGTGCAGTGTATGTCACACTAGATTCTCTCCATTATCATCTGATTCTGTTTCATGTGACAAATGCAGCCAATCTTCACAACTCAGTGAAAAGGCTGGGGGAGAGTATTCAGAACCCACATGGCTAGGGTCTCTTAAAACAGTGGTTCTCAACCTCAGTCCTCAAGTACCCCCAACAGTTCATATTTTCCAGGTCACCTAGCAGTTGAACAGGTGTATTCATTACTCACTGACACATTATAAAAGACCAACAGGTGGGGCAAGTTATTTCACTTGAAATCCTGTGAGGAGACCTGGAAAACATGAACTGTTGCGGGTACTTGAGGACCGAGGTTGAGAACCACGGTCTTAAAAGTATGATGTCTGATATGTCACCACAACTCACTGCTAATTTGCAGAAAACTCAGCTACTACAACAGGCTGTTGCACATTTAGCTGCTAAGGCAGATGTTACACAGCCCCCCTCCTCTCATGCAGGGCCACAAAAGCGTGGTTTGCCTGCTCTACTGTCTGACACAGATGACGATATACAGGAGAATGGGGAGGACTTGGACCCCATTAGTGGGGATCCTGATTCTGTTCAGGGTATTGAACCCCTAATTCTGGCTATTCGGGATGTGTTAAAGCTCCCTCTAGAGGACACTGCGTCACAGCAGTCGTTTTTCTTTCCACAAAACAAGCCTAATGTCACTTTCCCTGATTCTGCAGAGTTAGATGACCTATTCAAGCTGGCCTGGAAAAATCCAGACAAAAAATTTCAAGAGTCAATAAAGATTTTTTTCGCACTTTCCCATTTGCTCCTGAAAGTAGGAAATTTTGGGAGGAACCCCCGGGGGTTGATGTGTCAGTCTCTCGCCTGTCCAAAAAGGTGTGTTGCCTGCCCCGGGCTTTTTTACCATAAAGGATCCTGGGGATAGAACAATAGAAGCCACGCTGGGAGTGGGGTCTCCACCTGCAGGTGTTCCAACAGATCATCCACCAGTGGGGCAGCCCACAGATAGACATAACGGATTCTCATCTCAACAAGAAGCGTCATTGGTATTGCTCATGAACCAGGGACCCTTGGGCGAGGGCAGTAGATGCACTGACGTTGCCTTGGCCTTACCGGCTGTTCTACCTGTTTCTTCCTTTTCCGTTGCTCCCAAGGGTGCTCAAACGTATCAGACATCAGCGAGTCCAGGCAATTCTGATTTCCCTGGATTGGCCTCGGACGGGTCGTACACGGAACTTCTGGACATGTCCGTAGAAGACCCTTGGCCTCTACCTCTCAGAAGAGATCTTCAACAAGGACCGTTCATCTACCCGGACTTACGGCAACTTCATTTGATGGCATGGAGGCTGAGCGGATCATCCTAGCTCACAAGGGTCTTTCCAAGAAGGTTATTGCTACCATGGTTCAGTCCAGAAAACTTGTGACGTCAAAACACTATCATCATATCTGGAGAAGATATGTCTCTTGGTGCGAGGAATGAAAGTATCCGCCTGCGGAGTTCCACTTGGGACGTTTTACGTTTCCTGCAGGCTGGTGTGGATAAGGGCTTACGTCTGGGTTCCATTAAAGGTCCAGATTTCAGCACTCTCCATTTTCTTCCAGAAGAAATTGGCAGTGTTGCCAGAAGTTCAGACCTTCTTGCAAAGAGTACTCCACATACAACCTCCTTTTGTGCTGCTGACAGCACCCTGGGATTTGAATGTAGTGTTGGAATTTCTACAGTCGTCCTGGTTTGAACCTCTGCTGATGGTAGAAGACAAGTACCTCACGTGGAAGACGTGTTGTTACTGGCCCTGGCTTCTGCTCGTCGTGTCTCAGAATCGGGGGCCTTATCGTGTAAAAGTTCGTACTTGGTCTTTTACGAGGACAGAGTAGAGCCGAAGGTTGTCTTCACGTTTCACCTGAATCAACCTATTGTGGTTCCGTCCAGTCCTGATACTTCTGCTCCTCAGGAGGCATTGGATGTTGTGCGTGCCTTGAAAATCTATGTCAAGCGAGCAGCTCGGATCAGAAAAACTGATTCCTTGTTCGTGCTCTATGATATGCAGAAAAAAAGTTGTCCTGCTTCGAAGCAGTCCATTGCGCATTGGTTTAGGCTTACTATCCAACATGCCTATGTGTTGGCAGCTTTACCTGTTCCACAGTCTCTGAAGGCCCACTCTACGAGATACGTTTGCTCTTCCTCAGCGGCTGCCCGTGGAGTCTCTGCCTTGCAACTATGCCGAGCTGCTACCTGGTTGGAGAAGAACACTTTTGTTAAGTTCTACAAGTTTGATACCCTGTCCAATGGGGATACCCAGTGTGGGCAGGCGGTACTGCAGCAGTCTCTGCACGTTCACACCCATTCTGGAAGCTTTAGGATGTCCCCATCGTACTCTCCCCCAATATTCCTTATGGATGCTAGAGAAAATAGGATTTTAATTACCTACCGGTAAATCCTTTTCTCGAAGTCCATAAGCCCGCCTCAGTGTGGTGACTTTTCTGCAGCTTCTCTTTTATGTGGTTACCTGTTCAGCTGTTACTGTTGTTACCAGCTGTTGCTGGTTGTTATATGTTCGTGGTGTGCTGGTATATCAATCTCACCACTCTTTGTTCTCATATTTCCTGGGCACGTTGTTACCTATAACTGCCTGTGGGAGGGGGCATAGAGGGGAGGAGCCAACACACCCAGTAAAGAAAATTTAAAGTGCACTGGTTCCTTTGGACTCCCTCTATACCCCATCGTACTAAGTCTCCCTCAGTATCCCTTATGGACTACGAGAAAATGATTTACCGGTGGGTAATTAAAATCCTATTTTAGTTTTATCCAACTTCAGGGGATATCCTATTAGCAGTGATAATTGTTCGGCGCAAAAAATGGTCTGATATTATGATTTTAGCCCGATGGTCAATATTGGGCTATCCAATTATAGCCTATTTTTTTTGTCCCAAAAATGTCCTGATTTCGCATGAAAATACATAGGTCCGTGACTTTATGCAGATCCTATGTATTTATTGCGGAAAAAATGCTTAGTTATCAAGGACTTGGTCTCGCCTGCCTACAAAATCTCCAATAAGCGCCGGCTTCGAGGCTAATAGGATAGCCCCCAACGAATCCATTAGCCATGGTAAATTATCGTGGCTAACTGGATACCCCAATCTTTCTTGCTGGTAAGTTTGAAGTGGTAGTAGTTAGCCTAACATAGGGGGTTATTCAGATCTGATCGCTGCTGTGCGTTTTCGCACAGCGGGCGATCACAACCGAACTGTGCATGCGTATGCATTGTGGTGCATACGCATGCACAGTTTGGTTCTGATCGCCCACTATGCGAAAACGCAGGCGCGACGGACTGCTGCAACGGGGATTGCCGGTCAGCGACGGGATGATGTAAAGAATCCATTCACACCGGCGTTCACGAGGAGATTGACAGGAAGAGGACGTTTGTGGGTGGCAACTGACCGTTTTCAGGGAGTGTCCGGAAAAACCCAGGCGTTTTCAGGGAGGGTGTCTGACGTAAAATCCGGTCCCGATCAGCCTGATCTGATTGCAGTGGAAGAGTAAGTCCTGGGCTGTGCAGAGACTGCACAAAATCAGTTTGTGCAGTTCTGCTACACATGCGATCGCACAGCGAAAACCCACTCCCTCTGTAGGTGGCGACTATCTGATCGCAGGGCAGCAAAAAACGCAGCCCAGCTATCCGATCTGAATGACCGCCATAGTCTTTTTGTGGTTGAAAATAGCTGCACATAATTATGTAGTGCATGAAGATTGTGGTGAGATTCACATAGCCAATCTGTGTCTTGCTCACTTAAGGGAAGTGAACATAAAGTACGTTAGGTATAAAGCACAGATTTTGTATGGCTTGAAGATCTCTCTAGGTTATTGACAGGTCATTAAAACGGAAACTTGCAACCTCTATCAAGCAAATGTGTTAAATGTGCTGAAGCACCTCAGCCGCATTGCAGTATATAATGTAATTGGCCAGACACTCAGCAGCTGCCGCACCTTACAGAGAAAAGGTCTTGGTTAGAATAATGGAGAGGGGAGAGAGAATCCCAGAGTAGGGACTTATCAGAGGTTGGGTCCAGTGTGCAGTCTCTATTCAGGTCCCATGGGCGCAAGCTTAGAGAAGACTCTGGCACAATCTGTGCATATCTCTGGGAAAATGGCATTGATGTTGGAAAGGTAAGTATAGTCAGTGAGTTTAGAGTGAGCAGTATGGGTCTCCCTTGACGCTAATGCCCATGTGCACCATACATCCTGCACCCATTATAGTATACAAACCAGATGTGTCTCTTACATGTAATCTTGCGGATGCCTTCAGTGCAAAGACACTGCCAAGGCATTGGGACGGAGATTAGCCATCTGGGAACCTTGTGGCAGGGCTTTGTCATACTGCTGTCTGTGCTCTGGAAACGGGCAACACCTATTTGGATGACATATATTCTTGTTAAAAATTAAGTATTCTGTGGTATTCTCTGTATAAGTTAACTGCCAATATATGAGCATAACTTCATAAAATCATCCTCTACATTGACCGTACTTAACATTTTAATGCCTCGCCACGCAGGCTCCTGTACCTGTATTCATTTGATTTTGATGCCTTTTATACAGATGAGACTGAAAGTAAAGAAGTGTTTACCTTCCTGCAAGAGCAACTTCAGAGACCTCCTGCCTTTACTTCCCCTCTAAAGGATCAGTCAGAAGTTGCAGGAAGCTCTGCTCGGTTCCATTGCCACATTGAAGGTCAGGAGCTAGTTGTGACTTCCATGTACCCTTTTAAATGTATTTGAGTATCTATCAATGTTTCCAGGAGGGAAATTTGTCATTAGTATAAACAGACTTTACTCCCTGTGTTGACCCATGGGCACAGATCTCATTAGACTTTCAGATATAGATTATTAGGGTTGTTCTTCAGGCAGGCTCCTCTACTGTTAATCTCTGCTGGAATTTTCAAGAAAGAATTCAGCACTGGATCATTTTATGAAATAGTCAAGCTTCTGTGGCTGGGTTGTGAGGCATATGATTGGATGATTATGTCCAGTCTAGCAGTGATTTGTGTCCAAGTTTCTAGCCACAAAAGCGTGATTCCTTGTGGTGACATAAGGGTCTATTTACTAAGCCTTGGATGGAGATAAAGTACCAGCCAATCAGCTCCTAACTGTCATTTTTCAAACACAGCCTGTGGCATGGCAGTAAAGAGCTGATTGCTGGTACTTTATCTCTGTCCACTTTATCTCCATCAAGGCTTAGTAAATAGACCCCATAGCCTTCAATCTCCAGAAGTCTTCTGCTTAGCTAGCAGTGTCAAATTATCCTTAAGAAAAGCCACTGCATTTTGCCCTTGGGACTTTCTCATTTCATTGATAAATCATCCTACTTATCCATTCAGCTTTCCTGACAATTCTACAGGAGCTGTCTGGAGACTACAGAAGGTTGGACACGACCACAATATATATTCCATGAATGGTGGGGTCTCCAAACACAGGGAGGCATCTATGACACAATGCCAATATAAGGAAGGTGGTGTTTTTTTTGTTGTTGTTTTTTTTTGGGGTGGTGATGGTGGGGGGGTTTGTGTTTTCTTTTTTCTATTTATAGAATAAAGTTGGATATATACTATAAGATTATCTTTCCATTCTTTCTGGTTGGAGCACAAATCTGGTACTGTATGGGAGCAAATGGTAATCAACCATTTGCTCCCAAAAACTGTAAAATGGGCAAAAATGGTAATTTTGATAAATTGGTTAATTCATATGGATTTAACCAATTTGTGTGAATGTACATTTTTGTCTATTTTCCAGTATTTGGTAGCAGTTGATCGGTTGTCATTTGCTACCATACATCAGGACAGTAGAGAGCCTGGCTAGGCCCAGGTACTTTTCAGGGGGTGTGGTGTAATCACAAGAGGTGTGGCCATGCACCCTTAGAAAAAAAAAATAATGTTTTAAGTGCCTCCCTGGCTGCACTGCAGCCCAGTACACAGCAGCGTGTGCTGGGCTGAGGAGACGAGCTGCTGCTGCCAGGTAAGTGGGGGGGGGGGGTGCGGGGAGCCACCTGGGCCCATGTAATTATTACCCTTTCCCTCCTCTCGATGCCACTGCCATGCATTACCAGATTTTCGTTCCAACCACAAAGTTGGAACAAATCTATCTATCGGTATATGTTCTTTTTGGAGGCTCCCACCTCAGTCACTGTGCAATTTCTGTCCATCAGGTTTCCCAGATCCTGAAGTCCTATGGTTTTTCTCTGGTTCCCCGATCCAAGAGTCTAAGCGATTCCAGATTGAGTATGAAGATTCAGGAAGCTGTACCCTTGTTATAGCTAATGTTTCTCTTGAGGATGTTGGGGTGTACACATGCAAGGCTTTGAATGCTCATGGACAAAAAGAATGTTCAGCCAAATTAAATGTCCACTCTCTACATGCCGAGCGTCGAAAAAGAGAGGGAAATTGGAATATTGCCTGACCCGACAGGGGGACCTCATAATCTGGAACAAACTTTCTGTTTGTGTATATAATGGGCACTGTTGGGAAAACTAGCTGTGTACCTATATACAGTATATTTATATGTAGACCGCAGATTTAACTCTGGCCTTTATATTAATTGTGCACTGCATTAAAAATTTTCTATTGTGTAACGGATTTTCCTACCTGCTGTAATTCATTCACTTCACCAAGAACCTTTAGTGCACTGAGACAGCCAAAACCTAAGTTGTATGCTTGAGTTGCCTTGTGACTTGTATTTACTCCATTTGGAAAAGCCAATTATAACAACTCTGAAAATGTAGTTTTGTGATGTAGTAGTTGCTCATTTGATCTCCTGACAACGAGATCAATAACTCACATTTAAAGAACTACTTCACTTGTTTTATTCAATGACATGAATACAACCTTGCAGTTTCTGTAATCATTGAACCTAGTATGATTAAATTGTAGCAACAATGTGCCAAATGTTCTTGTTGCTAAAAAAAAAAAAAAAAAACGCTGGAAATAATGTTCAATCTTTGTCAGAAACGTTTCTTGTTCGTATCATCTTTTAATCTATGACAAGGCAGAAAGGCATGTTATTAGATATACATTCTGCATTAACAGTTTCATTTTCTCAAACAGTCACACTGAACAAGGATGTCAGATTTTATAGAATAAGTAAACTTCAACAAAAGAAGTTACCCACCCTTTTTAACATCTGCAGACAAATGTCACAATAATAGACCAGCCTTTAACATACTGAAGCATTGTGCCTTGCTGCCGATATCCTCAGAATGTCTTGGCTAATACGGGTTTACACTTACCATTGGAGAACACTGGCAGATGTATTAAGACTGGAGACGGCATAAGGAAGTGATAAACCAGTGATAAGTGCAAGGTGATAATGCATCAGCCAATCAGCTCCTAACTGTTAACTTGGAACTGATTGGCTGGTGTGTTTACCACCTTGCACTTATCACTGGTTTATCACTTCCTTATGCCTTCTCCAGGTTAATATATCTGCCCCTATATATTTTTCTCAGAAGGAGGGGCAAGCAGAGCACATTCTGTTTCAGCATGATTGTAAATGAGGAAAATAATGAAGCACCATTTGTGAAGTATTCGGTTTTGATGCAAGGTCCTTTGTACTTCCTGTATAAATGTACATAACTACCATGCTCTGGTAAGAGGGAAATACGTTTTTGTACTACTGAGTTTTTATAGCATTTTAATGTGTTTTTTTTCTATCATTTAATCTGTATAAAAGTTATAAACAATGGAAAATAAAATAAATGTTGACGTATAAATGAAATGGCAAATTATTTTGTTTTCACTATATACAATGGCAATTTTAATGGTAAAATAGCGCAAGGGAGATCTTAAGATGCTTTAGTAGCAACCTCATTTAGAAGAGAAATGGATTGTTCTACTTTGCAGAGAGATTAGAAAACACTTTTGGGGAAAATAAGTCACTTTAAGGGTGACCATGATTCATATGGGTATAAATTATTTAAGTTACAGACCAAGATTTGTCAAATAAACCTTTCATATCAAAGACCATACAAACGTCAGGGGATCATCAGTTGCAATGAAAATAGGGTTTCATGGTAAGGGGTTATTAAAAGTTCTATAGAATTTAGTAATTGACTATGTATGTACATTACATAAAAGAAGTGATAGCTGTAACATTAATAGCAAACATTTTGGGTGTGGCCCATGGAACTTGAGATTGCTTTATTGGGTTTAGGAAATGCCCATGAATCTTCCATGCTAGGTGACATTGAGATGAGCTTTGAACAAGACATAACACATGTAGCCAAGGGATGTGATCAAGATGACGGCTGTTGGAATCTTGGCAGTCAGAATGGCAATGCCGGAATCCCAGCTGGAACAGGAGACAGGTGCCGGAATCCTGATCCTAAGTATAGCGGGCAGGTTAGAGTCGGCGGGTTAGGTTTAGATGCCACCGAGGGGGAGGGGGGGTGGGGAGATAGGGATAGCCTGCGGGAAAGGAGGGTTAGGAGGTAGGGGACAGGGGGATCACTCTTATCTCCACCCTGCCGGGATTTCAATAATTGAGATGCTGGCATTGGTATTCTGACCACCAGCATTCCGTGCGCTGGCAAATTATACAGAACCCATAGCCAATGCCTGAGTGCAGAATAAACGACTCATTAGATGTTTTTAATTGGGTGCTGATTGTGGGCGTAATACGCAAAGTTTTCACACTGCATAAATTACAATGTACAGTATTTTGTTGACTAAAATAGTGTCCTGCCAGACCAGGGTCTGTGCGATGCAGTAAGCAGGCCTGCAATGCATGGAGGAGCCGTGCTGGAGAGGCACCACGCCTTCTCCATCTACTGGGCACCCGCTGAAATTTTGTTATCAGCGGGTGCCTGTTGGCTCCTTCTGGCTCCTGCAATGAGTATAGACAGAGACGTCCTGATGTTTCTCCCATAGTGTCAAGCATGAGGAGCTGTCAGATGGCGGCAGGTGCAGGGCTTCTGGTAAGTACAGTGCTGTGTCTGTGTGACATAATATATAAGTGGCATGTGTATAAGGGGCACTAGTACTGTGTAGTATTAGGAGTATAAGGGGCACTACTATTGTGGGCATTGTGTATGGGAAACTATTACATTGTGGCATTGTGTATAAGGGGTACTACAGTGTGGCATTGTGTGTATAAGGGGCACTACAGTGTGGGAGGAAATCTGAGCATTTGTAAAAAACTAACACAAACACTAGGAGAACATACAAACTCCACATAGAACCCTGGATAGAATCTAGCACAGACCTGGCCAAACCAGTCCTCGAGATCTACCAACAGTTCACTTTTTCCAGATCACCTAGATGGTGCTCAGGTGTAGTCATTACTAATTAAGATGTGCTGCATTCATTCCTAACTGACAATTCTACAGATCTCCAGGAGGCCTGGAAAACATGAACTGTTGGTAGATCTCGAGGACCGGTTTGGCCAGCCCTGATCTAGCACATTTCTCGCCATTGGTTTGTTATATACACTATCCTTGAAAAGTAACTAATGCTTCCAATTGATTGATAATGGATATATTTGTGCAGTTTTACTTAAGACAGTGCACAATGCATCATTACTTTAAAAGTAATATTATGTGGCTGTGCTGCAGCTCTGCAAATATATATTTTTTGTGGTTTCATTTGGAAATTTCCTGTTTGGAAATTGTTCCCTGTCTGTGTCACACAGTGCTGCAAGCTGAGGCCCCTTGTTTGCTGGACCACAATTCCCAGCATGCACTGCATGTTGAGCAGTGTAGTTCTAGGAGTAGTAGGAGATGGAGAGCTAATGCACAGGCCTAGTCTCTAGGTTACCTATCTCTAGCAACTAGCACTCTATGGGTTAATAGAATCTGCATATTCAAGTCCCAGGGATCCTATAACCCGTGTAGTATTTAGTTTCAGTACATGCACCTTACCTTTCTATCATCCTACACTGTGCTCTCTATCCCTCCGCCTTTTCCTCCACTCCTGGATGCCACATGCGACTGACATGTCACCCATCCACATGCCCTGTATAGGGACATTGCTTTACACAGTGTGGAAACAGCATGCATTGCACACAGAACCCTGAACAGTTTCCTCACACTATGTACCCCCTCCTCCACTCTCCATCTACTATATCATTTTGAAACTCTACTTCCTTCTGCTTGTGGTCTGTATCTGACATCTTTGCGATAAACATCCAATCTACAAATCACCTCTCTAGCTATTGGACGAGAAGTGAATCAGGAACTGTTGAGTGAGACATCGAGAAGAAACTCTCATTGTGAAGGAGAAGACACTTTGGGAAGTAAACTCTGCCTCTAACTCAGAAAATACCTTATTTCAGATGTACAAATAATACATTTCCACACTTTCCTTTCTCCATGTAACCTGTGGTCTTTGTGGCAAAATTATGATGTAAAGATCGCTCGCTAAAGTATTATCGGAAGTTGGGTGTGTCACCATCAGACTTTACTGATTCTGTTAGAGTTCTGTAGACTGTCTGTGCCTGATTTATCCGTCATACGTCCTATATTGAACATCAAGCCTGGATCTAGGTGTGTGGAAACGTGGAGTAACTTGGATTATGGGGAACGCTGCTGGGTCCCTGGAGATGTTCCAGGTCCGGGATTCTAAGGCACAGCCATCCGCTGGGACTCCGCCACAGAAGCAGAGAGAAGGGACCACTTCTAAACTTCCAAGGCCAAATTCAGGGGAGCTGGAGGATAGATTCAACGTAGTGCTGGTGAGTACACTGTAGAAGAATCATTACTATTTTCCAACATCTGGAGCTGAACATACAGTATGTACATGCTGATACCTCTTGTACTTAGACTACAGTTGCTGGTTACTCTATATAGGAGATCCTGAACATAAAAGACCTAACCTGGTGATTTGGTATTCCTCTATCAATCAGCGTGTTATTCCCCCTGTGTGTCTGACAAAATATGTAATAATCTGTCTTAGATTTTCCAATGTGCTTTGTAACTTAACTTACATGTGGTCTAGATGATGGACAATGGAAACGATTTATTGTGTAAAACAGTGGTATGGCACAGTACTCGTATTCTAGCTCATTTCAAAACTGGTGACGTTGCTGAGACGTGCCTCGTGTCACAGTGATGTCACTGGATAATAGTGCATTGATGGGCTTCCTACTAGCATATTCATTCCATACTGGGCAACATTATTTTGGGGTGGTGGGAGAGTGTGTGAAGAGTATCTACTCCAGTCGGCATTATGCATGTGCCAGCCAATGCACATACTAAGAAGAGTAAAACGGATATCTTTGGAGCAGCCACTTAGCCATGGAGGTGGTTCAGCCCACAACATGGCTGCTTACACTGTGTATACATACTTTAGGAGTCCTTCAGCAATTTGAAATATGTTAAGTCCTTGAGAGAGTCAGATTACATGCCAGATTACATGCCTTATTACTATTATGTGTATTATTATTATGACCCTAGGTACGTTTTATTTATCATTTTTAAATATATGGTAAAAAAGGCTCAAATACCAGGTTAAATGAACCTAACAAAGGAATGTTGTCCTTTATGTTAATGTCAGTGACACTCCTCTTCTGTAGCTCCTTTGAAAGAACATGCTGGCTCTTAAATTTCACTGATACCCCTTTCAGACATCAGACCCGGGAAATTGCTGGGTCTGATCACCATGACCCTGGTTGGTAGAAGGGTTGTTTGGATTCAGACATAACAAAATCCCGGGTTGATGCGCGTTCCAATGCATCAACCCAGGATTTTGATGCATGTCTGAAACAGGTATGACTAGCTCCTGAATGCTACATTATTTATTTATTTTGTCCATCCCTTGATTAGCAACATCTATAACTACACAGGTATATAATAGTCCAGCATCATCAGTGGTATAAGGATGCTGTATAGGGATGCGGTCAAGATCCCGCCGGACGGAATCCCGGCGGTCGAAATACCGGCACCAGGATCCCAACCGGCACAATCCCGACATATTCTCCCTCTGTGGGTGTCCATAAATTAGTGTGCCAAGCGTAGCGAGGCACCGTGCCCGCAAGGGGCTGCGTTGCGCTCGCCCCCCTGTCGGGATTGTGCCGGTCGGGATTCCAGTGTCGGGATTCCGACCAGCGGGATTTCGCACTGATCCCGCTGTATACCATACATTTAGTATTGTTCACATCAGCATCTTCATCGTTTCCAGTACTTTCATAGTTTAGGATACATACTCACCAGGGTTTGAAATACATTTGTACTGCATGTTAAAATATATATCAAATGCATATGTTTACAAATATACAAATCACATGAAACATTTATAGTTTTCACCGCCATTGACAGAACAAAATGCCCTGTAATGGAATAAAATAATCTAAAACACCACAGCAATGCATTGTAATCACCTTTAATAACCCAAAAGGATAGAACCTTTTACCCCCATTAGAAATAAATAACTGTCGATGCTTGCTTTACCACATTTAATATTTCTAATGCACCCAAATAATGCAGGATGGAGTAACTTTTCTTTAGGTTCTGCAATGCAAATTGTGGATAAATGTAATGTTTAGGGCACATTGGTGTCCCATTTTTAATTTCAAAACAATGGGAGCCAATCTCATCTTTATGGGGAAGGCTGTTTAATGATTTTTAAAGATCTGTTTAAAACTAAGGTGTCTATGTACTAAGACGTGGAAAGAGATAAAGTGCCAGCCAATCGGCACCTAACTGCCATGTTACAGGCTGTGTTTGAAAAATCTAGGTGCTGGTTGGTTGGTACTTTATCTCCGTCCACTTTATCTCTCCCCAAGGCTTAGTACATAGACCCCTAATTCACAGTGTTAGATATGATCATAATATGCACATATCATAGTACAAATTGTATTACACTATAGACGGGCTATGGCACTACACCTACCAACCAGGGGACAGTATCATAATCCAATTCTATTACACTGTACTGTACATAGACATTGTAACTGACGCCAAAATCCTGACACCACTCAGGAGACTGGCACCGGAGTGACAACATCCTGAAGGTGTGTCTCTGGGTTACGGCTGGAGGGGGGAGGGTTAGGGTTAGGCACTAGCAGTGGCGGCGAGAGGGGGGCAGACTACTAACTGCTCAGGGTTGAGCCTGTTGGAGGGGCACTGTAGGGGCCCAGGTCCGTGTTCCCACAGTCCCCCTTCTTACCTGTCAGGCTGCAACACTGGAGCCTCTCTTCCAAGCCCAGCACATGCTATGGTGGGTCCAGGCTGCTGCCTCTGAGGAGTTAGCAATCGCAGTGATTGTGCCCCTTTCCTGAACCTGTCCCTGACTGAGGATGCATGGCGGCCTCCTGTGCAGGATGGTGCTACTCTGTGGTGCATAAACTTTACTTTTTTCAAGTATTTTTTTAAGGGGGGCGTGGAAACACCTGTGTGATTAGGTCTCCTAATCATTACCGGAGCCCATGAAGGCTCTCTACAGCCCTGGGCAGTAGGGGGGTTTGTTAGTCCTAGCCGCGTGTCGTCCCCCCCGTCCCTCGAGGGTTAATCCTAGCTGCCAACCCCGGATGGTTAAGGTATGGGAGGGTAAAAAGACTTGCTCTCTCTGATGTCAGGATCTTCACTGTCGGGTGCCACTGTTGGACATGTGACCACCGGCATCCTGACCACACAGATTTCATACCGAACCCGTAATCGACACCTACCCAACATAGGGGGTCATTCCGAGTTGATCCTCACTAGCTGTTTTTAGAAGCCTTGCGAACGTATAGTTGCCACTTACAGGGGAGTGTATTTTAGCTGTGCGAGTATGCGAACGCTTGTGCGGCCGAGCAGTACAAAAACAGTTTGTGCAGTTTCTGAGTAGGTCTGAACTTACTCAGCTGCTGAGATCACTTCAGCCTGTCCGGTCCCGGAATTGACGTCAGACACCCGCCCTGCAAACGCTTGGACATGCCTGCGTTTTTCCAATCACTCCCAGAAAACGGTCAATTGACACCCATAAACGCCTTCTTCCTGTCAATCTCCTTGCGATCGGCTGTGCGAATGGATTCTTTGTACAATCCGTCGCCCAGCAACGATCCACTTTGTACCCATGCAATATGCCTGCGCATTGCAGTGCATACGCATGCGCAGTAGTAACCTGATTGCTGCGCTGCAAAAAAACAGCAGCATGCAATCAGGTTGGAATGACCCCCCATAATCTGACCAGGTGACAAGATTAGAACCCAGTTGTATTACACTGCACACAGATGCTACACCTACCCAACATGGTATGACCTCTGGATAGCATCATAACGTAGTTCTATTATTATTACTGTATACAGACATTGGAAACTTCACCTACCCAACATGATCTGACCATAGGTTGTATCATAATACAATTCTGTTACTCTATATAACCTTTCTCTAGGGGGGACAACAAACATTATAATGTACAGTGTACAGCCACTGATTATGAGATGATGTCCAGAGCAAGTGGTTAAAAAAACATAATACACCCAGGCAACACTGGGTGCAGCTGCTAGTACAGACATATGACTCATATCCCAACATGATCTAAACCCGGAACATTATTATAATACAATGATTATATCATTTTCTCTATACAGAACTAGATTGGTAACACCAACATGACCCAGCTATAAGACATGATCATAATGTAACTGTACAGTATATAACACTATCCAGACATAGATAACTACACATGCCCAACCTGAGCTGACAACTGGATTTAATCATAATAAATGATTATACAATTTAATTATATGTAATGCATACATAGGGGGTTATTCAGGTCGCATCGCTAAGCAATGCAACCACAATAACCCCATCGGTGACGCCACTGCACATGCGCAGGAATCATCCTGCACATGTGTGGCCGCCAAATGCAATCGGCGTGCAAGGCATGCAAACGCCTCTGCCTGATTGGTAGGCAGAGGCGTTCGGGGGGCGGTGACGGAGCGTTGGGGGGCGGATTGGCAGCATTTTCTGGACGGCTGAGTGACGTCTCCCGCAGCCACTCCGATAAGAAAACTTGCATGTGGTGGTCGTAGGCACTTGGCAGGCCGTTCTGCATGCTGGGTGGCCTTGCCCTGCGATGGGTGGCACAATCCTGCGAAAGAAAGGTTTGTAGATTTTGCTTTTAGCAGAATCTGCAATCCGTACTGAATAACCCTCATAGACTACAAAACTTCACCAATGTGAACTGATAACTGGACTCTGGGCCTAAATCAGGATGGGTTGTAGTTGTGCAAAAAAACGCATAACTGCAACCCTTTATGCTAGAATGCGGGGGCGACACCCAGCTCAGGGAAAGTCCGCCCCGCATGCCTGGCCCTCCCCCCCACTAACATGCAAACGATTCGCTCAGCAGTGAAGCACTTGCATGTTAAGGGTAGCCCTCTGCCTGCGTAGCCTAGCTACAAAGGCAGACAGCTATCCGCCATGTTTATGCTCACAGCGGCTGTGTTACATTACGCAGTCACCGCGGCCAGCCTCACAAACAGTCCGGACCCTCCTGCATTGTCCGGACCGGGCCCCCCCAATGCCGCAGCGCCTCCCCAATAGTCACGTCAACGCCCCCTCCCGCCCCGCGAATGCCTCTGCCTGTGTGAGATGCCGTTGCATCTCACTGTGTGCACATGTATAATGTGGCTTCTGCACGTGTATACACTCCAGAAGGGCTTTAGCATGCGTACGCATCAAAGATGTGTTTCCATGCTTAGTTAGGCCTTCTGTTCTATGATTCTATTTGTAATAGAATTCTGTTATACTAGTCCACAAAAACCTAGGGCACTTTACCTACCCAACATGACACAGTAATCTTTTATAAGGGGCCTAATTCAAGGTTGACTGCAACATAACATTTCCCCTAATGGGCAAAACCATGTGCACTGCAGGTGGGGCAGATGTAACATGTGCAGAGAGAGTTAGATTTGGGCTGGGTGTGTACAAACTGAAATCTAAATTGCAGTGTAAAAATAAAGCAGCCAGTTTTTACCCTGCACAAAAACAAAATAACCCCCCCCCCCCCCAAATCTAACTCTCTGTACATGTTATATCTGCCCCACCTGCAGTGCACATGGTTTTGCTTATTAGGGAAAATATTATTTTGCAATAAACCTTGAATTAGGCCCAAGGTACGGAGATAATGAGTCAGCTACCAGAGCAGGCTGAGTATTATGGTACTCCGATCACAACTGAATATTGGAGACCTTGTCAAGAATAGAATTTTTTAGGGATACAGTTTCAATGCCTGGAACTGCCCCTGGAAATACTGCTGTTTCTCACTGTGGATGTGGAAGTTTGGCCTATGAGCTGACACTAGATATGGAGGTTAGAGTGAGGTCACACAGAAATGGTTCATATATAATTAAAGTGATCATTGAACTTCTATTATCTGTCTGTATGAAGCTGGGAGTAGGCTGTGTGCGGAGGGGAAGAGTAGAGTTCCCAGGAGGATGGGTGTGATGTGTGTGTTAGACTGTTTGTTTTAAGGGATTGCAAGTCACAGACTTTTTTTTACTTTCAATTACAGAGACCGTTTTCAAGAAGTTACTAGAACTAAAAATATCCTCAATACCAGGGTGAATGCTGAAATATATCCGATTTATTATACTAACCTACTAAGGGGGAGACGTACTAATACTAAGTCTTGGAGAGTGATAAAGTGCCCAGAGATAAAGTACCAACCAATCAGCTCCTAACTGTCATGTTACAGACTGTTTAAAAAATGATAGTTAGGAGCTGATTGGTTGGTACTTTATCTCTCTCTACTTTATTAAACCTCACGGCTTAGCACATATCCTCCTAAGGCATACAGTGGTGCATAACGGGATATAGTTATGTGACTGCCAGTCTCACAATACCTCCCCCTACATCCCGCCCCCCTCACAATCCCGACAGTCGACATGCCGACTAACAGGGACTATTCCCACTTATGGGTGTCCACGACACGCGTAGAGTGGGAATAGAACTTGTGGTGAGCGCAGAGACTTCATTGCACTCACCCCCCTCCCCCCCCCTAAAATTCTGGGATACCGCCGTCGGTATGGTGACCGGCGGTCACACAATACCACCCCGTGCATAACGTGATCTATGCAAAGAAAATGTCTTGTGTACAGTTTTGTAGATTTACATTTTCAGGCATTTTGATGTTGAACATGTTAATTAGCATGAGGTGATCTTGTTGCATTTCTTCTATCATGTTGTATATTCATGAGATGCATTGCAAGTACTAACGGCTTTAGAACTGTGTTAAGTACATTGATTATTTCATTTAAAACCTTCTGCTTCTTCTATATAGCATAACCAATGTCGTTGTTTTTGTTGCCATTTAAAACCTTCCCTGATGATCTCTAAAGCCATCTTCTGAATTTGCCAACTCAGATTTATGATGTATGATATTTGGTTCCACCAGAAGCATTTCTGTCATGGTATGACTGTTTTTTATTACACAATTTAATATGTTGGGGGAGATAATATATGAAGACTGGACAAGTGCATACGTTGTCCATAGCATCCAATCAGCTTATAGTTATTTATCAAATACATTCTATAAAATGCTAGGTAGAATTCCGTTGCTATGGGCAACCTCTCCACACTTTAGAAAGCTTGATACCTCTCTCTCAAGCTGATAAACTCTGCATTTAGATTTGTTTTTAATATTTATTTTCCAGTTCTATTAAATAAAGAATTATAGTATGATCTAATAGGTACACAAGGATGCCTTGACTCTGTATGGTCTATCCCAAGTTTAACAAATTCTGATATACTGTACTGTACAGCAACGTGTAAACGGGACCACGGACCTCATCCAGGACCAGTTGTTCTTAAGCCCTTATGCGCAAAGTACTGACGTTTGGTATTTCGCCAATGCACAGGACCCGTTCTGCGCATAGGCGAAACGGGTCCTGTTACCGAATGCAGGGTTGGCATCGGACTGTTAATGATGGTAAGATGCCATTTGTGGGCAGGAAGGGGGCAGCGACAAACTCAGTTTGTAAAAACGTAGGTGTGTTGCCAATGTTTAGAGGATGGAAGAGGCCAGTTATCTTGGTCGTTGCGCTGAGTTTTCCTTTATTCTGAGATATGCGGCTTGCGCATCCCCATGGGTGTCGCCAACCGCACAGTGGTGCCGGGGAAGATCCGATACTACGTCCTTGGATGCTGTTCGTATCCGTAAAGCATGCAAGAGGCATGATTCCTCCTGCTGCATTACCATATTAGCGCTATTGCTGCTGCTTTTATGTAAGCCGCAGTGTTAGTGCCTCCAACCACATCTGAATTAGGGCCCACCTTTTTAAGTTCAACAACAAATGGCCTGATTTTGAGATTGACATAGCCTCATTCATGTCTGCATCTTGGGCAGGTCACGTGTCTGTGTGGCGTTACACAAATGCCGCTACTAGAGCCGTAATTAGACTTTTTGGTGCCCTGTGCTAGAGAGAGATTTAGCGATTTCCCTCCCCCCCTTTATTTTTACAATAGGTACATAAGGCGCATGCCTCGTGGGGAAGGGGCATGACAAGATTGATCCCAAAGAAAGCCCATACTATGATGCCCCTTCTCACATTGTCATTTAATATATACAATATTATAATATTTAATATAATATACTATAATATATTATATTATATATAAGTAACACACACACACATTTATAGACCACTAAAAGAAAATGGATATGGACACAAACTTGAGAGCTCCCTGTTATTCACTTACAATACCCTTTATTAAATAACACATTTCAATATACAGCCATACCCGGGATTCAAACCTATAACCTGTTGAATTCTAATGAAACACCCTACTCATTGAGCTATTTGATCCTGCATAAAAGCTATGAACACTTTAAGAAGCTACTGGTACTTTGTAAAAAAAGTAGTCAGCATTGCAGTTGAGCAGATCTATGTAGTGTAGCCGCACATCCAGTCTCTTGCAGCCACACACTACATCGATCTGCTCAGTTGCAATGCTGATCATTTTTTCACAAAGAACAAGGTAAGCTTCAAATAGGTAGAATTTTCTAGCTTAGAATTATCTACCTTTCTATGCAAGGGCAGATAGCTCAATGAATAGATTGTCTGTCTGACTGCAATGCCACAGGCAATGAGTTTGAATTCTGGCTATGTCAGCACCTTGAAATGTAATAAAGGACATTGTAACTGATTAACAAAGAAATCTCAAGTTTAGTTGATGAATGTTGTATAGGTATTCGCGACAGAAGGGGTCAGGGTAGGAGACAGGGGTGGTCAGGAGATGCTGGGCTTCAAAAAGGTGGGAAGCTGCAAGTGAAAATAATTAAAACAGATAATTGACAAGTGCTGCCAACAGCGCCTCCTGCATTGCTATGTGCGGTGCTGATTCCGCACACACCTAGTTAAGTCCCTGGCTGCTACAAAGCCATTCCCTTGTGTACATCTGTGCATCTGAATGTGCACCTCTCTAAGTGTGTCCTGGATACAACCAGAGGCGGATTTACCGCTAGGCAACCAAGGCGGTTACCTAGGGCCTGGCGGGTCCCAAGGGGCCCGAACCGGGCCCCCCTGCTTGTGTTACTGAGACACGCTGCCGCTCAGTCCGGCGGCAGCGTGTCTCAGCTGTAAGGAGGAGAACGCGGCGTGTAGCGGAGTTCAAACCAGCTCCGGTTCGTGAGCCAATCAGAGCTCGCGTACCGGCAGCCAATCAGGAGCCGCCGGTCCGCAAGCTCTGATTGGCTCACGAACCGGCGGCTAGTTTGAAGTCCTACACGCCGGCGCCCGCGCTCTCCTCCACACCCTCACAGCCGGACGGAAGACGGAGCTGCAGCAGCGGTAAGCACTGCTGTCTGTGGGGGCATTTGTATATCTGGCACTATGGGGCATTTGTATACCTGGCACTGTGGGGCATTTGTATACCTGGCACTGTGGGGGCAATTGTTTACCTGGCACTGTGGGGCATTTGTATACTTGGTGCTGTGGGGGCAATTGTTTACCTGGCACTGTGGGGCATTTGTATACTTGGCGCTGTGGGGGGCAATTGAATACCTGGCACTGTGGGGGCATTTGTATACTTGTCAGGTATACAATTGCCCCCACAGTGCCAGATCCACAATTGCCCCCACAGTGTCAGGTATTTAGCTGACACTGTGGGGGCAATTGTGGATCTGGCACTGTGGGGGCAAATGTCTGCCTGGCACTGTGGGGGCATTTGTGTATCTGGCAGTGTGGGGGCATTTGTGGATCTGGCAGTGTGGGGGCATTTGTGGATCTGGCAGTGTGGGGGCATTTGTGGATCTGGCACTGGGGGGGCATTTGTGGATCTGGCACTGGGGGGGCATATGTGGATCTGGTACTGTGGGGGCATTTGTGGATCTGGCACTGTGAGGGCATTTGTATACCTGGCACTGTGGGGGCATTTGTGGATCTGGCACTGCACTATTGGGGGTATATGTCTGTGTATCACATCCAATTTTAATTGGCCACACCCATTTTTTTGCAGCGCGCGCACACAGTACTTCTATTAGGCACTCTCTGTCTGATTGGTCGCCGCTTAGCCCCGCCGGGAGTGCACACAGACGCTCTCATTCTAGTGAATGGGGCATGTGCGTCATGGACACGTGCGCGCCCCAGATGCGGTGATAGACCCAGGCACAGACGGAACTCCATCTGTAATGTAAGGGGGCATAAGTCAGAACAAAAATATAGTGCTATGGATTGTTTGAGGTAGGGGGGCCCCAAAATCGGTATTTCGCTTAGGGCCCCATGAGGTCTAAATCCGCCTCTGGATACAACCCATACAGTCATGATCTACGTGCACAAAAGGCACTTGTCACAACCATTATAAACAAAAGCCTAATGACGGAACTTATTATAGACATATTACATACACATTAAGGCATCAGAAATCTGTATGAGCAGTCACAAGGCAGGTCTGAGGAAACACCCTGGTATGAGGACATGGGCTAATTGGGCAACATCTCCTTCCTGCTGCAGAGTCATGTACTCTTCCAGTGTGACTATGACACACATTGATCTCCCATATCATGCATCTAAAGACAATCAGCAGCTGGCTTGTGCTGAACAAATAACCATCCTCTAAGTCATAACTCTCCTGCTGTCGCAGACCACTCTCGTTGTCATAGAGGATCATGGCTCTGCAGTGGCCTCTGTTGAGCTCCAAGAGTGTGTGAAGGAAGTGAACATGCTGACTTCTTCAGTGTGCAGTCTGCAGTGCTGCTTATATACGGTTCTGTGCCGTGACTATTCACAAGAACTTTAGTCAGAGATTACAGTTCACAATAACATAGTCAGATTAGGTCTACTCTACCTATGCCCTGCACATACGGAAAGTCATTGCACACCCAGGGCCGGTTCTAGCCCTTTTGGCGCCTGGGCGGAAAATAGGGGCGTGGCTTCATACAGGGGGCGTGGTCCATTACGCCCCCTGTAGAAGTTGTGCCCCCTGTAGGAGTAGCGCCGCTTACACAAAAAAATAAAAATGAATACTTACTATCCCCGCTCCTGATTCCCGACCGCTGCAGACCTCCGCCGGCGCCGCTCCTCTCCTCGGATCTATGGGACAGATAGACACTAGAAGTCAATTATGACCCCTAGCGTCTGTCAGTCCCACAATGCTGTGCAGTGCACAATGACGTCATCGCGCACTGCACAGCAAAGATCCTCTCCACGAAGGGAAACTAGACGGGTAGCGTCTAGTTCCCTTCACAGCGGGGGACCAGCAGCACAGTTGCAGATCTTGCCATGGTGCGGCGCCCTCTGGAAGGCGGCGCCCCGGGCAAAAGTCCTGCTTGCCCGTGGCAAGATCCGCTACTGTACACACCCCTCATAAATGTGACCCACCCCCATGCTGCTCAGAGCCACAATTCACTGTATTTTACAGGGGTGGCTGGGCCACACAATGATGCACTTTAATGAGAATGGAGGAATGAAACCTCTCGCCGCCAAGAGTGTAGAAGACAGGTGAGCCTCCCTGGAAATTCAGGATTTTCCTAGACCATTGGCAAGCATGAGGCATTTGAATTACCTAAATGGATAAACACACACACATGCATGGTTCTCTGACACACACATGCAGGGCCATGTCTTAATAATCCCTTTGCACAGCATCCATCCAGGTGTTAACTATAGGGGTTGTTTTTTTTTTGTGGCAAGGCGCTGATCACCGAGTATGGCACATTTCAATTTTGAAAAGCAAAATGTTGGTTTTGACTCATAATTACAGCAGTGTAGCATGTTGTGAATTGTAGACAGTGCTGCAAGTATGGCAGTACAGGGCAGTACTGTGTACCGCTAAGAAATCGGCAGCCAGGCTGACCACCTTGCAGCTGCTGTGTCCGAGGGGAGGAGAGTGCAGCATGTGCCTCTCCTGCCCTCAGTCCAGTCTCCCTCTGGCAGCGGCGGCATGTATCACAATCAGGCACTGGTTTGTGAGCCAATCAGAGCTCGCGGACCAGCAGCCAATCTGGAGCCGCTGCTGCTGGACAGCGAGCTCTGATTGGCTCACAAACCGTGCCTGATTTGAGATGCACGCCGTGGCCCCCGGAGACTGGACTGAGGGCAGGAGAGGTGCATTTCTCTCCTCAGATACAGTGACAGCAGAGCTGGCCTATTGGTGGGGGTGGGAGGGGGGGGCACTCCCTAAAAGGGCATGGTGCAGCACCCTTCTAAAAACTCCTGACAGAACACTACATCCTGTATATTCTAAACAGGTGTTCTTTAAGAGAGAAGGGGGCCCGTGTATAGACCATGTGCAGGCCCCTTCCTCTGTGCGGAGCAGTAGAATCTAGCATTGTGCCATTATTTTATTTGCTCCTAACCCAGTTCCTCGGTATGTGCAAATAATGTCAGTGCAACAGCTGTTTTTAATACTTAAGTGAAGTCCAGTTTTGACATATCCCACTCACCTAGGGTTGCTACCTCATGCATCATCGATTCCTGGAAATCAGGGAGAGGTGGCAACCCTACCCCCCTCTTCTGCCACTCTCTGGGACCAAACCCTCCCTCCCATGTTCCTTGTGATAAATAGCCTGAGTCGTGGCCCTACATGTGTGTGTCATAGAAATTTGCTGCATTGTGCATAAATTGCCCCGATATTTGAGCTGCACATATCTAATGATTGCAGCTCTTGTGCTGCCAGAGGTATACCAGGTGCGGTCATGTGCACGCACATGTTGGCTAATTGAAATGCTTCAGACTTCTTTGTCTGCAAACTGTAGAAGAAGGCATTTGATTGGCATTTATCAATTGACGATTGGATTGAATGTTAAATGCAGTTGGGCAATGACCACCTCTGCCAGAATGTGGGGTGCAACACTGAGACACATGGTAAAGATTTTAGAGAGAATGAACAAAACATTCTATTATATTGTTGCCACTGTGGCTGGGCCCCATTTCCCCTGCCCTGCTTGTGTTATTTATGCTGCCTAACGATGGGTAATAAACCCAGAAACATTGCAAGATAAGATGGTCTAATCTATCTAATCTATCTATTTTATCCATCCATCCATTTTAGCCCGACATTCAAAAATAGGTGTTATGTGTTGTGGAGTGCTGTGGAGCCCTCCTATACCCATGCTCTGGTCTCAATAAATAAAAGAAATCTGGCAGCACTCTGCTGACTTATTGAAAAGGTCTTTTAATCCTAAATATTGAGATACCCCCTGTCATCTGGGATATAGATGTATGGAGTATGTGTATGTATATGTGTATATGTATATGTATATATATATATATATATATATATATATATATATATATATATATATATATATACATACATACAGTCATGTGGCCGGCACTCCTGTTCCAGATAACTGCTCCCAAAGGTAAGTGTAGACAAGAAGTGTAGTGCGGCACTCAGGAAGTAAAGAGCCGTAGACGAATTAGTATCATTAGATACTAATTCGTCTACGGCTCTTTACTTCCTGAGTGCCGCACTACACTTCTTGTCTATATATATATATATATATATATATATATATATATATATATGCAGGTAAAGAAGGCGGCACTCAAACAGGTGTAGAAAGCAGTAAAACTTTGGTCAGTTTATTCCAACATGTTTCGGGGTAAACCCCCCGTCCTCAGGTTTACCCCGAAACATGTTGGAATAAACTGACCAAAGTTTTACTGCTTTCTACGCCTGTTTGAGTGCCGCCTTCTTTACCTGCTTATATTCAGAGGTCTTCGCCTCCAGGAGGGCACCGCAGCACCTTTTATTCCATGAGTGAGTGCCGAGTACACAGTATTCTATCTATATATATATATATATATATATATATATATATAAAATCTGTAGATGTTTAATGACACCACACCCCTGCTCCTGCACATGTGCTGTGGGAGATGTATAACCAACAATGCCCCAATTTAGTTCACTAACATTTAAAAAAACAAAATCATACCGGATGGCAAAGGCCAATGTAAAGTGTTTTCTTTCTGGCTGTGTGTTATTGCTACATTTAGAGATGTGTAACTATGTTCCCAAGAGCTGCTATTGAGCAATAAACATTGCTGAGTTTCTGTGACTTGCAGATAGGAGATACCACTGTAATCTGCATCCCAGCTGTCCTGTGTTGAACCCAGCATGCTCTGACTGTTACCTTGCTCTCCTGATCCACAGCAAGCTTGCAGGAGAAACCAGTAACTGTCACTAAGGAGTTGCAGCAACATCTACACCCACCACCCAGAAGTAGCAGCGACTACTGTTCTACAGCTTGAAACATTACTGTGTTGTACAGTTGACACTTAGGCTACGGCCACACATAGTGGCCACACAGATCCTGTTCTGTGGGATGCCGCAGAACAAGATCCGGCCAGTGACACACATGATTTCAAAGCAACACTGTGTGAACACATCAGGGTCGGACTGGCCCACATGGGAACAGGGGAAACCACCGGTGGGCCCCACTGCCTGTGGGCCCACCTCCTCCTGTTATTAATATTCTACATTACCATGCACGCACTATATATATTTATCATGGTGGCCCAGCCCATGCACTCTCTACTGGTTAGCCGAGACACTGTGGTGGTTGACCACACCTCCACTATTGCCTGGCCACACCTTTAAGCATGGGCCCCTACCACTGCATTTCCCCGGTGGGCCCTTCTTTGCTCCAGTCCGACACTGGAACTCATACATTGAAATATATGTGTTCACATTGAAATCCCATTGTCCTGCCGTCCGGCCGCGGTGGTGGACTGCCACACATGTGTGGGCGCCTGCATGTGCACTCTCCTTCCAGCCAAGCGGGTCCAGCTAAACGGGAACTGCTTGGCCGCTATGTGTGGCCATAGCCTTAGGGGTATATTTAATAAACATCAGTTTGGGATTTTTCGGGTTTGCAATCCATTGATTTACTAGAGCCAAATCCAATAGGAATCCAATGACCAAACAGACTTGAGAACAGACTTTTGTGTCCCCCTGGTTCAGCCAGGTGCTGATTATTGGACAATAGCGAAGCTCCTACACTGTTTTTCTTCGAGGGGGGTTTTCAGTACCAGTACCAGTACTCAGAGGCACGGGACTGATAACAAATTGGGGAGGGACCCCACACCTTATTTTGTTTTATGTTGTATTTTATCCGCCTTTTTGCTAAAAGAAAGCGTACACAGATCTTAGTGGTCTGTGAAATGCTTTAATTACACTGCCCACTGACCGCAGATAGGGGCTTCAAATCCAATGACAGTCAAAACCGAGGCACAGTAAGTTTTTTAGACTATAATACACCATTGATGCCAGTCTGTTTGCAAGTGTCAGTAAAGCAGCTGTACAGTAAATTTAACCCTAAGTGTCTGGTAGCCAAGTAGCACCAATGGAAGTGGTGCCTAATGGCAAAGGTACTGCTGACACTGAAAGAGACCCCAAGACATCTGTAAAAACCCCAATTACCATGACCAGGTAGGAGAGCAAGCTCATCCTGTTCCCCCAATATATTATTATACAGGGGAAATCAATACCAATCAATATCAATACATCATTGGGAGACTACCGACAGCATAATGCAGATATAGTTATAATGTTAGTTAAAGCATTTAACCATGTTGACATGATGCTGTCTGTATTCTTCCAACGACATACTGACTATCTACAGCAAGTATGTATTCCTTATACAGGGTTGTAGAAATCGTAACATAATAGGCCATCATTGCACCACGTGATGCTAATGGTACCCTGGTACTGCCACGGATGTAAGAACTTGTATGGTCGAATCTGGCAGATCTGGCCTTGGTTCACAAAACTTTAGATTGATCATTTCCCTCCCAGCATATTTAGTATTGTTTCCCCTCCTCCTCACCCTTCTCGCATACCAGCGCTACAGGAAGATGAAATTTCTAGCAGCAGAGGCCGGAAACCCACAGGGAGGAAAGAAACAACTGATACCTGTTTTAGAGAACAAATAAAATGTACAATATGAATTATCTGACACTGCTCAGTGTTCCGTCTCAGTTAGAACTTTTGGTTTTTCATAAACTGTTAAGTTATAGCTTTCTGTACAGTATGAATTACATTAAAAACAAAGCCTCTTGACTCATAATGGCTAAATAAAAGTAAAAAAAACCAAAGCCTCTATACTACTACTACTACTACTACTACTACTACATAATGAATGCAGATACTTAAAAGCATAATACTTCAAATGATGCATATAAACATAAGTAATAACCTGCCCAGTATACTCTGCAAACAGAGAAACTGTAAAAATTATTTTTGTTATGTAAAGTTATACAAGTTGATCCTTTCATATCCACAATTCAGAAATACAGGACATTCCAAAATAATGAGATTTATGGTAAGAACTTAAATCTCTTTCTATGAGGTACACTGGGCTCCACAGGGAATGTCATTGGGGTGTAGAGTAGGATCTTGATCCAAGGCACCAACAGGCTAAAAGCTTTGACTGTTCCCAGAATGCATAGCGTCGCCTCCTCTATAACCCCGCCTCCGTGCACAGGAGCTCAGTTTTGTTAACCAGGCCAATGCAGTAGCAGGCAAAAGGGACGACAACTGTTAGTAGCCACATACACCACATTCTCACGACAAGAGAAAGTGTCAGCGGCTAATGCCATACCAACCCAAAGAAGCTAAGTGCGTCAGGGTGGGCGCCTTGTGGAGCCCAGTGTACCTCGCAGAAAGAGATTTAACAACGGTAAGGTCTTACCATAAATCTCGTTTTCTGCTGCGGGGTACACTGGGCTCCACGGGGAATGACATTGGGGATGTCCTAAAGCAGTTCCTTATGGGAGGGGACGCACTGTAGCAGGCACAAGAACCCGGCGTCTGAAGGAAGCACCTGGGAGGCGGAAGTGTCAAAGGCATAGAACGTTATGAACATGTTCACTGAGGACCATGTAGCCGTCTTGCACAATTGTTCAAGGGTCGCACCACGGCGGGCCGCCCAAAAAGGTCCAACAGACCGAGTAGAATGGGCCTTAATGGTAGCAGGAGCTGGAAGACCAGCCTGTACATAAGCATGTGCAATCACCATTCTAATCCATTTGGCCAGGGTCTGCTTGTGAGCAGGCCAGCCATGTTTGTGAAAACCAAATAGTACAAAGAGAGAATCCGACTTCCGAAGGGAAGCAGTCCTCTTCACATAGATACGGAGAGCCCGTACCACATCCAAAGACCAATCTTTGGAAGATAATTCAGGAGAGGCAAAGGCCGGAACCACAATCTCCTGATTAAGGTGGAAAGAAGACACCACCTTAGGTAAATACTCGAGACGTGTCTAAGAACCGCCCGATCACAGTGAAAAATCAGATATGGTGACCTACAAGACATGGCACCCAAATCCGACACACGTCTAGCAGAGGCAATAGCCAGCAGAAATACTACCTTAAGAGAAAATCACTTAAGGTCTGCAGATTCAAGAGGCTCAAACGGAGACCTTGCAATGCCTCCAGAACCACCAACAAGCCCCAAGGAGCCACAGGCAGGACATAAGGAGGTTGAATTCGCAACACATCCTGAGTGAACGTATGCACATTAGGTAAGGTCGCAATTTTTCTCTGAAAGCTAACTGACAAGGCAGAAATATGAACCTTGATGGAGGCCAGACAAAGGCCCAAGTCCAGGCCCTGCTGTAGAAAAGCCAAAAGTTTGGCTGTACTAAACTTGCAAGCGTCATAATTGTTAGCTGTGCACCAAGCAAAGTAAGAATTCCGACCCTATGGTAAATCCAAGCAGAAGCCGGTTTCCGGGCCTTCAACATGGTTTGAATGACCGCCTCAGAAAATCCTTTGGCCCTCAAAACGGAAGCTTCAAGAGCCATGCTGTCAAAGCCAACCAGGCTAAATCCTGATATACACAAGGGCCCTGAACGAGGAGATATAGGCGCTGTGGAAGTAGAAGGGGACGCTCTATCGAGAGACCCTGAAGGTCTGAGAACCAATGCCATTTGAGCCACGCGAGAGCGATCAGAAGTAGGATTTCTCCTTCTTGCTTGAACTTCTTTATTACTCTGGGCAGTAGTGACACTGGATGAAACACGTATGGCAGCTGAAAGTTCCATGGAATTGCCAGTGTGTCCACGAACGCTGCATGAAGATCCCTTGTCCTTGCTCCGACGACCGGAACCTTGTGATTGTGTCGAGATGCCATCAGGTCCAGATTTGGAAGGCTCCACCTGTCCACGAGGAGTTGAAACACTTCTGGATGGAGGCTCCACTCTCTGGCGTGTACGTCCTGACGATTGAGGAAGTCCGCTTCCCAGTTTAGGACCCTCAGAATGAATACTGCCGATATGGCTGGCAGATGGCGTTCCACCCACTGAAGGATCCGTGATACTTCCCTCATTGCCATGCGGCTTCGGGTGCTGCCTTGATGATTTATGTACGCCACTGTGGTGACGTTGCCCGACTGTACTTGAACAGGTCTGTGTTGTATTAAATTCTGGGCCAAGTTCAATGAGTTGAACACTGCCCGCAACTCCAGAATGTTTATCGGGAGGAGAGATTCCTCCTTGGTCCACCGACCCTGAAGTGAGAGTTGCTCCAACACCGCACCCCAACCTTTCAGACTGGCATCCGTCGTCAGAAGAACCCAGTTGGAGATCCAGAAGGGACAACCCCTGCTCAATCGTTGGTCCTGAAGCCACCAGCTCAGTGACAGATGGACCTCCGGAGACAAGGAGATCATTTCAGACCTGATCCGGTGAGGCAGGCAATCCCACTTGGCCAGAATCAACTTCTGTAGAGGGCGGGAATGGAATTGAGCGTACTCCACCATGTCGAAAGCCGACACCATGAGACCTAGCACTTGCATCGCCGAATGTATCAACACTTGCGGTCGAGATAGGAAGCATCGAATCCTGTCCTGAAGCTTCAGGACTTTCTCCTGAGACAAGAACAACCGCTGGTTGTGAGTGTCCAAAAACGCCCCCAGGTGCACTATGCTCTGAGCAGGGACCAGGGAAGATTTCTTCCAGTTGATAAGCCACCCGTGGGCTTGCAGAAACTGGTAGTCAGATCCAGGTGGCGTTGGAGAATTTGGGGGGAGTTTGCCAGGATCAACAAGTCGACCAGGTATGGAAGGTTCCTGACCCCTTGATGGCGGAGTACAGCTGTCATCACTGCCATGACCTTGGTGAAGACTCGCGGAGCCGTGTTCAAACCAAAAGGTAATGCCCGAAACTGGTAATGGAGGTTGCCAACCGCAAACCTCAGGTATTGCTGATGCAACATTGCAATAGGAATATGCAGGTAAGCATCCTGTATGTCCAGGGAGACCATATAATCCCCAGGTTCCAAGGCCAGAACAATAGAGCTAGGAGTTTCCATACGAAACTTGGAGACCCTCACAAATTTGATCGAGGACTTGAGGTTGAGAATGGACCGAGAGGACCCATTTGGTTTCAGGACTAGGAACAGTGGTGAATAGTACCCCTTGCCTTTCTGAGCCAGAGGCACCTATACTACCACTACTGTGTCCAGGAGGGACTGTACCACTGACTGAAGAGTTTTTGCCTTCACCTGATCCAAAGGGACGTCTGTCAGGTAAAATCGATGAGGGGGATGATTTTTGAAGGATATGGCTTAACCTCGAGTGACGACTTCCCGTAACCAGGCATCGGAAGTGGTCTTCAACCATTCTTAGGTATACCCTAGAAGTCGGCCCCCCACCCTGGAATCCCCCAGAGGGAGGCCTGCCCCATCATGCGACAGGCTTGTCAGTCTTGGAAGCAGGCTGACGGGCAGCCCAGGACAGTTTGGGCTTAGTAGGCTTGGAAGTGTGAGCCTGTTTCGGGTACGCCTGACCCTTTGCTTTCCCTGAAGGATGAAAGGAGCAAAAGGAAGTACTCTTAGCCTTCGGTACCGAAGGAGCAGTATGAGGTAGACATGCTGTTTTAGTAGAAGCTAAGTCAGCCACTATCTTGTTGAGGTCTTCCCAGAAAAGAATGTCTCCCTTAAAAAGGAGCACCTACAGGGTTTTCTTAAAGTCCAGATCCACGGACCAGGACTGCAGCCAGAGAATCCGGCGAGCCAGTATGGACATAGTAGAAGCCTTGGCCGCCAGAATACCAGCATCAGAAGCCGCCTCCTTAATGTAATGAGAAGCTGTGGCAATATATGATAGAAATTGTCTAGCATGATCAAAAGCGTTGGAAGAAATCTCAGCTTCCAACTCCTGAGCCCACGCTTCAATAGCCTCTGCAGCCCAAGTTGCTGCATTGGTGGGCCGATGCACAGCACCCGTTAGAGTGTAAATGGCCTTTAAACAACCCTCCACACGCTTATCCGTCGGTTCTTTCAGAGACATGACGTAGTTACAGGCAGAGCAGAGGATACCACCAGCCATGCCACCTGTGAATCCACTGGCGGGGGTGTCTCCCAATTTTTACTTAACTCTGCTGTGAGGGGATAGTAAGCCAGCATCTTCCTGTGAGGCGTGAATTTCTTTCCTGGATTTTCCCAGGATTCCTGACGTATGTCAACTAAATGGTCAGAATAAGGTAAAACTTAATTAACTACTTTCTGATGTTTAAACCTGTCCAGTTTCTTAGGGGCAGCATCCGGCTCTAGGTCAACAGTAACTTGAAGTATTAGCCTGATAGCCTCCAACAAGTCAGGAACATCCACCTGTGAAACCGATTCCCCATCAGAAGCATCAGGATCAGAATCTGTGGGGGTCAGTATATACGCCATCCTCATCGGATGAGGTGTCTGGGACGTTGGTGGATTGTGAGGAAGTAATAGCCCGCTTAGAGGACCCCGTGGTCTTGGGCGGGCGAGGGTTAGATTTCTGTTTAGTCAGAGATTGGTTCAATTGCTGTAAATGAGAGGACAGTTGATCTGCCCATGGCGGATTAACCGCAGGGACCATAAGCGGTTGTACCGGCACAGGAGGTCCCATAGGGGGTGCAAGTCTAGTTACTAGCGTACTCAATAACATGGAAAAAGTAGCCCAAGGAGGGTCATTTTGAACCCCCATTGCTGAACCCCCAGAACCAGAACCCTCAGCTGCTATATTCTCCTCAAATGTGTCTGCAGCGTCACCACCACGCAATGTGGGATCAGCCCCATCTCCGTCGCCCCTTGTAGCTGACATATCTGAAAGCTCAATGCGAGGCAACCCAGTACGATAACAGCAGCACATTACCTGACAAGAACCCCCTGTGTAGTGTATGTGCACAAACAGAGAATTCTAGAGGTATATGGTGATTAAAATTCACAGAGAAAAATACACAATAAGTATATCTTGTGAAACACCTATATTAGATAATAACCCTGACGCACGTAGCCCCCTCAGGTTATAGAATATAGGGATAGCAATCTGAGTGAGATACACGAAATGGAGGTCACCCAGCAGCTATATGCACACACATAGTCACAATAAACAATGCAGAAATTATGACATGCAATAAAACTGCACTGGACAATAGATATAACAATGCACAGTAAATACTGGATGCATATAACAGGGTACTTGTACTAAATAACCCTAACTAAGGGGGTAATTCCAAGATGATCGCAGCAGGAATATTTTTAGCAGTTGGGCAAAACCATGTGCACTGCAGGGGAGGCAGATATAACATTTGCAGAGAGAGTTAGATTTGGGTGGGGTGAGTTCAATCTGCAATCTAAATTGCAGTGTAAAAATAAAGCAGCCAGCATTTACCCTGCACAGAAACAAAATAACCCACCCAAATCTAACTCTCTCTGCAAATGTTATAACTGCCCCCCCCCCCTGCAGTGCACATTGGTTTACCCAACTGCTAAAAAAAATTCCTGCTGCGATCAACTTGGAATTACCCCCTAAATGCACTCTTTCTTAACTGACCCTGTCAACAGACATGTAGAATACTTAAGTGTCCTATAAAATGCACAGCGCTGACATGCAGGCGGCTTTACAGAGGAGGATTTGCTCAAACAGTCCCAGGATCAGCTCAGCTTGTCCTAATGGCGCCCAAACGCTGACAGGGAATGAGGGAGAGAGAGATATGCAGCTCCAGGGCAGGAACATTTATTCGAAATGGCGCCCTGGGGCTGGGGGAGGGGCTACAGGTCAAAGCCTTATCCCCCTGCTGGATTTCACCACCGGGTACTGTGGGCTGTATAATAAACTGTTTTTAATAAAACCGACCTGTGCCCTTGCCCTGGTGGTCTAGTGGGGTCCCTGTACTGCCACAGTGTCCACGCCAGCGCGCGCGGCCCGCCTCCCACTGGCCGCGCCGGATCGCGTTTTTCCACAGGTCCCGTCTGGGGGACCCTCTTACCTCCTCCCTGTGTGCGGCCACGCGATCCAGGAGGGCAGCGGTGGTGTGTGTGACTGACAAAGAGGAACCGGAGCCTCTGCTGTAGGTACCCTGCAACCAGGGCGCGGTAGTGTACAGTGCCGCTGGGGGAGGTGATGGAGCTGCGGTAGGAGATGTCTGACTGACATCTAACACTTACAGTGTCTCTGCTGCAGCCCTTGAAGTCTTCATTTTTCACAATGAAAAGCTCTTCTCAGGGCTGCTGAAGCAGGCCCCCTGTTGTATGCCACTGCATGGCACCAACTACAAAACTGAGCTCCTGTGCACGGAGGCAGGGTTATGCATTCTGGGAACAGTCAAAGCTTTTAGCCTGTTGGTGCATTGGATCAAGATCCTACTCTACACCCCAATGTCATACCCTGTGGAGCCCGGTGTACCCCGCAGCAGAAACAGGATTTTTTTTAAAACGAGACATAATGATATATATGCTTTCTGTTGGTTCAATGCACACAGACTTTGTTTAATGTACAGAATTATACATTGTAAAATATTATATAAAGTTACCTTCAGACTCTAGCCGCATACACACCAGGGGTGATTCAGACCTGACTGCCCGCTGTGCGAAAACGTCATAACTGCGTATGTACCGCAATATGCACGTGTATCTGACAACAACAAAGGGCATTGCTGGTCAGCGACAGGTTGGTGCGAAAAATCCGATCGCACGGGCGTTTGCAAGGTGATTGATAGGAGGATGCCGTTTGTGGGTGGTTTGACCGTTTATTGGGAGTGTCCGGAAAAACGCAGGCATGTTCAAACATTTTCAGGAAGGGTGTGTGACGTCAGCTCTGGCCCCGATCAGCCACTTCTCATTGCACTGTAGGAGTAAATCCTGGGCTGTGCACAGACTGCAGAAAGTGTTTTTTTGCAGCTCGGCGTACACATGGGATCGCACACTTGCACAGCGAATTTACACTTCCCCCTGGAGGCGGCGACTATCTGAACGCAGGACAGAAAAGTTTGCAGCCCAGCAATCAGGTCTGAATCACCCCCATAGTGCGATATAACTATCGATATGGACTATATAGTCCATATCGGTAGAAAACATAGTGAATATCGCACAGTGGGGGTCATTCCGAGTTGATCGCTAGCTGCATTTGTTCGCAGTGCAGCGTTCAGGCTAAAAACTGGCAGCTCTGCGCATGCGTATGCGGCGGAATGCGCACGCGCGATGTACGGGCACAACGAACTATGTAGTTTTGCACAGGGTCTAGCGATGCATTTCAGTCGCACTGGTTGCCGCAGAGTGATTGACATGAAGTGGGCATTTCTGGGTAGCAACTGACCGTTTTAAGGGAGTGTGCCAGAATAAATGCAGGCGTGGCTGGGTGAACGCTGGGCGGGTGTGTGACATCAAATCCGGAACTGAATAGGCTGAAGTGATCGCAAGTGCGGAGTAGGTTTTGAGCTACTCTGAAACTACACAAACAATTTTTGCATGTGCTCTGTGATACATTCGTTCACACTTCTGCTAAACTAAAATACACTCCCAGTGGGCGGCGGCATAGCGTTTGCATGGCTGCTAAAAACTGCTAGCGAGCGATCAACTCTGAATGACCCCCAGTGTGTATATACCTTGCAATGCCAATGCACGCTCCTGCAAAGTCGTATCGCAACAAAAAATAGCCTTTGCAGGCAGGTAAATTTTGACTAGAAAGTGCACAATCTAGTACACCGTATACTCAAAATTGGCCATAGTCAAAATGGTACATAGCCAAAATCGCACCGTGTGTATAGTCAATATCAGTGGTTCTGGGCTCCAGGGTGTTCAAGGGAAATTGCATAGTGCAAATCGGCCACATAGGCAGAATCGCACAATGTGTAGGCTCCTTAAGGTGGGTATTTAATTTCCAATGATAAAGCATAGTTTTTTTGTTTTTTACCCTGATTTTCCTGATGTTTCTTCGATTATTTTTTTCCCCCCAGCGCATCCAATTAGGTCACCCGTAAAAAAAAACAAAAAAAAACCTGTGTGTTTTTGGTAGAAACCGCAGCTTATCGAAGCTAATTGAATAGCCCCGGTGAGACAATTACCCAAACTCAATGATCACAGGTAATTGAATACCCCCTTTGTGTATACGGTGTATAAAAAAACCTAAATAAATTTTGTGTATTTGCAGAAACTTTGCTCGGTGCGCAGAATTTGTGAGGTGTATATGAAACTACATCCTGTGTTTAGATTTAGGTCCCAATGCCAAAATATCTCATTATGGTATGCAAATATTCCAAAATATGGAACAAACCGATATCCAGAATACCTCTGGTCCCAAGCACTCTGGATATGGGAGACGCAACCTGTATACATATTTAGTGAAGGCATAGAATTGCCATAGCCAAAAACACATTCAGAATGTGGAATACAATAAACTGTGTAATGTTAGGGATATTCTGTCTATCTAGCAATATCCTTCAGTTGTCTGATGATTCTTTACCAGCTGCTGGGAGTCAGAAATCAAAACACAAACGCAGTATTGATGTCAAAGCTGATTCTGAGCTGCGCTCATTTATTTTCTAGTGGTTTATATAGTAAAAAAGTAAATAGCTTTACATAACATCACCAAGGACTTATGGAAATAATTACAAAGTTCCTCTGAACAATGCAAAACATGCTAGCAAACATCATAAATTTTTGTATATCAGCAAGTTCTCATGAGTCTCTTTGTATCTTGTGGTTGTTCCTCAAGGTTGTGCGGCTGGAACATCCCACCTCTAATTACTGGAGCTTGTTGGCATTGAGACTTATCTGCCTCATATCTGCTATAAGCTGCTTAAGGTTTAAAACACATTTTTCTTATATTTGATTTGCAAGCATCTAATTTAACCCTTACATTTCCCTCCTTTTCATAATATAAAAATATACCAAAGTTGCCAGATAGAGAGGGGGTTTCCTCACCACCCTATGGTATCTACTTTTGAACTACCCAGACAATCTCTGAGTAGCAAGGGCATTAACCATTCAATACCAAGGATGGCTTAGATTCCACCCTTCCTACCCTAGCAGAGTATTTTCTGTATATGCATTGCGCAAGAATGTGAGTTTCTTTCTGAGGGAACAGGACATATAGCAAATTATAAAAACAAGTATTACTATAACAGCTATAATTGCTAAAAGCAGGTGTTGAATATATGAAACTTTTTCATTGAAGGAGAATATCCAATAAATATATCCCACCAATGGTGTTCCAAGTTCTCCCTCAATTTGTGTGCTATCTTTACTATCTGATTACCTTCCACAACAGTCTGCATAAAAGCCTGATTATTGGAGTAATTAACTTCCTTTAAATGTTCTTCCAATTTTCTGAATAATTTATAAGGACTTTACAGCAACTAATATTTGCCACACTGCCTGAGAATGTGAGTGTGGCATTGGGAGATTCTATTATAATCATATTTGCGGTCCTTCTGGAGATATTAAAATCCCCATAATAACGCCCCCGGAAATGGTAAAATTATCTATTACACATGGTTGATGGGCGGAGCAAGTGAGGTTACCTTGCTGGCAAGGTTTAGGGTCATTCTTCCACCCCCGCCTGCCCTCTGTCTCCCTCTCTGCCAGCAACTGTAAATGTACTGCTGGAGACCATGCCAATATACTTGTTACCACACTTGCAACAATGAAAAGGATATAAAGTTTCATGATGGGGATGTTTCAAGAGTCACACTTGTCTTTTTGCAGTGAGATGCGTGTACCCAGGAGTCTCTTCCCTGGAGCTTCACTGAAGTGGGTGTGGTTAGTAACACCTGATAAGTTCCTTTGAATCTAGGTTCAAGCACTCTTCTCAAATGTCTTTTCAAGAATACCCAGTCTCCTGGCTTCAATTGATGTGGCTGCAAATCAGAATCTGGTTCTGGAAGGGAAGAAAAAACGAAAACATGTACATTACTTAACAGATCAGTTAAAGCTTTCATATATCCTGCCAAATCTTCATTTTTATGGTGAAATTGTTGTGGATAATAACATCCTGTCCTAGGTATACTTCCAAACAGTATTTCATATGGAGATAGGCCTGTATATCTGTCTGGCATGGTCCTGACACTGAACAAAGCTATTGGTAGACATTCTGGCCACGGTTTCTTGGTTTCTGCCATAACCTTTTGTATCTTAAGTTTTAGGGTATAATTTAAGCGTTCCACCCTGCCTGATGCCTGCGATCTTCTATAGGGCACATGGAAAGCCTGCTGAATTCCCAAGTCCGCCATGATACTTCCCATTATCTCCCCCGTGAAGTGTGTACCCCTATCTGACTCTATAACTTCGGGTACCCCAAACCTACAAACCACCTCACTTATTAGCTTCTTTGCTGTGATTTTAGAAGTTGCTTTGGCCACTGGCCACACCTCAGATCACTTGCTAAAAAGATCGGTACATGCAAGGGCATATTCATAGGGGCCGGACCTGGGCAACCGTATATAGTCGATTTGTAGTCTCTGGAATGGGAATTGGGGTAGCCCCTAAGGCTGTTTGTGTCTTCTGGCCTGGATTAAGTATTCCACAAATCCAACAGTGTTCCTGCAATGTTCTGCTGCTCTTTGTCCAGATCCAGGTGCTATCCAAACCTTGGAGACTCGTGCAGTCATTTGTTCTTTTCCTGTATGAGTTTTTCCATGTGTCACTTGTAGCATAGGTGAAAATAAAGTTCTTGGTAAGCAAAGTCTGTCTTGACTTCTCCTTACTCCATCTTCCTGTTGTTCTGTTCCTTTCTTTTTCCAGGCTTCTTTTTTATTCTCTCCTTGGTTTTTCAGCATCTGCCAGATTATTGCCTCTTGTTTCAGGAGTATCGTTTCTTGTGCGTGCCTGGATCTTAATTACTGCCACTTTGTGTGTCCCTTGCTGTTAGGATCTCCTGCTCTGTGCTGCCACGTCGCCATGGCAACCGGGAGGCAAGTGCTAGCGAAGTAACCTGAGCGCAGCTGATACTCCGGTCCGGGTTTTTACTGTGTAGTAGTTACAGGCTCTGTGCACGGCAGGGAATCCGGCGCTGGTTTTGTGCTCACAGTCTGTGAGGTCTGAGTGGGGCGTGGACAGCACCTGCTATATAAACCATCCTCTCAGGCTAGGCAAATGCTGCTGAATCTTTGTTTGTTAGTCAGGTCCAGAGAGTTAGCTAGTACTGTGTGACTTTGTATTTACTTGTTGCTTACTGCGAATAGGCCTTGGGATTCGGTACTTCATTCTGCCAATCCGGACCTAGCAGTAAGACTGGAGTCAGTTGTTTGACCTGCTGGGGTTCTTTTGCTATTCTGTGAACCCAGCAGGTTTGCGGCTGTACTCTCAGACCTGCTTGCTTAATCCTCCCTCACTGTGCAGGGCGTCCAGGTGTCAGTTTAGTGGCAGTAAGCTGAACCTGTGCCCTGCAAGTGGGGGTTAGGATTGTGGATACTCTCCTTGTGTCTATATTTCTATCTCTGACCAAGGAGTTTATTCCCACACCCGTTGGTAACCCTTTGGGGTTTTTTCTGTTGCTCTTAGCAACATCATTTCAGGTGCTCCACATGTTAAATCACTACACATCGCTTCATTGTCCGCTCTATTCCATCTGAGCATTCCTGACACTAGGGAGACACCCAATTCCTGAGCCTTTGGGCTTCTCCGTTCACTTTGTGTTTATTAGTTATTCCATCACCTCCTGTGTATGTTATGTTATACTGTCTGTGAGTTCGTTTGCTTCGCTTCCCTCTCTGTTCATACACCGGTATACTCCTGTTAGCACTGGTGTGTGTAACATATTCAGCAGCCCTACTCCTGTTGAAATTTTGTGGGAATATGGAGCATACCCCTCAAAATACTTTGCAACAGGTGGTCGATCAGGTGCAGGTCCTGACTCGACAATTTAATGAGATGTCCATTAAAATGAACACCCCGCAGGCCGCTAGCGGAGCTCCCGCAGCAGCAGCGGCAAGTTCAGGGGTTAAGGAGCCGAAAGTAAATCTCCCGGATCGTTTTTCTGGAGATCGCTCGCAGTTCTTTTGTTTCAAGGAGAGCTGTAAGCTATATTTCAGGCTTAGGCCCCAGTTTTCTGGGTCGGAGATTCAGCGGGTGGGCATGGTGATTTCCTTGCTACAAGGAGACCCACAGGTCTGGGCATATGGGTTACAGCCTGACTGTCCGTCGCTTAAAAGTGTTGATGCTTTTTTTACGGCACTGGGCATTTTGTATGATGACCCTGACAAGATGGCTTCAGCCGAGGCTCAGATTACGGTTCTTACGCAAGGGCGACGGCCAGCTGAGGTTTATAGTACGGAGTTTCGCTCATGATACCCAGTGGAATGACCCAGCCCTGAGAAACCAGTACCGAAGGGGCCTTTCTGACCAGATAAAGGACCAACTGGTACAATATCCCTCGCCTGATAGCTTAGATCAGCTCATGCAGTTATCCATCCGGGTGGATAGACGGCTGAGAGAGCGTAGGCTTGAAAGGGAGACCGCAGTTTCCTTTTTTCCCAAGGGAGCCTCAGACTCTGAGGAATATTCCGAGGAGCCTATGCAGATTGGGGCTACTCGCCTCTCCTCGCGTGAGAAGACGCGGAGGAGACAGCAGGGTTTGTGTTTGTACTGTGGGAATAAAGGTCATGTTGTAGTATCATGCCCAGAAAAAACGGAAAACTTCAGGGCCTGAGGGTGATGGGAAATATCCTGTCAGGCCAGAAGTCAGAATTTCCTAAAAAGACTTTTCTCATTCCAGTGACTTTGGAGATCCTCGGTCAAACTGTCAAGACTGAGGCCTTTGTTGACAGTGGGGCCAATGGGGTTTTCATGGACCGTCAATTCGCCCTGGAACACTCTGTTCCCTCAGTACCTTTGGCATCAGAGATTGAGATCTGTGGGTTAAACGGGGAACCATTGTCCCAGGGTAAAATTACCTCCTGCACCAGCCAAATTCCTTTGTTTATTGGAGCCACACACTCTGAAAAATTGTCTTTTTATGTGACTGTCTGTTCTTTTGCCCCATTGGTTTTGGGGTTACCCTGGTTAAGGGCCCATAACCCTCAATTTGACTGGGTCTCTGGGGAGATTCTTAGTTGGGGTAGTGATTGTTTCAGGAGTTGCTTGAGCCTTCCGGTCAGGCTCTCGCAGCTAAGTTTGCCAGGATTGCCAGGATGTTATGCAGATTTTGCGGATGTGTTCTCCAAAAAAGTTGCGGAGGTACTACCTCCCCATCGCCCCTATGACTGTGCCATTGATTTGTTGACAGGATGCTAAGCTTCCCAAGAGCAGGTTGTACTCCCTGTCACGTCCTGAGACTCAGGCTATGGCAGAGTACATTCAGGAGAACTTGGCTAAGGGATTTATCAGACCCTCACAGTCCCCAGTTGGGTCGGGGTTCTTTTTCGTGGGTAAAAAGGACGGTTCGTTGCGACCCTGCATCGACTTCAGGGAATTGAACCGTATCACGATTAAAAACTCGTACCCACTGCCTCTCATTTCGGTTTTGTTTGACCAGCTTCGTACTGCCACCATTTTTTCTAAGATTGACCTACGCGGTGCTTACAATCTAATCCGAATAAGAGAGGGGGATGAATGGAAGACTGCCTTTAATACCCACTCAGGGCATTATGAATATTTGGTGATGCCTTTTGGGCTCTCTAATGTCCCGGCAGTCTTCCAGGAATTCATGAACGATGTGCTCAGGGAATATTTGGATAGATTCTTAGTTGTTTATCTAGATGACATCCTAATCTTCTCTCATTCCCTGGAGGAACATTGGAAGCATGTACACTTAGTCCTCCAGAAACTCAGAGACCACCAGCTTGGGGCGAAGCTGGAGAAGTGCGAGTTTGAAGTCCAGCAAATCGCATTTCTAGGGTATATTATCTCCTCAGAAGGTTTCCAAATGGAGGGTTCTAAGGTACAGGCAGTCCTGGATTGGGTGCAGCCCACTAGTTTGAAGGCGCTTCAGCGTTTTCTGGGCTGCGAATTTTTATAGACGGTTTATCGCTGGATTTTCGTCTATAGTGGCCCCCTTGGTGGCACTCACTAAGAAAGGGGCGGATGTTGCTCACTGGTCTTGTGAGGCCAAAGCGGCCTTTGCCCGTCTCAAAAGGTCATTTGTCTCGGCCAAGGTGCTACGACACCCAGATCCAGAGCGTCCTTTTGTGGTAGAAGTGGATGCCTCTGAGATAGGTATTGGGGCAGTGCTCTCTCAGATGGGGGTGTCTGATAATCGCCTTCATCCGTGTGCTTACTTTTCCCGTAAATTTTCGTCTGCCGAGATGAATTATGATGTGGGTAACCGGGAATTGTTGGCTATAAAGGATGCACTTGGGGAGTGGAGACACTGGCTTGAGGGGGCTAAGTTTGTGGTCTCAATTCTCACCGACCATAAGAATCTGGCATATTTAAAGTCAGCGAAGCGGCTCAATGCCAGGCAGGCACGATGGGCTTTGTTTTTTGCTCGCTTTAATTTTTTGATAACATATCGCCCTGGGTCAAAAAAAAAGGCTGATGCGCTCTTGCTGAGTTTTGCTCCAGTTCAAGAGACCACCGAGGAGCCATTGCCCATTGTGTCCCCAGGACCTCTTATCATTAGTCCTTAGAGCACAGGAGCAGGCTCCTCCAGACCTTCCGGTAGGTCTCTTGTTTGTGCCTCCTAGGTTAAGACAGCGAGTGTTCCTGGAATTCCATGCCAAGAGGTCGGCAGGGCATCCGGGTATTGCCAGAACTCGGGAGTTGCTGTCTAGGGCGGTGGGTGGGCCCTCGGTGGCTAGGGATGTGGATCAGTGGGTCGGGCATGTGACGTTTGTGCCCGAAATAAAACTCCTAGAGGGGTTCCTGTCGGCCCATTACATCCACTCTCTATTCCGTCTAAGCCATGGACCCACATTTCCATGGATTTGATGGACTTGCCCAAATCCTCGGGGATGGCAGCCGTTTGGGTTGTCGTTGACAGGTTTTCGAAGATGGCGCATTTCGTTCCACTGGTCGGGTTGCCATCGGCCAGACGCCTGTCTGAGTTATTTATGCAGCATGTTGTGCGCCTCCACGGGTTGCCACTTGATGTGGTCTCTGACCGTGGATCCCAGTTTGTGGCCAAATTCTGGAGGGCATTTTGTTCTGATCTCCAGATTTCTGTGAGTTGTCGTCAGGCTACCATCCACAGTCTAATGGGCAGACTGAGAGGGTGAACCAGTCCTTGGAGCAGTTCCTCAGGTGTTATGTCTCCAAGTGTCAAACTGACTGGGTTGCTCATCTGTCCATGGCGGAGTTTGCCTATAACAACGCGGCTCACTCTGCTACAGGGATCTCTCCCTTCCTTTGTGTGTATGGGCATCATCCTAAGGCCAATTCTTTTGACCCCCTGGATTCCACGTCTGGTGGTTCCTCTGTTGTTTCGGTCCTTAGGGGTATTTGGAGGAAAGTGAAGAAAGCCCTTGTGTCTGTGTCATTAGTGACCAAAAGGGTTTTTGATAAGTGGAGAAGACCCTGCAGCTTCAAATTAGGAGACTTCGTCTGGTTGTCCACCAAGAATTTGAAGTTGAGACAGCCATCTCATAAGTTTGGCCCCCGGTTCATCGGCCCTTATAAGATCACCAGGGTTATCAATCCGGTGGCATTTCAGTTAGATCTGCCCCGTTCATTGGGTATCAATAAAACATTTCATTATTCCCTTTTAAAACTGGCGGTTAGTAATCCTTCTTCCAGTGGAAGACCTTCTCCTCTTCTGATACGGGGTCAGAGGGAGTTTGTGGTTGAAAGGGTTCTTGACTCCAAGATGGTTCGGGGTCGGCTGTCATTTTTGGTGCACTGGAAGGGGTATGGCCCGGAGGAGCGGTCGTGGGTGCGCAGTTGTGATCTTCATGCCCCCAGACTGATACGCTCTTTCTTCTCGCAGTACCCCAATAAACCCGGTGGTAGGGGTTCTTTGACCCCTCGTCAGAGGGGGGGTACTGTTAGGATCTCCTGCTCTGTGCTGCCACGTCGCCATGGCAACCGGGAGGCAAGTGTTAGCGAAGTAACCTGAGCGCAGCTGATACTCCGGTCCGGGTTTTTACTGTGTAGTGGTTACAGGCTCTGTGCACGGCAGGGAATCCGGCGCTGGTTTTGTGCTCACAGTCTGTGAGGTCTGAGTGGGGCGTGGACAACACCTGCTATATAAACCATCCTCTCAGGCTAGGCAAATGCTGCTGAATCTTTGTTTGTTAGTCAGTTCCAGAGAGTTAGCTAGTACTGTGTGACTTTGTATTTACTTGTTGCTTACTGCGAATAGGCCTTGGGATTCGGTACTTCATTCTGCCAATCCGGACCTAGCAGTAAGACTGGAGTCAGTTGTTTGACCTGCTGGGGTTCTTTTGCTATTCTGTGAACCCAGCAGGTTTGCGGCTGTACTCTCAGACCTGCTTGCTTAATCCTCCCTCACTGTGCAGGGCGTCCAGGTGTCAGTTTAGTAGCAGTAAGATGAACCTGTGCCCTGCAAGTGGGGGTTAGGATTGTGGATACTCTCCTTGTGTCTATATTTCTATCTCTGACCAAGGAGTTTATTCCCACACCCGTTGGTAACCCTTTGGGGTTTTTTCTGTTGCTCTTAGCAACATAATTTCAGGTGCTCCACATGTTAAATCACTACACATCGCTTCATTGTCCGCTCTATTCCATCTGAGCATTCCTGACACTAGGGAGACACCCAATTCCTGAGCCTTTGGGCTTCTCCGTTCACTTTGTGTTTATTAGTTATTCCATCACCTCCTGTGTATGTTATGTTATACTGTCTGTGAGTTCGTTTGCTTCGCTTCCCTCTCTGTTCATACACTGGTATACTCCTGTTAGCACTGGTGTGCGTAACACTTGCAGAGCTCTGAACAGGTGCCTGATTAGTGAAGCATGTTGTATATCTTTGCTACTTGCTGTCTTGAAGTCTCTACTTTTCCGTAAATCTTGAGTCACTCCCCATGCATAACGAGAATCTGTGTAGATGTTGGCTGTGGTGCCTTCTGCATGTTCCAGAGCTTTAGGTGGTCATTCCGAGTTGTTCGCTCGCAAGCTGCTTTTAGCAGCTTTGCACACGCTAAGCCGCCGCCTACTGGGAATGAATCTTAGCATAGTAAAATTGCGAACGAAAGATTAGCAGAATTGCGAATAGACACTTCTTAGCAGTTTCTGAGTAGCTCCACACTTACTCGGCAACTGCGATCAGTTCAGTCAGTTTCGTTCCTGGTTTGACGTCACAAACACTCCCAGCGTTCGCCCAGACACTCCCCCGTTTCTTCAGACACTCCCACGTTTTTCCCAGAAACGGCAGCGTTTTTTCACACACACCCATAAAACGGCCAGTTTCCGCCCAGAAACACCCACTTCCTGTCAATCACATTACGATCACCAGAACGAAGAAAAAACCTCGTAATGCCGTGAGTAAAATTCCTAACTGCATAGCAAATTTACTTGGCGCAGTCGCAGTGCGAACATTGCGCATGCGCAATTAGCGGAAAATCTCTGCGATGCGATGAAAATTACAGAGCGAACAACTCGGAATGACCACCTTAGTGAGAGCTATTATCTCTGCTGCTTGTGCTGACAGGCTTGAAGGTAAGGAGCCAGAGTCAATTATTTCAGTAGATGAGGTAACTGCATACCCTGTATAGGGAGTTCCATTGTCATACTATCTGGAACTGTCCACAATGAGTGTGTATACTGGATCGGGCAAAGGGACATCAGTGACATTTGGAAGACCTTGAGTCTCTTCCATAAGGGAGAGGCAATCATGAAAATTTTGAGATTTGGGTTTCATTCTCTTTATCTTCTTCTATTTCTCCTTTTGAATCTTGTGATTCAACAAATGCTGGTATCAGTGTAGCGGGGTTGAGGGTAGTACATCTTTTGATGATGAGATTGGAGGCACTGAGAAGTGCTACTTCATATTTGGTAAGTCTCGCTGCAGACAGATGTTTGGTTCTTGCCTGTTGCAATATTTCTGTAACTGCATGTGGTACCTGTATAGTACACTGATGGTCCAGAACAATGTCTGTGCTTTTGTCTTTTAATATGGTGGCTGCTGCTACTGCTCTGACACATGATAGAGCTCCTTTAATAATGGGATCCAAATTTGCAGAGTAGTATGCTACTGGTCTTTGCTTTGTTCCATGAAGCTGTGTAAGGACTCCTGTTGCATGGCCTTTTTCTTCATGGCAGAAGAGATTAAAGGGCTTGGTGTAATCTGGGAGTCTCAATGCAGGTGCAGATAGTATAGCTTGGTTGAGCTTCTCTACAGCTTCTTCACTTGCCACGCCTTTCCTGTTTCCTGCACCACATGTATAGTTAGTTACCTGCTGATTCTTTGCTTGTTTCTTATTTCTTTTCTCTTTCTCTTGATCCTCTATTCCCTCAAGCACCTGAAGCAATGCTGTAGCATCCATGCTCATAGCTTCTGGGCGGCACTGAAACAATCTCATTCTAAATTCAAGATCTAAACCATTGAAAAACTTTGTCTTAAATAATCTTGATCTATCAGGCTCAGTAACAGGAAAACCCTCATCGTTCTGTCTGGTTGTCAGTTTATCAAAATAACTTCTGACAGTCATACTGTATCTCTTTGTACAATGTCTGGTGCTGCTGGAGCTCTGTCTTTCTTCATGACACCACCACTGAATCCTTGCCAAATAGTTTTGTCCACTTTCAATTGTGTATCTGTCAGCTAGGGCTGGTGCTGCAGATATCGCCAGTCTAGTACCCTCTGCCGCTCTGATTGCCATATTTGTAAGCTGTGTTGCTACTCCATCTCCCAGCAGTGCCTTTGCTGCTTGTTTCAAGTCCACCCAGCATCCCCTCCACATTGTCTGTATTTTTGTCACGTATGCAGAGAACGCTGCAGGGTTTTTCCTAGGATCTGGGGCTTCTTGGACTACTGTATGTAGTTCTGACTTGTACCACAGAGTAGATTATGCAAATATACACGGGCGGCTGGCGTGTCTGCCTGTGCTGCTGGATCATATCTTGGGTTTGGCACCATTTGTACCATAACCGAATAGATATATGAATTGTCTTGTCTCATATAAGGCATACCCCTTTCCTTGATCTCAGTTTTCGAGTTTCTTTATCCTTTACAGGTGTCTCTTTCAGGACTGACATTAACAATCTTTAAACTGTTTCATTAGGTTATTTGGGTTAGGGGTGGACAGGGCCGGACTGGGACTAAAAATAGGCCCTGGCATTTTTGAAGCACACAGGCCCACCTCTGTGACTCCTCCCCTTACTATTCCTGACTCCTCCCACTTATTAGTCTATGCTCTTACAAATATAATTAATTTTCTAACAACATACAAGCGTACATCATTTTCTATTAAAATACACACAACCTGTGGTTGAAGTGGAAATTTTTAAGTGGGGGTATGTAAATGTGAAGTTTGTAAATAAGCGCGCGCCTAAGGCGCGCGCTCCGGAAGAGGGGGCGTGTCCACTCAAAAGGGGGCGTGTCCTTCAGTTTAGTTTATCACACCATACACCCCTTATACGCATTATGCACCACAATAGTAGGACCCCTTATACTATCTAGTACTGGTGCCTTTTTCACATTATACCACACAGTATGAGCCGAAATTCACATTATAGAACCCAGTATGAGCCGAAATTTACATTATAGCACCCAGTATGAGCCGAAATTTACATTATATGCCCCCAATAGTGCAGTGCCAGATCCACAATTGCCCCCACAGTGCCAGGTATACAAATGCCCCCACAGTGCCAGGTATACAAATGCCCCCACAGTGCCAGGTATACAAATGCCCCCACAGTGCCAGGTATACAAATGCCCCCACAGTGTCGGGTATACAAATGCCCCCACAGTGTCGGGTATACAAATGCCCCCACAGTGCCGGGTAAACAATTGCCCCCACAGTGCCGGGTATACAATTGCCCCCACAGTGCCAGGTATACAAATGCCCCCACAGTGTCAGGTATACAAATGCCCCCACAGTGTCAGGTATACAAATGCCCCCACAGTGCCAGGTAAACAATTGCCCCCACAGTGCCAGGTATACAAATGCCCCCACAGTGTCAGGTATACAAATGCCCCCACAGTGCCAGGTAAACAATTGCCCCCACAGTGCCAGGTATACAAATGCCCCCACAGTGCCAGGTATACAAATGCCCCCACAGTGCCAGGTATACAATTGCCCCCACAGTGCCAGGTATACAAATGCCCCCACAGTGCCAGGTATACAAATGCCCCCACAGTGCCAGGTAAACAATTGCCCCCACAGTGCCAGGTATACAAATGCCCCCACAGTGCCAGGTATACAAATGTCCCCACAGTGCCAGGTAAACAATTGCCCCCACAGTGCCAGGTATACAAATGCCCCCACAGTGCCAGCCAATTGCCCCCACAGTGCCAGATATACAATTGTCCCCACAGCAGCCAGTGCTGCAGCTACTTACCGCTGCTGCACTGCTACTGCTGCTGCTGCTGCTGCTCCTCTGGGCTGTGAGGGACGGGGGTGAATCAGGAGAGCAGAGCGCCGCCAGCCAGCCGCCGGTTCGTGAGCCAATCAGAGCTCGCGGACCGGCGGCTTCTGATTGGCTGCCGGTCCGCGAGCTCTGATTGGCTCACGAACCGGCGGCTGGTTTGAACGAAGCCGCCGCAGCACCAGACACAGCCGCACTGGTGGGCGCTCTGCTCTCCTCTCCTGACAGCTGAGACATGCTGCCGCCGGACTGAGCGGCAGCGTGTCTCAGTGACCGCTGGACCGGCCCAAGTGGCCATCGGCCCTTCTGGCATTTGCCAGAAGTGCCAGATGGCCAGTCCGGCCCTGAGGGTGGATGTGAGCGCACTGCCATTGTCTGGGCAAGCAGGCAAATATGATGGCATATCCTCTCCACACTGTGGTCAGAACCTCCATCCCGCAGGGATACATACAAAGCAGAATGAACACTGCCACTGTGGATATTCAGGGTCTAGGATTGCTGGTGGTCCCCTCTTAATAAATGTTTGTGCTGGACTGTCGATCTGTGGGACTGTAAAATCTATTTCAGACAGCCGGGGGTACTGTGAAACATATGGTGATGCTCCTGATATAGGTGTCACTGGTTGAGGCATCGGTGGGTGTATTACTGGTACATCAGCTAGTGCGGCTGCCTGTACCAATGCTGGTGGCTGAGGTGGGTTACCTAATGATGAGGTGGGTACATAGGGTGGTGGATTTTGTGTACTGTCTAACTCTTCCTCCCTCCTTTTTCTTGTCTCATCTTGTACCTCTTGTGCCACTGCCTGCCATATTCTGCATGTGTCAGTGCAATTTTCTCTTGCTGTCCAAGCTGAATTCAACATAATAAATCTGTGCCATTTATCATAATCTAGTGTCCCTTCTGTAGAGAAACCTGCTCTTTTAAAGATTTTGGAGATTCCCTTCAGGGCTTTCTTACCCTCCCTTTCTTCAATTATCTCCCTGGGAGTCTGTCCCTGACCCTTGCTACCCTGTGCTCCCATTATTCTGGGGTAGCTAATCCCAAAATATCCCTTTAACCTTAAAGTATTGGGCTGCCTCCGCATGCACTTGTAGCTATGTTAGTGAGGGTAAGTACTGCAAATAGCCCTGGATCACTGGAGTTTCTATCATGGGTGCAATGTGTGCGGTGAACACAGGCCCCTGGGTCCAGGGGGGGCCCACACCGCAAACATTGCACCCATATTTCATACTCACCTGTCCGAAGACCACCGCCGGGTGCTGCAGTGGCAGCCATCGCGGCCAAAGAACACATCAAAAATGGCTGCCGCAGAGGCGCAGTTCAATTTTTGTCTCCAAAACATGGCGGGCGCCATGTTTCAGGAGACCTGCGCATGCGCAGTAGAATCCGGCATATTGCTGGAGCCTATGGCGCCGTGGAGAGGAGGGGGGCCACCCGGAGTGTGCACATGGGCCCCCTCCTCTCTTAAGACGCCCCTGCCCTGGATATGTGACAATATTACTTTATCACCTGTATACTTGAAATATCTTATCTTTATTAAAACAGTTTCTTATGAAAAACATATAGTTCATACACTTTCAATCTTCTGAAGAAGAACAAGGATTTTCAAACCGTGAACACAATTTTTGCTTCCTTTCCCACCTAGCCCACTGCTGTCGTCTATGCCAGTAATCTGTCTCTTCTCCTTGAACCACAAGAGTTCTTACAGGTTCAGGCAGTTTTAAAATGCTTTGCCTGCACAAGGGCATACCATCTTTTGGTATGAAATTCACTGGCAAGTACAACAGCACCTCTGACCACACATGTCCCAACGACACTGTTAAACGAATCTTGTCTAAATGAGTATTAACAGTACAAAATAAATTTCCTTTTTGTGACGCACAAAATCTGAAACTTTAATTATAGCCTCTATATGGGGGAATACTTCTCCCAAATGTTTCCTTAAAATTATAGCACTTGTACATTCAGAGAAATAACCTTTTAAGTGACACAATCATTCAAAACCCGGACCTGGTGTTCCTTGATTAAACCTTGTAATCAAAAACAGACAACTGGGTTCATTGAAATCTCGCTTACTACACACAGATGAACAGCTGAGACACAAAACAAAAGCACTGCGCAGAGTAAACAAGTGGAAAATCACACTTTCAGTTTATTCACCGTACGGATTTGATGGTCAGTGGTTGTGCTGTGCTGTCAGCGGGTTGATGTCATCTGCCGAGGTGTTGAGATCCTGGACTAAGGAGCCCCCAGGTAATGTTAGAGATATTCTGTCTATCTAGCAATATCCTTCAGTTGTCTGATGATTCTTTACCAGCTGCTGGGAGTCAGAAATCAAGACACAAACACAGTATCTATGTCAAAGCTGATTCTAAGCTGCGCTCGTTTATTTTCTAGTGGTTTATATAGTAAAAAAAGTAAATAGCTTTACATAACATCACCAAGGACTTTTGGAAATAATTACAAAGTTCCTCAGAACAATGCAAAACATTCTAGCAAACATCATAAATTTCTGTATATCAGCAAGTTCTCATGAGTCTCTTTGTATCTTGTGTTTGTTCCTCAAGGTTGTGCGGCTGGAACATCCCACCTCTAATTACTGGAGCTTGTTGGCATTGAGACTTATCTGCCTCATATCTGCTATAAGCTGCTTAAGGTTTAAAACACATATTTTTCTTATATTTGATTTGCAAGCACCTAATTTAACCCTTATAATACAAATGAAAAATAATGGCAAACTTGCATCCCTGCACACGGGTAAGAAAAACACTTCAAATCTGTGTTCCAAGCAAAGGCGCTGTAAGAGAGGAGGGGGCCCGCGTGCAGGCTCTGATTGGGCCCCTTCCTCTATGGTGGTGCAGTAGATGCCAGAGTCTGCTGAGCATGCGCAGCTCTCCGGGAACATGGCGCCCGCACCACATTCCCAGGGACATCTCTACTGCGCATGCACAAATCACCGGAAAATGGCTGTTGTGGCCATTTTCCCAGTGATTTCTGCAGGTCTGCAGTCAATGCTGGGCAAACAGAGTGGTAAGTATAATTAAATGGGTGCAGGGGGTTCAGTGTGTTGGCCCCTCTAAACCCAAGGTCCCATGTGCACTGCACACCTTGCACCTATTATAGATATGCCAGTGGCAGAGGTGTAGCTAGGTGCCATGGTGCCCGGAGCAAGGGTATGTTTCATCCCCCTCCCCTTGGGTGCATGTTACATTTGAAAAGAAAAAAATATTTTTTAAATCCTATATTGGTGACAGGGACAGTTCTAGACCTTGTGGAGCTCAGGGCAAAAGTTTCCTTTGGGCGGCCCCATGTTTAATATAGGGACAATCCGCACAAAGGCGCGCAACAAAAATATAGGGGTGTGGCTTCATGGCCACAGAATAGTACCAATTCAAATTACACCATACAGTATTGTCCGTCATTCAAATTACACCATACAGTATTGTCCGTCATTCAGCAGCTGGGCCAGAGATAGGTGCTGCAGCATCACTGTAGAGCAGGGATGGGGAACCTTCGGCCCTCCAGCTGTTGTTGAACTACACATACCAGCATACCTTGCTACAGTTTTGCTATTTGTCCAAGCTGAAACTGTTGCAGGGCATGCTGGGATGTGTAGTTCAACAACAGCTGGAGGGCCGAAGGTTCCCCATCCCAATATAGAGAGAGGTGCTGTAGCAGCTGGGGTAGAAAGGGGTGTTTCAGCAGCTAGGGCAGAGAGATGTGCTGCAGCAGCTGAGACAGAGGGAGATGCTGAAGCAGCCATGGGCAGAAAGAGGTGCTGCAGCAGCGGGGGCAGAGAGTGGTATAGCAGGACAGACATAACCCTGCTGCCCAGCTAAAAGCAGACAGTGAGACATATAAAGAATGTGGACAGAGCTCCAGCATGTGCCGGCTGTCAGTGTCTCCTGTCGCCTCTGGCCTGCCCTGTTTCCTATTTTGTCTCTGAGTACGAGTCAGTATACGCCGCCTCTGCTTCTCCTCCTTCTGCTCTGCGTCTGCATGTACGGCGGTCCGCGGTATAGCGAATGGAGGAGTGTGGGGTCAGACGACAGCGCCTTCTAACTTTTCCAGTGCCCGGAGCTTGTGCTCCACCAGAACCACCCTTGCTACACCCCTGGCCAGTGGTTCCAAGACACATCTAAGTAGATATTCAGACATAAATTACTATAAAATACATGTTACTATTAGTGATGAGCGGGTTCGGATCCTCGGGATCCGAACCCACCCGAACTTCACCTTTTTTTTCATGAGTCCGAGCAACTCGGATCCTCCCGCCTTGCTCGGTTAACCCGAGCGCACCCGAACGTCATCATCCCGCGGTCGGATTCTCGCGAGATTCGTATTCTATATAAGGAGCCGCGCGTTGCCGCCATTTTTCACTCTTGCATTGGAGATGATCGTGAGAGGACGTGGCTGGCGTCCTCTCAGTTTCTATGTTCAGTGGGCTGCAAATTGTGCTGCAAATATCTGTGCTCAGTGTGCTGCAAATATCTGTGCTCAGTGTGCTGCAAGTGCAAATATCTACGTTCTCTGCCTGAAAAACGCTCCATATCTGACTGTGCTCAGTGTGCTGCAAATATCTGTGTTCAGTGTGCTAATTGCTTTATTGTGGGGACTGGGGACCAGCAGTATTATATAGTAGGAGGACAGTGCAGAGTTTTGCTGACCAGTGACCAGTGACCACCAGTATTATACGTTCTCTGCCTGAAAAAAGCTCCATATCTGTGCTGCATTGTAGTATATAGTAGGAGGACAGTGCAGAATTTTGCTGACGACCAGTATAACTATATATATAGCAGTACGGTACAGTAGTCCACTGCTCTACCTACCTCTGTGTCGTCAAGTATACTATCCATCCATACCTGTGGTGCATTTCAGTTTTGCACAGTTTGCTGACCACCAGTATATACTATATAGCAGTACGGTACAGTAGGCCACTGCTCTACCTACCTCTGTGTCGTCATGTATACTATCCATCCATACCTGTGGTGCATTTCAGTTTTGCACAGTTAGCTGACCACCAGTATATACTATATAGCAGTATGGTACAGAAGGCCATTGCTCTACCTACCTCTGTGTCGTCAAGTATACTATCCATCCATACCTGTGGTGCATTTCAGTTTTGCACAGTTTGCTGACCACCAGTATATACTATATAGCAGTACGGCACAGTAGGCCACTGCTCTACCTACCTCTGTGTCGTCAAGTATACTATCCATCCATACCTGTGGTGCATTTCAGTTTTGCACAGTTTGCTGACCACCAGTATATACTATATAGCAGTACGGTACAGTAGGCCACTGCTCTACCTACCTCTGTGTCGTCAAGTATACTATCCATCCATACCTGTGGTGCATTTCAGTTTTGCACAGTTTGCTGACCACCAGTATATACTATATAGCAGTACTGTACAGTAGGCCACTGCTCTACCTACCTCTGTGTCGTCAAGTATACTATCCATCCATATGTGTGGTGCATTTCAGTTTTGCACAGTTTGCTGACCACCAGTACCGTATATACTCGAGTATAAGCCGACTTTTTCAGCACATTTTTCTATGCTGAAAAAGCCCCCCTCGGCTTATACTCGAGTCAATGGCTGCAGCAGACGCCGTGGGCTGTGTGGGCGTCCGCTGCAGCCGGCTCCAGGACAGACACTAGAGGTCATTATTGACCTCTAGTGTCTGTGCGCGTTGCTATGGGAGAGACGTCATGACGTCTCTCCCATAGAGATGATCGGGTGCCGGGGAGCGGGCGGCCGGACAGAGCGGCGGACGGACGGAGCGGGCGGACGGACGGTGCGGAGCAGCGCAGCAGCAGAAGAAGCGGTCGGGAAGCAGGAGCGGGGCAGTGGTAAGTATTGTTTTTGTGTGTGTTTGTGTGTTTGTAAGCGGCGACGGGGGCACTGCAACAGGGGGCAAAGAAAGAAGGGGGCACTGCAACAGGGGGCAAAGAAAGAAGGGGGCACTGCAACAGGGGGCAAAGAAAGAAGGGGGCACTGCAACAGGGGGCAAAGAAAGAAGGAGGCACAACTACTGGGGGCAATGAAAGGGGGCACAACTACTGGGGGCAATGAAAGGGGGCACAACTACTGGGGGCAATGAAAGGGGTCACAACTACTGGGGGCAAAGAAAGAGAGGGCATAACTACTGGGGGCAATGAAAGAGGGGGCACAACTACTGGGGGCAAAGAAGGGGCATAACTGCTGGGGGCAAAGCAACGGCGGCATGTTTTTATCTGGCACTGTGGGGGTATATATGTTACTGGGGGTATATGTGGCACTGGGGGCACAACCCTAGCAACAAGCATTACCCCCTGGCAACAAGCATAACACCTACCGCATGAAACCCCTGGCAACGAGCATGACACCCTGAGCATGAAAACCCCGGCACCGTACATTTCCCACCCTAGGCTTATACTCGAGTCAGTAATTTTTCCCAGTTTTTTGTGGTAAAATTAGGTATCTCGGCTTATATTCGGGTCGACTTATACTCGAGTATATACGGTATATACTATATAGCAGTACGGTACAGTAGGCCACTGCTCTACCTACCTCTGTGTCGTCAAGTATACTATCCATCTATACCTGTGGTGCATTTCAGTTTTGCACAGTTTGCTGACCACCAGTATATACTATATAGCAGTACGGTACAGTAGGCCACTGCTCTACCTACCTCTGTGTCGTCAAGTATACTATCCATCCATACCTGTGGTGCATTTCAGTTGTGCACAGTATATATAGTAGTAGGCCATTGCTATTGATATATTACTGGCATATAATGCCACACATTAAAAAATGGAGAACAAAAATGTGGAGGGTAAAATAGGGAAAGATCAAGATCCACTTCCACCTCGTGCTGAAGCTGCTGCCACTAGTCATGGCCGAGACGATGAAATGCCATCAACGTCGTCTGCCAAGGCCGATGCCCAATGTCATAGTAGAGAGCATGTAAAATCCCAAAAAATAAAGCTCAGTAAAATGACCCAAAAATCTAAATCAAAATCGTCTAAGGAGAAGCGTAAACTTGCCAATGTGCCATTTACGACACGGAGTGGCAAGGAACGGATGAGGCCCTGGCCTATGTTCAAGGCTAGTGGTTCAGCTTCACCTGAGGATGGAAGCACTCATCCTCCTGCTAGAAAACTTAAGAGTTAAGATGGCAAAAGCACAGCAAAGAACTGTGCGTTCTTCTATATCACAAATCCCCAAGGAGAGTCCAATTGTGTCGGTTGCGATGCCTGACCTTCCCAACACTGGACGGGAAGAGGTTGCGCCTTCCACCATTTGCACGCCCCCTGCAAGTGCTGGAAGGAGCACCCGCAGTCCAGTTCCTGATAGTCAAATTGAAGATGTCACTGTTGAAGTACACCAGGATGAGGATATGGGTGTTGCTGGCGCTGGGGAGGAAATTGACAAGGAGGATTCTGATGGTGGGGTGGTTAGTTTAAGTCAGGCACCCGGGGAGACACCTGTTGTCCGTGGGACGAATATGGCCATTGACATGCCTGTTCAAAATACAAAAAAAATCACCTCTTCGGTGTGGAATTATTTCAACAGAAATGCGGACAACTGGTGTCAAGCCGTGTGTTGCCTTTGTCAAGCTGTAATAAGTAGGGGTAAGGACGTTAACCATCTAGGAACATCCTCCCTTATACGTCACCTGGACCGCATTCATCTGAAGTCAGTGACAAGTTCAAAAACTTTGGATGACAGCAAAAGCAGTCCACTGACCACTAAATCCCTTCCTCTTGTAACCAAGCTCCTGCAAACCACACCACCAACTCCCTCAGTGTCAATTTCCTCCTTACACAGGAAAGCCAACAGTCCTGCAGGCCATGTCACTGTCAAGTCTGACGAGTCCTCTCCTGCCTGGGATTCCTCCGATGCATCCTTGAGTGTAACGCCTACTGCTGCTGGTGCTGCTGTTGTTGCTGCTGGGAGTCGATCGTCATCCCAGAGGGGAAGTCGGAAGACCACTTGTACTACTTCCAGTAAGCAATTGACTGTCCAACAGTCCTTTGTGAGGAAGATGAAATATCACAGCAGTCATCCTGCTGCAAAGCGGATAACTCAGGCCTTGGCAGCCTGGATGGTGAGAAACGTGTTTCCAGTATCCACCGTTAATTCACAGGGAACTAGAGACTTGATTGAGGTACTGTGTCCCCGGTACCAAATACCATCTAGGTTCCATTTCTCTAGGCAGGCGATACCGAAAATGTACACAGACGTCAGAAAAAGAGTCACCAGTGTCCTAAAAAATGCAGTTGTACCCAATGTCCACTTAACCACGGACATGTGGACAAGTGGAGCAGGGCAGACTCAGGACTATATGACTGTGACAGCCCACTGGTTAGATGTATTGCCTTCCGCCGCAAGAACAGCAGCGGCGGCACCAGTAGCAGCATCTCGCAAACGGCAACTCGTTCCTACGCAGGCTACGCTTTGTATCACCGCTTTCCATAAGAGGCACACAGCTGACAACCTCTTAAGGAAACTGAGGAACATCATCGCAGAATGGCTTACCCCAATTGGACTCTCCTGGGGATTTGTGACATCGGACAATGCCACCAATATTGTGCGTGCATTACATCTGGGCAAATTCCAGCACGTCCCATGTTTTGCACATACATTGAATTTGGTGGTGCAGAATTATTTAAAAAACGACAGGGGCGTGCAAGAGATGCTGTCGGTGGCCCGAAGAATTGCGGGCCACTTTCGGCATTCAGCCACCGCGTGCCGAAGACTGGAGCACCAGCAAACAGTCCTGAACCTGCCCTGCCATCATCTGAAGCAAGAGGTGGTAACGAGGTGGAATTCAACCCTCTATATGCTTTAGAGGATGGAGGAGCAGCAAAAGGACATTCAAGCCTATACATCTGCCTACGGTATAGGCAAAGGAGGGGGAATGCACCTGACTCAAGCGCAGTGGAGAATGATTTCAACGTTGTGCAAGGTTCTGCAACCCTTTGAACTTGCCACACGTAAAGTCAGTTCAGACACTGCCAGCCTGAGTCAGGTCATTCCACTCATCAGGCTTTTCCAGAAGAAGCTGGAGACATTGAAGGAGGAGCTAAAACAGAGCGATTCCGCTAGACATGTGGGACTTGTGGATGGAGCCCTTAATTCGCTTAACCAGGATTCACGGGTGGTCAATCTGTTGAAATCAGAGCACTACATTTTGGCCACCGTGCTCGATCCTAGATTTAAAACCTACGTTGTATCTCTCTTTCCGGCAGACACAAGTCTGCAGAGGTTCAAAGACCTGCTGGTGAGAAAATTGTCAAGTCAAGCGGAACGTGACCCGTCAACAGCTCGTCCTTCACATTCTCCCGCAACTGGGGCTGCGAGGAAAAGGCTAAGAATTCTGAGCCCACCCACTGGCGGTGATGCAGGGCAGTCTGGAGCGAGTGCTGACATCTGGTCCGGACTGAAGGACCTGCCAACGATTACTGACATGTCGTCTACTGTCACTGCATATGATTCTGTCACCATTGAAAGAATGGTGGAGGATTATATGAGTGACCGCATCCAAGTAGGCACGTCAGACAGTCCGTACACATACTGGCAGGAAAAAGAGGCAATTTGGAGGCCCTTGCACAAACTGGCTTTATTTTACCTAAGTTGCCCCCCCCCCCCTCCAGTGTGTACTCCGAAAGAGTGTTTAGTGCAGCCGCTCACCTTGTCAGCAATTGGCGTACGAGGTTACTCCCAGAAAATGTGGAGAAGATGATGTTCATGAAAATAAATTATAATCAATTCCTCCGTGGAGACATTCACCAGCAATTTTGTAAAAAAAGAGGCGATCTCCCAGCGATTCTATGTATACGTTCCAAATGGATAAGACTCTTGTTCCTCAAACAAAAAACATATTATACAACATGTTTGTTAGTTGTTCTAAATATGTCCACCAATGATTTCCAAGGTCGTCACTCCCGGCAACTGACCTGTATTAAATGTGATGCATTCACATAAAGGTTTCTTTAGTGCTTTCAACAACCCTCTAATCCACGACTTATCTACACCAGGCTTACCTTGAATATAAGCCCTATGTGCAATGAAAGGTATCTTTCTCCACTTCTGTTATGGGTATACGGCCATTCCGTTCTCTCCACACGACAAGTTTCCAATGACAGCAAATATGGTGCAAAAAATGTCTTTTTTTATTCAAAAAATTATTTCCCCAAACAATAGGGATAAAAACAGTTCATAAAATAATAAAACAACATCAAAGGGGTACCCTATTTAAAAGAACAAGGGCCACTTCCAATGGTACCGGTAGGATGGATAAGGTAAATTTCACCAATTTGGAAAGATTCCTAAGGGAAAAAATTACCCGCAAAATAATGCCTACCACCATGGAAGATAGCTGCCCAGGGTCCTCCTTGCAATAAACCAACGCGTTTCGGATTAATAATCCTTCCTCAGGGTATACAGTGGAAGTGACCCCCTGGTCTTTTTATACCTGTCTATCTAAAACACATATTCACTACAGCCAATCAGGTTCCACTATTCCTAAAAAGCTTATACTTTCCACATTTGAATCCACAAATGTTATAAAACGTTTACATATATCCACATCACCATATTAAGCTGTCTGTTGTTCTTGAATAGCTAACATAAATCCATAAAAAACATTATTTATTGTAATTGGTTAAAAGGATAATCTGGTACAGATCACTACAAACATCTTTCATTATGGGGAAACATCCCTCTTCCCGGGTACAAGCAACCACAATTTCCAGAGAGTCCATATATCACGTGACACCACGTGTGTCCGGCCGGAAATCCATCTCCACCTTGTGTATGCTGGTTTCCTTGGAGACCGCACGTCCCTTGTTCCCGTCATCTGCAGCGGCTAACAGCCGGAAGTGTCTCTCTCGCGTAGCGTCTTACTTCCGGTAAATGGACCGCAATGCGGAAGTCCAGTTCCCTCCATTGAACCGCAAAGCAACGTCCGTGTACAATAGAAACAAAGGCAAATGTTAATGTTATATATTACGCCTCCTGCCTTATATAACCATACAAAGTACATTATATCATCGCGGAATTTCATTAGTATAATGAGATATTACCCCATACCATTATTTCTACAAATAATGTGCTTATTTATTTTTCCCTATATGGGTGTTTGGATAATTTACATATGTGTCTTAATGAGATCATTTTCAATATGTAAATAATGGTTCTCTTCTCATTTCCGCCTTCGCTAGTCTTTCTTCATCGTCGTTCTTACGCCAATTGGAATGAATACTCATAATGGCGCAGAAGTTCACAAGATGGCTAATATTACAACTATGTACATTTTTAAAGTGTTGAGACACACTGTGCGTCTCAAGGCCTTTTTTGATGTTGCGGACGTGCTCCGCCATCCTAACCTTTAATGCCCTGGTCGTACGTCCTACATACTGTGTGCCACAATCACACTCTAAAAGATACACACAATTCTTAGTAGAACAGGTCAAGAATTGTCTAATGGGATATGTCAAATTGGTCTGTATAGACCTATATTCCGTTATTTTGTTTCCACTACCTTTACAACTTCGGCACATAATGCACATCCCGCATCTATAGAAGCCTTTTGATCTCACCCTAGTTTGCATTTTAGGGGCCACCACCACACTGCTCACGACATTTTCTTTTAGATTTTTTGCTTTTCTATACACAAAGCTGGGGTGGACCGATACATGTTCTTTCAACATAGGGTCCCTACTCAAAATATCCCAGTGTTGTCTCAGAATTTTTTCAATCTGTTTATGCTGACTATTATAATCTGTTATAAATGGTATCCCCCTACTCTTGATGGAATCTTTTTGTTTATCTCTATTCTCAATTAAACATATATTCCTGTCTAAATTTGTACCATGATCTCTAGCTGTTCTTATGACTTCTGGATCATATCCTTTTTGCTGAAATTGATCTTGTAAGATGTCTGCATGTCTTTCATATTCCCCAATATCAGTACAGTTACGTCGAATACGATGAAACTGACTCTTGGGGATACTCTGTAACCAATTTTGATGGTGATTGCTAGTGTAGTTAATAAAAGAATTACAATCTGTACTCTTCATATGGTTACTGGTTTTAATTACCCCATCCTCTACATAAATCCTCAAGTCAAGAAAATTTACCTCAACATCACTAATCTCAAAAGATAATTTTATATTAAATTGGTTGTTATTAAGATGTGTACAGAAAGTATCGAGAGAACTCCGGTCACCCCCCCACACAAAGACAACGTCGTCGATATATCTGTGCCAGGACACCAGACTGGCACCCAGCTGGTGGCCACTCCATACTGCCTGTTCTTCCCAATATGCCATAAACAAATTGGCATAACTGGGTGCCAGTCTGGTGCCCATCGCGGTTCCCGTAAGTTGTAAATAAAAACTATCCTGAAACCAAAAAAAATTGTTTCTCAGAATGAGAGAAATACCATCAAGGATAAATCCCTTTTCATCTTCATTTGTACCTGTTTGATTAAGAAAAAATTCTGTAGCTGCCAACCCATGTGCATGCTCAATGACAGTGTACAGTGACTGTACATCAGCTGTCACAATCAAAAAGTCAGGTTGCCAATTTACCTTCATAAGTCTATTAATAGTACTTATAGTATCTCTAAGATAAGACTTGGTAGATTGTACAATGGGCTGTAATAATTTATCAATGGCTTGGGATAGATTGGAAAGACAGGAATTAGTGCCAGCCACAATGGGTCGCCCCGGAGGTCTCTCCCTATCCTTGTGGATCTTGGGGAGGATATACAATACAGGTATTGATGGATTTTCTATAATAATAGACCTGCTATCTTCCTCCTCAATCACTCCTTTGGATAAATATAGAGCTAGAAAAGATTTTAATTTGTCCATAATACCAGACCCCGGATTTGTTCTAAGTTTCCTATAAGTGTTACCATCATGTAGTTGCCTAAACACCTCTATATTATAATCCTCCAGGTCCATAATGACCACGCTGCCCCCCTTATCGGCGGGCTTAATAACTATGTCCTTATTCTCTCTTAGAGACTTAATAGCCAATCGTTCCTCCTTAGTTAAATTCATTTTTCTATTGGGTTTTAATTCTATACTTTCCAAATCATTTTTCACAGCCTTTTCAAACGCCTCAATGAAGCTACCTTTCTTATGCTTTGGAAAGAAAGTGGATTTACGTTTTAGATTGAATTTACTTTCATTTTGAGGAACCACCTGTTCAGCTTTATCACTAAAAAACCTCTTTAGAGTGAGACGTCTGACAAACTTTTCTACATCCACAAATACATTAAACTTATCACATCTATTGGAGGGTGAAAATTTTAAACCCTTTTCAAGAACACTTGTTTCATGTGTTGATAATTGGTAATTACTGAGATTATAAATTTTAGTATTTTTTTTGGTCTCAGAGTCGGTCATATGGTCATTCTTTTCCAAATCCTCATTGACAGGAATATCAGTATGCTCAATTAGACCTTTACATTTACGTCTCCTCTTTGAATTAAGTGCTTTGAATTTTCCTCCCCTCACCCCCCGTTTTTTTGTGGGTCTATTCTCATTAATGTTTGGGCCTACCTCCATTCTCTGTGTGTCCCTTGTCCTACATCTAAAAAACGTGTTTGATTATACTGATGTTCATAATTAGTTCTCTCACTAAAATCCTTTTGTTGTCTACTCCCTTTATATGTATACTTAGGTCGATATTCTTCCTGTTGTCGATTATTTCTCCACGTATTCTCTTCCTCCCTTCTTATTGGTGTCCTTCTACTTTCAAAGTGTCTTTCCCGTTTCTGTTCATATTTATTCTTATGTTGGTATGTATTCTTATATCTTCTAAAACTGACAACAGGTGATTCTGCCCTATTATCTGTATTTCGACGTGTTACTCTATTCTTTTGCTCATACTGATTTCTATAATTCCCTGATCTGTTAGATGGATCCCTTTCCTTAGGCAAGATATTATGTTCCCCACTTGTCTCTTCTTTACTTCTTCTGCTCTCATCAATATCTCTAAAATATTTTTTCTGTTTCTTATTTTTAATCTCTTTCTCAATTTTTTCTATTTTTCGAATGACTCCTTCTTCTAGTTCGTTATAGTCCCCTAATTTTGAATATGGTTCTACTAGAGATCGGAGAGACCCAATCTCTTCTTCTATCCCTTTAAGGGTCTCACTCTTTTCTTTAATAATTAGTTGCATAAGTGAATAGGAACATACATCTAAAAAATTTTGCCATTCTTTCATAAATCCTACTGACTCATTGTTGAATGAAGGTGTTTTGACAATTTTGAGACCTTTCGGGTATGTTCTCTCCGATCTCTAGTAGAACCATATTCAAAATTAGGGGACTATAAGGAACTAGAAGAAGGAGTCATTCGAAAAATAGAAAAAATTGAGAAAGAGATTAAAAATAAGAAACAGAAAAAATATTTTAGAGATATTGATGAGAGCAGAAGAAGTAAAGAAGAGACAAGTGGGGAACATAATATCTTGCCTAAGGAAAGGGATCCATCTAACAGATCAGGGAATTATAGAAATCAGTATGAGCAAAAGAATAGAGTAACACGTCGAAATACAGATAATAGGGCAGAATCACCTGTTGTCAGTTTTAGAAGATATAAGGATACATACCAACATAAGAATAAATATGAACAGAAACGGGAAAGACACTTTGAAAGTAGAAGGACACCAATAAGAAGGGAGGAAGAGAATACGTGGAGAAATAATCGACAACAGGAAGAATATCGACCTAAGTATACATATAAAGGGAGTAGACAACAAAAGGATTTTAGTGAGAGAACTAATTAAGAACATCAGTATAATCAAACACGTTTTTTAGATGTAGGACAAGGGACACACAGAGAATGGAGGTAGGCCCAAACATTAATGAGAATAGACCCACAAAAAAACGGGGGGTGAGGGGAGGAAAATTCAAAGCACTTAATTCAAAGAGGAGACGTAAATGTAAAGGTCTAATTGAGCATACTGATATTCCTGTCAATGAGGATTTGGAAAAGAATGACCATATGACCGACTCTGAGACCAAAAAAAATTCTAAAATTTATAATCTCAGTAATTACCAATTATCAACACATGAAACAAGTGTTCTTGAAAAGGGTTTAAAATTTTCACCCTCCAATAGATGTGATAAGTTTAATGTATTTGTGGATGTAGAAAAGTTTGTCAGACGTCTCACTCTAAAGAGGTTTTTTAGTGATAAAGCTGAACAGGTGGTTCCTCAAAATGAAAGTAAATTCAATCTAAAACGTAAATCCACTTTCTTTCCGAAGCATAAGAAAGGTAGCTTCATTGAGGCGTTTGAAAAGGCTGTGAAAAATGATTTGGAAAGTATAGAATTAAAACCCAATAGAAAAATGAATTTAACTAAGGAGGAACGATTGGCTATTAAGTCTCTAAGAGAGAATAATGACATAATTATTAAGCCCGCCGATAAGGGGGGCAGCGTGGTCATTATGGACCTGGAGGATTATAATATAGAGGTGTTTAGGCAACTACATGATGGTAACACTTATAGGAAACTTAGAACAAATCCGGGGTCTGGTATTATGGACAAATTAAAATCTTTTCTAGCTCTATATTTATCCAAAGGAGTGATTGAGGAGGAAGATAGCAGGTCTATTATTATAGAAAATCCATCAATACCTGTATTGTATATCCTCCCCAAGATCCACAAGGATAGGGAGAGACCTCCGGGGCGACCCATTGTGGCTGGCACTAATTCCTGTCTTTCCAATCTATCCCAAGCCATTGATAAATTATTACAGCCCATTGTACAATCTACCAAGTCTTATCTTAGAGATACTATAAGTACTATTAATAGACTTATGAAGGTAAATTGGCAACCTGGCTTTTTGATTGTGACAGCTGATGTACAGTCACTGTACACTGTCATTGAGCATGAACATGGGTTGGCAGCTACAGAATTTTTTCTTAATCAAACAGGTACAAATGAAGATGAAAAGGGATTTATCCTTGATGGTATTTCTCTCATTCTGAGAAACAATTTTTTTTGGTTTCAGGATAGTTTTTATTTACAACTTACGGGAACCGCGATGGGCACCAGACTGGCACCCAGTTATGCCAATTTGTTTATGGCATATTGGGAAGAACAGGCAGTATGGAGTGGCCACCAGCTGGGTGCCAGTCTGGTGTCCTGGCACAGATATATCGACGACGTTGTCTTTGTGTGGGGGGGTGACCAGAGTTCTCTCGATACTTTCTGTACACATCTTAATAACAACCAATTTAATATAAAATTATCTTTTGAGATTAGTGATGTTGAGGTAAATTTTCTTGACTTGAGGATTTATGTAGAGGATGGGGTAATTAAAACCAGTAACCATATGAAGAGTACAGATTTTAATTCTTTTTTTAACTACACTAGCAATCACCATCAAAATTGGTTACAGAGTATCCCCAAGAGTCAGTTTCATCGTATTCGACGTAACTGTACTGATATTGGGGAATATGAAAGACATGCAGACATCTTACAAGATCAATTTCAGCAAAAAGGATATGATCCAGAAGCCATAAGAACAGCTAGAGATCATGGTACAAATTTAGACAGGAATATATGTTTAATTGAGAATAGAGATAAACAAAAAGATTCCATCAAGAGTAGGGGGATACCATTTATAACAGATTATAATAGTCAGCATAAACAGATTGAAAAAATTCTGAGACAACACTGGGATATTTTGAGTAGGGACCCTATGTTGAAAGAACATGTATCGGTCCACCCCAGCTTTGTGTATAGAAAAGCAAAAAATCTAAAAGAAAATGTCGTGAGCAGTGTGGTGGTGGCCCCTAAAATGCAAACTAGGGTGAGATCAAAAGGCTTCTATAGATGCGGGATGTGCATTATGTGCCGAAGTTGTAAAGGTAGTGGAAACAAAATAACGGAATATAGGTCTATACAGACCAATTTGACATATCCCATTAGACAATTCTTGACCTGTTCTACTAAGAATTGTGTGTATCTTTTAGAGTGTGATTGTGGCACACAGTATGTAGGACGTACGACCAGGGCATTAAAGGTTAGGATGGCGGAGCACGTCCGCAACATCAAAAAAGGCCTTGAGACGCACAGTGTGTCTCAACACTTTAAAAATGTACATAGTTGTAATATTAGCCATCTTGTGAACTTCTGCGCCATTATGAGTATTCATTCCAATTGGCGTAAGAACGACGATGAAGAAAGACTAGCGAAGGCGGAAATGAGGAAGATCTACGAACTTAAAACATTACATCCAAAGGGTCTCAATTTAGATTTCGAGACCAAGTGGTTCTTGTAGATCTTTCCTGGGTCTGAAAGAATTTCCTTATATCTGTGGAACATTATCAACTTACATGCAGTAATTAATGAGAAGAGAACCATTATTTACATATTGAAAATGATCTCATTAAGACACATATGTAAATTATCCAAACACCCATATAGGGAAAAATAAATAAGCACATTATTTGTAGAAATAATGGTATGGGGTAATATCTCATTATACTAATGAAATTCCGCGATGATATAATGTACTTTGTATGGTTATATAAGGCAGGAGGCGTAATATATAACATTAACATTTGCCTTTGTTTCTATTGTACACGGACGTTGCTTTGCGGTTCAATGGAGGGAACTGGACTTCCGCATTGCGGTCCATTTACCGGAAGTAAGACGCTACGCGAGAGAGACACTTCCGGCTGTTAGCCGCTGCAGATGACGGGAACAAGGGACGTGCGGTCTCCAAGGAAACCAGCATACACAAGGTGGAGATGGATTTCCGGCCGGACACACGTGGTGTCACGTGATATATGGACTCTCTGGAAATTGTGGTTGCTTGTACCCGGGAAGAGGGATGTTTCCCCATAATGAAAGATGTTTGTAGTGATCTGTACCAGATTATCCTTTTAACCAATTACAATAAATAATGTTTTTTATGGATTTATGTTAGCTATTCAAGAACAACAGACAGCTTAATATGGTGATGTGGATATATGTAAACGTTTTATAACATTTGTGGATTCAAATGTGGAAAGTATAAGCTTTTTAGGAATAGTGGAACCTGATTGGCTGTAGTGAATATGTGTTTTAGATAGACAGGTATAAAAAGACCAGGGGGTCACTTCCACTGTATACCCTGAGGAAGGATTATTAATCCGAAACGCGTTGGTTTATTGCAAGGAGGACCCTGGGCAGCTATCTTCCATGGTGGTAGGCATTATTTTGCGGGTAATTTTTTCCCTTAGGAATCTTTCCAAATTGGTGAAATTTACCTTATCCATCCTACCGGTACCATTGGAAGTGGCCCTTGTTCTTTTAAATAGGGTACCCCTTTGATGTTGTTTTATTATTTTATGAACTGTTTTTATCCCTATTGTTTGGGGAAATAATTTTTTGAATAAAAAAAAACATTTTTTGCACCATATTTGCTGTCATTGGAAACTTGTCGTGTGGAGAGAACGGAATGGCCGTATACCCATAACAGAAGTGGAGAAAGATACCTTTCATTGCACATAGGGCTTATATTCAAGGTAAGCCTGGTGTAGATAAGTCGTGGATTAGAGGGTTGTTGAAAGCACTAAAGAAACCTTTATGTGAATGCATCACATTTAATACAGGTCAGTTGCCGGGAGTGACGACCTTGGAAATCATTGGTGGACATATTTAGAACAACTAACAAACATGTTGTATAATATGTTTTTTGTTTGAGGAACAAGAGTCTTATCCATTTGGAACGTATACATAGCATCGCTGGGAGATCGCCTCTTTTTTTACAAATTTGTGTCTATAAAGGAGTTGTGTTCCTTTTTGGGGATCTGCCGAGCTGAAGCTAGGGCGCAAGTTACTTTTTATCTATTTTTAATATTCACCAGCAATTGCCTCCAGAAAGTACCCAGGGACCTGAGAATGGTGGATTCCAGTGGGGACGAATTAATAATCTGTGAGGAGAGGGATGTACACAGTGAAAGGGGTGAGGAATCGGACGATGAGGAGGAGGTGGACATCTTGCCTCTGTAGAGCCAGTTTGTGCAAGGAGAGAATGATTGCTTCTTTTTTGGTGGGGGCCCAAACCAACCAGTCATTTCAGTCACAGTCGTGTGGCAGACCCTGTCGCTGAAATGATGGGTTTGTTAAAGTGTGCATGTCCTGTTTATACAACATAAGGGTGGGTAGGAGGGCCCAAAGACAATTCCGTCTTGCACCTCTTTTTTCTTTCATTTTTCTTTGCATAATGTGCTGTTTGGGGACTATTTTTTTGAAGTGCCATCCTGCCTGACATTGCAGTGCCACTCCTAGATGGGCCAGGTGTTTGTGTCGGCCACTTGTGTCGCTTAGCTTAGCTTAGCCATCCAGCGACCTTGGTGCACTTCTTTTTTTCTTTGCATCTTGTGCTGTTTGGGGACTATTTTTTAAATCTGCCATCCTGTCTGACACTGCAGTGCCACTCCTAGATGGGCCAGGTGTTTGTGTCGGCCACTTGGGTCACTTAGCTTAGCCATCCAGCGACCTTGGTGCACCTCTTTTTTTCTTTGCATCATGTGCTGTTTGGGGACTATTTTTTAAATCTGCCATCCTGTCTGACACTGCAGTGCCACTCCTAGATGGGCCAGGTGTTTGTGTCGGCCACTTGGGTCGCTTAGCTTAGTCATCCAGCGACCTCGGTGCAAATTTTAGGACTAAAAATAATATTGTGAGGTGTAAGGTGTTCAGAATAGACTGAAAATGAGTGGAAATTATGGTTATTGAGGTTAATAATACTATGGGATCAAAATGACCCCCAGATTCTATTATTTAAGCTGTTTCTGAGGGTTTTTGTAAAAAAAGCACCCGAATCCAAAACACACCCGAATCCGACAAAAAATTTTCAGGGAGGTTTTGCCAAAACGCGTTCGGATCCAAAACACGGCCTTGGAACCGAATCCAAAACCAAAACACAAAACCCGAAATATTTCCGGTGCACATCACTAGTTACTATTTACAAACTGTATGCCTACATAACAAAGCATTAATAATAGCAATCATCACACTACAAAATAAAAACATTAAGGAACCAAAAAGAGTTTTGGGGTTGGGGTTTGTATTGTATATTCCAGTTGTTGTTTTCAGATGCTATCTGTCTTACATTGCACCTGTTATTAGGCCCTTTAGGGATGCCCAATTGGCTTCCACTGGGCCTGTTTTTTTTCTGTTGACAAATGAGAGTGCCATGCATAGTTGAGCATTTTTCTTGAAACTGCACATGTGCGAAAACATTTCTAAAAACTTGTATGGCACAAAAGCGCTGTTGTGATCGAGATGGATGGTATAAGAAATGTTGTGAGAAAGTAATGGGCATTCCTTGGTGGTGACTGGGAGGTGGCCAGTATTGCAGAAAAAATGACCTGTTCAGTGGGCATTATGGGAGTGTCAATGCAAGTGGGTGCGTTCCCAGACGCACAGCTGTATGCATAGTAAGCCATGGTTAGAGGACGAAACAGCACCGACTTAGGGCTGGTGCAAGTTTCTATGGTGCATTTAAGGATTCACCAAATGGTATTAAAAAGTATATGGAAGCTGAAAGTGGGCGTCTCAGTCGCTGCACATTTGGCCGCACAAATATATAGCAGGGGAAGAGTATGTAGCAGCATCTGTCACTGCATGCATTTCTATATATATATACATACAGTGGTCGAAGTGTAAATTTAGAAGTGGGAGTATGTAAATATCAGGGGGGACTTCACTTAGGCAGTTCCAAGGCCTAAGTCCCCCTAATATTTCCATACCACCATTACATAGTGCCCTCAGTTGTAAGATGGCAGGACTAGGTTTGGCGCACTGCCTGTGGTGGATGTGCTTAGCAGTCCGGCTTGCTGCTCATCTTGAACATCTGCCCTTCTGTTATCAAAGGCAGTGCACCAAACCCAATCTGTTTCTGTGACATGACGTTGTCACAGTACACCTCAACAAGATGGCGATGAATTTCAGCTGCTGATATGCCCTTTAGACGCAGAAATCTGATCCCACTATGCACCGCAAAGTTTGACAGGCCTGCCATCTTACAACCGATGTTGGGACAGTATGACAGTATGATATGAGGCGCAGTATAATGACCGGGAGGGGAAGCAGTAGTCTACCTGCTCTGGCCTGGTGGGAAATTAGAGTGAAATCAAGAAAATTACACACGTGAGAGGTCTTGTTACCATACACAATACTTTTAATATCTTTAAAATCTACATACACAGAGTAAAATCTACATACACACTTACACAGAGTACAGATTTAGTAATGATGAGGCTGATTCTGAGCTGGGTGCATAGGAATAGAAGAGCGAGTAACTTGCTGCACTGCAGGTGGATCAGATATAACATTCCGATTTAAGGCCCAGATTTATCAAGCCTTGGAGAGTGATAAATTGCATGGATATAAACATAGAGAGGCGCCGATCAAGGTACGGGAGGAGCGGAGGAGCAATGTGCGGTCAGGTGAAAGACCGCACATTACATACTCCGCTCCGTGCAGTGAATATCCCAGGCCTGGTGCGGCCCCTCCCCCATCATTTTCAGTCTTTTTTTAATTGTTATTGCTGCCGCTGCACTGCTGTTCATACAGCAGCAGCAGCAGCATGCCTGCAGTCTGAGGAGCTCCGCCTCCCTGAGCTCTGCTCTACGAGGTTCCCGGCCGTCAGCATGAGGGAGGAGGATCATCTCTCCCCGCGCGATGGATGCAGACGGCGGGCGGACCTACTGAGCCCGGAGGCGGACAGGTGAGCTGGACTGTGCGGCTGGCTGTGGACTGTGCGACTGCGCTGGAGGCATCCCCGGGGACAGCCTGGGGGAGAGAGAGGGAAGAGGCGGCTGGAGGCATCATGACAGCGGGGGAGGGGGAGGAAGCTGCCAGTGACGATGGAAGCATCCCCTTTGCTCTGTGAAAGGGGGGGGGGGATAAAGGGGAGAGGAGGCTGGCCATGCTGCTGGGACGCATCCCCTGCCCCTGTCATAGTACAGTGGGGGGGGGGGGGGGGGCTGTCTGTGCTGCTGGGACACCTCATGTGATCGGGATGGGGGGGAGGATAAAGGGGAGACGGGGCTGGCTATGCTGCTGGGAGGCATCCCCTGCCCCTGTCATCGTGCAGTGTGTGCGTGTGTGTGGGTGTGGGGGGGTGTGGGGGGGGGTTAGGAGGCTGGCTGTGCCCTATCATCCACTATTCACCTGACCTGTCACCCTCACCATGTCACCCACTATCCCCCCCATCACGCTCACCATGTCACCCACTATCGACCTGTCACCCGCTATCCCCCCATCACACTCACCATGTCACCCACTATCCACCCGTCACCCTCACCATGTCACCCGCTATCCACTTGTCACCCACTATCCCCCCTGTCACCCTCACCATGTCACCCGCTATCCCCCCTGTCACCCTCACCATGTCACCCACTATCCCCCCGTCACCCTCACCATGTCACCCGCTATCCCCCCGTCACCATGTCACCCGCTATCCCCCTGTCACCCTCACCATGTCACCCGCTATCCCCCCGTCACCCTCACCATGTCACCCGCTATCCCCTCAGTCACTCTCACCATGTCACCCGCTATCCCCCCTGTCACCCTCACCATGTCGCCCATTATCCCCCCTGTCACCCTCACCATGTCACCCACTATCCCCCTGTCACCCTCACCATGTCGCCCGCTATCCCCCTGTCACTCTCACCATGTCACCCGCTATCCACCTGTCACCCTCACCATGTCACCCGCTATCCCCTTGTCACCCTCACCATGTCACCCGCTATCCCCTTGTCACCCTCACCATGTCACCCTCTATGCCCCTGTCACCCTCACCATGTCACCTATCTCCTCTGTCACCCTCACATGTCACTTGCTATCCCCCATGTCACCCACTATCCCCCTGTCACCATCACCATGTCACCCGCTATCCCCCTGTTACCCTCACCATGTCACCTACTATCTCCTCTGTCACCCTCACCATGTCACTTGCTATCCCCCCTGTCACCCTCACCATGTTATCCTCACCATGTCACCCACTATCCCCCTGTCACCCTCACCATGTCGCCCACTATCCCCCTGTCACCCTCACCATTTCGCCCACTATCCCTCTGACACCCTCACCATGTCACCCACTATCTCCCTGTCACTCTCTCTCCCTGTAACCCACTATCTCCATCACCTAGTATCTCCCTATCTCCCTCACCATGTCACCCACTATGTTTATGTCACCCAATGTCTTTCTGTCACCCACTATTTCCCTGACACTTTCTGTCTCCCTGTCACACCTCCTTGCTGAGAACTGCTGCTGTTGCTGTCGGCTGCCAGCGCTTGTCACTGAGACAGGCAGCAGCTGCGCCTGCAGCATGAAAAGCGGCTCCCCCCTCTCTGCCTCCTTACTGAGGGAACCACACTGTCCTGCCTGTTGCTGCCAGAGCCTGTCTCACTTACCACAGGCAGCACAGCAGTGGCGCCGGCGGCATGAAGAGATCTGCCGCCCACCCGCCCAGGAAGACCACACTATCTCAGGCAGCTCTGAGTACTCTCCGAGTCCCGAGCTCCGCCTCCCCAGTGGGCTGCTCTAAATCAAAGGGATTGCCGCAGCACACACACAGAATCCCACGTGTGACAGGCTGCTGCCTTTTCCTAAAGAAGAGAGGAGGCATTACTTACACTCCTAATATATGGTAATCGACAGTCGGGGGGGATGGCTCTCCGTATGTTATAATCTGTATATGAATGTTTAATCCACACTTTGATTTAGAGTATTTTATTTAGAAAGCTATTTTTATAGGCCCCTTCCCTCACTTTACTTGTAAGTCCACCCTCAGTGCCCCTGCCCTCACCCTCCCTGTAACTCCCTGTCAGTGTCCCTGTCCTCACCCGCCATGTAACTCCCCATCAGTGCCCCTGCCCTCACCCTCCCTTTAACACCCCATCAGTGCCCATGCCCTCACCCTCCCTGTAACTCCCCGTCAGTGTCCCTGCCCTCACCCTCCCTGTAACTCCCTGTCAGTGTCCCTGCAGTCACCCGCCATGTAACTCCCCCTCAGAGTCCCTGCCCTCACCCTCCATGTAGCTCTCCCCTCAGTGTGCACTCGCCCTCCTTCTGACTCCCCCCTCAGCATCCCTACTCTTACCCTCCCTGTAAGTCCCCCCTCAGCATCCCAGCCCTCACCCTCCCTGTAACTCCCCCCTCAGCTTCCCAGCCATCACCCTCCCTGTAACTCCCTGTCAGTGCCCATGCCCTCACCCTCCATGTAACTCCCCTTCAGTGTCCCTGCCCTCACCAGCCATGAAACTCCCCGTCAGCGTCCCTGCCCTCACCCTTCATGTAGCTCCCCCCTCAGTGTGCACTCACTCTCCCTCTAACTCCCCCCTCAGCATCCCAGCCCTCACCTTCCCTGTATCTCCCCCCTCAGCATCCCTGCCCTCACCCTCCCTGTAACTCCCCCTCAGCTTCCCTGCCCTCACCCTCCCTGTAACTCCCCCTCAGCATCCCTGCCCTCACCCTCCCTGTAACTCCCCCTCAGCTCCCTGCCCTCACCCTCCCTGTAACTCCCACGGCCACTACTATCAGTCACCTTGACGCCAGCACTGCACTGGTCACTGCTAGTGCTTGACCTACTCTCTCCCTGCTACATGGGGCACGTGGTGGGAAACTAGAGTGGCATGGGAGAGCTGAGCTGATAATTTTACTGTTCTGTGTTCAAATAGTCGCCACCTCCAGGGGGAGTGTATATTTGCCGTGCAAGTGTGCGATCCTATGTGTACGCTGAGGTGCTAAAATCAACTTAGTGCAGTCTCTGCGCAGCCCAGGACTTACTCCTACAGTGCGATCACATCAGGCTGATTGGGGCCGGAGCTGATATCAGACACCCTCCCTAAAAACGCTTGGGGACACCTGCGAATTTCCAGACACTCCCAGTAAACGGTCAGTTACCACCCACAAATGGCCTCTTCCTGTCAATCACCTTGCAAACGCCCGTGCCAATGGATTTTTCGCATCATCCCCTCGCTGACCAGAGATGCCCTTTGTTGCTGTCCAATGCGCATGCGCAGTTAATACCTGATTGCCCACTGTGCGAAAACATACAGCAGTGATCAGATCTGAATGACCCCCTTAGTGTGGATCTGGCCTTCTCAATGTATTTCAGGTGGATCTGGCCTACAGCGATTCAGCAATTTAGGGGCGCCAAAATGAGATTATATCTTGCCCCCCCCAACCTAAAAACGTTCTGTCGCCCCTGGATATAAAGTACGAACCAATCAGCTCTTAACTGTCATTTTTAAAGACAGTCTGTAACACGACAGTTAGTAGCTGATTGGTTGTTACTTTATCACCGTGCAATTTATCACTCTCCAAGGCTTGATAAATCTGGGCCTTATATGTGAGAGGGGAGTGAGTGTCCAAACTCATCTCTAATTTGCAGTGTAACAATAAAGCTGTTCACACTGAATATGGGCCATATAACTCCTATTAAATAATATTTTTCTTTTTCGTATACCTGTTTTATATATATATATATATATATATATATATATATATATATATAGGTTTCTTGTCACTTGGATATATTCAGTGCTTCTCTGCAATAGACATTGTAAAGCTGGACTCGCTTACCCTATAGGTGATATGCTGTCTCTAAGAGCCTTTTTTCTTTTTCTCAGAATGCTATGAACCTTCCACCAGATAAGATAAGTGTTCTTCGACAGTATGACCAAGACAAGAAATGGGAGCTGGTGTGTGACCAGGTAAGTGGATCTATTGTATAGATTGTCAGACAAATAGAGGCAGTCATTTGTGGACTACAACCAATAAACATGAGAATGCTGCATATCTAATTGCTAAGAAGAACCATTGCCTCTGAATATTAATTAATAAGGATCTCGAGATATCACCAAGAAAGTAAAAGTCTGCATTCTGGGGAATGTTGGTTCAGCTCATAATATTGATTGACTCCACGTTCACTCCTCGGCAGCTGCTCCAGCTGTCGCTTCTTGCACCGGACAAGTCAGAGGACCCATGCATATAAGCTGTAAGCACCAGCAGTCTGTGCTTTGAAAGCCATCTTCAACTTTTCGCCTCCACATTGCTCTTGGTGATCTCATCATTGCTTCAATTCTGGGGTTCACCTGATAAGAAGCTGCTCTGTGTGCAGGGTGTACAGTACAGGTCCCCCCATGACTCACATACCCATGTGTCCCACACACCCTGATCCCATTTTAGATACCACACTGATTAGAGGCCATTTGAACACTTGGAAAGGCATAGTCTGAGAGATGTTTTAGGCATATGGTATATGTATGTAGTCACTGCTAGCCTTCTAGAGTTGTCAGTATGGTTGAGATAGCAACAAGGCCAGTGCAAGGTTTGTAGGTGCCCTAGGCAATATTTTTGCCTATCACCCCATCCCAGCACTTGTGTCACTTCTGTGCCACCTCCCTCTGCATCCTGTCACCTGTATCCCATCTCCTCTGTGCTTCTTCACTTCCCCCCACATCCGACACCCAGCTCATCTATGCCAATCTGAGCACCCTATTACCTGTATCCCATCTCCTTTGTGCCATTTCCCCCAATCCATCACCTGTGTTGTTCTAGCTCATCTGTGCTGCTTCCCCCCCATCCCAGGTCCATGGTGCTGCTTCACCACATCCCATCACCTATATCCTGGCTCCTTGGTTCTGCTTCCACCCTCTCCTGCTGTCACCTGTATCCTGTATTATCTGTACTGTTTCCTCCAATTAAAAAGTGAAGAAAATTTTATATATATATATATATATATATATATATATATATATATACAGAGAGAGAGAGAGATATTGATTTTGGGAGGTGAGGTTATGCGGGAGGGAGGGAAGATGATCAGCTCAGTCTTAGACATGTTGAGTTTAAGAAAGTGCTGGGACATCCAAGAAGAGATAGCAAAGAGTCAGTTGCATACACGAGTGAGGAGAGCAGTGGAGAGGTCAGGAGAGGAAAGGTAGATTTGAGTGTCATCAGCATAGAGATAATGTTGGAAGTTAAAAAAGCTAAAGAAGACGTATAGAGAGAGAAAAGGAGAGGACCAAGAACAGAACCTTGGGGGACACCTACAGTTAGTGGAAGTGGGGGGAGGTGGCGTCATGAGAGGAGACAGAGAAGGATTGACCAGAGAGGTAGGAGGACAGCCAGGAGAGGGCAGAATCACACAGACCAATGGAGTGAAGGATTTGCAGAAGGAGAGGGTGATCCTCAGTGTCAAAAGCAGCAGAGAGGTCAAGTAGAATAAGCAGAGAGTAGTGGCCCTTAGATTTTGCTGCATGGAGGTCATTGCAGACTTTTGTGAGGGCAGTTTCAGTGGAGAGGAGAGAACGGAAACCAGATTGTAATGGTTCAAGTAGTGAGTTGGAGGAAAGAAAGGCAGTAAGGCAGTTGTAGAAAAGGAGTTTGGAGTCAAAAGGGAGAAGAGAGATGGGTTGGTAGTTGGAGAGGGTGTTTGGATCAAGGGTAGGTTTTTTAAGAATAGGGGAGGCAAGAGCATGCTTGAAGGCAGAGGGGACAGTGCCTGATGGGAGGGAGGGATTGAGAAGGTGGGCAAGATGGGAACAGGCAGAAGGCGAGAGGTAATGGAGGAGGGGATAGGGTTAAGTGGGGAGGTGGGGGAGGAATGGATGAGGGCCATGACTTCCTCCTCAGATACCTGGGAGAAAGATGTCAGAGTTGATTTGTAATACCCTGAAGCTATTGCACCATGGAGATCCCCTTGTGATTTTTTTTTTGTTTACATTGTGGAACTACAAGTCCCAGAGTAGATCGTGGGCTGAACTTTATGTGACCCTGTCAGATTGGGACAGGGATTTTGCCGCCAATTCTCTGGTCCTGTCACTTCTTACCCAGCAACATAAAAAGTCTGGGAAACATGTCCCCAGCTGATTGGGTCCCCTGGGTTGTAGGGCAGAGTGACCAGGGGGTGGTCTGTTGCTGGGGCCCCGGGAGCCAGTCATCATAGAGGAGAGGGGAGGTGGAGGAGCACCAGGACCCTTAAAAGAAGCCTCACAGCACAGGAGAAAGAGACCTGGAGGAATGGGAATATGTACCTGGGGAAGTGGAGCCATGTAGTGTCCAGAGCCTGAAGACTGGAGTATGCAGCGCTGGGAGGATCGCTGCCAGAGGAGCCCTGGAGGAATGGGAAGATTACCTGGGGAAGGTGTCGCCATGTAGCCCCAGGAGCCGCCTGCCAGTGTGTGAGGACCGTCTGCGCAGAGAAGAAGCCGAGGGGAGAACCAGCGACCAGAGCACCAGTGCCAGAAGAATGCCGGAGACCCTGCCTGAGGAGAAGAGCTGGCCGCGTCAGTGCCAGCGGGGATGGAGTGCGGAGAAGAGCCGCCGCTGCTGAGAGACTGGAGCGCTGGGCCGGAGGAACCGCAGCCCGTCCAGCAGAGCAGTGATGACATCCGTCCCCTGGATTCCAAGGAGCGGCAGATGAGAAGCGTGCAGGCACCGCGAAGGACGACCCCGGGAAGAAGACCCCAGCGAGGACCCCTGGCGGCTGGAGTACGGCGAGGACCCGAGAAGACCCCAGCGTAGAGATGACGGCGCGGACCGGAGTCTGCTGCACAAGAGGAGTGAAGACCCGGAGACGGCGCGGCGGCAGCTGAAGAGGAGAAGACCGGACCGGAGACTGAGGAGGGAGACTCCAGACAGCCACGCTGAAGATGCGGAGGATCGGAGGTGGCAGAAGCGCCGCAGCGATGGGTGAGAACTTGCAAACAACCCTTCCGCTGCCAGAAACTCTGCCCCTGTTGAGCCCTTCCGCTGCTTGAACTCTGCAAAGAGGGGACATAGTATTAGTAAAGGGTGTAGACACCCCTAAGATCCCCTGTGTCCGGTATTTAACCCCTTCCGCTGCATGAACTCTGCATTTGGGGAACATATTATTTACTAAGTGGGTAGGTTGCCCTTCATGAGTGCCCCGGTGAGACAATTAATAATAAAAGGGGTGGGCTCCCCTCATCACAGTACCCCCGCAAGTTTAGATAATTAGGAGTTGCGCTCCCCTCATTTGTATGTGCCCGGCTTAACCCCTTCTGCTGCAAAGACTCTGTAATCTGGGGGCAATATATTGTATTCCAGGGGAAGAGGCTCCCCACTAGTGCTGTGCCCCGCATATTTGTTTTGGAATGTTGTAAAAGGGGGTAGACTGCCCTTATATATTTGTGAATGTATTTATCTGCTATTAAGGAATGCTGGTACTGATAGTTCTTTTTATGCAAGTTCCGCCCAGCAGTGTGAAAGCTAATGTTAATGCATTTATCTGCTATTAAGGAATGCTGGTACTGATAGTTCTTTTTATGCAAGCTCCGCCCAGCAGTGTGAAAGCTAATGTTAATGCATTTATCTGCTATTAAGGAATGCTGGTACTGATAGTTCTTTTTATGCAAGCTCCGCCCAGCAGTGTGAAAGCTAATGTTAATGCATTTATCTGCTATTAAGGAATGCTGGTACTGATAGTTCTTTTTATGCAAGCTCCGCCCAGCAGTGTGAAAGCTAATGTTAATGCATTTATCTGCTATTAAGGAATGCTGGTACTGATAGTTCTTTTATTGCAAGTTCCGCCAAGCAGTGTGAAGGCTAATGTTAATGCATTTATCTGCTATTAAGGAATGCTGGTACTGATAGTTCTTTTTATGCAAGCTCCGCCCAGCAGTGTGAAAGCTAATGTTAATGCATTTATCTGCTATTAAGGAATGCTGGTACTGATAGTTATTTTTATGCAAGCTCCGCCCAGCAGTGTGAAAGCTAATGTTAATGCATTTATCTGCTATTAAGGAATGCTGGTACTGATAGTTCTTTTTATGCAAGCTCCGCCCAGCAGTGTGAAAGCTAATGTTAATGCATTTGTCTGCTATTAAGGAATGCTGGTACTGATAGTTCTTTTTTATGCAAGCTCCGCCCAGCAGTGTGAAAGCTAATGTTAATGCATTTATCTGCTATTAAGGAATGCTGGTACTGATAGTTCTTTTATTGCAAGTTCCGCCCAGCAGTGTGAAAGCTAATGTTAATGCATTTATCTGCTATTAAGGAATGCTGGTACTGATAGTTCTTTTTATGCAAGCTCCGCCCAGCAGTGTGAAAGCTAATGTTAATGCATTTATCTGCTATTAAGGAATGCTGGTACTGATAGTTCTTTTTTTATGCAAGCTCCGCCCAGCAGTGTGAAAGCTAATGTTAATGCATTTATCCGCTACTAAGGAACGCTGGTTACCTGAGACTGTTGTTTACAAGCCATAACCAGCCTGCTTTAATTGTGCACAAGTTACCTGCTTACCTGCTACTTGTATTGATAACGCTGGTTACCTGAGACTGTCGTTTAATAGCCATAACCAGCCTGCTTTAATCGTGCACAAGTTCCTGCTTACCTGCTACCTGTATTGCTGACGCTGGTTACCTGAGACTGTCGTTTAATAGCCATAACCAGCCTGCTTTAATCGTGCACAAGTTCCTGCTTACCTGCTACCTGTATTGCTGACGCTGGTTACCTGAGACTGTTGTTTAGTAGCCATAACCAGCCTGCTTTAATTGTGCACAAGTTACCTGCTGACCTGCTACTTGTATTGCTAACGCTGGTTACCTGAGACTGTCGTTTAATAGCCATAACCAGCCGGCTTTAATCGTGCACAAGTTCCTGCTTACCTGCTACCTGTATTGCTGACGCTGGTTACCTGAAACTGTTGTTTAGTAGCCATAACCAGCCTGCTTTAATTGTGCACAAGTTCCTGCTTACCTGCTACCTGTATTGCTAACGCTGGTTACCTGAGACTGTCGTTTAATAATAGCCATAACCAGCCTGCTTTAATCGTGCACAAGTTCCTGCTTACCTGCTACTTGTATTGCTAACGCTGGTTACCTGAGACTGTCGTTTAATAGCCATAACCAGCCTGCTTTAATCGTGCACAAGTTCCTGCTTACCTGCTACCTGTATTGCTGACGCTGGTTACCTGAGACTGTTGTTTAGTAGCCATAACCAGCCTGCTTTAATTGTGCACAAGTTACCTGCTTACCTGCTACTTGTATTGCTAACGCTGGTTACCTGAGACTGTCGTTTAATAGCCATAACCAGCCTGCTTTAATCGTGCACAAGTTCCTGCTTACCTGCTACCTGTATTGCTGACGCTGGTTACCTGAGACTGTTGTTTAGTAGCCATAACCAGCCTGCTTTAATTGTGCACAAGTTACCTGCTGACCTGCTACTTGTATTGCTAACGCTGGTTACCTGAGACTGTCGTTTAATAGCCATAACCAGCCTGCTTTAATCGTGCACAAGTTCCTGCTTACCTGCTACCTGTATTGCTGACGCTGGTTACCTGAGACTGTTGTTTAGTAGCCATAACCAGCCTGCTTTAATTGTGCACAAGTTACCTGCTTACCTGCTACTTGTATTGCTAACGCTGGTTACCTGAGACTGTCGTTTAATAGCCATAACCAGCCTGCTTTAATCGTGCACAAGTTCCTGCTTACCTGCTACCTGTATTGCTGACGCTGGTTACCTGAGACTATTATTTAGAAGCCATAACCAGCCTGCTTCAATTGTGCACCAGTTACTTGCTTACCTGCTACCTGTATTGCTAACGCTGGTTACTTGAGACTGTTATTTAGAAGCCATAACCAGCCTGCTTCAATTGTGCGCCAGTTTCCTGTTTACCTGCCACTTGTAAATTTTGTTAGGATAATAAAATGGAGTTGGATACTATATTATGTTTGTGTTGTCATTGTGTCTGAGAGGTAAAGCAGGTCTGCCGCTCTGATCACCCGAACCTGACTCACACTAGCACCCCACAATTTAGTTCAAGTTTTCGGCACCGTAAATGTCATGTGTTTGTTTGTGGGTGGACATTACAGACTTGACTACGTTACTATAGACACCTGCCCCCACTCCAAACACACATACCTTTACACCACCCACACGTATCTTCCATATATCTACTGTACATACATTATACTACACCCCCACCCAACATAATATTACTACAATACCGACCTCTCCAGATAATATTGATATACACAGTAAAAAAACACCCACTTTCTGCTTGAAGGGGGTACCTGCAGTCTTCTCACAGCCATGGTCCACTCTGGGAAGCAGGACAAGAATAGGCACACAGGCAAGCCAAGACTCGAGAAGTAGGAAGAGGCGGGGACTTTGGGAGGAAGGAGAAGAGCCTCGGGATGGGCAGGAGAAGGGACATCTAGACAATAGATAGGTGGTGGTTGGTACCTGGGGAAGGGAGCAGCCACCATGCAGAGAGTGGAGGGAGCGGGCATCAGGCACAGCTGCTGGCTACACCAGACATGTCAGACTATGACATGTCTGCAGTTTCAGCACGTAAGCTTGTGCAAATCTTGGCTACAGCCAGTATTAATTAAAATAAGGCTATCTCTTTCAGAGAAATCCTTACTACTGTGCTGGGAGACTTGGTGCCAGCGCCCTAAGGCAGCTGTCTAAGGGCTGTTTCACACACTCAGGTTTTGTCCGGACGGCAAAAAGACGGACAAAACCGGATGTTATGCATACCTCAATTGTGCTGAAGATAGCAGAGCATATGTAACCACCTAGGCAGGGCTTTGCTGTTTTCTGATGGTACTCAGTGGTGTATAGTACTAGAACTGTTTTGGTATCTCTATATTAATTCTATAAGGTTTTTTTGTTGTTGTTTTTTACTGTGAGACCTATTTTGAGATAACGTACCTTAACAGGAAAACTTCAGCCATGAAGAGTTTAAGGTAATAGAAGGCATCAGGAATATAGTAGAAAAAGAAATTAATAGAGGCGCTCATTGCATTTAGACACTATAATATCCTGAGTTCTATTCCAACCAAAGAGTCAAATGGATTATAAAATGAATGTTTAATTATCACGATGAATCAATAAAAACAACTTATTAAGAACAAGCTCATAATTAATTAAAATGTATAATCCCTATCCTCACTGAATTGCCACATGTATAAACATAAGAATCACCTAAGATGCATAAATTGTTGCAATAATTACTATAAGCATACCTCCCAACTTTTCCCTTCTGTAAAGAGGGACACACGCGCGGCTCCGCGCGCGCTCCCGAAAAGGGGTGTGACCTACGGAAAGGGGCGTGGCTTCGCTGGAGGACCCGCGATCGCGAGCCACGCCCCCGTTTTCGTCACTGAAGGGGCATGCCCAGCGCTCTGTGAGCTGCTGGCATGCCCCCTCTCCCTCTGTCTCCAATGAATAGACGCTGTGCGCATGCGCACAGCGTCTATTCACCGCTGCTCTGCTAAGCAGGGCAGCGAGAGTCAGAGACTCCCAACTGCCCCCCCCATCGCAGGACACTGCGGGCCTCGGGTGGGACAGCGGGACAGTCCCCAAAAAACGGGACTGTCCCGCAAAAATTGGGACAGCTGGGAGGTATGCTATAAGCAATGGAGCTGACTGGAGTAGCTAATAAAATGTTCAGGTGTAACAATCTTTTACAATGCTTAGGGAACACTGTTGCCAAAACTACTATATGTAGAAGTTCATTTAATGAATAAAACACAGTTGTTAAGTGTCTGGCCAATATAGGCTCTGAGATGTTAAACCGTTGGAAGAATAGCTTCAGAATGCAGGTGGCCGGCGTATATATGGCAATTGAACAATAGATTAGATTAACTCTCCATTAGGGCTGATGAACCAAAGCCTCCTCGGGTGAGTCCAGAAATTGCCCAATGTTTTGTGGAGCTGGAGGGTTCGTGGCCTGTGTGTACGTGTGGAACAGGATCGCGCTGTTGTTAGCTCAATTTCCCTGGGGGTGCTTCACCCGCTGTTTGCTGCAGAATTTGTGTAAGAGCATAAATGCGGCTGGTTGAATGAAGGCCGCCACACGGATCCAGCTGTATCTGAGACTCTTCCAAGACTCCCTGGACGTGCACCGTCCGCCGGTGGTCAAAAGAAGAGAGGCTGAGGAACCGGCCACGACAGCCGCACAGAGCTCACACTGGCGGCTTCGTCCTGTATAGGGACGCGTAACGCCCGCTGCTGCAGCCGGTGAAGTTTAAGCAGTAGTAGCTGTGTCCCAGAGCGTGCGGGTACTCAGTGAGAAAGGGGAGGAGTCCTGACGCGTTTCGTCACGCAACCCGTGACTTTTTCAAAGATGACTCCTGTGTCCATGTGTATACTATTTAAAGGGCTCCCAATAAAGCCTACACATGTTTAATTAATGAGATTGATAATACACCAATTGTTAAAAAGACACTTAACCATGACACCTTTGGTTGTTTTATAATATGGTGGCTGAACCAATTGGTGGACCAAAAGGATTCTCTGTACACACATAAAACACTTCAGAAAACCTTTTATAGGATACCCTATAAAACAATGGCGGAGTTAACTAATAGCAAAACCATCATAGACAAGAGATTAGTGATAGAGTAAGTAATGGTAGTATAGACATATTCCAATACTACTCCCAGCTTCAATCATCAATCCACAATATAGAGCCAATATTACTACATACTTTTATAAATATAGAATGAAAAAAAAAAATATAGGAAACAATATACAATGTATCGAATAAAAAATAATTAAAAAAATAAAAAATATAAAGAATTAAAAAATAATAATAAATAAACTATAAAAATATATTTATATGAGATAATGAAAAATACAGTTTAATAATTTAATCAGCTAGATAAATAAAAATTTTAGACATAAAAATAATAATAACGGTCCCAGCGTATTGGGCACTTCTTAGAGGGGCCCTCAATAAAAAAAAATTGGGATTATCGGTTTTTAAGGTCAAATTTACATGCCCAAAGTGAAGCCAATGGAGATTATTTAGACCACCCCACCTTTTATTGTATGGAAAAGAAGTGACTAAATACAGATTATACTTAGATTATAGCACAATTAATTATTCTACTCTGTGTTGTTAAGGGCTGCATCGAAGCAGACCCTATTAAGGATCTAGAGGCCCCCAATATTCTGAGGGGGAGTGGAGGGAAACACTACTACAGCACAAATGTTGAAAATGATAAAGAGAGGAAGGAGGAGGAATCCAGTGTTCACCAGACTGTGTCATGGGTCAATCTCGATACACTCGTTGAGGTCCTCAGGAGTGAGGGTCCTCAACCGGTGTATCCAGAAATTCTCCCTGCGACAAAGTCTACTAAACCTATCTCCACCTCTTTGAGTGAGGCTGATTGTCTCAATGCCTATTAATTTTAGACCCTTAGGATCTCTATTGTGAGACTGAAAAAAATGTTTTGAGACTCCATGATTCAGAAATCCCTTTATGATGTTGCGCCTGTGTTCTAAAAAACGAACTTTAAGTTTGCGTGTGGTTCTCCCTATATATTGGAGCCCACAGGGGCAAGCTAACATGTAGATAATATATTCACTATTGCAGTTGAATGATTTAATCATAAATTCCTCACCCATAGCAGATTCAAAAGTATGTAGGTTATTCTGAATATGAGAACAAGTGGTACAATTCCCCAGACCACATCTATAGCAGCCATTTGGTTTGGTTATAAGCCAAGAGACTGATGGGTTCTGGATCGCATTGTCCACAGTTCTCTTGTCAACAAATAGACTGGGGGCAAGATGTTGTGTCAGGTTCTCTGATTTTTTAAAAATAATAGAAGGAGAGTGGCCAATTACTGGTTTAAGGATCTTATCCGTTAATAAAATAGAAAAATGATTGATCAGAGCCTTTCTAATCTTCCCAGAGGCACTATTATATTTAGAAAATAAATGGGGTAAATCTTCTTTGAAAGATGCATTCCCGACCTTGTATCGAAGAAGCTGTGTCCCATCAAGTTTGTTAGCTTTTTCCAGTGCAGAATTAATCAGGTCAGAAGGATAGCCTCTGGCCCTAAGAGCACTTGTAAGTTCAAGTGCTTGTAAATTAAAGTCCTCCTGATTGCTGCAGTTGCGCCGCAGTCGACGCAATTGTCCTAATGGAATATTCTCCATTCAAGGTTTGAAATGCATACTCCCAAAGTGAAGGAAGTTGTAATTATCTACTTCCTTCCTAAACGTCTTGGTTACTATTGTGTCATCCAAGATGGAGATGGCAATATCAAGAAAAGAAACTGACTTATTATTAACTGTGCCTGTGAACTGTAAATTTAAAATCATTGTTATTAAGAAGTGAAGTGAAATTAGTGAATTGTAATTAATCCCCATCAAAAATAAAAAACAAATCATCTATGTAGCGGCCATAGAAGACGAGGTCCGCGCCCAAGTCCCGCCCCCACACGTGGGCATTTTCAAATGCGCCCATGTACATGTTGGCGAAACTAGGCGCGAACCTCGTCCCCATGGCCGTCCCAAGTGTCTGTAAATAATATGTGTTGTTGAAGAAAAAATAATTGTGAGACAAAATAAACGATATTGAATCCACAATAAATTTCCGCAATCTTTCTGACATAATGTCTGATTCATTCAATTGTTGCTCAATGATCGCCACCCCCTTTGTGTGGGGGATATTAGAATATAGTGCACTTACATCACATGTGACAAAAAAAAAATGTGTTTTTCCACTTAATTTTTGAAATAGAATTTAAAAAAGCAGTAGTATCTCTAATATGAGAGCGTAATGAAATTGCGTGTGGTTGCAAAAAGAAATCAACAAAATGTGATAAATTAGCAGTGAGGGACCCAACACCTGAAATGATTGGTCTACCAGGGGGAGTGATTAGTGATTTGTGTATTTTGGGAGGTGATAATAAGTGGGTGTGATGGGGTGTGAAGATATCAAATAAATGGTTTCTTCTCTTGATAAAACTCCATAATTGAATGCATCTTGGACCATTGTGGTGAGAGCAGCTAGAAAGGCCTTAGTGGGGTTACACGTCAGTTTAGTGTAAAAATTAGTGTCACCCAATTGTCTGTTGGCCTCTAGAAGGTAATCTACTGTATTTTGGATAACGATCCCCCCTTCCTTGTCAGCCGGTTTGATGACAAGGGAGGGGTCTCTCATCAATTTCTGCAGTGAGTTTTTTTCTCGAATATGTAGATTCTGTTTATACTTGACTATCTTTGCTTCCTTAATGCATATGTCATTAAAGTCGTCCAGGGTCTTCTTGTAAAAAATGTAAATTTGAGTGCTCTTATATTGCAGAGGGAAGAATTGAGACCTGTTTGTCAATCTATTAAATCGTTCACCGGGTCTAGCCACACTATACAGCGGTGTCAGACCTGAGGAGGCATTGCTCTCCAATTGAAGTGACTCAAGTAGTTCAATAGCAACTAAGTCTTGATCGTCTAATACAATGGATGAAGCTGTTATTTTCATTTTATCTAATTTTTTGGAAGCAAAATATCTTTTCCTAGTTAATGAGCGAATATACCTATTAAGATCAACAAATAGATTAAATTGATCTGGAACGTGCTTTTGACATTATTAATTCCAGGTTCGGGCCATTAAGATCAGCTTGAAAAATAATTGTTAGACAAATGCGCAGCAATTTTTTCTGTTATCCGGAATATAGTGTCAGGTTACAGGAGACGTCACCATGCAGGGTGTGTGGGAGACACTAGGGATGTAAGGTGTTGGTTGAAAGAGGCATTAGGTGAGTAGAAAGTTAGGAGATATAAGACATTGGGCTGATGTTACGTTTGTTATGTAGTTGATCATTTTGTAGCTAAATTTGTAGTTTGGGGACTAGTGTTGCTAGAAGATATCGTTATACAGTTTTGGGTTCAAAACACACAAAACAGTTTCATAATGGGTAATGACAGATTATATCTGCATGGGTTCCATAGCTGATACTTATTTGCTGCCCTAGTTTTTGCCATGTTCTATGGCACCCCCATATTTACCCCACTGTAAAATCATACAGAATTAATTATATGTTTTCATGGGCATTAGCGTGCACAGCAAGGAATTACTATACACGTACAGTACTCTCCCCAACTTTAATAAAATGCAGTTTATTTTCCTTGACTTAAATCTGCCTATTATTTCCAAACACATATCTGCACTCAGGGTCACACTCACAAGACTTTCTTCTGTAATCTCCATGGTACTATGGCCACCAATAATGATCTGGCCTATTATTTTCTATTATCAGGAGAGATTCCAGGTAAAGAGCCCACCTGCTGCCTACATACAGAAACTGAGAAGCTATGTGGATACAGGGGGGATCAGCCGGAAGGTAAGATACAGAGCAAGTCTGCAACATCCATCTGTTGTAACTGACTATTCTTCCCACCCAATAATACAAATATAAATAATTAGTGTTAATGTATACACATGTCATGTACCTGTGTCAGTTTGGGTAATATCAAGGAAAAAGTTCTACCACCTAAACGCGCTACCCAACACAGATTACAATGGTGCGTGTATAGTGAATATGTCCAAACAATGGATGACAAATGTCCCAAATGATGGAAGATTATGTAAAATCTTGAAGAACGAGTGTTCAGGGAGAAAGAGTTCCTGGAAGCGGAGAACAATTCCACGGGGTACACACCGTACTCACGTCGACAAAGGAAGGTCGGTATTCATAAAGGTTTCTTTTCCCGTCAAGAGTCCATAGGATGGATGTCCGTGAAGAGGGGGAGATCTTCCAAAACTGGTAAGTGATTTCGGTAATACGTAAGCAAATCCTCATATAAAGGTATCTTTTGGTGAATGGGGAAGTAGGTGTAATTTTCCCTTTATCTTTAGGTACACACCGTACTCACGTGGAATCAAGATGTTTGAAGCTCATAAAGGTTTCTTTTTCCCAGTCGGTGATTCGTCTGGTTAATGTCCCTCTAGTGGTGCCTCTTCATATCGATAAGCAGTCTCCCAGGTGAGACAAGTAATAAGCGGTCTCCCAGGTGGAACCGAAAATGTAAACAATTAAAAAAACAATGGTATGGTATATCTCACCCGTGAGAGGAGGACAAGGGAAAGATTCAAAATATTATACAGAAAGACTATGTCGAAACGCGTTGGTTTTATTTGGAGGACACCTGTCTACTTGGGGGTAAAGTCCCTGGGAGTGTGACGATCCGGATATCACTACTATCCAGGTTCTGTTTATTTCATCTGCCCCCCAGGTCACATGTGCCTCTATACACATCATTGTAGATGTATTTTTAATGGATTATGATTAAATTTCCTTTTTTTATATAACTTGGGTAACTCCTTTTTTTATAAAGGAGGGATAATTTCTCCATACACTTTGACATTTAAATTGGCCAGTGACCACCAACGCTGGTTCCCTGTTTCTGTTTGTTTTTCTGTGGGATCACGAGAGAAAGCAGAAGGAAGGAGGCTACAAGAAAAATTCACCCTGCTAATAAACCAGTGCCGGTTCCAGAAAGATAGAACACTGGTGTAAAAATTATCTAAAGATACCTTTATGAGTTTCGTCCTTCCATCTAAAGATACCTTAATGAGTTTCGTCCTTCATTGTTTTCACGTGAGTAGGGTACGCCTTACCTAGAGATCCCTCCTCTTTTTATGTTCCTCTCTCCTTCACCTGTTAAAGATACCATTATATGAGGATCCTTACTTATGTCTATGTAAGTTTGGTACGTCTCTTTTGTTTATAATATTTTGAATCTTTCCCTTGTCCTCCTCTCACGGGTGAGATATACCATACCATTGTTTTTTTTATTGTTTACATTTTCGGTTCCACCTGGGAGACCGCTTATTACTTGTCTCACCTGGGAGACTGCTTATCGATATGAAGAGGCACCACTAGAGGGACATTAACCAGACAAATCACAGACTGGGAAAAAGAAACCTTTATGAGCTTCAAACATCTTGATTCCACGTGAGTACGGTGTGTACCTAAAGATAAAGGGAAAATTACACCTACTTCCCCATTCACCAAAAGATACCTTTATATGAGGATTTGCTTACGTATTACCGAAATCACTTACCAGTTTTGGAAGATCTCCCCCTCTTCACGGACATCCATCCTATGGACTCTTGACGGGAAAAGAAACCTTTATGAATACCGACCTTCCTTTGTCGACGTGAGTATGGTGTGTACCCCGTGGAATTGTACTCCGCTTTCAGGAACTCTTTCTCCCTGAACACTCGTTCTTCAAGATTTTCCAAAATCTTCCATCATTTGGGACATTTGTCATCCATTGTTTGGACATATTCACTATACACGCACCATTGTAATCTGTGTTGGGTAGCGCGTTTAGGTGGTAGAACTTTTTCCTTGATCATTTGCCCCCTTGGAGGTTGTGTGACATCTCCCTCTACACACCCATCGCTGCAACCCAGAGGGCGCGGTAGGATTTTTTCCATTTTATGTATCCATAAGTTTGGGTAATATGTCATTTTATGTGGTAATATGTCATTTTATTAGGGATGTCCATCGGTGTGTCCACCATCGATGGTTGCCATTGATGGAAAAACAGAGTGGCCATCGATGGTCACTAACTATGCTATGGGAGACCATCAATGGTTTCACTCATCGATGGCCATCCCTGTTATTTCTGTGAATGACCCGCGAACCAATCACAGGCCAGAGGCGGCGCTTCATGGGTGCAGGGGGTGGAGCTTTGCTTTGTGTGCCAGCATCTTTAAAAAAAATAGGATTTTAATTACCTACTGGTAAATCCTTTTCTCGTAGTGCGTAAGGGTTACTGTAGTCCATTTAGTACCATGGGGTATAGACCGGTCCACTAGGAGCCATGGGCACTTTCAGAATTTGATAGTGTGGGCTGGCTCCTCCTTCTATGCCCCTCCTACCAGACTCAGTCTAGGAAACTGTGCCCGAGGAGACGGACCTACTTTGAGAGAAGGATAGATAAGGATAGTAGTGGTAATCCGAACCAGCGCACACAACAAGAGGAAAGCCAAGCTAACCAAACTTGAAACAGGAACAGCAATGGCTGAACCAACATTACTTAACCAAGTAACAGTGCAGGAATAACGACGCACTGGGCGGGCGCCCAGTATCCTTTACAGACTACAAGAAAAGGATTTCCCGGTAGGTAATTAAAATCCTATTTTCTCTTACATCCTAGAGGATACTGGGTTCCATTTAGTACCATGGGGATGTACCAAAGCTCCCAAACCGGGTGGGAGAGTGCTGAGGTTCCTGCAGAACTGATTGACCAAACTGATAGTCCTCAGAGGCCAAAGTATCGAACTGTAGAACTTAGCAAACGTGTTCGAACCTGACCAAGTAGCTGCTCGGCAGAGCTGTAAAGCCGAGACACCCCGGGCAGCCGTTCAGCAGGAAGAATCCACCGACCTAGTAGAGTGGTTCTGTACAGACTTGGGACACGGCAAACTTGCCGTGGAATAAGCATGCTGGATAGTAAGTCTGATCCAGCATGCAATCGCTTTGAAGCAGGACACCCAATCCTATTGGGATCATAAAGAACAAACAGCGAGTCCGTCTTTCCGTGATGAGCTGTTCTTTTCACATACACCTTCAAAGCCCTCACAACATCCAAAGACTTTGAAGTAGCAGAGGTGTTGGGGACAACTGGAACCACAATAGGTTGGTTGACGTGAAATGCGGACACCACTTTAGGAAGAAATTGCTGATGAGTTCTAAATTCAGCTCTGTCCTCATGGAAAATTAAATAGGGTCTTTTGTGAGACAAACCCCCAGCTCCGACACACGTCTTGCTGAAGCCAAGGCCAACAGTGTGACGGTCTTCCACGTAAGATATTTTAAATCCACCTCCTGTTATGGTTCAAACCAGTCTGATTGGAGGAACTGCAGCACCAAACTGAGATCCCAAAGTGCCGTGGGAGGCACAAAGGGAGGTTGGATGTGCAGAGCACCTTTCAAGAACGTCTGGACCTAAAGGAGAGAAGCCAATTGTTTCTGAAAGAAAATGGACACGGACGAAATCTGGACTTTTATGGAGCCCAGACGCAGGCCCACATCCACACCTGCCTGTAGAAAAAGCAGGATACATCCCAGATGAATTTCCACCACAGAATAATTCCTGCTCTCACACCAAGAGACGTATTTCTTCCAAATATGATGGTAATGCTTAGACTTTATCCCCTTCCTGGCTTGGATCATAGTCAGGATAATCTTGTTAGGGATCCCTCTCCTGGCTAGAATCTGCCGTTCAACTTCCATGCCATCAAACATAACGACGGTAAGTCCTGACAGACGAACGGGCCCTGTTGCAGAAGATCCTCGCGAAGAGGTAGAGGCCACGGATCTTCAAGGAGCATCTCCAGAAGGTCCGCATACCAGGCCCTTCTTGGCCTGTCCGGAGCAATGAGTATTGCTTGAACCTTTTCCCTTTTTATTTGTTTTAGAATCCTTGGGATCAGAGGAAGTGGAGGAAACAAGTATACCATCTGATAGACCCATGGAGTTGTCAGGGCATCTATCGCCACCGCCTGTGGGTCTCTCAACCTAGAACAATACCGCCTGAGCTTCTTGTTGAGACGAGAGGCCATTATGTCGATCTGTGGTTATCAGGAGATCGTCCAGGTACAGAATTATGTTCACTCCCTGTTTGCGGAGTAGAAACATCATCTCTGCCATCACCTTGGTGAACACCTTTGGTGCCGTGGAGAGACCAAATGGCAGGGCCTGGAACTGGTAGTGACAGTCCTGCAGTGCAAACCTGAGATAAGCCTGATGAGGCGGCCAGATTGGAATATGAAGGTATGCATCCTTGTTATCCAGAGACACTAGGAATTCCCCTTCTTCCAGACCTGAGATCACCGCTCTCAGAGACTCCATCTTGAATGTGAACACTCATAAGTACGGGTTCAAAGACTTGAGGTTCAGAATTGGTCTTAACGAACCATCCGTACTACGAACAAGTTGGAATAGTACCCCTTGTTTAGTAGATGAGGCGGAACTGGAACAATGGCCTGAGTCTGTACCAGTTTTTGGATGGCATGCTGTAAAGTTATACTTGCCTCTTGTGAAACTGGCCAGCCTGATTTGGAGAATCTGTGAGGTGGGAGCTTTTAAAACTCCAGTCTGTAGCCCTGGGAAATAAGATCTATGACCCAGGGATCCTGGCACGAATTTGATCTGACTAAAAAATTGTAGTCGGGCTCCCACCTGACAGCCTTCCAGGCATTGCGGTCCACCGGCATGCTGAAGTCTTTGAGGAAGCAGAGCCTGAGCTCTGTTCCCGAGCACCTGCTGTTGCTGGTAAGCGTGGTTTACCTCTTACGCCGCTGGAGGACGTAGAAGCACCTCTTGATTTGCCCTGAACTTGGCTGTCCGAAAGGACTGTAACTTAGAAGCTGAATAAGTCTTCTTGGTTGGGGGGGTGGGGGGGCGAGCTGCGGAAGGAAGATACCACAATAGAAACACCCGATAGCGCAAATGGATAAAGAGAATATGTGGATTAAATATAAAATGATACAGAAGATTGGTTCAATTGCGACAGGCCCCAAAGACCTATCTGCACAGGTCTCAATTATGGAACAAACTAAAAGCAATTAGAAGGGATCGCGTAGAGATCCAATAATAGATATTCAATAATACTGGTGGTTCCAATGAATACATATTTATTTCATACACAATAAAACATTTAAAAATTCAACCGTTTTAAAGCTGTGTTTGCCAGTTTGGGTACTGTGTACAGTGTACTGAGACGCAGTTGTGTACTGTGTCTGGAGACGCATTCCAGCCCATTTAGAAACCATGCGTCTCCATAACCCTCGTGCCGCCATAATTGCTGGTGCCCTGCTAACCGGCACGCCGGTTCAGTACTCACCACTCTTCATTCTTCTGGTTCTGTTAGGGATGGCGACGTGCTGCGGGAATGTATGCTCACCGTGGTGGGGCTTGCGAATATTTCCCTCAGGAGCTCAGTGTCCTGTCAGCGGGGAATGGGACCATTAACCCTTCAAGAGGTTGGGCCGTTTTCCCCCCTAAGTCCCACGTAGCAGGCAGGCTGATGCCAACCAGCCCTGCCTGAAAATAACAAACATATAAAATAAATGCAGAAAACTCTTCAGGAGCTTCCTTCAGCGTGACCGGCTCCTCCGGGCACATTTTCTAAACTGAGTCTGGTAGGAGGGGCATAGAGGGAGGAGCCAGGCCACACTATCAAATTCTTAAAGTGCCCATGGCTCCTAGTGGACCCATCTATACCCCATGGTACTAAATGGACTCCAGTATCCTCTAGGATGTATATATACTGGTTTAGGCTATGTCATCGATGGAGAGAAACCATCTGGTTCTCTCCCATCGATGGCAAACTATTCGACATCGGCCTCAAACCATCGATGATTAGGAATCATCGATGGTCGATGGCCATCCCTAGTGTTAGCTCTATGTTGTACTACAGTAGAATTTTGTAGATGAATAATCTTTGGGATGTTTCTTATTTAAGGGTTTGATTTGCACTTTCAACCAATTTGTGTGGAGTGTTTATGCTTTCCCATGTTTTCTTGTGTTTCCTCCAACATTCCAAAAAGATACTGATAGATCAACTCCAAACTCCAGTACTAATAATGCATGTTTTCCAGATGTTCTAATTGATGCACAGGTGTATTCATTACTGGCAGATACCTTTTATATGGTCCCCAGTTCATTACTTTACTTGTCATCCTGAGGAGATCTGTTATATGCACTGTTAGGGGGTTTTGAGTTGGGAAACAATGCGGTAACTGACTGCTCACATGGACTTCATAGATGGACCCCAGTGCATATGTGTGCGTTTATATGTTATTGAATTTAAGGGGAGATTTATCAAAGCTTGGAGTCTGATAAACTGAAGAGAGATAAAGTAGCTACCAATCAGCTCCTGTTATTTTACAGGCTGTATGAAAAATGACAGGAGCTGATTGGTTGGTACTTTATATATCTCCAAGCTTTGATACATCTCCCCCTTAGATTTTAAGGTCCAATATAACGTGTGATTCAGAATACGATGGTGGTATGTACAGTAAATAGATAATTTTAATATGCAACTATTACTAAATATACAGTATTCTCTTTCTTCTGTGCTCCTTCACCAAAGCCATTAGAATTATATATTGTTAAATTGGCCATACACTTTAAGATTATTTGTCCAACTAGTTGGCTGGTTGGAATTAAAATCTGGTAATGTATGGAAGCAAAATGACAATTGACCCATTTGCTCCCACAAACCAGAGCAGAGCCAGCCCTAACCAATATGATGCCCTAGGCAAGACTTTGGCTGGTGCCCCCTAGCACCACTGCTAGTTCCGTCTCTGACCCTGCACCCCTTTCCCAGCACCATCACCCCTCACCCATAGCAGACCTCATTTTGGTGCTCCTACCCCTCTATATTTTAAATAGGAACAATGCGCACATTCGGCGCACAGCCCAAAAAGGGGCGTGTTCTTGCTGGGAAGAGGCATGGCCACACAAGAGAGTGTCCCTTATTCGCGTTACAACACACAGTAGTACCACTTTACCTTATATTCGTTACCCCTCACAGTAGTGCCCCTTATTCACATTATATCACACTGAATTGCTCCTTATTCACATTACACCACACCATGTTGCTCTTTGTTCACATTAGACCACACAGTAGTCCCCTGAATACGTTACGCCACACAGTAGAGCACCTTATACACATAATGTCACACGTTAGTAATGCCTTTATACACATAATGCCACACAATAATGCCCCTCACACATAATGCCACACATTAGTAATGCAATGATACACATAATACCACACAGTAATGCTTTACACATGACACACAATATTAATGTCCTTATAAACAAAATGCACCTTACACATTATGCCAACCTTTATTAATGCCGTTATACACTTAATGTCCCTTACACATATACCGCACATTATTAATGCCATTATACACATAATGTCCCTTACACATATGCCACACATTATTAGTGCACATAATGACACACACAGTGCCCCTTACACATATGCCGCACACTATTAATGCATTTATACACAACACACATAATGCCCCTTATACATATGCCGAACACTATTGCACAACCAACCCACCCGCACACAGCACTCACACGGCCACTATCACTGTGAACTCTGCCTCTGCTTGGATACAGATGTATCCTCATACTGTACATCTTGCCTCAATACGCATTGCTGCAGGAGATGCCAGACATGAGTCAGAACACCGGTGTTCTAAATATGTGTTTTAAATACACGCAATCTGCCATTTAAGCAGACTGAGTGCCGCCACTTTTTGTTCTTCTGTACATACCTCATGCCTACACCAGAGGGCACCGGATATCTACCTATCTATCTATCTATCTATCTATCTATCTATCTATCTATCTATCTATCTAATCAGTGAAAATAAGGTTGCACTATTGTGTGGTGTAGTTTTTATTTTTGTATTATATTTTTTTTGTTATTTATGTGTTTTTGTGTTGTGTTTTTTTTTTTTGGGGGGGGGGGAGGCGCTAAACTACTGTCTTGCCCCGGGTGCCGAAAATCCTAGTTTCGGCCCTGCCTAAGGCCAGCTCTGCACCAGAGAATGGACAAAACTGCCATTAAGACAAACTGGTTAAATGAAATGAAGTTTACCAATTTCTCTGAACAACCTATTTTGTCTGTTTTCCGGCATTTGGGAGCAAATGGTCGATTAGCATTGATCCACATCAGGGCCGTCTTTTCGGATGGGCTCAATGGGCTCTTGCCCAAGGGCCCCAGGAGTATAAGGGCCCTAGACTGATAGCTGAGGGTCCCCCCTTTCCAGGGGTACCAGATTTTTGAAAATCGGCCCTGGGGAACCAGAGATATCCGACCTCAAAGTAGTGGTCCCCATCCAAGCCTGTTAATTGCTCTTCCCAGCCAGATATCTCGGGTTCTGTATGACTTAGACTTTTTCTGAGGGTATAATCCAAAAGCTGGGACTCTCCCCTTTTTGTAGACACTGGCAGCTTGTCTCTACTATGCCCAAAACCAGAAACATCAGCCTTCAAGCAGCTGATCACTGCTCCGGCTCCACGCGCCTAATATGCCATTTTTGGTTTTCATTGGTAAATTGCTCTGGCACCTGAACTCTGATCCCTACGTCCCCAGTACCTTGTGAAAAGTGGGACTCTATAATTTTTTATCCCGTTCAAACCTAAAAAATATATTTCAGGAACTTGAGATATCTGCAGTCAAGCAAGCTGCACTGGAAAATGATAAATATTAAGCCCACTCCACTATCCAGCCCCCCCCCCCCTATGAATTAAACACCCCCTACCACCCTAAAAGTTATGTACCAGGGCTTCTTCATTCAGCCCAATGCCCCCTTCTACAGTTTAGCCCCATCTGTGCAGTAAAGGAGTAATTAGTAGAAATGACTGCTCCAGGTCCTACATGCTGAGCGGAAGATAGAACAACCCCTACCGCCCACGGGACTTCAGAGCTGCCGCTGATAGCACCCCCCACCCCTACCACTGGAGGATGGGTAGGGGGCCCAGTGCATTGCTGTGCCCAGGGGCCTACACTGCTGTTAAGACGGCCCTGATCCACATATATTACCAGATTTTCGTAGCAACCAGCTAACTAGAATGGTTGGACAGATAATCTTAATTTGTATGGCCATCTTTAATTATTTGATAAGGCACAAATCTACTTTGTGGAAGTAGCTGCATGCTGTAATTGTAGTTGCCTATTTTCAGAGGCACATACAGAAAGGTAGAGCACATTGGGTCCACTCTGCAGAATTGTCCAATTGTACAAAAGCTAGTGACACCCACCTTATAGGTATTCTGTTAGTTGATACATGCTGTGAATATATACTTTTTTTTTTTTTAGTTCAAGAGGAGGGTCCAGGAGTCCACCCAGGTTCTAAGAGAACTGGAAATCTCCCTAAGAACTAATCACATTGGGTGAGTAATATATAGTCCGGTATGTAGTACCAGCGGTCGGGATTCTGGCTGGTCAGGAGACAGACGCCGGAATCCCGACAGCCGGAACACCAGCGGTGAGCGCAGCGAGAACCACCACCGGAGTGGGAACTAGGGGCTTTGGTCGGGATTCCGGCATCGTTCTCCTGACAGCCGGTAATTTAACTGCATCCCACTATAATATATGAGTGATACTAGATGACTACTGCACTGAAAATTAATTTCTTCAATATCCAAAGCCTTGGATTAGATCAGTAACTAACTCGCCTCCACTCCCATGATGCATCAGGTTTCACATCCTGGAGTTTGAATGTAAACAGATGCCATTTGATGAGACCACAGATGCCAGTTGATGAGACCTTTAATTAGTTACTGGTAGGAGTATGCCAGAAATAAAATATTTAGGGGGACATTCTATTACTGGTGATGTACAGCTACAAAGCATCACGGCTTATTAGTGTAACCCAAGATTGCAGATTCACCTGCACACCTTTATAAGGTGGGATAAAAAAAAAAACTATGTTGGTGGTCATCAAGTGCCGGAAAAACTGTTGTAACACTGGCACCTAGTGGTCATCACTGCTAACCGAATTTCTCCCTTAGATAAAGTTCAGCTGTAATGTATGAACTCTTGTAAATAATAGCACTATAACCAGTAGCTTACCTATAATGGGTGCAGGCTGTGCAGCAGTGACGTGCAGTCAGTGTAGTCAGGGGAGGCAGAGCATCACCTGTCATACCTCCAGTACACTCCAGAGTTTGACTATAAAAATGATTAGAGGAATAATACAAAGAAAATATTTCTAACTTATAATATCATCTTTGTATTATTCTAATCATTTTTATAGTCAGAAATCACGTGTGTGTAAATCTGGTTCTGATACTAACCAATGCCTCCCCAGCGATTGTCACTGCTGTACAGTGCACATGGGCTCCTGGGTCTAGGGGAGCTCATACCACACACCCTGTACCCATGTTCTTCAGTATTTACCTCTCCAGAGTTCCATGTCAGCAGAGGTATTATTGCACAAATCACTCGAAAAATGGTGCAGCATCCACTTGCTGGCAATCTGCTCATGTGCAGTAGAGCAACGACAGGGAAAATGGCCACCAAGCCATTTTCCCAGAGACCTGCACCACCACCTGGAGAAGAGGGAGCTGAGACGGAAACTGCACTCGGGTCCTCTCCTCACTTAATACACCCAGAGGTGTAGTGTGTAGCCACTGCACCCGGAGCACGTGCGTGCTATGGCGCCCCCACCCCCCAAAATGGGCATGTGGGGTTAAATTAAAGGGGAACAAAAATAAATATTAGGCTCAGTATCAAACTAGGGCATGGAAGGCTAGATATGCCAACCCACTATATTAAACTAATTAAAAAAAAAAAAGGTTTACAAAATCCACAGGTTTGTGTGGACTAAATGAAAATACACTTTACCTACATAGTGGTTTCTCTGCAATGGGGAACCTCTGAAGAAATGGATCCTCCCTAAGCAGACAGTGTCTTTAGTTGGTACCCACTATTTATGTAGAGATCACATGGTCCGGAAGATGCCTGTTTTTGTAGGAATATAACCAATGTCATCCTCATGCAACAGATGTTCAAACAAACATATGCCCCTGTGTCACCTCCTGCCCCATTTCACCTAAAGCCTCCTGGCCTGTTTTTCCAGCCTCCTGCCACGTTACTCCTCCTGCCCGTCTATCCAGCCTCCTGCCCTGTCACTCCAACCTAGTCTCCCCAGCCTCCTGCCCCCAGTGTTTATCCAGCCTCCTGTGTCTTTCCAGCCACTTCCCCCGTCACTCCAGCCTTGTCTCTTAGCCTACCCCTCACCTTGTGTCTCTCTCAGTCTCACTGTGTCACTCTCAGCCTCCCCCTCACCCTGTGTCTCAGCTTCCTCCTCACTCTGGGTCTCTCTCAGCCTCTCCTGTGTCTCTCCATGGCTTCCACCCCCGTGTCTCTTTATAGCTGCCTCCCTCGTGTCTCTCCATGGCTGCTTCCCTCGTGTCTCTCCATGGCTGCCTCCCCCGTGCCTCTACATGGCTGCCTCCCTCTCGTCTCTCCATGGCTGCCTCCCCTCACTGTAGCTTGTTTGTACGCAATGCCGATGTTCATGCAATGGATCGATTATCGGTAGACTGCACATGCACCGCAATCGCACTGCGCACGTGCCAAGATACTTTTGTAATGCCGTTCGCAGTGTGAATTTAAATACAGAGCGCTTGACAGGAAGGGACCATTTGGTGGAGGTAACGTGGAGTGGCAGCAAAAACGCAGGCGTGTCAAAGCTGTTTTTCGGAGCGTGTATCTGCCTTCAGCTGTGGTAATGTATGAAGAGAAACATGGTGGCAGCTTCGCTACTGCCGCGGCAAGTCTGCATGACTGTATAAACTCACTCGGGAGTTGAAGTTCTTCTTAACTGCGTCGGTGCTGCGTACTGTGTATACAGTTGCTAAGGACTTTGCAATGGCTTCAGTGGGCGTACTCTTTTCTGGGCAGCAGTTTCACGTGCATAGCCTGATAAATCGCAGCTGTGTAGACATGTGTGTACAAACATGAATTAAGCCCTATGTTTTGTTCTACATTGTATTTTGTGTCAGTAGTTACTGCAGTACAGTTTCTGTAATATCTACACATAGCAGCTTTGTAAAACTCTGTCTTCCTGATCACAGGTGGGTGGAAGAATTTCTGAGTCCGGAGGTTGGAGGCCTAGATGCTCTAGTGGATTACCTGTCTTTTGCTCAGTGCATCTTCCCGTAAGTCAGCACCATGTTAGATATACTTTACATATGACCAGATTCTTGTACTAAGTATTTAATCATTTTCCCTTGCACAATGACTTGCCCACCCTCCTTCTGACATTCAGGGTGGTACATCTTGGGTTTCATTTGATGGTACAGTACATACAAAGACATACTTGTAAGTTAACTATTGACGAAAACCTACCCTGGTTTGTGTGTTGTGCCTGCAATAGGAAATATACATCTATGTTTTACTGGTGCAGCCGGGATTGATGTGCCGGAGTAACAGTCTCTAACTGTACATCACAATGGCATATGTTGGTGCTTTACAGTGCCCTTATCTCTAGGAGAAAGGTACCGGACTCACCTAAAGCAACACGTTGATGCAAGATTTATAGTAGCTTCCATACAAGACAAGACTTCAGATGCTTTATTCATTCAAACCTTCATTCATGTATAATGCATTCATGGCAGTACGGACAGTGTAATGGTTAGAGTGTAAGCTTCCATAGGGGCAGGAACTGATGTGAATGGCGAAATATTCTCTGTAAAGCACTGCGGAATATGTGTGCGCTATATAATTAAATGGTAATAATAATAACCTGCTGTAATTACTTCACTGATATCTTCCTGTTTCCAGAACTAATATTAAGAATGATACCAAAAATAAAAGGTGCTGATACTGCTGCCTTGGAGAACCATCAGAAAAAAACACTAGTGCTGTATAACAGATAATGATCATATATTTTTCAACAAAATATTCAACAACACAGAGCCCAATTTATATTGTTTCAGCTGCCATCTAACAGACACCTCTTCTGCTCTTCTCTTAATTGTATTTTCTGTACCCTTAAACTCACTTTCTTTTACAGGTCAGATACGGAGAGTTCTGATAATGGCACAGCTGAGAAACCAAAGTTGTTACAGAGATCCTTGGAGGATCTTAACACAAGCAGCTCATCCTCTTCGCCCACAACCGCAACCGCACCTTCAAGAACACGACACCTGACTGCCAGGTAATCCTTTCCTCTTTTATGCGTATGACACCTGGCAGTGGCCACCAGGTAATTTTTTCCTTCTTCACAAATACTGACAGCTAGGTAATCCTACGGTAGGATTCCTACCAAATAGCAGCACAACAGATCATCCTCCCATGACCCTTTCACAAGCATGACACCCAATTGCTGGACTGTCCAAGGCAATAGTAAAGCAAACTGAGCCCACTGTTTTAGGCAGCAAGATATGGGGATGGGGGAGGGGCAGTAAAATAAAGGAATACTTAGGCAAAATGTTAAAAAAAATACATGTTCTTGATACAAATTAATTTATTGTGGTGGTTATCTTTTTTGATTTAATGATTTAAACACAGCTAAATATTCCTCATTTACTGTGCACACAGTGCAGATACTGTTTAATACCATTGGTATGCTGCAGTTATGCCCGAACGCAGTACTCAGGGAATTCTAACAGTCCAGGTTTTAAGGATATACATGTTTGGATATCCATGGTTGAGTACAGAGCATTGAAGCTTAAATCAAATTTACTCAGGTAATAATTAAGTCACCTGTGCATATGGATATCCTAAAACTTGGACTGTTAGGGTGCCTTGAGGGCCGAGATTGGGAACATCTTGTACAAGGCATGAGAAGGGCGCCATTGCGGTTTCTACCTCTAACAGAAGCATGGCCAGGCAAGCCTTTGGATAATTATCTTCTTGCATGGTCCTGAAATGGTATCAAGCAAGACTTAGAACTATTTAATTTGTGTCTTAACAGATATCTTTACAATCGGGCCACAATGAGAAACTCTCGACACATGAATATCAAGGATGATGTACATGTGTGCATCATGTGTTTGCGGGCAATCATGAACTACCAGGTATGTAGTATGTACCCTATATATTTCAAGTGCAAATACCAAACATAATGTGCCAGTTGCAAACCTAAGCACATACCTAGTCTGTGTCTAGACACAGAAACATTTATACTATAGTACATGTTAGAAAAGATGGGATATACCATGTTTACAGCTGCCAACTTCTCCCATTGCAGTCAGGCTTCAGTATGGTGATGTCTCATCCGTCCTGTGTCAATCAGATTACTCTCAGCCTTACCAATAAGAGCCCCCGGTGAGTAATGACAGTGAGGTTCCAACTAAATAGTGGTTGTTAAAGTGATATCTGATGGTATTTCTTCATTTTTTCTATCTTTATCTGTTCCAGTGTTATACTTTTTTTTTTCGTTAAATCTGTCTACAATGCCTGCATTTTACTTTTATTTATTCTCATTATTATGCATGATTCCTAAAATCCAAGAAGCCCCTGTTCTGCTTACCTGACCTGTTTGTTTGCCTGTCTATCTATCTATCTATCTATCTATCTATCTATCTATCTATCTATCTATCCATATGTACTTAAAAACAGGCCTATTATTGGAAAGCGTCAGAAAGTTGGAAGTCTTAAATTCTGTGTAGTTGGAGGACATGGCTCCTTTCAACAATGATATGGTTTCCCTCTTCCATTTTACTCTCATTGCATTTTGAATCTCACTGTCACATACAACCCTTTCTGATAACACAAGGCGGCAGTTTACTGTGTCATACAAGATGAGTGCACGTGTGATACTGATAATTCTGATGATCTGGTTGACTACATTTTGCTCTATCCCACTCTCAAAACAGAGACGAGCCAAACACACCTTGATATGAGGAGCCAATTGTATGAACTTCCCGCACTATTATTCCTCCCGTCACCTCGTTCTTTTGCTAATCAATATCCACCTGTCTTTGTCCCAGCACCAAGGCCCTCGTTCTAGAGCTACTGGCTGCTGTGTGTCTAGTCCGTGGAGGACACGAGTTAATTCTCTCAGCTTTCAACTATTTTATGGAGGTATGATGAGACCAATCTGCCACGGCTGTCGTTGCATTCAATACTACCCTGTATGCTTATTGTGGTGTTTTCACAGGTTTGCCGTGAAGGATCCAGGTTTGAAAAACTCATGGAATATTTCAGGACTGAAGATTCCAACATTGATTTTATGGTGAGTGCTGTCTTCAGCTTACCTGAAGAAAACGCAGGGATTGCTTGAAACATCCGCCTTACCAGTCCTTATTTTCAGTGTCCAAAATCATCATAGTTCGTTAGGAAGGTGTTGTGGTTTCACCTTATATATTATAGTTTGACAGGATCAGGACGTGTTATATGAGTTGTAATATTTTTATCCCTTCTCCAGGCTTAATACATTGATTATGTGTTGCTAAATGACCATGATTAGCCTACAGCTTCACTAATTTATGTAGAACCTTACACCTTGCATATTGACAATAATTCCACCTTTGCATGTGTATTCGTTTTCCAAAGAGATAGATGTGTGGCCTATTCTGTGCCTGCAGTTCCTACTTGATTACTATTTTAGTGTTTTCCTGAACTTGACCGCAATGTAAAACAGTTTATGGTTTAATATATAAACCCCACATAGTTAGGGCCTTGGTTGGGAATTGAACTTCAGACCATAGTGCTGTGAAGCAGTAATGCTAACCACTATGCTACCGTGTTGTACACAATTTACTTCAATTGTCATTATCATCATCATCAAAGTTTATAAGGTGACACAAGTTTATCAGGACAGGCAAGGATAAAATGAAACCGATTAAAACAAATATAACATAATAGAATTGAATATACAGGTACAAGTATAGACAGGATGTGTTTACATTTTCAGAGTAGATATTATCATACAATTTGAATTTGAAACATGTGCAAATACTACAAATCATGTAATAATCATACACTTAGAGAAAGCACAAAGGACGGACAGTGTGCGATTCTGCAGATGCAGTGAAATAGATGAGAGAAATACAGAGGGCCCAGCTTATGAGAGCTTATAGTTTAGAGGGAGGGGGCAGTTTAAATGACTTTTAGGAGATTTATCTGGGATCCGGTCTGAAGATCGACACTGTCTAGGTTGACAATGTTTAGGTCGACCACTATAGGTCGGCAGTCACAAGGTCGACATAGTTTTTATGTCGACATGTGCTAGGTCGACAGGTCAAAAGGTCGACATGAGTTTTTCACTTTTTTTCTTCTTATTTTGAACTTTTTCATACTTAACGATCCATGTGGACTATGATTGGAATGGTAATACCTTGCCGAAGCATGGCGAGCGAAGCGAGCCATGCGAGGGGACACGGTGCACTAATTCGCCTTCCCGGTCACTGTATGCAGAAAACGACGGAAAAAAAACTAATGTCGACCTTTTGACCTGTCGACCTAGCACATGTCGCTCTACAAACCCTGTCGACCTTCAAACCCTGTCGACCTAGTGACTGTTGACCTATAGTGGTCGACCTAAACATTGTCGACCTAGACACTGTCGATTTAATGATCCACACCCGATTTATCTGGTGGAGGATAGGTATGTAGCTGTTGAAGAGTTGGATTTTGAAGAACCGCTTGAACGAGTAAAAGTTGGGGAGAATCTGGTTAGGCGGTACATTGTATTCCACAGATGGTGAGCAGCACAGGAGCAGAATTGGATGCAGGAGTGTGGTAACCAGGAGAAAGGAGAGGCATAGGCCTGAGGAAGACCAGAGAGGGCAAGTAGGGATGTATCTAGATATAAGGTCATATATCAGTGATGGGGAACCTTTGGCACTCCAGTTGTTGTTGAACTACACATCCCAGCATGCCCTGCTACAGTTTTGCTATTTAGCCATGCTAAACCTGTAGCAGGTCATGCTGGGATGTGTATTTCAACAATAGCTGGAGTGCCAAAGGTTCCCCATTCACTGTCATATATGTATGGGAGAGACTAGCTATGAGGGTTCCAGACGGGTAGCCAATGGTGAGATTTACTTGCATATTTATCAAAATTATTTTAATAAAAGAATATAAAAAAGGTTGTTTTCTTTTTACCCCCTTTTGACATTATTTTTGTATCGCCTGAATGTACTAATGGGCAATTGGAAAATTCGCAAAATTCTCCTCCAATCATTTAAATTAGCATTTTTTTGTAACCAGATCTCATTTCTTATACTTGTAATGGGAAATGTGATCTGCCCCAATTTAAAAAAATAAAAAAATATCGGAGGGAGCCCTGTGATAATAACGCTGTCTTGAGTTAGCGTTATCCAGGTTTCACACCAGTTTCCCGATTTCTGATAGCAGTGAAGGCTGCGCTCGGATCTGCGATCAGCCATGTGTGTTTGATAGACCACAGGCTGAGCACTGTGTAAAAAAATAAATAAAAAAAAAATACTTACCTGCACCCAGTGATCCAGTGAGGGCAGCAAGTCATCTGCTCCTGCCATGACCCCCGGTGCAGTAAAGTGATGCTGTGAAGTTTTTCACAATTGTTCTCTGCTTTTTACAACCCATAACTTATCCAGGCAAGGTATTGTAGGGGAAATGTATCAAGCACTGGAGAGTGATAAAACAGAGACGTTGCCCAAAGCAGCCCATCATATTCTGACATGCATCTAGCACAGTCTATGTCTGAAATGACAGTTATATGCTGATTGGCTGCTATGGGCAACTTCTCTATTTTATCTTTCTTAAAGGTTTGATACATCTTCCCCTGTGTATTGCACAGTATTTGCAGTGTAACAGTTATATTAGTTTATTGTAATGTAGTTAGACCTAAGTTTGTAAAAAGAAGATATGTCTTTTTTTCTTACATAACTTTAGGCCTTAATTAGAACTAGAGATGTGCACCGGAAATTTTTCGCGTTTTGGTTTTGGGTTCGGTTCCGCGGCCGTGTTTTGGGTTCGAACGCGTTTTGGCAAAACCTCACCGAATGTTTTTTGTCGGATTCGGGTGTGTTTTGGATTTGGGTGTTTTTTTCAAAAAACCCTAAAAAACAGCTTAAATCATAGAATTTGGGGGTCATTTTGATCCCAAAGTATTAACCTCAATAACCATAATTTCCACTCATTTTCAGTCTATTCTGAACACCTCACACCTCACAATATTATTTTTAGTCCTAAAATTTGCACCGAGGTCACTGGATGACAAAGCTCAGCGACCCAAGTGGCCGACACAAACACCTGGCCCATCTAGGAGTGGCACTGCAGTGTCACGCAGGATGGCCCTTCCAAAAAACACTCCCCAAACAGCACATGACGCAAAGAAAAAAAGAGGCGCAATGAGGTAGCTGTGTGACTAAGCTCAGCGACCCTAGTGGCCGACACAAACACCTGGCCCATCTAGGAGTGGCACTGCAATGTCACGCAGGATGGCCCTTCCAAAAAACACTCCCCAAACAGCACATGACGCAAAGAAAAATGAAAGAAAAAAGAGGTGCAAGATGGAATTGTCCTTGGGCCCTCCCACCCACCCTTATGTTGTATAAACAGGACATGCACACTTTAACCAACCCATCATTTCAGTGACAGGGTCTGCCACACGACTGTGACTGAAATGACGGGTTGGTTTGGACCCCCACCAAAAAAGAAGCAATTAATCTCTCCTTGCACAAACTGGCTCTACAGAGGCAAGATGTCCACCTCATCATCATCCTCCGATTCATCACCGTGTACATCCCCCTCCTCACAGATTATCAATTCGTCCCCACTGGAATCCACCATCACAGCTCCCTGTGTACTTTGTGGAGGCAATTGCTGCTGGTGAATGTCTCCATGGAGGAATTGATTATAATTCATTTTAATGAACATCATCTTCTCCACATTTTCTGGAAGTAACCTCGTACGCCGATTGCTGACAAGGTGAGCGGCGGCACTAAACACTCTTTCGGAGTACACACTTGTGGGAGGGCAACTTAGGTAGAATAAAGCCAGTTTGTGCAAGGGCCTCCAAATTGCCTCTTTTTCCTGCCAGTATACGTACGGACTGTCTGACGTGCCTACTTGGATGCGGTCACTCATATAATCCTCCACCATTCTTTCAATGGGGAGAGAATCATATGCAGTGACAGTAGACGACATGTCCGTAATCGTTGGCAGGTCCTTCAGTCCGGACCAGATGTCAGCATCAGCAGTCGCTCCAGACTGCCCTGCATCACCGCCAGCGGGTGGGCTCGGAATTCTGAGCCTTTTCCTCGCACCCCCAGTTGCGGGAGAATGTGAAGGAGGAGATGTTGACAGGTCGCGTTCCGCTTGACTTGACAATTTTCTTACCAGCAGTTCTTTGAACCCCTGCAGACTTGTGTCTGCCGGAAAGAGTTTTAAATCTAGGATCGAGCACGGTGGCCAAAATGTAGTGCTCTGATTTCAACAGATTGACCACCCGTGAATCCTTGTTAAGCGAATTAAGGGCTCCATCCACAAGTCCCACATGCCTAGCGGAATCGCTCTGTGTTAGCTCCTCCTTCAATGTCTCCAGCTTCTTCTGCAAAAGCCTGATGAGGGGAATGACCTGACTCAGGCTGGCAGTGTCTGAACTGACTTCACGTGTGGCAAGTTCAAAAGGTTGCAGAACCTTGCACAACGTTGAAATCATTTTCCACTGCGCTTGAGACAGGTGCATTCCACCTCCTATATCGTGCTCAGTTGTATAGGCTTGAATGGCCTTTTGCTGCTCCTCCAACCTCTGAAGCATATAGAGGGTTGAATTCCACCTCGTTACCACTTCTTGCTTCAGATGATGGCAGGGCAGGTTCAGGCGTTTTTGGTGTTGCTCCAGTCTTCTGTACGTGGTGCCTGTACGCCGAAAGTGTCCCGCAATTCTTCTGGCCACCGACAGCCTCTCTTGCACGCCCCTCTCATTTTTTAAATAATTCTGCACCACCAAATTCAAGGTATGTGCAAAACATGGGACGTGCTGGAATTTGCCCATATTTAATGCACACACAATATTGCTGGCGTTGTCCGATGCCACAAATCCACAGGAGAGTCCAATTGGGGTAAGCCATTCTGCGATGATCTTCCTCAGTTGCCGTAAGAGGTTTTTAGCTGTGTGCGTATTCTGGAAAGCGGTGATACAAAGCGTAGCCTGCCTAGGAAAGAGTTGGCGTTTGCGAGATGCTGCTACTGGTGCCGCCGCTGCTGTTCTTGCGGCGGGAGTCCATACATCTACCCAGTGGGCTGTCACAGTCATATAGTCCTGAGTCTGCCCTGCTCCACTTGTCCACATGTCCGTGGTTAAGTGGACATTGGGTACAACTGCATTTTTTAGGACACTGGTGAGTCTTTTTCTGAGGTCTGTGTACATTTTCGGTATCGCCTGCCTAGAGAAATGGAACCTAGATGGTATTTGGTACCGGGGACACAGTACCTCCAACAAGTCTCTAGTTGCCTCTGCAGTAATGATGGATACCGGAACCACGTTTCTCACCGCCCAGGATGCCAAGGCCTCAGTTATCCGCTTTGCAGCAGGATGACTGCTGTGATATTTCATCTTCCTCGCAAAGGACTGTTGGACAGTCAATTGCTTGGTGGAAGTAGTAAAAGTGGTCTTACGACTTCCCCTCTCGGATGACCATCGACTCCCAGCAGCAACAACAGCAGCGCCAGCAGCAGTAGGCGTTACACGCAAGGATGCATCGGAGGAATCCCAGGCAGGAGAGGACTCGTCAGAATTGCCAGTGACATGGCCTGCAGGACTATTGGCATTCCTGGGGAAGGAGGAAATTGACACTGAGGGAGTTGGTGGGGTGGTTTGCGTGAGCTTGGTTACAAGAGGAAGGGATTTACTGGTCAGTGGACTGCTTCCGCTGTCGCCCAAAGTTTTTGAACTTGTCACTGACTTATGATGAATGCGCTGCAGGTGACGTATAAGGGAGGATGTTCCGAGGTGGTTAACGTCCTTACCCCTACTTATTACAGCTTGACAAAGGCAACACACGGCTTGACAAATGTTGTCCGCATTTCTGTTGAAATACTTCCACACTGAAGAGCTGATTTTTTTTGGTATTTTCACCAGGCATGTCAATGGCCATATTCCTCCCACGGACAACAGGTGTCTCCCTGGGTGCCTGACTTAAACAAACCACCTCACCATCAGAATCCTCCTGGTCAATTTCCTCCCCAGCGCCAGCAACACCCATATCCTCCTCATCCTGGTGTACTTCAACACTGACATCTTCAATCTGACTATCAGGAACTGGACTGCGGGTGCTCCTTCCAGCACTTGCAGGGGGCGTGCAAATGGTGGAAGGCGCATGCTCTTCACGTCCAGTGTTGGGAAGGTCAGGCATCGCAACCGACACAATTGGACTCTCCTTGTGGATTTGTGATTTCGAAGAACGCACAGTTCTTTGCTGTGCTTTTGCCAGCTTAAGTCTTTTAATTTTTCTAGCGAGAGGCTGAGTGCTTCCATCCTCATGTGAAGCTGAACCACTAGCCATGAACATAGGCCAGGGCCTCAGCCATTCCTTGCCACTCCGTGTGGTAAATGGCATATTGGCAAGTTTACACTTCTCCTCCGACGATTTTATTTTAGATTTTTGAGTCCTTTTTTTACTGATATTTGGTGTTTTGGATTTTACATGCTCTGTACTATGACATTGGGCATCGGCCGTGGCAGACGACGTTGCTGGCATTTCATCGTCTCGGCCATGACTAGTGGCAGCAGCTTCAGCACGAGGTGGAAGTGGATCTTGATCTTTCCCTAATTTTGGAACCTCAACATTTTTGTTCTCCATATTTTAATAGGCACAACTAAAAGGCACCTCAGGTAAACAATGGAGATGGATGGATACTAGTATACTTATGGATGACGAGCGACTGCCGACACAGAGGTAGCTACAGCCGTGGACTACCGTACTGCGTCTGCTAGTATAGACTGGATGATAATGATATAAAAAATATATATATATCACTACTGCAGGACAGGTATATATTGTATAATGACGGACCTGCTGAACACTGTCAGCACTGCAGACTCCTAAACTACTAGTATGAAGAAGATAGAAAAAAAAAAACCCACCACAGGTAGGTATACAATTATGGACGAGCGACTGCCGACACAGAGGTAGCTACAGCCGTGGACTACCGTACTGCGTCTGCTGGTATAGACTGGATGATAATGATATAAAAAATATATATATATCACTACTGCAGGACAGGTATATATTGTATAATGACGGACCTGCTGGACACTGTCAGCACTGCAGACTCCTAAACTACTAGTATGAAGAAGATAGAAAAAAAAACCCACCACAGGTAGGTATACAATTATGGACGAGCGACTGCCGACACAGAGGTAGCTACAGCCGTGGACTACCGTACTGCGTCTGCTAGTATAGACTGGATGATAATGATATAAAAAATATATATATATCACTACTGCAGGACAGGTATATATTGTATAATGACGGACCTGCTGGACACTGTCAGCACTGCAGACTCCTAAACTACTAGTATGAAAAAGATAGAAAAAAAAAAACACCACAGGTAGGTATACAATTATGGACGAGCGACTGCCGACACAGAGGTAGCTACAGCCGTGGACTACCGTACTGCGTCTGCTAGTATAGACTGGATGATAATGATATAAAAAATATATATATATCACTACTGCAGGACAGGTATATATTGTATAATGACGGACCTGCTGGACACTGTCAGCACTGCAGACTCCTAAACTACTAGTATGAAGAAGATAGAAAAAAAAAACCCCACCACAGGTAGGTATACAATTATGGACGAGCGACTGCCGACACAGAGGTAGCTACAGCCGTGGACTACCGTACTGCCTCTGCTAGTATAGACTGGATGATAATGATATAAAAAAAATATATATATCACTACTGCAGGACAGGTATATATTGTATAATGACGGACCTGCTGGACACTGTCAGCACTGCAGACTCCTAAACTACTAGTATGAAGAAGATAGAGAAAAAAAAACCACCACAGGTAGGTATACAATTATGGATGAGCGACTGCCGACACAGAGGTAGCTACAGCCGTGGACTACCGTACTGCGTCTGCTAGTATAGACTGGATGATAATGATATAAAAAATATATATATATCACTACTGCAGGACAGGTATATATTGTATAATGACGGACCTGCTGGACACTGTCAGCACTGCAGACTCCTAAACTACTAGTATGAAGAAGATAGAAAAAAAAAACCCACCACAGGTAGGTATACAATTATGGACGAGCGATTGCCGACACAGAGGTAGCTACAGCCGTGGACTACCATACTGCGTCTGCTAGTATAGACTGGATGATAATGATATAAAAAATATATATATATCACTACTGCAGGACAGGTATATATTGTATAATGACGGACCTGCTGGACACTGTCAGCACTGCAGACTCCTAAACTACTAGTATGAAGAAGATAGAAATATAATGAATGACGGACCTGCTGGACACTGTCAGCAGAATGCGTTTATAGAATAAAAAAAAAAAACACCACACGAGTGTTTAACTTTTTCAGGCAGACAATATACTGGTGGTCACTGCTGGTCAGTCACACTGGCACTCTGGCAGCAAAAGTGTGCACTGTTAAATATGTACTCCTGCTATAACTGCTCCCCAGTCTCCCCCACAATTAAGCTGTGTGAGCAGTGAGCACTACTCAGCACAGTCAGATATACATAGATGATATTATCATGCAGCACACTGAGGCTGAGCACAGATATGGTATGTGACTGTGTATCGTTTTTTTTCAGGCAGAGAACGGATTATATTAAATGATAAATAAAACTGGTGGTCACCACTAGTATAACTATCAGCAAAACTCTGCACTCTCTGAGTACTCCTAATGCTCCAGTAAATCAAGTGTCTCTGTCTCACTCTCTATCTAAACGGAGAGGACGCCAGCCACGTCCTCTCCCTATCAATCTTAATGCACGTGTGAAAATGGCGGCGACGCGCGGCTCCTTATATAGAATCCGAGTCTCGCGATAGAATACGAGCCTCGCGAGAATCCGACAGCGGGATGATGACGTTCGGGCGCGCTCGGGTTAGCCGAGCAAGGCGGGAAGATCCGAGTCTGCCTCGGACCCGTGTAAAAAGCGTGAAGTTCGGGGGGGTTCGGTTTCCGAGGAACCGAACCCGCTCATCTCTAATTAGAACAGCGTATGTGTGTCTACGAAGGGGTCACGGCCACATCATGTTGGGACATGCCGCATTCCTCCAAGGTGTGCCAAGTATTTGAGACATTAGGCCACACCCAGTTCCTATCTTCCCGTCTCCTAAAAATACCTCTTTAATGCCATTCTTTGGCCACTTGTAGACTTAAGAGCTGGGAATTTGCCTGGTCTCAGCTCCATGACCCTGGTCGGGAGCAGGGTCATGAAACCCTGGACTTAGGGCCTAATTCAGATCGGTTCGGTGCTGTGCGCTTTCGCACAGCAGCCGATCAGGTCTGAACTGCGTTTGGCCGCCGTTTAGGGGGCGCGGTCAGGGAGCTACTCCTAAAGTACAAAAGCATCGCCACTGGGCCTGACATGCGGGGTGGACCAGCCCTGTGCTGGGCGTCGCCCCGCATGTCTGTGTGACTGATCGTAGATGTGCTAAATTTAGCACATCTACGATCAGGTCTGAATTAGGCCCTTAGTCCAAGGTTGTTTCCTTGCACACATACAGAAATCCCGAGTTGATGCACGGTCACATGCAAAAACTCGGGATATACTGTAGATGCATGTGTGAAAGGGGTATTATGTGCTGCTGGTATGTGTGGCAAACATCTCTCAACATGAATTACATGAATTGTTATTAATGTTAATGGTAATTACATTACCACTTAAGTCACAATTAGAATCAGGATAAATGAAGGCAAAAACCCATGATCTCCCAAAACTACATCCTGATGAGACTACACCAGTGGTTCCTAAACTTTCTTGAATCACTGCACCCTAGAGTATCAGCATTCTTTTCATGGCACCCCTCAGCTAAAAGTTTTTTTTATTGATACATTTTGGAAAAATATTAAATTAAGTAAATTGTGCCTACCTGTCATCCGTAGGTTCAGTTATGTGGGTGTATACATAGTTGTGCCTCTGATTGTGCACGTTTTTGTCCCTGGTTTTGTCTAGCACTTTGATTACAAATAATTTGATTTGGCCCAGGGCCACTAACCCAAGGCACCAATACATATATGGTACATTAATCATATAGTATAATGCTCCTGTGACAAACTAACATTTTCCTATCTGGGGCTTCTATTATATACACCCATTTCTCCAGGGGGTGGGTGGAACTACAATGTGCATCACAGATGGTGTAATGGTTAGCATTACTGCCTCACAGCACTGAGGTCATGGGTTTGATTCCCACCACGGTCTTATGTGTGTGGAGTTTGTATATTCTTCCCGTATTTGCATGGGTTTCCTCTGGGTACTCCGGTTTCCTCCCACAATCCAAAAATATACTGGTAAGTTAATTGGCTCTCAACAAAAATGAACCCTAGCGTGTAAGTTTATACGTGTACATAGGCAGACTAGATGGGCCAAGCGGTTCTTATCTGCCATCAAAATTCTATGTTTCTATTTCTTCAGGGGAGTGGGGTAGAACTACGATATGGATTTGACTGTACATTTTGTATTAATGTCCCACTTGTATATATCTCCAGGTGGCTTGCATGCAGTTTATTAATATTGTGGTTCACTCTGTAAAAAACATGAATTTCCGGGTCTACCTGCAGTATGAATTTTCCCTGTTAGGACTGGATGAGTATCTTGAGGTAGGTGGTTAAGTAATAAACCAAATACAGTATATAAACACAATACACCATGCTCCCTCAGGGACAAATCCAGAACAAAATGACAGGGGTGCACCATGATAGGAAGGGGGTCTTTTGCGCTTGCAAATGCGTGCGCGCTTCTGGGAAAGTGGGTGTGGCCTTGTAACAAGGGCGTGGCATCACAGGGAAGCCATACCCTTGAGCCACTCCCTTGTTTTCATCATGCTGGGGGCATGGATTACTGTACATACAATAATCAATGAGACAAGTTATGTCCTGCTTGCCAGCTGGTGTTCTCAGCTCCGTTGGTAGTTGTCTAAATCTTGGAATGTTTCGGACCTGGCTGGAAAATACCTGCATTTACAAAGTATCAAATAATTTAGATCCCTGACACTGAATCTGCAACTGCCAGCCAACATAAAGCATTCAAATGCATAGCTATCTCTCATTGCCTCTCCATAGCTGTCTCATTGCCCCATCCCTCCATACTTCTCTGTTTGCCCCCTCCATTATTATCTCATTGCCCTTGCATAGTTTTCTGATTGCCCCCTCCATAGTTGTCTCATCGAGCTCTCCCTGCATAACTCCCTGTTTGCCCCGGGGCCCCTAACCACAGTTGTCTCATTGGTTGTTTGCCCCTGGGCCCCCCACCACAGCGGTCTCATTGGTCATTTACTCCATATCACACTGACCCTCTCACAGCACTCACTGACACTCTACATAGCTCACACTGACCTACCTCATATAACCACATACTGCCCACTTCATTGCCCACCTCAAAGCACATACTGCCACCTTCACTGCCCTCCCCACAGAAAATCTGCCCCTTCACTGCCATCTCACAGCACTACATAATGTAGTACATAATTGCAGCACATACTTCCTCTCTCACTGCCCACATTGCTGCTCATTTCCCACTCTCCTTGTGCCTGCTTCAGCCCCCTCACCCACTCCTCTATTTTATCAGCATGCAGCTTCATCTCCCTTTATGCCAGCCTCTGCCTCTTCACCCACTCCCCTCATTCCAGCAGCATCCTCCACTCCCCTTATGCCAGCCTCCTCACCCACTCCTATTATGCCAGTCTCAGCCTCCTCACCGACTTCCCTATTCCAGCAGTATGCAGCATCCCCTTCTCCCCTCCTGCCAGCCTCTTCTCCCATTCCCTCATGCCAGCTTCTTATGCCAACAGCATTCAGCCTCATCCTGTCCGCCTCATCTCCCTTTATGCCAGTCTCCTTCTCTCCCCTCACTCACCCCATATCGGCCTCCTTACCCATTCACTCCTCTTAAACCAGCAGCCTCCTTCTCTTCCCCTCATGACCCGGCTCATGCCAAACTTTGCCTCCTGCCCTTCTGTCAGTCTAGTCAGTCACCTACTCCTCTCAGCAGCACTCCAGCAGCCTAGTCACCCACTTCCCTTCACCCTCCTCCTGGCCCCTCTCAACCCCCTTATGTAACATAAAAAGTCAGGATTACACAAGTGGACTCTATGGGGTTGTGCCACTGAATGAAGCTGCTGCTGAACTCAAGTGACCAGACTCATCGTAAATACTCACCTTACTGAAGAAAGCTGGGGTGTGCCTGTCCTGAAAGGCGCAATGTCCTCCTCGTGGCGTGGCTTGCTTGGCATTTGGATCGCGGTAGAGATGGCCATCATTTAAAACCATTAATGGTCTCCTCTGATGTTGAATAGTTTTACCATTGATGGCCATTGGAACCACCCCTTACACAGTGCTGCACTGTGTGTAATAGCCGGTGGCAGTGCAGGGCTGCTGACTGACAGCTGAGACTGTCAAGTCAGCTATAGAGCGAGTCAGTACATTGCGATCCCGGCACGCTGTATCACTCACAGTGTGCCAGGATGCCAATGTCCCGTATCACTCTACAGCTGACTTGACAGTCTCAGCTGTCAGTCAGCATCCCTTGCACCAAATAGTGTGCGAGGATGCCGCCCTATAGTCTTCCCTGGGCTCTGCCCCCAAGTCGGAATGAGCATTAGAATAAAGCTGTCCTTACCATACGCAAACCATCAATGGTTAAAACCATAGATGGTACAAGGTCACATGACACCATTACCATCAATGGTAACCATCGATGAAGGGTCCTCCGATGGCCATCCCTAGACTGTCTGCTGGGCTCCTCTTCACTGCACAGTGTCATGTGTGTGTAGGGAGCCAATGATGATCAAGCCAGAAGCGGGAGGAGGAGCTGGGCTGCATGCATAGCTGCCCAGGGGAGGACTGACAGGCCCCTGTGATTAACAGCCAGCAGCCTTACCCTGGTGGCAGGAAGGCGGGCGAGCGTGTGCAGTTGCAGTTTAATAAAAGAACAATAAAAAAATCTAAACAACAAGAGGAGGCATGTAGCCTGTTGCCCCACCCCGCGAATCTGCCTATGCCCACCCTATAATGTTACACTCTATCACTCTCTGTAATACACTCACAAAAGTGTGTTCCATGGTGTCTGTTCCATTGTATGCCAGCTTAGCTGAGGGTTTTAAGCAGATGACAAGAAGCTAGATCTTGGTAAGATCAACTGCAGTGTTTATTCTATTCTAATTCTGAAAAAAAACTTGAAAGTAAACATTCCCTCTAAATAAAAATATTGGGGTTAAACCAATCTCAGAGAAAGACTTCCTTTCTCTGAGATGGTGTACTGCATTTTTAAATCCTCAGGGAGTGCAGATAATTTTATTTATTGTCATTTTTTATTTTGTGGAGGGCGCTAGACAATAATTATCATCTGACTGTACCATTTGGCAGGTGCTGAAGCACACAGAGAGCGAGCGGCTCCAGGTCCAAATACAAGCCTATCTTGATAATATATTTGATGTGAACAGTCTTCTCGAAGACACAGAAAACAAGAATGAGATGCTGGAACATGTAGAGGACCTCCAGGGACATTTAGTTCACGTAAGTGATTTTAGTTCATCAGTGTAATATAATTGATATTCAAGATGCCAGTAATAACCAGTGGCGTGCGGTAAGGTCAGCGGCTGGTGAGGCACTACAGCCATAATGTCCACCGGATCCTGCCGATGACCCCTACCGCCACCGAGCCAATGCCCGCTACTGCCTCTGAGCCAATGCCTGCTGCCACCGCCAATGGCTTACAAACTTGCCTACCATCGACTGACCCAGCCCTCCGCCACTAATTTGCATCTCAGTCCGATGCCGCCAATGCCCGCTGCCTGCCTCTCATCATACTTGTGATATATTGTACATTTTTATAGAAAAAAAATAAAAATGAGTGTTTGGGACTGGGAAGGGAGTGGGAGGAGGACATGAATGCAATTTTGTTGTCCAGGGCTTCCATTAACTTAATGGAGAAGGGTCTTAATGGGTTAAAAAAATTTAAAAAAAAAATGCGTGAGCATAACCAGCCTCGGGCTCTTTGAGCCAGTCCTGGTTGTTTAAATACTGTGGAAAAATTGGACAAGGGTTCCCCGTATTTAGACAACCAGCACCGGGCTCTTAGACCGGTCCTGGTTCCAAAAATACGGGGGGACAAAAGATGTAGGGGTCCATTTTTAAAACCAGCACCGGGCTCCACTAGCCAGGGACATAATGCCACAGCCGGGGGACACATTTATGTAGGTCCCTGCGGCCGTGGCATTACCCCCCCCAACTAGTCACCCCTGGCCAGGGTTCCCTGGAGGAGTGGGAACCCCTTAAATCAAGGGGTCCCCCCCTCCAGGCACCCAAGGGCCAGGGGTGAAGCCCGAGGCTGTCCCCAGCACCCCTGGGTGGTGGGTGCCGGACTGATAGCCATAAGTGTGTAAAAAAAAAAAGAATATTGTTTTTTGTTGTGGAGCTACAAGGCCCAGCAAGCCTCCCCCGCTTGCTGGTACTTGGAGAACCTCAAGTACCAGCATGCGGGGATATAACGGGCCCGCTGGTACCTGTAGTTCTACAACAACAAAAATACCCAAATAAAAACACAACACACACACCGTGAAAGTAAAAATTTATTAAAACACACTTACACACTCACACATACTTACCTACATCCCACGCCGGTCACTTCCACTTGTCCATGTAGAATCCAATAGGTGGTTCCTGTAAAAATGAGAGAGATTACTTACCTACATCCCACGCCGGTCACGTCCACTTGTCCAGTAGAATCCAATAGGTGGTTCCTGTAAAAATGAGAGCGATTACTTACAAACGAATGAATGAATATTATGCCCTCACTGACGCGGGAAGACGTTCGCCCCTTGTAGTTGTGCCCCTGTAGCTGCGCCCCTTGTACTGTGCCCCTTGTAGTTGTGCCCCTGTAGCTGCGCCCCTTGTACTGTGCCCCTTGTAGTTGCGCCCCTTGTACTGTGCCCCTTGTAGTTGTGCCCCTGTAGCTGCACCCCTTGTACTGTGCCCCTTGTAGTTGTGCCCCTGTAGCTGCCCCCTTGTACTGTGCCCCTTGTAATTGTGCCCCTGTTGCTGTGCCTCAAACACACACACATTAAAAAAAAAAAATACACACACATACTTACCGCTCCTGCAGCGCTGCCTCCGTCTCCGTCCGCCGGCTCCTCTCTGCTATACTATGGGAGAGACGTCATGACTCATGACGTCTCTCCCACTATAGCGCCGCTCAGACACTAGGGGTCAATTATGACCTCTAGTGTCAGTCAGCGGCGCCGGCTGCAGCGGGCGCCCACACAGCCCACGGCGCCTGCTGCAGCCGGGAAGGGGGATCACTAGTGATTGGACAGCGGATCCAGCACTGGATCCGCTGGGCCAATCACATCTGGGGGAATGACAGGGGCGTGCATTCATCGGGGCTGAATGCACGCCTCTGTCATTGAGGCATCAGTGAAGGTGCTGCTTCCCCGTTCTTTTTCAATGGGCTTTCACAGCCCATTGCCGCGCCCCGCCCCCTGCCCACCCCTCGCTGCCTGGACATTAATGTTAGGTGCGGGAGGCACCTCTCCCACTGCCTCCCAGCCTAACATTTTCACGGGGGGAGATTATTAAAATAATAAAAGAATATATTTATCACAGACTCTGTTATAAATATCTTCTTTTTATTATTTTAATCATTATGACAGGGGAGGCACTGCCTCCCCTGCCTCCCCTGACTGCACGTCCCTGGTAATAACTGGTGACTAAAGTGTTTTTATGTTTTTCTATTTTATTGTATGTGAACTATTGGCGTATGATCAGTATACAGTATGTGAGCTACGTAAAGTTATCTCTTATCGCCCCCTAGCTCACAGAGAAGTTACAGCAAACTGAGAATGAATACATTAGGAAAGTGGCTGAGCTGGAGAAACAGCTGGATCAGACTCGTAAGGAGCAGAGTGCAGGAAAGGTGAGAGCTTGTTGTATGCGTGTGTCCACAGCTAATGGAATGTGTGGGGGAGAGAGGACAATGTGGGAGGGTGGAGTGAATATTTAAAGGGGAAAAAAACGGTGATAATGTATAAATTTGAGGTGTGGCTATTAAAAAACGAGATTGATGCTATAATTTATGTTTCATTATAAGTACATTTTAACTCTATTCCCTTTCAATGTACTCCCCTTCGGCATCCACACACCACTGCATTCTTATTTTACATTGGTCAAAGCCGTGCTGTAGCTCATTATCTGTCACCTGTCTCAACAGCTCCGTTGTTTTCTTCTTTACCTCAGTAACTGATGCAAAATGGGTTCCCTTGAGTACAGATTTGACTTTAGGGAAAAGAAAGAAGTCACACGGTTCTAGGTCTGATGAGTATGAAGGGTGTTCTAGCGCTGCAATCTGTTTCTCTGCCAAAAACTACTTCACGGAGCCAGGGGTGGATTTAGGGGTGAGGGCGCCCCTAGGCGCAACAGTAACGGCTGCCCCCTGCCTTTCTAATTTTATTATTTTTTATTGATTGGTTATAAGCCCTCATTTGGTGATAGCCAATTTATTAGAATAATAAAAAAGCCACTAACTATGACAATTTTTTTTGTTTTAATTATGTATACATTTAGGTAAGACAGCTTACAGGGGCAGTATGTGCATGTCCTACCCATTTACACTCCATTCAGGATGGCATATGAGGCCTAATTCAGAGTTGATCGCAGCAGCAAATTTGTTAGCAGATGGGCAAAACCATGTGCACTGCAGGGGGAGGGGGGGGCAGATATAACATGTGCCGAGAGAGTTAGATTTGGGTGGGGTGTGTTCAAACTGAAATTTAAATTGCAGTGCAAAAATAAAGCAACCAATATTTACCCTGCACAGAAACAAAATAACCCAAACCCAAACAGATCTAACTCTCTCTGCACATGTTATACCTGCCCCCCCCCCCCCTGCAGTGCACATGGTTTTGCCCATCTGCTAACAAATTTGCTGCTGCGATCAACTCTGAATTATCCCCTAGGTACAGTACAGTGGAAATATTTTGCAGTTACTGGATACTTTTTGGGCTGACAGTGCCAACATAGGCATCCAAGTGCCGCCCCTAGGTACGTGCCTCATATACAAAACAGGGCCAAGGCATGTGCCATAAATATAGAGGTGTGGCTTCATGGGGAAGGAGCGTGGCCACAAAATAATACCAATTCATATTACACTGTACAGAAGTCTCTATTATTCAAATGACGCTGCACAGTAGCACCACTTACACACATTACGCAAGGTAGAGCCCCTTTTACACATTACTCCAGGTAGAGCCCCATTTTACACATTACTCCAGATAGAGCACCTATCACACATTATGCCAGGTAGGGTCCCCTTTTACACATTATGGTGGCAGAGTCCCCATTTTACACATTACGGCGGCAGACTCCCCCTTTTACACAATACGGTGGCAGAGTCCCTCTTTTTACACATTAGGCAGGCAGAGTCCCTCTTTTTTACACATTAGGCAGGGGGAGAGAGAGAGAAGGAGGGACAGAGAGAGAGACTTGCCTGCTGTCGGGGGAGCCACCACTCTTCCGGTGAGTCCACAGCATGGGTGGGAATAACCACTCCTAGAGCCCGGCGCCGTGGGACAACGGCACATAGGGAGCAGCTACTCCTGACACAGCGGGGGAGACCAGCATGGAGACCACAAGCTACAGCGCCTGTCAACCAATGTATATCACCCCCTTGTGTGGCACGGCCCTATCATGTGTTTGCCGGTGGATGCACCCACAGTGCAGAAGAGAGGGGGGGAGGGGTAGCAGGGAGATAGAGAGGGGATGGGAAGGAGACAGAAAGAGAGGGAGGGAGTGGAAGACTGCGAAAGAGGGGGAGAGTGGTAGACAGAGGGGGGGGGTGGGAGAGAGGAAGGGGTGGTAGGGGTAAGAGAGAAAGCAGTGGGGGGATGAGAGGGGTAGCAGGAAGAAAGAGAGGGAGTTAGAAGGAGAAAGAGAGAGGAGATAGAGATGCTGTGGCTTAATTTGAGTGGCAGCAGGCAGCAACAGCCAGCTCCAGTACCTGGATGTCCCTCTGCAGGAGGGGGGGGCAGAGCACACAGAGGAGAGACATACACATACCTGTATGATCAGCAGTACTGATGTTCTCTTATTGTGAGCGCGGGGGCGGCCACAACGGTGGGGGATGGAGGGGGATGACGGCAGCAAATGCACTCGGAGCTGCTGCAGTGCTGGAGCTGCCACCAGTCTCTTAAAAAAACTCCATCCTCCCGGCATCCCCTGCACTGCTCCCTGCCCGGCCTGCACTGTATGGTGTGGAGAGGAGACACTTGTGCTGCTGCAGCAGGCGATGAGGGGGGAGAGCGGGCTGGAGCACAGAAAGTGACAGTCGGATGACTGCAGTGCCCAGCGCTGATGGCTATAATGTAAATCAGTAGCGATGCGTCTGGCATAGAAGGAGCCAAGCGCAACGCTACTCTTATTTATTATAGCGGGGAGCACTGCAAATAGTGGCGGACAATCGGGGTGGATGTGGATGGTGCGCCCACAGCATAAATGCGCTGTGTGCTAGGCATCATCCGCCCACACCTAGTTACAGGCCTGCTACCAATTGATTCATAATAATCACTACAATAAAATTTAGCATTTTGAACGAGGTTCTTCGCATAGTTATGGCCATAAATAACGTTTTGCCCACCACTTCCTGGTGACCTCATTAATTGATAACATACTGGGGGGTAAAAGTCCAGGGCACAGGGCACCCCAAACTCAAGCAGCTGAGTGACCCCAGGGCAACACTAGAGGGGAAAAATATATAGTGAAAATAAGTGAAGATAGGTCAGTGAGAGAGGCTGCTGAAAAACAGCAGTGGTAAAATAGTGAGAGGTGATGTGGTGAGAATTAAAGTAGTGAGAAGTGAAAGTGGGAAATTAGTTACACTGAAACAACACACACGATAGGGATGAAAGGAAATACAAAATTAAGTGTTAACCTGAGTTAACTGTGCTCCTGAGGCCAAACGGCCACAGCAGTCCAGGGGGAACCTATTTAAAAACAATATATAGGACAGGTGGGCGTGAGGGAAGAGCTCTCCGGCCCCAGGCAGAAAGGGTCTCTGGCCTTCTAGTGTGTATGTAAATAAACAGCATTAGGTACACAGGGGCGGGTGCACATCGGTAATGATACCTTTCAGTACTGCATACAAAGACAAGGTTGCAGGTGCACAATTCAAACACTAAAAACGTATTAATAATAATCATTGCAATAAAATTTAGCATTTTTAGTGAGGTTCTTCACATATTTAGGGCCATAAGGAAACGGCTTGCCCATTGCGTCCAGGTGACCTCATTAATCGGGCAAGTCCCTAGGTCCAAGGTGAGTCCTGCACAAATGTTTACTAGAATGTCAGATGGGTTGTGGACATCTAGGGTGTGTGACCCCCTAGACTACTGTGTCTGGAAAAAAGGAGTATGGCAGAGACGTACTAGACAGTGAAAAGAGTGGAGATGTGAGCCAGTAGAGAAGTTGCCCATGGCAACCAATCAGCATTGAAGTAACATTTAAAATTTGCATACTACAAATTTATACAGAGCAGCTGATTGGTTGCCACAGGTAACTTCTCCACTGGCTCACTTCTCAACTCTTTTCACTGCTTAGTACATCCCCCTCTATAGGTGTGTACACACGGTGAGATAAATCTGTGAGATTTAGACTATATAGTCAAAATCCTATGAAAAGTTAGTGTATATCTCTTTAGACAGCTTGCGATACAGATTCGATCCCGATGCGCGCTCCCATGGGGTCAGTATCGTAAGGCTAGACAGACTGTGCAGGCAAGTCAATCTTGACTATCTAGTGTACTATCTAGTACAAAGTATAGTCAAAATGGTCACTTAGTCAAAATTGTACATAGACAAAATCTCAAACACAGATAGTCACACTCTGTACTATCTGTACTATCTGGGCTCTGGGGGAGTTCAAGGGAAATCGCATAGTCAAAATCGGACATACAGTAGCAAGGATCACACCGTGTGTACACACTTTAAGTCTTTTATCATTTTTGAAGAGACATTTGTCAAGGGTTACATTACATCATAATGAAGCATACAATTATTAAATATAAACAAATAAAATATATTAAACTGTAACAATTAAAAGTTATGAAGATAAGGATCATTTGACCCTTACCTTGTAATAACTGGTAATTATAACATCAGTTATTTACTATAAGTGTTGCATTGTCCTTTTCTTGTCCTGGCTGCAGGGACAATTGGAGACAGGACAGCAGACCTGCAATATGAACATAAATTGTGTTCTGCTACTTATACTACATAAAAGGCTGATTGACAGATCCAGCACCACTGGTAATAGACTAGTCTGTCAATAAGCCATTCTCGCGGTGGAAAGTAACAAGCCTGATTCAAATACTTAAAAGTCTTTAAAACACGTATCTGTCCCTGCAAAGGAAAGAGTGCATGGAACATGGCATATTTGCTTATTATTATTCTGTAAATTAAGCACTCTTGACCCCTACCACAACTCTCAACACTACTATCTGGTCTTGCACCCCATCCCATGCTAGATACAAAAGATCCGTCAGAAATAGATATCCAATAATTGGATTCCAATGTCTATGTGCATGCTATGATCGAGAACGGAAGCTGGCATACACATCCATGACAGATGCATCAATCACCGAGCACTAGCAAATTCCTTCCATGTATCTATACATACAGTGGCATGAAAAGGTTTTTGCCTTATTCCTGATTTCTTCTATTTTTGCATATTTGTCACACTTAATTGTTTCAAATCTGCAAACAAAATTGAATAGACCAAGTCAACTTGAGTTAACACAAAATACGGTTTATAGTGTACAGTTTTTAAATGATCATTTAATTTATTGAAGGAAAAAGGTTATCCAACACCTATGTCATAAATAAATTGCCCCCCTAAACTTAATAACTGGTTGTGGCCCCTTTAGTACCAACAACTTCAACTAAACACTTCCAATAACTGGAGATAAATCTTTCATATCGCTATGGAAGAATATTGGGCAACTTGTCTGGAGAATTGCTATGATTCAGCCACATTGGAGGGTTTTCAAGCATGAACTGCCTGTTTACGTAACTACATTGGATTCAAGTAAGGAATTTGTCTAGGTCACTCCAAAAACTTAATTTTGTTTGATTTGAGCTATTCAGGTGGACTTGCTCTTGTACTTCAGATCATTGCCTTGCTGCATAACCCATTTGTGCATGAGCTTCAGATCATGGACTGATTACCGGACATTCTCCATCAGAATTTTCTGGTAGACAGCAGAATTCATGATTCCATCAATTATGTCAAGTCACCCTGAAGTACCAAAGCATCCCCATACCATCACACTACAACCACCATGTTTGACTGTTGGTATGAAGAGATGTAACGAGACTCATGTCTTTCAAAAAGTTCAATTTTTGACTAATCCGTCCACAGAACATTAGGCGTAGGGATTATGAATATATATTTTTTTTTGCCAAATGTGCAAATATGTTCCTTATGGTTAGCAGGGGTTTTGCACATCTCCCATGGATACCATGTTTGCCCAATGTCTTTGATATGGTAAAATTATGAACGCTTACTTTAAATCAGGCAAGCGAGGCTTGCAGTTCCCGAGCTGTTTGTCTGGGTTCTTTTGTGAGTTCCTGGATCAGTGGTCAATGTGCTTTGGAGCAATATTGCTAGACTGGCCTCTCCTGGGAAGGCTCACCACTGTCCCAACTCTTCTCCATTTGGAGGTAATAGCTCTCACTGTGGCTTGTTAGTCCTTTCCAGACTGATATAATCATTTTCTTTCTCAACTGTTCTGGAATTTCTTTTAATCACAACATACTGGGCTGCTTGTGAAGACCCTGGCCCAGATTTATCAAGCCGTGGGGAGTGATAAATTGCACAGTGATAAAGTACCAACCAATCAGCTCTTAACTGTCATTTTTCAAACACAACCTGTAACATGGTAGTTAGGAAATGGTTGGTTGGTACTTTATCACCATGCAATGTATCACTCTCCGAGGCTTGATAAATCTGGGCCACTTTTAACTAACTTGAAATTACTGGAAAGATTCTATTTAAGTGATGTTTAGATTCAACAGAGCTAATACCCCTTTCACATCGCACAAATAACCCGGTATCGACACGGCATATTGCCGTGTCGACACGGGTCAGTGTGCGATGTGAAAGCACTCTGTGGGAATTAGCGGGTCGCCTGACCCGGTAATTCAACCTGGTATAAAAGAAGGATTATACCCGGGTTGAGTACCGGGTCAGGCGCAGTGTGAATGGGAGCCGCGTCGATGCGACACGGTTCCCATTCACAGCATAGGGAGAGGCGGCGCAGGAGATGAGCTCATCTCCCAGCGCCACCTCCAACCCCACCCTGCTGCTGCTGCACCCCACCGCTGCTATGGCAACCGACCCGATATATTGCCGGGTCGGAAAGCCACCATAGCAGAGCAAATGCCGGATCCCACCCGGTAAGGACACGTTTCTCTTACCGGGTGGGATCCGGCATTTGTGATCTGAATGCAGTATGACAGTAATCAAGCCTGATTGTGTCTAGTCTAATTGAACACAATTACTGATTCATTTTGGGTCACTGGTTGAATGAGTAACTAAGGGGCGATTGCTATTTCACACAGGGCTAGTTGGTGCTGGATAAAAATTAAATAATCTTTATAAGACTGTATTTTGTGTTTACTCAGGCTTTGTCTTATATTCAATTTAGTTTGAAGATCTTTAACAAATAAATGCTATAAATATGTAACAATAGAAGAAATCAGGAAGGGGGCAAAATCTTTTTCATGCCTCTGTAGCTGATCCAGCGCATACGCAAAAGCTGTGTTTTTTCTTTGGTGCATGTGCAATACGTGTGCATTGCGACTTGTGTGCAACTCAGAATCAGGCCCAGTGTGTGGAGCATAGATGTTTTACTATATATATATATATATATATATATATATATATATATATATATGTGTGTGTGTGTGTTCTGTATATAGACAGTATGTGTAGTTGCAGTTTTTTTTGTTCCTCCTCTCTTCCAGGAGAAGCATGCTTCACATCACCCACTGGTTTCCCATCAAAACATAACTGGTATAAAGGCAATTAACCAAGGAGTACTCTGGGTTGAACCTGCTGGTGACACTTGTACAGACGATTCTTCTTCTTTAAGTGAACACACAGAGTCTCCAGCTACCACAGCAGTACCCCCAACCTCACCATCAGCCATCAGGTTGACCATAGTAACAACATCTACTCCAGGTAATACAAATTGGATAAATTACCAGATTTGATCACTTTGCACCAAAACATTTGGAAATCTCTGGATTTAAAGGATCCATGAGGGGAAAGTTAAATTTTTGTTTTCTGTTTCTAGATACCTCTACGGATGAGTTGGAAGTATCATCTGACACCCACACTTCATCCTTGCCTCTATTATCAGGATTGGAATCAGAGGTCCACTTTGTATCACCTGTTCCACCATTTTCAGAGCTAGATACCAGTACCGTCACTGTTACTCCTCCTTTCCCAGGAAGCAAGAATGATGAGGCGTGTCATTCATCTCCTCTTCCAACACTTATCCCTTGTGCACTTGTTGGTCAACCTCATCCTTTAACATCTACTACTGAATCTGATCCTCATCCACCACCACCCCCTCCACTTCCTAGTGCTCTCAGTGTACCCCCTCCATCTCCTCCTCTTTCTGCAGTTATTCATGGCCCACCTGCACCACCACCTCTCCCTAGTATACCACCTGTGCCGCCACCACCACCACCCCTTGGTGGCCAACCAGCTGCACCACCACTCCCTGGTGGCCCACCTGCTCCACCACCCTTAGGTGGCCCTACTGCTCCACCACCACCCCTAGGTGGCCCACCTCCACCACCACCACCACCACCCCCTGGTGGCCTTCGCCATTCTACAGGCTCTGCTCCACCGTCAGCAGGTGCTCTACACACAGGTAATGTGAATCATCTAAATTCTCACAATTAAATCTTCTAACATCCGATTTAATGTTATTCATTATTTAATCAAGTATCTATAGGTATGGGGCTACAATTTTGCTTAATTGGAGGTAGCAATCTGTACATTTATGGGCCTAAAGCTATATGGGTCTTGTCACAGCAATTTAAAAATGTCTAAGCTACTACTTAAATAACATAGGCTGAACTTTCTCAAGCACCTACTGTACCTATCTCCTCTACCTACTGTAGGTGTGAGTATTAAGAAACCTGTCCAGACAAAGCAAAGAATGCAAATCCTCAACTGGGTTGCCCTGCAGCCCACACAGATCACTGGAACAGTCTTTACTCAGCTAAATGATGATAAGGTGCTTCAGGTAATTAAAAAGATAATGCAAAGTGGAGTTTTTTTTATTGACAAGTTGGATTCTCAGCAGCAAACTTATAGATTTAAGCTGTTTAAAACAACAAACTGGTATCTGTATAGACAACTGAAAGCTAGCTCTTGAATTATTAATTTGCCTCATCCCATTTTTATATGTCTCTTTGTATACCTCAGCTAAGTGACAGCTTGCACTTTTCCAGGTCCCCATGTAGTCGTTACATATGTATATAGGCACTCATTCCGAGTTGTTCGCTCGGTAAATTTTTTCGCATCGCAGCGATTTTCCGCTTAGTGCGCATGCGCAATGTCCGCAGTGCGACTGCGCCAAGTAAATTTGCTATGCAGTTAGGAATTTTACTCACGGTTTTTTCTTCGTTCTGGTGATCGTAATGTGATTGACAGGAAGTGGGTGTTTCTGGGCGGAAACTGGCCGTTTTATGGGAGTGTGTGAAAAAACGCTACCGTTTCTGGGAAAAACGCGGGAGTGGCTGGAGAAACGGAGGAGTGTCTGGGCAAACGCTGGGTGTGTTTGTGACGTCAAACCAGGGGGGTCATTCCGAGTTGTTCGCTCGCAAGCTGCTTTTAGCAGCTTTGCACACGCTAAGCCACCGCCTACTGGGAGTGAATCTTAGCATAGTAAAATTGCGAACGAAAGATTCTCAAAATTGCGATTACACACCTCTTAGCAGTTTCTGAGTAGCTTCAAACTTACTCGGCATCTGCGATCAGTTCAGTGCTTGTCGTTCCTGGTTTGACGTCACAAACACACCCAGCGTTTGCCCAGACACTCCTCCGTTTCTCCAGCCACTCCCGCGTTTTTCCCAGAAACGGTAGCGTTTTTTCACACACTCCCATAAAACGGACAGTTTCCGCCCAGAAACACCCACTTCCTGTCAATCACATTACGATCACCAGAACGAAGAAAAAACCGTGAGTAAAATTCCTAACTGCATAGCAAATTTACTTGGCGCAGTCACACTGCGGACATTGCCCATGCGCACTAAGCGGAAAATCGCTGCGATGCGAAAAAATTTACAGAGCGAACAACTCGGAATGAGGGCCCAGGAACGACAAGCACTGAACTGATCGCAGATGCCGAGTAAGTTTGAAGCTACTCAGAAACTGCTAAGAGGTGTGTAATCGCAATTTTGAGAATCTTTCGTTCACAATTTTACTATGCTAAGATTCACTCCCAGTAGGCGGCGGCTTAGCGTGTGCAAAGCTGCTAAAAGCAGCTTGTGAGCGAACAATTCGGAATGACCCCCATAGTTGTATGTTGTCTTGACGCACCTGTATGTTTTCCCTCCCTACCCTTGCTCATTTCCTCCCATTGTCTGTGTTTTATTTTGTATGATTTTTTTTCTGTGTGTGTCTTTTTCTTGTTTGTGTGGACATGTCTATAGTTTGTATTTTTATTTGTTTATATTTTTATATGTTTTCTTTAGAAGCAACACATTTGGTTTAACCCATTGCCAGCATTGTTGTGCTCCATTGTTGTTTCACCTTTGATATTGATGTGGATCTTTTTTCTATTGTACATTTGTACTTGCGTTTATTTGGAAAATGGATTGAAAAACAAAAGAAAACATAATTCAAAGACTGATATCAAAAGTTATACTGAGATCATTGCAGTCACTTGCTATGCTATATTTTGCAGTTATACTGAGATTATTGCAGTCACTTGCTATGCTGTATTTCCGTTATACTGTGATCATTGCAGTCACTTGCTATGAAATATTTCACAGTTATACTGAGATTATTGTAGTCACTTGCTGTGCAATATTTCAGTTATACTGAGATTATTGTAGTCACTTGCTGTGCCGTATTTCCATTATACTGAGATCATTGCAGTCACTTGCTATGCTATATTTTCCTGTTATACTGAGTTAATTGCAGTCACTTGCTGTGCCAGGGGCGGATCCAGAAGAAAATGAAAGGGGGGGCACCATGATAGGGGAACAGTAATAGTTATATTTACATGCACCTAAAGCATGTTTGCTCCCAGATAAGGGGTGTGGTATCACAGGGGGCATGGCCTCACAGAATACGCCATGAGGTAATGATTGGCTGTAGGAGCGCATCCTGGTTTATTGCCAATGTTTCACCCTAATGAAAAGGCTAATTGGGCCTTGAAATGTTGGTCAACTGTTCAATTAGTTACGGGGGCCTGGAAGGCACCCCAGCACAATATAATTATTATAGTTTTTAGTTGGTGGTGGCAGGTGCAGCATAGTTTTGGGCACTGCCCTGAGACTCAGACTGCAGGACACAAACTGCCCATCTTTGATTAGCAGAAGCAGCCAGCTGGATCTCCAACAAGTAGCATAAGACATCTGCAGGACAGCCCTGTCACAATCACACAGGCCGCCTTCTCAAAGTTGAGGCTGAGTGTGACTGCACCTAGCATGGTGGTAAAGGAAGTGGAGGAGGAAGCGCTGGGATTATGGGCCCTCAATCCGAGTTGTTCGCTCGCAAGCTGCTTTTAGCAGCTTTGCACACGCTAAGCCGCCACCTACTGGGAGTGAATCTTAGCTTATCAAAATTGCGAACGAAAGATTAACAGAATTGCGAATTTACACTTCTTAGCAGTTTCTGAGTAGCTCCACACTTACTCGGCATCTGCGATCAGTTCAGTGCTTGTCATTCCTGGTTTGACGTCACAAACACACCCAGCGTTCGCCCAGACACTCCTTCGTTTCTCCAGCCACTCCCGCGTTTTTCCCAGAAACGGTAGCGTTTTTTCGCACACACCCATAAAACGACCTGTTTCCGCCCAGAAACACCCACTTCCTGTCAATCACATTACGATCACCAGAACGAAGAAAAAACCTCGTAATGCCATGAGTAAAATTCCTAACTGCATAGCAAATTTACTTGGCGCAGTCGCACTGCGGACATTGCGCATGCGCATTAGCGACTAATCGCTCCGTTGCGAGAAAAAAATAACTAGCGAACAACTCGGAATGACCCCCATTGTGCGGTGCAGTGAGGGCTAATGCTTCTGCGCCATCATAAGTAATAGTCTTACTCGATGCTGGCATTTGAACCTCACGCCTGGGCTGGACTCTGGCCGGCTGGCAGTGGGGGAGGTAGGTTGCAGTGTGAGCTACCCATTGGTTACCACACGGACTTCCTGTTAGAGCCGCGGTGGGTCCTAGTGCCTGCCGGCTCTTTTATCAAATCTTACTGACGGAAATAGCAGTAGTGCTGCTGCTGTTATCATTTTGGAAAAGAAGTCAGAAATGACAGGGGGGGCACGGGCCCGAGTGCCCCTCCCCTGGATCCGCCTATGTGCTGTGCTATATTTCTATGCTATCCTGAGATTATTGCAGTCACTTGCTATGCTATATTTTCCTGTTATACTGAGTTAATTGCAGTCACTTGCTGTGCTATATTTCTATGCTATACTGAGATTATTGCAGTCACTTGCTGTGCTATATTTCCCAGTTATACTGTGATCATTGCAGTCAGTTAGTATATTATATTTCATTCACCACCAGGAACTTGACATGAGTGACTTTGAGAACCAATTTAAAACCAAGGCTCAGGGACCGAACCAAAACACATTCTCAAAGAGAGTAAAGGCTGCGCAAAACCAACCAAACAAGGTTTCCCTAATTGAGGCAAATCGAGCAAAGAATCTTTCAATTACTTTGAGAAAAGGAGGACTGACTCCTGAAGCCATCACTACTGCTATTCAGAAGTAAGTATGTGAGTTCTCACATGTCAGTAAGTGCTCATCAGCATCTGAGATGTTACAGAAAATCCAGGAATATGGATATATAAGCAAAACCATTGTTTTGGTGATTTTCTTCATCTACCTTTGTCTAATGGAAATATGTAGAGATGAATTTATAATATCATGCTTCTAATAGGGCTTACAATATAATATGGCAATACCATTATAATGGTAGTGGTAGAATATTTATTTCCCTGTATTGAGCACAAGTGTGCAAATATATGTAAGTTCACAGTACTTTGAAAATGGCAGTTTTTATCCTTAGTTATATTTTCAGCAAGCCCACACAAACAGTGTATTGTTCCTTATTTTCTTTTATTGTAGGTATGATATGCAGGCTCTGAATGTGGATTTTCTAGAGCTCCTCTCAAGGTTCTTACCTACAGACTGGGAGCGGCAGCAAATCTCTCGGTACCTGCGGGAAGAGAAACCTCTTGACCAGCTGGGGGCAGAAGACAGATTTATGGTCCATCTCTGCTCCATACCCAGACTGTCTGAGCGAGTTAACACCATGATCTTCATTTCTAGCTTTCCTGAAACCGCTACCCGTCTTACACCGGTCAGTGAATATAGATGTAGGGCAATGCATGAAATATGAACGCTGGATACTTTAGTTTTGTGTTTGGGATTTGGCTGGATTTACAGAATATTGCTGATTGGTCTGCTGATTGCTGATTGGTCAGGGTGACAGCAGCTCAGATGCATGATTGCATCTTTCAAAAAACCCTGGGGGCATAAGTTAAATCCTGAAGGGGGGTACACACTGAGAGATCCGTGTTTAAAATCTAAGCAATCTGACTTGATTGCTTAGATTTTAAGCACGGATCTGTCGTGTGTATGCCCCCCAGCGATAGCGCTGCCAATCGCCGATGCTAGATTGAGCCTGCATGCAGGCTCAATCTAGCAGGTCGCTCACTTCAGCGCTGCGTGAAGTGAGCGTCCTTACATCCGCCCCCCTCGCTCAGCACACAACACGCTGTGCTGAGCGGGGCGAGAGATGTGTGCGGAGTGCTGAGCAGTCTGTGTTAAGATCGCTCAGCACACATCTCTCCCATCAGTACTGGCCTTAAACCTTTGTTGTAGTTATATACATTTTAGTCTGCTTCCATTGCCCATAACCTGGCCTTCAGTTGTAGATAGACCACATAGACCAAGGGCTAAGGTGTTGGAATTGTGGAGGGAAAGTTTGTATACCACTGTTTTATATTTTTTTTATTATATAGATCTCCTCTGTTGAGGGAGAAGTAGCAGGTGTTGGGTACACTATGTGGCTGATGTAAAATGTTCATGATCCTTTTTAGTTGCTAATTAAATACTTTTCTTTGATCCATATGAGGTATTTTCAATGTTGTGGTCATGATATTAATGGAGTTTTAATGCTGGCAGCAGAAATGCCAGTCCAAGCCTGTCTCCATACTCCTTTTGTAATAAGTATAACATCACTGGCAAAGACTAAGGAAGCTTTGTTAGCGCACATTATAGTATTTTGAAAACAGAAAGAAAAAGAGTCCTAAAAGTATCATTTCTTTCTCTGACGTCCTAAGTGGATGCTGGGTACTCCGTAAGGACCATGGGGAATAGCGGCTCCGCAGGAGTCTGGGCACATCTAAAAGAAAGCTTTAGGACTATCTGGTGTGCACTGGCTCCTCCCCCTATGACCCTCCTCCAAGCCTCAGTTAGATCTCTGTGCCCGAACGAGAAGGGTGCACACTAGGGGCTCTCCTGAGCTTCTTAGTGAAAGTTTTAGTTTAGGTTTATTATTTTCAGTGAGACCTGCTGGCAACAGGCTCACTGCATCGAGGGACTAAGGGGAGAAGAAGCGAACTCACCTGCGTGCAGAGTGGATTGGGCTTCTTGGCTACTGGACATTAGCTCCAGAGGGACGATCACAGGCCCAGCCTGGATGGGTCCCGGAGCCGCGCCGCCGGCCCCCTTACAGAGCCAGAAGAGCGAAGAGGTCCGGAAAAATCGGCGGCAGAAGACGTTCCTGTCTTCAATAAGGTAGCGCACAGCACCGCAGCTGTGCGCCATTGCTCTCAGCACACTTCACACTCCGGTCACTGAGGGTGCAGGGCGCTGGGGGGGGGGGGGGGGGGGGCGCCCTGAGACGCAATAAAAATACCTTACATGGCAAAAAATACATCACATATAGCTCCTGCGCTATATGGATGCATTTAACCCCTGCCAGAATATACAGAAAAACGGGAGATAAGGCCGCCGGAAAGGGGGCGGAGCCTATCTCCTCAGCACACTGGCGCCATTTTCCCTCACAGCTCAGTTGGAGGGAAGCTCCCTGGCTCTTCCCTGCAGTCACTACACTACAGAAAGGGTTAAAAAAAGAGAGGGGGGCACTAATTAGGCGCAGTATTAAAACATACAGCAGCTATAAGGGGGAATACACTTATATAAGGTTATCCCTGTATATAAATAGCGCTCTGGTGTGTGCTGGCAAACTCTCCCTCTGTCTCCCCAAAGGGCTAGTGGGGTCCTGTCCTCTATCAGAGCATTCCCTGTGTGTGTGCTGTGTGTCGGTACGTTTGTGTCGACATGTATGAGGAGAAAAATGATGTGGAGACGGAGCAGAGTGTCTGTAAAGGTGATGTCACCCCCTAGGGGGTCGACACCTGAGTGGATGTACTGTTGAAAATTACGTGACAGTGTCAGCTCTGTATAAACAGTGGTTGACATGAGACAGCCGGCTACTCAGCTTGTGCCTGTCCAGACGTCTCATAGGCCGTCAGGGGCTCTAAAGCGCCCGTTACCTCAGATGGCAGATACAGACGCCGACACGGATACTGACTCCTGTGTCGACGGTGAAGAGACAACCGTGATTTCCAGTAGGGCCACACGTTACATGATTGAGGCAATGGAAAATGTTTTACACATTTCTGATAATACGAGTACCACCAAAAAGGGGTATTATGTTCGGTGAGGGAAAAACTACCTGTAGTTTTCCTGAATCTGAGAAATAAAATGAGGTGTGTGATGATGCGTGGGTTTCCCCCCGATAACAATTGATAATTTATAAAAAGTTATTGGCAGTATACTCTTTCCGGCCAGAGGTTAGGATGCGTTGGGAACACCCCCTAGGGGGGATAAGGCGCTCACACGCTTGTAAGAACAAGGGCTCTACCCTCTCCTGAGATGGCCGCCCTTAAGGATCCTGCTGATAGAAAGCAGGACGGTATCCTAAAATGTATTTACACACATACTGGTGTTATACTGCGACCAGCAATCGCCTCAGCCTGGATGTGCAGTGCTGGGTTGGCGTGGTCGGATTCCCTGACTGGAAATATTGATATCCTAGATAAGGACAGTATATTATGGCCTATAGAGCATTTAAAAGATGCTTTTCTATATATGCATGATGCACAGCGGAATATTTGCCGACTGGCATCAAGTATAAGTGCGTTGTCCAATTCTACCAGTAAAGTGGTCAGGTGATGCGGATTCCAAAAGGCATTTGGAAGTATTGCTTTTGAAAGGGGACTTTTGGGGTCGGTCTTTCAGACCTGGTGGCCACGGTAACAGCTGGGAAATCCACGTTTGTACCTCAGGTCGCCTCTCAAAATAAGACGCCGTGTTATCAGGCGCAGTCCATTGTTGGCAAGCGGACAAAAGGTTCCTCTTTTCTGCTCGTGACAGAGGGAGAGGAAAAAGGCTGCAGAGATCAGCCAGTTCCCAGGAACAGAAACCTTTTCCCGCCTCTGCCAAGCCCTCAGTAGGACGCTAGGGCTTTACAAGCTCAGGCACGGTGGGGGCCCGTTCTCAATGAATTTCAGTGCGCAGTGGGCTCACTCGCAAGTAGACCCCTGGATCCTTCAGGTAATATCTCAGGGGTACAAATTGGAATTCGAGACGTCTTCCCCTCGCCGTTTCCAAAAGTCGGCTTTACCAACGTCTCCCTCTGACAGGGAGGCAGTTTTGGAAGCCATTCACAAGCTGTATTCCCAGCAGGTGATAATCAAGGTACCCCTCCTGCAACAGGGAACGGGGTATTATTCCACACTATTGTGGTACCGAAGCCAGACGGCTCGGTGAGACTGATTCTAAATCTAAAATCTTTGAACACTTACATACAGAGGTTCAAATTCAAGATTGAGTCACTCAGAGCAGTGATTGCGAACCTGGAAGAAGGGGACTACATGATGTCTCGGGACATCAAGGATGCTTACCTTCATGTCAAAATTTACCCTTCTCACCAAGGGTACCTCAGGTTATAGTACAGAACTGTCACTATCAGTTCAGACGCTGCCGTAGGGATGGTCCACGGCACCCCGGGTCTTTACCAAGGTAATGGCCGAAATAATGATATTCTTTCGAAGGAAAGGAATTTTAGTTATCCCTTACTTGGATGATTCCCTGATAAGGGTAAGATCCAGGGAACAGTTGGAGGTCGGTGTAGCACTATCTCAGGTAGTGTTGCGGCAGCACGATTGGATTCTCAATATTCCAAAATCGCAGCTGGTTCCGACGACTTGTCTTCTGTTCCTAGGGATGATCCTGGACACAGTCCAGAAAAAAAGGTGTTTCTCCCGGAAGAGAAAGCCAGGGAGTTATCCGAGCTAGTCAGGAACCTCCTAAAACCGAGCCAAGTCTCAGTGCATCAATGCACAAGGGTTCTGGGTAAAAATGGTGGCTTCCTATGAAGCAGTCCCATTCGGTAGATTCCACGCAAGAACTTTCCAGTGGGACCTACTGGACAAATGGTCCGGGTCGCATCTTCGGATGCATCAGCGGATAACCCTGTCACCAAGGACAAGGGTATCCATCCTGTGGTGGTTGCAGAGTGCTCATCTTCTAGAGGGCCGCAGATTCGGCATTCAGGACTGGGTCCTGGTGACCACGGATGCCAGCCTGCGAGGCTGGGGAGCAGTCACACAGGGAAGGAATATCCAGGGCTTATGGTCAAGCCTGGAGACATCACTTCACATAAATATCCTGAAGCTAAGGGTCATTTACAATGCTCTAAGCTTAGAAGACCTATGCTTCAAGGTCAGCCGGTGTTGATCCAGTCGGACAACATCACGGCAGTCACCCACGTAAACAGACAGGGTGGCACAAGAAGCAGGAGGGCAATGGCAGAAGCTGCAAGGATTCTTCGCTGGGCGGAAAATCATGTGATAGCACTGTAAGCAGTATTCATTCCGGGAGTGGACAACTGGGAAGCAGATTTCCTCAGCACGACCTCCACCCGGGAGAGTGGGGACTTCACACGGAAGTCTTCCACATGATTGTGAACCATTGGGAAAAACCAAAGGTGGACATGATGGCGTCCCGCCTCAACAAAAAACTGGACAGGTATTGCGCCAGGTCAAGGGACCCTCAGGCAATAGCTGTGGACGCTCTGGTAACACCGTGGGTGTACCAGTCAGTGTATGTGTTCCCTCCTCTTCCTCTCATACCCAAGGTACTGAGAATTATAAGACGGAGAGGAGTAAGAACTATACTAGTGGCTCCGGATTGGCCAAGGAGGACTTGGTACCCGGAACTTCAAGAGATGCTCACAGAGGACCCATGGCCTCTGCCGCTAAGAAAGGACTTGCTTCAGCAAGGACCCTGTCTGTTCCGAGACTTACCGCGGCTGCGTTTGACGGCATGGCGGTTGAACGCCGGATCCTAAGGGAAAAGGCATTCCGGAAGAGGTCATACCTACCCTGGTCAAAGCCAGGAAGGAGGTGACCGCACAACATTATCACCGCATTTGGCAAAAATATGTTGCGTGGTGTGAGGCCAGGAAGGCCCCCACGGAGGAATTTCAACTCGGTCGATTCCTGCATTTCCTGCAAACAGGAGTGTTTATGGGCCTCAAATTGGGGTCCATTAAGGTTCAAATTTCGGCCCTGTCGATTTTCTTCCAGAAAGAATTGGCTTCAGTTCCTGAAGTCCAGACATTCGTCAAAGGAGTACTGCATATACAACCCCCTTTTGTGCCTCCAGTGGCACCGTGGGATCTCAACGTAGTTCTGGGATTCCTCAAATCACATTGGTTTGAACAGCTCAAATCTGTGGATTTAAAATATCTCACATGGAAAGTGACCATGCTGTTGGCCCTGGCCTCGGCCAGGCGAGTGTCAGAATTGGCGGCTTTGTCTCACAAAAGCCCATATCTGATTTTCCATTCGGACAGGGCAGAACGGCGGACTCGTCCCCAGTTTCTCCCTAAGGTGGTGTCAGCGTTTCACCTGAACCAACCTATTGTGGTGCCTGCGGCTACTAGACTTTGTCAGGGCCCTGAAAATATATGTTTCCAGGACGGCTGGAGTCAGGAAAACTGACTCGCTGTTTATCCTGTATGCACCCAACAAGCTGGGTGCTCCTGCTTCTAAGCAGACTATTGCTCGCTGGATTTGTAGTACAATTCAGCTTGCACATTCTGTGGCAGGCCTGCCACAGCCAAAAATCTGTAAATGCCCATTCCACAAGGAAGGTGGGCTCATCTTGGGCGGCTGCCCGAGGGGTCTCGGCTTTACAACTTTGCCGAGCTGCTACTTGGTCAGGGGCAAACACGTTTGCAAAATTCTACAAATTTGATACCCTGGCTGAGGAGGACCTGGAGTTCTCTCATTTGGTGCTGCAGAGTCATCCGCACTCTCCCGCCCGTTTGGGAGCTTTGGTATAATCCCCATGGTCCTTACGGAGTACCCAGCATCCACTTAGGATAATTCTATTTCTCGTAGTCCGTAGTGGATGCTGGGCGCCCATCCCAAGTGCGGATTGTCTGCAATACTGGTACATAGTTATTGTTACCAAAAAATTTGGGTTATTGCTGTAGTGAGCCATCTTTTCTAGAGGCTCCTCTGTTATCATGCTGTTAACTGGGTTCAGATCACAAGTTGTACAGTGTGATTGGTGTGGCTGGTATGAGTCTTACCCGGGATTCAAAATCCTTCCTTATTGTGTACGCTCGTCCGGGCACAGTATCCTAACTGAGGCTTGGAGGAGGGTCATAGGGGGAGGAGCCAGTGCACACCAGATAGTCCTAAAGCTTTCTTTTAGATGTGCCCAGACTCCTGCGGAGCCGCTATTCCCCATGGTCCTTACGGAGTACCCAGCATCCACTACGGACTACGAGAAATAGAATTATCGGTAAGTAAATTCTTATTTTTTGTAGCAACTCAACGCCCTGATTGCAGCATCCATGTCAATCAAATCCTCAGAGAAGTTAAAAGGGATCCTAGAGGTAAGTTGCTGCTGCTACAAAATGATCAGTTTTTGCCCACTTGCCTGCCTCCTCTTCCATAGCTGTCATGTGACTTCTTCAGTGCACATATTCTAAACCCCATCTTGTTGTCTTACTACTTTTCTACATTCCATTACTACAACGATGTTGTCTCTCCCTGGCTTCAGCTGATTCTGGCATTTGGGAATTACATGAATAGCAGTAAGAGAGGAGCAGCATATGGATTCCGGCTGCAGTCGCTTGATGTGGTAAGCATTTGTGCTGGGAATAAGCATGTTTCTGGATAAGTCCAACTCTTTTAGATAGAAGTCTTTATTTGTAAACAAAGGCATTTCTATACTTGCCAAAAACTTTGAACGTGGTATATATATATATATATATATATATATATGAAATAATGTATATGGCTATTATGCTGATACAACATAAACCAAGGTACAGATGGAGCCACGCTAATCGTGACTCCGTCTGTGCCTGGGCACGCCTATCGCCACGTCTGGGGCACGCGCATGTCTGTGACGCGCATGCACTCCATTCACTAGAATGGGAGCGTCTCTGTGCACTCCCGTGGCGAGGGTAGGCGCCGGATCGCCTAATCCCGCCGGGAGTGCACGTGTGTGATGGAGCCGCACTAGATGAGTGCGTCTCCATCTGTATAACAACATATGCAGTTATTTTCTTACATTTCTGTTCTTTATAAATAATTGTGTAATACTGTATATGTGTGTGTCTATGTATTGTGAAAGAATCAGGGTAAGGATACCGTCTCCTTAAGTAAACTGGCGCACTTTCTTACAGCTGCCCAAATAGTGGTACGTCAGTACAGGGTGTCTGGTACAAATAGCCTCAGCTATTTCTATTTGCAACAAAAGTAAAAAATAAAACGTAAATCCTAGCCTGGCTCTGACTATACATAAAGCTTCTCTCTCTATGGGGGAGATGTACTAAGCCTTGGAGAGTGATAAAGTGGAGAGAGAGAAACTACCAACCAATCAGCACCAAGCTGCCATGTTGCAGTCTGTGGTGCAAATGTATTAACCTGGAGAAGGTATAAGGAAGTAATAAACCAGTGATAAATGCAAGGTGATAAACACACCAGCCAATCAGCTCCAATATGTAAATTAAGAGTTAGGAGCCGATTGGCTGATGCATTTATCACCTTGCACTTATCACTGATCATCTCCAGGCTTAGGGGGTCATTCCGAGTTGATCGCACGTAGCAACTTTTTGCTGCCCGTGCAATCAACTAGACTCCACCTATGGGGGAGTGTATTTCTGCATAGCAGGGCTGCGACCGCCTGTGCAGCCCTGCTATGTAAAAAAAGATTCCTGTAAAACAAGACCAGGGTAAGAGTTACTTACCCTTTGCGATCGATCCAGCGATGCAGGTCCCGGAATTGATGTCAGACATCCGCCCTCCAAACGCCTGGACACGCCTGCGTTGGACTCACCACTCCCAGAAAACGGTGAGTATTCGCCCCGGAACGCCTCCCCGCTGTCAATCTTTTTGTGATCGCGCTAGCGATCACTTTCTTCTTTCTTCTGGTTGTTGCCCGGCAACAGCTGTCACTGGTCAATGATGTGTGTGCGCCGCGCAGGCGCAGTCCTGACCCGTTTGCACCTCTGCGACAACCAGCAGCGTGCGAATGGGTCGGAATGACCCCCTTAATACATCTGCCCCTGTGTTTGAAAAATGTCAGTAGCTGATTGGTTGGTAATTTATTTATCTCCACTTTAACACTCTCCAAGGCTTAGTACATCTGCCACTATGTATGAGAAGGAGCTACTGTCTAACTCACCAAAAACAGCAATTAACTTCAAGCAATAATGGTGTCTATCTATTTAAGCCAGCAGCTTGCTCCTCAGGTAATGAGACCCATCCAGTCCTTGCTGCTAGTTTTTTACCACACCCATGCAGGTGTAAGCACTGATTAGCCTTCTCTGAAGCTAAGGCACTAAAGACTCGGACTGGGCCTAATGGATGGAGCCCCCCACTCTACCTTAACCTGCAATAGCTCTTACCAAGCCATTTACAAACACATTCCTGTAATTTTAAACTAATAGGACAAAAAACATTGTACAAATATACCTGCCCTCAAACACAATTCCAGTGCTTTTATCTAGAGATAAGCGGGTTCGGTTCGCCGAGAACCGAACCCTACCGAACTCCATCTGTCAAACACGGTTCCAAGCCCAGCTTGGTTATTCCCGCCTGACTCAGAAAACCCGAATGAGGCAAAACGTCATCATCCCGCTGTCGGATTCTCGCAAGATTCGGATTCCATATAAAGAGCCGCGGGTCGCCGCCATTTTCACTCGGGCATTGTAGAGAGTACAGAGAGGACGTGGCTACGTTCTCTCAGTGTCAGTTCTCAGTATCAGTGGTCATTGTCTTGTACTGCATCGTGCTGCTCAGTAATACTAGTACAGTGTCTTGTGCTGCTCAGTGTCAATTCTCAGTAGTATAATCAGTGTTCAGTATCACTGCTCATTGTCTTGTGCTGCATCGTGCTGCTCAGTAATACATTACTAGTACAGTGTCTTGTGCTGCATCTTGCTGCTGTAGGGTGCTGTGGTAGTAGTGCTCATCAGTGCTCAGTATCACTGCTCAGTAGTATCATCAGTGCTCAGTATCACTGGTCAGTGCTCAGTGTCTTGTGCTGCATCGTGCTGCTGTGTCAGTTTTCAGTAGTATCATCAGTGCTCAGTATCACTGTTCAGTAGTATCATCAGTGCTCAGTATCACTGGTCAGTGCTCAGTGTCTTGTGCTGCATCGTGCTGCTCAGTGTCAGTTCTCAGTAGTATCATCAGTGCTCAGTATCACTGGTCAGTGCTCAGTGCCTTGTGCTGCATCGTGCTGCTTAGTGTCAGTTCTCAGTATCAATGCTCATTAGTATCATCAGTGCTCAGTATCACTGCTCAGTAGTATCATCAGTGCTCAGTATCACTAGTCAGTGCTCAGTGTCTTGTGCTGCTCAGTGTCAGTTCTCAGTATCAGTGCTCAGTAGTATCATCAGTTCTCAGTATCACTGGTCAGTGCTCAGTGTCTTGTGCTGTATCGTGCTGCTCAGTGTCAGTTCTTAGTATCACTGCTCAGTACTATCATCAGTGCTCAGTATCACTGCTCAGTAGTATCATCAGTGCTCAGTATCACTGGTCAGTGCTCAGTGTCTTTTGCTGTATCGTGCTGCTCAGTGTCAGTTCTTAGTATCACTGCTCAGTACTATCATCAGTGCTCAGTATCACTGCTCAGTAGTATCATCAGTGCTCAGTATCACTGGTCAGTGCTCAGTGTCTTGTGCTGTATCGTGCTGCTCAGTGTCAGTTCTTAGTATCACTGCTCAGTACTATCATCAGTGCTCAGTATCACTGCTCAGTAGTATCATCAGTGCTCCGTATCACTGGTCAGTGCTCAGTGTCTTGTGCTGCATCGTGCTGCTCAGTGTCAGTTCTCATGCTCAGTAGTATCATCAGTGCTCAGTATCACTGGTCAGTACTCAGTGTCTTGTGCTGCATTGTGCTACTCAGTGTCAGTTCTCAGTAGTATCATCAGTGCTCAGTATCATCAGTGCTCAGTATCACTGGTCAGTGCTCAGTATCTTGTGCTGTATCGTGCTGCTCAGTGTCTGCCATTTGATATAATTCCTGTGATACTGGCTTGTAATTCTAGTCATTTTGTCATTTTCTTCCAGTGATTTGGACCAATAAATAATACCATTGATTAGAACAAATAATTCCTGTGATATTGAGGTGTTTGTGTCGCTTAGCTTAGCCATCCAGCGACCACAGTGCACCTCTTTTTCTTTTTTCTTTGCATCATGTGCTGTTTGGGGACTATGGTGGTCATTCCAAGTTGTTCGCTCGTTGACGTTTTTCGCAATGCAGCGATTAGGTGGAAAATTCGCATGCGCATGGTACGCAGCACGCATGCGCTAAGTTATTTTACACAAAACTTAGTAGATTTGCTGGTGTTCGTGCGGCGCTTTTCAGTCGCTCTGCTGATCGGTGAGTGATTGACAGAAAAGGGGCATTTCTGGGAGGTAACTGAGCGTTTTCCGGGAGTGTGCTAAAAAACGCAGGCGTGCCAAGTAAAAACGCAGGAGTGGCTGGAAAAACGGAGGAGTGGCTGGCCGAACGCAGGGCGTGTTTGTGATGTCAAACCAGGAACTAAACGGACCGAGGTGATCGCAATCTAGGAGAAGGTCTGGAGCTACTCAGAAACTGCAGGAAATTATTTAGTAGCAGTTTTGCTAATCTTTCATTCGCTATTCTGCTAAGCTAAGATACACTCCCAGAGGGCGGCGGCCTAGCGTTTGCAATGCTGCTAAAAGCAGCTAGCGAGCGAACAACTCGGAATGAGGGCCTATTTTTTTAAAAGTGCCATCCTGTCTGACACTTCCGTATATGTTCAGTGGTACTGCCATTTGATATAATTCCCGACATTACTGCCATTTAATTCCAGTGATTTTGTCATTTTCTTCCTGTGATTTGGACCAATAATACCACTGATTAGAACGAATAATTCCTGTGATACTGGCTTTTAATTCTAGTGATTTTGTCATTTTCTTCCAGTGATTTGGACCAATAATTCCATTGATTATAACAAATAATTCCAGTGATATTGCCTTATAATTCACATGATACTGGAGTCTAATTCTAGATGGGCCAGGTGTTTGTGTCGCTTAGCTTAGCCATCCAGCGACCTTGGTGCACCTCTTTTTTTCTTTTCATCATGTGCTGTTTGGGGACTATTTGCCATCCTGTCTGACACTGCCGTGCCACTCCTAGATGGGCCAGTTGTTTGTGCCGGCCACTTGGGTTGCTTAGCTTAGCCATCCAGTGACCTCGGTGCAAATTTTAGGACTAAAAATAATATTGGGGGTAATTCCAAGTTGATCGCAGCAGGAAATTTTTTAGCAGTTGGGCAAAACCATGTGCACTGCAGGGGAGTCATGTAACATGTGCAGAGAGAGTTAGATTTGGGTGTGGTGAGTTCAATCTGCAATCTAAATTGCAGTGTAAAAATAAAGCAGTAAGTATTTACCCTGCACAGAAACAATATAACCACCCAAATCTAACTCTCTCTGCACATGTTATATCTGCCCCCCCCTGCAGTGCACATGGTTTTGCCCAACTGCTACAAAATTTCCTGCTGCGATCAACTTGGAATTACCCTCATTGTGAGGTGTGAGGTGTTCAGAATATACTGGAAATGAGTGGAAATTATTGTTATTGAGGTTAATAATACTATAGGATCAAAATTAACCCCATTTTAGCTGATTTTGTGTGTGTTTTTCAAAAATCACCCGAATCCAAAACACATCCGAATCCAAAACCCGAAAGGGTGGTTTTGCCAAAACGCGCCGAATCCAAAACTCGACCGCGAACCCGAATCCAAAACCAAAACACAAAACACGAAAAATGCCCGCTGCACATCTCTACAAGTTTATCACAGTATGCATATAATTTGTAATTGTATCTCTAATTGTATATAATTTTTACTTTTTCTTTTGGACAGCTAATGGAGACTAAGTCCACAGACAGGAAGCAGACACTGTTGCATTATCTGGTACGAGTGGTCAAAGAGAAATACCCACAATTGGCCAATTTTCAGTCTGAACTACACTTTCTGGATAAGGCAGGCACAGGTACTACTAACAAATCATCCACTCAGAACCTAGTACAAAACATGGATGACTGTGCAAGTATTGTTGGCACTGTAGCAGCAGGCCATATATACGATCATCTACTATACTTATGACACAGACTGAACATATATGCAGGGCAGGCAACAGGGGGGGTCAAAGGGGACACCTGTACCAGGCACCAAGGATGCACCACTTAGAGCCCGCTAGGGATGTGAGCTGTCTTGTCAAAATAGAGCAGCAAACTGTAGATAGTGTGGGCGCAGCCTCAGAGGGACAGGAGCCTCACACACACAGTGACTGTGCAGAGCGTGCCGGGCTTTTCAGGTGGCGTGTAAGGGCCGCATGGTACCTGCTGTGCAGTGTTCACGTCTGGGTACTGAGGAAGGGCAGCGCAGGTGAGTCTCTCCCCAGGGTAAGAGTGGATTGGTGAGGGGAAACAGGGCTTTGGGATAGGGTGGGAGAGCTGGGAATGCAGCATGGAGTCATTGGGGAGAGACAGACTGTGGGGTGTGTGGGGGAGGAAGGAGAGATCTACATATTTATATATAGGTATAGATAGATAAATAAATACATATATGTATTTGTTAACAATTTCTTATATAGCGCAGCAAATTCCGTTGCGCTTTAAAATATATATACTGTATATATTTGTACTCTTGGGGCCCGGTACAGGGATGTCTCTGGGGCTCCCTCAGATTATTTATTTATTTATATATATATATATATATAAATATATATATATATATATATCACACATACACATACACATATATATATATATATATATATATGTATGTATATACAGTTGTGCTCATAAGTTTACATACCCTAACTTTTCTTTCACTCATGGTTAGTGGTTGGGTGAAGCCATTTATTGTCAAACAACTGTATTTACTCTTTTTAAATCATAATGACAACAGAAACTACCCAAATGACCCTGATCAAAAGTTTACATACCCTGGAGATTTTTGCCTGATAACATGCACACAAGTTGACACAAACGGGTTTGAATGGCTACTAAAGGTAACCATCCTCACCTGTGATCTGTTTGCTTGTAATCGGTGTGTGTATAAAAGGTCAGTGAGTTTCTGGACTCCTGAAAGACCCTTGCATCTTTCATCCAGTGCTGCACTGACGTGTCTGGATTCTGAGTCATGGGGAAAGCAAACGAATTGTCAAAGGAACTGCGGGAAAAGGTAATTGAACTGTATAAAACAGGAAAGGGATATAAAAAGATATCCAAGCAATTGAGAATGCCAATCAGCAGTGTTCAAACTCTAATTAAGAAGTGGAAAATGAGGGATTCTCTGGAAACCAAATCACGGTCAGGTAGACCAACAAAAATTTCAGCCACAACTGTAAGGAAAATTGTTCGGGATGCAACGAAAAATCCACAAATAACTTCAGCTGAAATACATGACTCTCTGAAAAAAAGTGGTGTGGTTGTTTCAAGATGCACAATAAGGAGGCATTTGAAGAAAAATGGGCTGCATGGTCGAGTCGCCAGAAGAAAGCCATTACTGCGAAAAATGCCACAAAGCATCCCACTTACAATACTCCAAACAGCACAGAGACAAACCTTAAAACTTCTGGAACAAAGTCATTTGGAGTGATGAGACCAAAATTGAACTTTTTGGCCACAACCATAAATGTTACATTTGGAGAGGAGTCAACAAGGCCTATGATGAAAGGTACACCATTCCTACTGTAAAACACGGAGGTGGATCGCTGATGTTTTGGGGATGTGTGAGCTACAAAGGCACTGGAAACTTGGTCAAAATTGATGGCAAGATGAATGCAGCATGTTATAAAAAAAACTGGAGGAAAATTTGCACTCATCAGCCCGGAAGCTACGCATGGGACGTACTTGGACGTTCCAACATGACAATGATCCAAAACACAAGGCCAAGTCGACCTGTCATTGGCTACAGCAGAATAAAGTGAAGGTTCTGGAGTGGCCATCTCAGTCTCCTGACCTCAATATCATTGAGCCACTCTGGGGAGATCTCAAACGTGCGGTTCATGCAAGACAGCCCAAGAATTTACAGGAACTGGAGGCTTCTTGCCAAGAAGAATGGGCAGGTTTACCATCTGAGAAAATAAAGAGCCTCATCCACAACTACCACAAAAGACTTCAAGCTGTCATTGATATTAAAGGGGGCAATACACGGTATTAAGAACTGGGGTATGTAAACTTTTGATCAGGGTCATTTGGGTAGTTTCTGTTGTCATTATGATTCAAAAAGAGTAAACACAGTTGTTTGACAATAAATGGGTTCACCCAACCACTAACCATGAGTGAAAGAAAAGTTTGTGAGTTATCATTCATATTCTCTGACAAATGGGCAGAAAATCACAAATTCTGCTAGAGTATGTAAACTTATGAGCACAACTGTGTAATATATATATATATATATCTATATATATATATATATATATATAATCTGAGGGGCCCCCAAATATATTCCTGTACCGGGCCCCAAGATTTCTGTTGCAGGCCCTGCATATATGCACAAACTAATTTTAAACCAGACGACTGCTAAGTGTTGCTTTGCACAATGTATTTCATCTTGTAACCCAGTCAACCATTTAAGCTTCAGCAAACACTGGATTCTTTTTTTTTTTTTTTTACAGTGTCCCTGGATGCTGTGTTGTCAGATGTTCGCTCACTGCAGGCCGGGATGGAACAGACTCAGAAGGAATTTACAAAGCAGGATGATAGTCTCCATCTCAAGGAGTTTCTAAAATCCAGCATGGATGCGATGGGTCGACTCATAGTCGACTCAAAAACTGCACAGGTGGGAGGCATGCATGCAAAATGTGCTTCTTACTGTATATTCAGACTGTTAGGGGGAATGCAATTGCTTTTATCGTAGATTTGGGCACCCAGCAGAACAATTCAATTGATTTTGGACGCCAATTAGTTATTGCGCTTGTTGCTCCCAAAAGCACAGGGTTATTCTGCGTAAAGCAGCTAAACTCATCTAAAATCCTGGTTAGCGCACCCAATCCAGACATTTCGCCCCGGCATTAGCGTGCGATCAGACCAATAATTGAATTGCTCCTTTGAGTGCCAATTAGAGCCATGATAAAAACAATTGAATCCCCCCCCTCCCTTAATGCCTTAAATGATGATTGTACTGGAAGAGAATTTAAATAAGTTAGATGTATGACCGATAGAGGTGCATTTGATATTATCCTTCCAGAATAAATTTGACCAATACCTTATATCACTGCTGCTACTGTTTAAGGTTAGGTACCTACATGTTGTTGATGCCCAGTCCTGGAGAACCTGTGGCTCCACAAATGTTGTGAAATGATAAGTCTCAGCGTACCCTGCCAACTGTCTTTCTCTGGAAAAGCATGCTGGGGCTTGTTTCACAACACCTGGAGAGCCACAGGTTGTGAGACCTGCTGTAGTGTCTTACACATCAGTCTTACATAGACATGGATTTGAAGCAGTTCGTTGTGTTGTGTTGAAATATATATATATTCTAACACTCTGATAGACTGCAGGCTGTACAAGCCACGCTAAATGCTCATCTGTGCCCCCATTTGTGAAGTTTGAATACTGTACATTACAGTAGATGCTCTTACCCTAGATAAATACACCTAAAAAACACTACACTACATTCCCTATTACAAGCGCCAAAGTGTCAGATGGGAGGAACTATGTAGGTATGTCTAAAAGTGCACAAGCCCTTTACTGTAGGAGTTATCAGGCAGTTGCAGGAGTTCATGAAGCAGTTAATCTGAGAAATATAATGACACACTCATAAGTAAGCCTTGGGTCTTAAAGATAAACTGTCCCTTCGAAATTAACACAGTTGCAAGCGTATATCCTACTATTGCTATTAATAAATACAAACAACACTTCCGTTCTCAACATGTACTCTTCCTTATGCCCCCCTTACCCCACCCCCTCCTCATTTCTTTCCAGGAAGCCTATGAAACAGCTGTTGGGTATTTTGGTGAGAACAGCAAGACTACTGCTCCTTCATCCTTCTTCCCCATATTCCTGCGCTTTGGGAAAGCCTTTAAGGTGAGATGGTTGCATACCTTCCAATATTTAAGGTAAAAAAAAAAAAGACAACTGACCACACCCAACCCACCATTTTATTCAGCAGTACAATAAAATGACAATACAATTACGACTGATAGATGGGATGGTATTTATGTGTCTTTGCTTATGACTGTACTGTACTGTACTGTACTGTGACTAATATTTGCCCTATGAAATATTCAGTCAACAAATATTATATCAAGTTGCATCTGTATTGTACAACCTCAATTAAAACGTAGAATTGTGGATTTGCAGTGTGGTGGCTACACATGGTTAGATATTCAGTGGTATACTTTACAATAGAATATCCATACATTGACCATGCATCTCACATTATGTCCTCAGCAAGCTGAGAAGGATCTAGAGATGTGGCAGAAGCAGGAGGCTGCAGCCAGCGAGGAGATGAAACAGTCTCCAGAGAAACAAACACAGGTGTGTAACTAGGAAGTTTTTAGATTTGTCACCATTCCCTGTCCTTCAGTTACAGAGCCAACCTTTCTTTTGCTTACAGTCTCCATCAACTAAATCCCCAAGACCACAGGTCAATCTGATGGCAGAGCTTAACAAAAAGCTGCAGACAAAAGAGCCACGTGTGTACGAGGAGAACTGGGCAATAGAAGATATAATAACAGGTAAAGAGGCTTGAGGGACCGTTAGTACTCTGCAAAAGTGCATTAGTGGATAACCATACGCTGTTGATGAAAAATAGGTAGCGCAGAAGAAAGTCACATATTTATTTATTATTACCAGTTATTTATATAGCGCACACATATTCCGCGGCGCTGTACAGAGAATATTTGTCCATTCACATCAGTCCCTGCCCCAGTGGAACTTACAATCTATATTCCCTATCAGATGTACACAGACACATTCACACTAGTGTTAATTTTGTTGGGAACCAATTAACCTACCAGTATATTTTTGGATTGTGGGAGGAAACCGGAGTACCCAGAGGAAACCCATGCAAGTACAGGGAGAATATACAAACTCCACACAGTTAGGGCCATGATGGGAATCGAACCCATGACCTCAGTGCTGTGAGTCAGTAATGCTAACCATTACACCGTCCGTACTGCCATATGTTAATGTAGGCACAGATTGGGCTGTTTTGTAGATACAAGGCGGTAATCACTGTACTTAGCTATGGATATATAGGTTATGCAGAACTTGCAGTACTATTATGGTACAATGTAGGTGTATAATATATACCTCTCTGCAAAAAGTACAGTATGTCTATGTAATTTGCCATTGAAAACCAACTGTTAAATTGTCATGGTATGTTGGTAATCTCCCCCTCCCCCTCCCTCTCTCTCTCTTGGTCAGACCTGAGAAACCAGCCATACAGAAGAACAGACGTTGGCCGGAGAAGTGGAAAGAAGCAGAATAATGGACAGACAGTGAGCACTGCAGATATAGCTGTCTAAAATCACCTATAAGAACATGAATATCTGGAGTCTCTGTGATAGCTTCCCACTGCGAACTGCTAATTATTCTTAGTGTATAATAAGACGTATCCTCAGGTACCCTCAACACCACATGGTCCAGGAGTGACCACCTGGGAGGCCACATGGATGAATGTTCTGTGTAAGGCACAGATTTCAAATCCGAAACCAGAGCTCCAAATAAAATTTGAACGTCGTCATGAAATATACATTTGTACTATAGAAACGTTTTCAGATTTGATAAAAAGTTACAAATGTAAATGAGATGGCACTGGCTAAAAAACACGTCACAGTTGTAGGACTCACAGTAAGTCACAGATGACAAATTATCCTCTGTAGACATTCCAATTTATAACCTGTCTTATTTTTAACATTTTATATTAAACCCTAGTGTAAATATAACAATGACTATATCATACTGTATTGAATTTAATGGAAATTCAGAATTGTGCTTTATGCTGTATATAGAATGGCACTTCATACTTACAGACTGCAGCTCCTAATGCATATACAGGGGATATTCGCAGTACAGCCCATATGCCCAACGCGCCCTCTAGTCTGATTTGCTATATTTATGGTGGTCTAGTCACCTAGGTGCTAAGCAGACCATATGCAAACCCATCATTTCCAATGTACTGTATAGAGGGGCACTTAAGGCTACTAACGACTGAAGAAATTTTCGGGGTCATTCCGAGTTGATCGCACGAAGCAACTTTTTGCTGCTGGTGCGATCAACTAATCTCCGCCTATGGTGGAGTGCATGTTAGCATAGCAGGGCTGCGATCGCTTGTGCAACCCTGCTATGCTTAAAAAGTTTTGTGTAAAAGAAGACTAGCCCTGGACATACCCTGTGCGACGATCTCAGCGAGGATGGGGCCGGCTTTGACGTCAGACATCCGCCCTCCGTTCTCCTGGACACGCCTGCGTTTTCCTTACCACTCCCCGAAAACGGCCAACAGACAGGTGACACCCCGGAACGCTTTCCTTCTGTCAATCTACTTGTGGTCGGCTCTGTGACCGCTTTCTTCATAACCAGCGTCGTTGCCCGGCGACTCCTGTCGCCGGGCAACGACGCGCGTGCACAATGCGCACGCGAATTCCAGACCCGTTTGCACTGCATCGAAGAACCGCTGCGTGCGAACGGATCAGAATGACCCCCTTTGTTTCTACTCTTACACAAGCGAACACATATACCAACTGACATATGAATACAGCTTACTAAAAATCACTGCAAATACGTATACGTATGGTAAAAATGGTGCACAAGCAACATTATTTTTTCTCTAACGTCCTAGTGGATGCTGGGGACTCCGTCAGGACCAAGGGGGATTAGCGGCTCCGCAGGAGACAGGGCACAAAAATAAAGCTTTAGGATCAGGTGGTGTGCACTGGCTCCTCCCCCTATGACCCTCCTCCAAGCCTCAGTTAGGTTTTTGTGCCCGTCCGAGCAGGGTGCAATCTAGATGGCTCTCCTAAAGAGCTGCTTAGAAAAAGTTTTTAGGTTTTTTATTTTCAGTGAGTCCTGCTGGCAACAGGCTCACTGCATCGAGGGACTTAGGGGAGAGAAGTGAACTCACCTGCGTGCAGGATGGATTGGCTTCTTAGGCTACTGGACACCATTAGCTCCAGAGGGATCGAACACAGGCCCAGCCATGGAGTCCGGTCCCGGAGCCGCGCCGCCGACCCCCCTTGCAGATGCCGAAGATTGAAGAGGTCCAGAAACAGGCGGCAGAAGACTTTTCAGTCTTCATGAGGTAGCGCACAGCACTGCAGCTGTGCGCCATTGTTGTCAGCACACTTCACACAGCGGTCACTGAGGGTGCAGGGCGCTGGGGGGGGGGCGCCCTGGGCAGCAATGTATAATACCTTTTTTATGGCTAAAAATACATCACATATAGCCCTTGAGGCTATATGGATGTATTTAACCCCTGCCAGATCTCACAAACTCCGGGAGAAGAGCCCGCCGAAATAGGGGGCGGGGCTTATTCTCCTCAGCACACAGCGCCATTTTCCTGCTCAGCTCCGCTGTGAGGAAGGCTCCCAGGACTCTCCCCTGCACTGCACTACAGAAACAGGGTAAAACAGAGAGGGGGGGCACTTTTTTGGCGATATTACTATATTTAAGCTGCTATAAGGATACAACACTTATATAGGGTTGTTCCCATATATATTATAGCGCTTGGGTGTGTGCTGGCAAACTCTCCCTCTGTCTCCCCAAAGGGCTAGTGGGGTCCTGTCTTCAATAGAGCATTCCCTGTGTGTCTGCTGTGTGTCGGTACGCGTGTGTCGACATGTATGAGGACGATGTTGGTGTGGAGGCAGAGCAATTGCCGGTAATGGTGATGTCACCCCCCAGAGAGTCGACACCGGAATGGATGGCTTTGTTTATGGAATTACGTGATAATGTCAGCACATTACAAAAATCAGTTGACGACATGAGACGCCCGGCAAACCAGTTAGTACCTGCCCAGGCGTCTCAGACACCGTCAGGGGCTGTAAAACGCCCTTTACCTCAGTCGGTCGACACAGACCCAGACACGGACACTGAATCTAGTGTCGACGGTGAAGAAACAAACGTATTTTCCAGTAGGGCCACACGTTATATGATCACGGCAATGAAGGAGACTTTACATATCTCTGATACTGCAAGTACCACAAAAAGGGGTATTATGTGGGGTGTGAAAAAACTACCTGTAGTTTTTCCTGAATCGGAGGAATTAAATGATGTATGTGATGAAGCGTGGGTTAACCCAGATAGAAAAGTGCTAATTTCAAAAAAGTTATTGGCATTATACCCTTTCCCGCCAGAGGTTAGGGCGCGCTGGGAAACACCCCCTAGGGTGGATAAGGCGCTCACACGCTTATCAAAACAAGTGGCGTTACCGTCTCCTGATACGGCCGCCCTCAAGGATCCAGCTGATAGGAGGCTGGAAACTACCTTAAAAAGTATATACACACATACTGGTGTTATACTGCGACCAGCCATCGCCTCAGCCTGGATGTGCAGTGCTGGGGTGGTCTGGTCGGATTCCCTGACTGAAAATATTGATACCCTGGATAGGGACAGTATTTTATTGACTTTAGAGCAATTAAAGGATGCTTTTCTTTATATGCGAGATGCTCAGAGGGATATTTGCACTCTGGCATCGAGAGTAAGTGCGATGTCCATATCTGCCAGAAGAAGTTTATGGACGCGACAGTGGTCAGGTGATGCGGATTCCAAACGGCATATGGAAGTATTGTCGTATAAAGGGGAGGCATTATTTGGCGTCGGTCTATCGGATCTGGTGGCCACGGCAACTGCCGGAAAATCCACCTTTTTACCTCAGACCCCCTCCCAACAGAAAAAGACACCGTCTTTTCAGCCGCAGTCCTTTCGGTCCTATAAGAACAAGCGGGCAAAAGGACAGTCATATCTGCCCCGAGGCAGAGGAAAGGGTAAGAGAGGGCAGCAAGCAGCTCCTTCCCAGGAACAGAAGCCCGCCCCGGGTTCTGCAAAGCCCTCAGCATGACGCTGGGGCTTTACAAGCAGACTCAGGAGCGGTGGGGGGTCGACTCAAGAATTTCAGCGCGCAGTGGGCTTGCTCACAGGTGGACCCCTGGATCCTGCAGGTAGTATCTCAGGGTTACAGGTTGGAATTCGAGAAGTCTCCCCCTCGCCGGTTCCTAAAGTCTGCTTTGCCAACGTCTCCCTCAGACAGGGCGACGGTATTGGAAGCCATTCACAAGCTGTTTTCTCAGCAGGTGATAGTCAAGGTACCCCTCCTACAACAGGAAAAGGGGTATTACTCCACACTATTTGTGGTACCGAAGCCGGACGGCTCGGTAAGACCTATTCTAAATCTGAAATCTTTGAACCTGTACATACAAAAATTCAAGTTCAAGATGGAGTCACTCAGAGCAGTGATAGCGAATCTGGAAGAAGGGGACTTTATGGTGTCCCTGGACATAAAAGATGCTTATCTGCATGTCCCAATTTGCCCTTCACATCAAGGGTACCTCAGGTTCGTGGTGCAAAACTGTCATTATCAGTTTCAGACGCTGCCGTTTGGATTGTCCACGGCACCTCGGGTCTTTACCAAGGTAATGGCCGAAATGATGATTCTTCTGCGAAGAAGAGGCGTATTAATTATCCCTTACTTGGACGATCTCCTGATAAGGGCAAGGTCCAGAGAACAGCTGGAGGACGGAGTAGCACTAACCCAAGTAGTGCTGCAACAACACGGGTGGATTCTGAATTTTCCAAAATCTCAGTTGACCCCGACAACACGTCTGCTGTTCCTGGGAATGATTCTGGACACGGTTCAGAAAAAGGTGTTTCTTCCGGAGGAGAAAGCCAAGGAGTTATCCGAACTTGTCAGGAACCTCCTAAAACCAGGAAAAGTGTCTGTGCATCAATGCACAAGAGTCCTGGGAAAGATGGTGGCTTCTTACGAAGCGATTCCATTCGGCAGATTCCACGCACGAACTTTTCAGTGGGATCTGCTGGACAAATGGTCCGGATCGCATCTGCAGATGCATCAGCGGATAACCTTATCGCCACGGACAAGGGTGTCTCTTCTGTGGTGGTTGCAGAGTGCTCATCTGTTAGAGGGCCGCAGATTCGGCATACAGGACTGGGTCCTGGTGACCACGGATGCCAGTCTGAGAGGCTGGGGAGCGGTCACACAGGGAAGAAACTTCCAGGGAGTATGGTCAAACCTGGAGATATCTCTTCACATAAATATACTGGAGCTAAGAGCGATTTACAATGCTCTAAGCCTGGCAAAACCCCTGCTTCAGGGTCAGCCGGTGTTGATCCAGTCGGACAACATCACGGCAGTCGTCCACGTAAACAGACAGGGCGGCACAAGAAGCAGGAGAGCAATGGCAGAAGCTGCAAGGATTCTTCGCTGGGCGGAAGATCATGTGATAGCACTGTCAGCAGTGTTCATTCCGGGAGTGGACAACTGGGAAGCAGACTTCCTCAGCAGACACGATCTACACCCGGGAGAGTGGGGACTTCATCCAGAAGTCTTCCACATGATTGTGAACCGTTGGGAAAAACCAAAGGTGGACATGATGGCGTCTCGCCTCAACAAAAAACTGGACAGGTATTGCGCCAGGTCAAGAGACCCTCAGGCAATAGCTGTGGACGCTCTGGTAACGCCGTGGGTGTTCCAGTCAGTGTATGTGTTTCCTCCTCTGCCTCTCATACCAAAAGTACTGAGAATCATACGGCAAAGGGGAGTAAGAACGATACTCGTGGCTCCGGATTGGCCAAGAAGAACTTGGTACCCGGAACTTCAGGAGATGCTCACGGAAGATCCGTGGCCTCTACCTCTAAGACGGGACCTGCTTCAGCAGGGACCGTGTCTATTCCAAGACTTACCGCGGCTGCGTTTGATGGCATGGCGGTTGAATGCCAAATTCTAAGGGAAAAAGGCATTCCGGAAGAGGTCATTCCTACACTGGTAAAAGCCAGGAAGGAGGTGACTGCACAACATTATCACCGCATTTGGAGAAAATATGTTGCGTGGTGTGAGGCCAGGAAGGCCCCCACGGAGGAATTTCAATTGGGTCGATTCCTACATTTCCTGCAAACAGGATTGTCTATGGGCCTCAAGTTGGGGTCCATTAAGGTTCAAATTTCGGCCCTGTCGATTTTCTTCCAAAAAGAATTGGCTTCAGTTCCTGAAGTCCAGACTTTTGTAAAAGGAGTACTACATATACAGCCCCCGGTTGTGCCCCCAGTGGCTCCGTGGGACCTTAATGTAGTTTTGGATTTTCTCAAATCCCATTGGTTTGAGCCACTCAAATCGGCGGATTTGAAATATCTTACATGGAAGGTAACCATGCTACTGGCCCTGGCTTCAGCCAGGAGAGTGTCAGAATTGGCGGCTTTATCGTATAAAAGCCCATATCTGATTTTCCATTCAGACAGGGCAGAACTGCGGACGCGTCCTCATTTTCTGCCTAAGGTGGTGTCAGCGTTTCACCTGAACCAGCCTATTGTAGTGCCTGCGGCTACTAGCGATTTGGAGGATTCCAAGTTGCTGGACGTTGTCAGGGCATTGAAAATATATATTTCAAGGACGGCTGGAGTCAGAAAATCTGACTCGCTGTTTATACTGTATGCACCCAACAAGCTGGGTGCTCCTGCTTCTAAGCAGACGATTGCTCGTTGGATTTGTAGCACAATTCAACTTGCACATTCTGTGGCAGGCCTGCCACAGCCTAAATCTGTCAAGGCCCATTCCACAAGGAAGGTGGGCTCATCCTGGGCGGCTGCCCGAGGGGTCTCGGCATTACAACTCTGCCGAGCAGCTACGTGGTCGGGGGAGAACACGTTTGTAAAATTCTACAAATTTGATACCCTGGCTAAAGAGGACCTGGAGTTCTCTCATTCGGTGCTGCAGAGTAATCCGCACTCTCCCGCCCGTTTGGGAGCTTTGGTATAATCCCCATGGTCCTGACGGAGTCCCCAGCATCCACTAGGACGTTAGAGAAAATAAGATTTTACTTACCGATAAATCTATTTCTCGTAGTCCGTAGTGGATGCTGGGCGCCCATCCCAAGTGCGGATTGTCTGCAATACTTGTACATAGTTATTGTTACAAAAAAATCGGGTTGTTCTTGTTGTGAGCCGTCTGTTCAGAGGCTCCTACGTTGTCATACTGTTAACTGGGTTCAGATCACAAGTTGTATGGTGTGATTGGTGTGGCTGGTATGAGTCTTACCCGGGATTCAATATCCTTCCTTATTGTGTACGCTCGTCCGGGCACAGTATCCTAACTGAGGCTTGGAGGAGGGTCATAGGGGGAGGAGCCAGTGCACACCACCTGATCCTAAAGCTTTATTTTTGTGCCCTGTCTCCTGCGGAGCCGCTAATCCCCCTTGGTCCTGACGGAGTCCCCAGCATCCACTACGGACTACGAGAAATAGATTTATCGGTAAGTTAAATCTTATTTTTAATATTTTAAGTTTTTTGGGAGCTAGTCAGGGGAGTAACTGCTTGTAGATTTTTCCATAAAACTAAACATAAGCACACTCAGAAGAAAGCATTACACAACTCTTGGATCCAAGAGAGGAAAATTAGGAGGCTGAAATATATTAACTATATATGGCAATTCCAAACCCTTGTTGTTTAATATATATTCACTTATTTACATAACGGCATAGAAAGTCAGTGACTGGAACGATTGCTGGTATCAAAAATGTATGGCTGTAGTTTGTGGTGTGTATCAATAATGAGTCATCCATATTATTGCAAGGGTAGTGCTCTTCCTACAGTCACTCAGAGGAAGTATATAAAGAAAGAAGTGTACTAGTAACGCTTATTATACTACAGCTGACTACGTAAACCCTGCTTAGCTCTATTTGCGTCGCATTATGTTTCATAAGCAATCCTGCCTCACTGAATGTCATGTGGTAATACATAAAATAATGGGAGAGATTTATCAAAGCTTGGAGATAAGGTTCTAATAACCAATCAGCTTCTAAATGTCATTTTTCAGGCTGTCGGGGAAATGTATCAAACATTGGAGAGAGATAAAGTACCAGCCAATCAGCTCCTCACTGCCATGTTACAAACTGCGTTTGAAAAGAACAGTTAGGAGCTGATTGGTACTTTATCTCTCTCCACTTTATCTCTCTCCAAGCCTTAATACATCTCCCCCAATGTCTTAATAGCGCCTGTTTTCACACTGTGCATGCTCTAGAATCAAGTGTGCGAAGTACAAGTAGTGAGGAGTCATGTATTTTACTTGCATCAATGCTAGCAAATAAAGAAGCATAACTGGGCTTCTCACATAGGCAATGTTCCGTGAGGGAGTGTTGAGGAACTGTGGGCTATGCAGAGTTGGATTGAAGCGTCAATAAGCCTATTTTCAGGCATATCACCAAGTATAGGCCATTGTAAGTGTGCACGGATGCTGAAGGCCAGTAGCAAACCAAATGTACAGATAGGGGGCAGACGAAGATGCTTTCAGCTCTGCATATGGGATACCCATACCCATGTATTTCCTGCACTAAATGTAGAGGAACTTTTATTTACAGCTTTCAAACACAGTCTAGAGACACTGGCATTAAGCAGGCCTTATCCAGAACATATTTACCGACATCCTGGCTGCTCTCTCCGGGAGAGAGCAGCCAGGTCAGCTCAGCAGGGGGGCAGGGCAGGGCTATGATGAGCAGAGGGGCCATGGTTACAGTGTTGCATCATTTAAGCCACGCCCCACTCTGTAATGCTGATATTATACTGCAGGAGACGTGGCTATGATGACGTGATTCAGCAAGAATTGCGTCATCGACTGCCCGGACCGCCCACTTTACTCACTAAGTGGGCAGCCGGGGAGGGGGGACCTGAAAAATTGTGAGACTTGCCTGCTCTTCCGGGGGGTCGGGAGGGTCTCCTGATTTTCGGGAGCCTCCCAGCCATTCCGGGAGAGTAGGCAAGTGTGATCCAGAAGGGTGAAGAGGTGATTTTGAACTGTTCTGGAATTAACTACTTAGTACATTCATCGAAAATGAAACACCTAATTAAAGGCACTTGCACCTTCAAATCATTCTGTCACTGGCCAGTAACTGCCAGCCTGCTACTTTTACTAAGAGAAGTTAGCTGTTTGCTTATGGTTTGGAGTATGTTCCTAAAACCTTTAAATCATCTAAGCAGAGTTCTAGAAGGTGTCTTGGATATGACACGCAAAAAGGCTTTATACAAACAGCCAGGGGCGGATTGGGAACAAAAAGCGGCCCTGGAAAAATGTGTACTAGTGGCCCCACATGGGCAGCACCAGAGGAGACCATGGCAGCAGCACCCTCCCCCCAACACTTTCCAGATAGTGGGAATGTCCAACACCAAGGTGGGAGTAAAAAATAAATAAAATTAAATATTATGAGCACATTATATGATACACCTTCAGAATTTAGGAAACTATATTATTCTTTAGCAAGATATATTTTCTTGCTTATTACACCAACCATATCCCAATCACTATTCACTCAATCTTATATGTCAGCAAAGCAGGCAGACAGAGCATACGCTAGATCATCTGCAATCACAGGCTAAGTAGCAAAGTAATTTCCATATATGCAAATTATTTAGCATCTTATTCATTATGTCTATAAAAAGGACCACATGTCCTCAAACAAAACAGGCCCCGAGGGTGCGTCGGCCCACCGGGGATTTTCCCTGTGAACCCCCATGGCCAATTCGCCTCTGCAAACAGCTGTCTACAGGGTGCACCAACTTTGCTGTATCAAGTGTAACAAAATGAAACAGCTCTACTTAGATGCTATAAAGACTATCTTTGGGGCTGTTTCTGAGTCGAATGCCGCATCTATGTGTGCATCTTCCGCCAAAGTCATGTCTACTACTTTATACTAAATACTAGTATAAGACCTTCCCCTGGTGTGCAAGTGTGTGTCTGTGTGTGCAAGGACTGAGATACCCACTTTGTACTTCTTTAAAGGCTACAATCCCTACATACACTTGTGAGATTCCCCGCAACATCGCACCTGAACTGGCAAAGTGATTACCATGTGATCATGCGATAGATCACATGGTAATCACGTGATGGGCACGTCACCGCTGAGTGGAAGCGGCCTCTGTCCGTTCCCGGCGGGTGCCCATCGCGCATCACAGTGCGATATATCGCATGTGTTTTTAAAAACACATGCAATAGCACTGTGATGCGATAAATATTAAGTACACAACATAATATCTTGCGACGCGACATCCTTCAATTTATCTCACAGATGCGGTCAAAATCGAAGGATTGTACCTGATATCTCACAAGTGCATGGGCTACATTAGACACAACCATCGGACGCATCATAAAGCCCCATGCTAGATGTAAAATATCAGTCTGGCCTCCAGTATAAGTATTTCTGTGGAGAAGTATGAAGCAGTGAATAGAGTGGAGAAGTTAGCCAGTTGAGAAGTTGGCCATGGCAACCAATCAATTTTATAGAATGCATCTGACAAATGTTACCTCAATGTTTATTGGTTGCCATGGCCAATTTCTCCACTGGAACACTTCACTCTTTTCACTGCTTCATACATCTACCCCAGTTCAGCAACGATGCACCACAGTCCCATAACATGCCCATAAGACTGTGCATCTTCATGTCACTGCCCTGGAACGCCCATTACAATCCCAATATACTTCTTAGGCCATGGGTCTCATTTAGTCCTATGACTCTGTAAGATAACACTGTGGGAGGAATGTGCTTTGTGACTAGATCCATGCGCAGTTGAGAAACAACCAGCATTTGTGTGAATATTGGCATTGTGTGCAACTCAGGATCAGCCCATTAATATCTATTCTTTGGGTGTTTCTCATCGATGTATTCAGTTAAAGTTGCAGGAGGATATGTGTAAGAAAAGTTAGCAAAAGATGGAAATCATTCTCCTATTGTACCAACAATATATGTGTAAGCAGCCTCTTAAGGCATGAATGCAATGCATACTTGCCTTCTTATCCTGGAAAATGTCCTGGGTGTTTCCTCACACTCCTGAGAAAGTAAACCAGCTTGACAGTGACGTGAATGGCCAGGGAGCTTGAGGACATGTTTTGTGCATCATCATGGCTCCACTCCCCCCTGCATAATGCTGCAAATCACTACACTGTACAGAAAGGGTGGGGCTACACTTCAAAGCACCACACCCTGAGCCGGATTTAGGGGTCAGGCCGCTCCTAGGCACATTACTGCCCCCCAATCATGTCATCGCCTCCTTCATTTCGGAGCCAGTCCGGTTGCCTTGTGACTACCAAAGCAGCCCCACCTCACCCCACTATCACTTCCTGGACACCAATTTGCTGCCCATTGTCACACTCCTACAAAATAAAATCTGAAGAAAAAAAATTGTCATGACAAAAAAAGTATCACTTGTCCTTATCAGCCTGATGTGCCGCCCCTATGCATGTGCCTCACACGCCTAGTGGGAAATCCACCACTGCCCACATTAACCCCTTAGCGCCCACCAGGACCTTCCTCTCCATGATATCCTGCAGGACACCAATTAAATATTGTCACGTATGAGTGAATTCATCAACTGTTGGCTATATGCATCATAACAAATGACATGTAAAAAGTAATGAACTTGTTTGACAAGCTTTATTTGAATGACAGGTCCACTACATATTTTCCTTCTTGGGTAGAGGGCATTAGTTGGTATTTAATGACACCACAATTAAGCAATCTGAAACATCCTCTGTTGTTGTTGAACCACAGATTCCAGCATCCCATTGCCACAGGCTGCCCACATCTGTATAGGTTGCAATCATGGATAATGTGTGATTATATCAGTGATTTGTGTGCTATATGTAGATACTGAATTCAATTATATTGACACACAGCAGTTAACTATGCTTGGGCTTCGAATACTCTTGTTAACATGTTAGATGTTTATTGTCAGTGTGGGTTATAAAATATTTTGTACTGTTTTTAAATAACGTGTATTTTACCACATATTAATAAAAAAGAAGCAGCTGAAGAACCTGTTGGCCCGAGTTTACATTATCTCTTATTTTATACTGGGCTAGATATCCAACACAGCATACCATCAGAGAACGGTCTTTTGCATCCGCATTAAGTACATCAGCTGGGATTCCACTACTGGAAACTATTTAAGTACAAACTCCGTGCTGAAGAAGAGGAGGCACCCAACCTGAGCAGGCATTAACGATACCTAGCTCCTAATTTGACAGCCACAATCTTGCAAACAGCAGTAGGCCCCTGCTGATCTACTAGTCCAGCAGTGGCCAACCAGTGGCTCTTGAGCCACATGAGTTTCTTTCTTTATTCAAATGTGGCTCCTGACACTCAAAGTCACGTGACCACAACAGATCCAAAAACCACTGCACTCCAGCCAGACACACATGAGCACTATGGGGACTAAGAACTGAGGGAGCCACCGGTAAACAGAGGACACATAAGGGGCTGCTGCAATGGCACTAGTTATGGGACAGCTGTAGTGGCATGAGGGTGTCCTGGAGTAACATAAGGGGGTGCTGACTGGAGTGACACAGGAGGGTGCTGGCAGGAGTGGCAATTGGAGGAGCTGGCTGGGGTGACACATTGACACATGGGGGATCTGGCTGGAGTGACAAAGGAGAGTGCTGGCTGGAGTGTCACATTGGGGAACTAAAATGTATTATGTGAATCAGGCTTTTTCAATTATTTTATGTGGAAGTGGCTTTTTCAATATATGTTATGTTGGATCTGGCTTTAAAATTTATTTTATGTGGCTCTGGCTTTTTTAATATATTTTATACCATGGGCATGGCCTAGCAGGCACAAGGCCACACCACATTTTTGCACGCGCATCTTTGGCTCGATGTCTGCTCTTTGACATACCTAACAAGATTTTTTGTCTCTTTGTATCTGACTGGTTGGTCTCCCCTGTACTAGTCAAAGATTAAGAGATACTGTACCACCCACCTTGTAAAATGGTAAATGGTGGAAAAATCCATTAGTCTAGGAACAATTTTTAGGTAATATTTTATGGCCATTATTTAGAGAGCTGCAAGATTCTACATTTTGGGAAGCAACATACAGCATACTTTTTTTGTATATTAATGGCTTGACTGAAGTACCATGATGATGGAAGTACCAGGAAGAAGTGCCTGAAAGAGAAGAACTCTGAGGCTTGCCGTTATTGGGGCTCCATTAAGGGAAGTAGTTGGTCATTAAAAGTAAAATAGTTAATTAGGAATATGGCTTCATCCTTTTTGTTGCTAAGGACTAGTGGGACTTGAACTAAACACTGCAGGTGTTTAACTGGAGCTGTAAAGATCTACCTAAAGACCCTTACCTTATTGGGGGTCATTCCGAGTTGATCACTCACTGCAGATTTTCGCAGCGCAGCGATCAGGTAAAAAAATGGTAAAACTGTGCATGCATATGCACCACAATGCGCTTGCGCATCGTACAGGTACAAACAGCATCGTTGCTGTACAATGCTTCTAGCGACGATTCCATTCGCACAGCCGATCGCAAGGAGATTGACAGGAAGAGGCCTTTTATGGGTGTCAACTGACCGTTTTCTGAGAGTGGTATGAAAAAAGCAGGCATGACCAGACGTTTGCAGGGCGGGTATCTGATGTCAATTCCGGGACCTCCGTCGCTAGGATCATCGCACAGGATAAGTAACTTCAGGGCTGGTCTTGTTTTGCACAAAATGTTTTTGTACCGCTTGGCTGCACATGCGATTGCACATTTGCAAAGCGCAAAATACACTCCCCCATGGTGGCGACTATGCGTTTGCACGGCTGCAAAAAGTAGCTAGCAAGCGATCAACTCGGAATGAGTGCCATTGTTGCTGTCACTCCAGTCACCAGTTTTTCATAGGAGTTTGAGTGAAGATGGACACATAGGAGCCCCTTTTGTTTCAAAATTCAATGTTAGACCAGAAATGTAATGCATGGGGCTACTAACTTCTCTCTACAGGTAAGACAGAAGTTATTGGCTGCACATTACAGTCACACTGATTTCTTGGTTCCAGGGAAGGAGAGATTGAACAGGCAAAGGGAGAAAGAGATAGGAGCAGAACTGCCTGTGGTGCGCTGTTGGTCGGATTACCAGATCATCTTTGATGATCCAAGGCACAAACAGCTGTCAGACTGACATTTATTAGCAGCTGCTAACCATCCAAGATTTACCTAGACAGTCTGGACTGTCAGCAATCCCGAAAGGACTTGGCTGCTGTGCATGCACTGGTTGCTGGCACTCAGGTAGGTTTCATGCGGAAGGAAAGTGCCTCTTTGAGTCTTCAAATCAGTCTATCCACCTGCCAACTGGACTGCAGGTCACCCTCTCCCTGTCACTCTATTCCCGTCCCCTGCAGTCTTTTCACATCATCCTCTGCCAGCAGACTCATCTGTGGAGCTTCTGAACAGGCTGCTGGCATAAGACACTAGTGAGTTTAAAGGAAGAAGGTTATTAGACACTGGGATGCGTCTGTATTTTTTTGGCACAATACTGTGTGGTAATACAGTATTATGAACTCAGAGTGGGACGGGAAGGGAAAGGACCCAAAGTACTAGTTTACACATAAGCCCACCACTTGCAAGTTCTGGCACTGGAGTATGAATAGGCAGTGGCTTCAAGAGAGGGAGGGGAGAGGGTACAAATTACCTGGGTCCAGGTCTGATAGAGGAGCCCAGTGGGGGCTCAGGTCCACGCCTCCTTTTATTAGGCCATGCCCTCTGAAAAGTACCTGGGACCAGCCAGGCTCTCTACTACCCTAGCTGGGAGGCATGCCATGCTTCTGTGGGTGGGTGCTCCTGATGTGCTAGACACGCCCCCAAAGAGGAGTTGCTCTACCCTCAGCATGCTGTGGTCACACCCCCTCCAGAGGGGGCAGGGGGGCCCAGGAAGTTGTTGTACCCGGGCCCAGAATTTCTCTTGGCTGCCCCGTGAATAGGAATTATCCTACTGAGGTTGGCAGACCTCCCAACTGTCCCTATTCTGCCAGGACTGCCCAACTATCCCACCCATAGGATACACAGTATCCCAGACAGAGGGTGGGGGTACTTTGGCAAGGAATTCTTCTTCTTTCTTTCTTTCTTTCTTTCTTTCTTTCTTTCTTTCTTTCTTTCTTTCTTTCTTTCTTTCTTTCTTTCTTTCTTTCTTTCTTTCTTTACCACGCCTATGTGCATGGCATTCTTTATACTGCAGAGAGAGGCTGTTGGCAGCCCAGGAGTTGAGGGAGAACTGGGAACAATTCCAATGTGATGCAAATTGAGGGAGTTGGCACTGCCACACCCTCAAAATGGCTTGTGATATGGACACAATGTCTCAAATTCCTAATCCCATATTTTGGGAGGTATATGTTACTATGCACACAGCTGAGATTCCAGTCTGTATGCTGGCATTTACACTAGGAACCCAACAGCAGCATGTGTAGTGAATTACAGCACATAAACAGATATAGTGACTCTCTTACAAGGACGTTTTACAGCACATGAATAAATTACAACAATAAAACTAAGCAGTTATATACCCCATTGATACTTTCCTTTCTCACACTCCTACCCAGCAGCAGTGCACACAAGGTCTAATTCATGTTTATACGCTATGGCTGATGTTCACGCAAGTGAGCAATTATCAGCAGACTGCGCATGTGTCACTGCGTATGCGTCAAGGTGCCACTATGATCCTGCTTGCAATGAGAAATTGATTAGCAGGAAGTGTCCATTTGGAGGCATTAATGGGGAGTGGTTGCATATAACGCTGACGTGTCATTGCTATTTTCGAGGCGTGTGTCTGCTATCAGCTGAGGGCTCGTATGTACAAAAGCATGGCTACTGCTGTGTCCACTCTACAAATCCATAGCGCTTCCCTAGCAGTCTATGTTCCTCGTTTTTGCGCATAGACTGTGAACAGTGGTGTAACTACCGTGGGTGCAGGGGATGCAGCTGCTATGGGGCCTAAGTCGCTTCCAGGGTTCGTCGCTCTCCTGAACCCAGTCACACACAGATTAGGCAGCAGCAGCCAGTAACAAGGGACAACAAACACCCTTGACAATGCCAGACACGATTGGCCGGGTGAAACGCTTTGGCCATGCCCCCTCTGCTGACGGACCCCGGAAGCAACCACCCCGACATCAAGCAGAAATTACTCCAGCTCGCACACACCTTGCTCGTCCCAGACACTGGCAGGTCACTTTGTGCACTTCTCAGCCCACGCCGGTGGCACATCACATTGCGCACCCATCATCCCCCGCAGCTGGCAGGTCACATTGCACACCCCTATGCCCCCACCACTGGCAGGTCACATTGCGCACTCCTCAGCCCCGCTGCTGGCAGGTCACATCGCACACTCCTTGGCCCCCACCGCTGGGAGGTCACATTGTGCACACCTCGGACCCCACCTCTGGCATGCAGATTAATATAATTAAGGAAAGAGAACGTACAGTGGGTGCTCCTGGTGGCACACTTTTGTGAGTAGCTCCAGATAGATGGGTTTATATCTTTTCTCTTTGCCATTTAGCTCCAGTTTGGATATTTTTAAATGTCTGTCTATATGTAATAAATAAATGTTATACCACACAAGGATTGCACAACTTAATTGTGATCAGTATGAGTATTATTGGCGAGATCCCGGCGGCAAGCGCAGCATGTCCCCTTGTGGCCTTGCTGTGCTCACCATGTTTCTGGCCTGGTGGCGTTCTATTCCCCCTTGGGTGGTGGTGTGGACCACCACCCAAGTGGGGAAACCAGCCGGCGGTCAAGACTCCGACCGCCGGTATTGCAGATGGTGTCAGGAGTATTGCAGATGGTGGCGTTCTATTCCCCCTTGGGTGGTGGTGTGGACCACCACCCAAGTGGGGAAACCAGCCGGCGGTCAAGACTCCGACCGCCGGTATTGCAGACGGTGTCAGGAGTCTGGCACCGGTATATTGACCGCCGGGATCCCGCCCGGCAGTCAGTTGACTGCCTCCCATTTATTATATGCACTATAGGTACACACACTACAGAAAATAAGAATTTACTCACCGGTAATTCTATTTCTCGTAGTCCGTAGTGGATGCTGGGAACTCCGTAAGGACCATGGGGGAATAGCGGGCTCTGAAGGAGGCTGGGCACTCTAGAAAGATTTATGACTACCTGGTGTGCACTGGCTCCTCCCACTATGACCCTCCTCCAAGCCTAAGTTAGGACACCGTGCCCGGACGAGCAGACATAATAAGGAAGGATTTAGAATCCCGGGTAAGACTCTTACCAGCCACACCAATCACACCGTACAACTCGTGATACTATATCCAGTTTGACAGTATGAAAACAACTGAGCCTCTCAACAGATGGCTCAACAATAACCCTTTAGTTAACAATAACTATTTACAAGTATTGCAGACAATCCGCACTTGGGATGGGCGCCCAGCATCCACTACGGACTACGAGAAATAGAATTACCGGTGAGTAAATTCTTATTTTCTCTGACGTCCTAGTGGATGCTGGGAACTCCGTAAGGACCATGGGGATTATACCAAAGCTCCCAAACGGGCGGGAGAGTGCGGATGACTCTGCAGCACCGAATGAGAGAACTCCAGGTCCTCCTCAGCCAGGGTATCAAATTTGTAGAATTTTGCAAACGTGTTTGCCCCTGACCAAGTAGCTGCTCGGCAAAGTTGTAAAGCCGAGACCCCTCGGGCAGCCGCCCAAGATGAGCCCACCTTCCTTGTGGAATGGGCATTCACAGATTTTGGCTGTGGCAGGCCTGCCACAGAATGTGCAAGCTGAATTGTACTACAAATCCAGCGAGCAATAGACTGCTTAGAAGCAGGAGCACCCAGCTTGTTGGGTGCATACAGGATAAACAGCGAGTCAGATTTTCTGACTCCAGCCGTCCTGGAAACATATATTTTCAGGGCCCTGACAACGTCTAGCAACTTGGAGTCCTCCAAATCCTTAGTAGCCGCAGGCACCACAATAGGCTGGTTCAGGTGAAACGCTGACACCACCTTAGGGAGAAATTGGGGACGAGTCCTCAAATCTGCCCTATCCATATGGAAAATCAGATAAGGGCTTTTACATGATAAAGCCGCCAATTCTGACACTCGCCTGGCTGAAGCCAAGGCCAATAACATGACCACTTTCCACGTGAGATATTTCAGATCCACGGTTTTTAGTGGCTCAAACCAATGTGATTTTAAGAAGCTCAACATCACGTTGAGATCCCAAGGTGCCACAGGAGGCACAAATGGGGGCTGAATATGCAGCACTCCTTTCACAAATGTCTGAACTTCAAGTACTGAAGCTAGTTCTTTTTGAAAGAAAATCGACAGAGCCGAGATCTGTACTTTAATGGAGCCTAGTTTTAGGCCCATATTCACTCCTGCTTGCAGGAAATGCAGAAATCGACCTAGTTGAAATTCCTCTGTTGGGGCCTTTTTGGCCTCGCACCATGCAACATATTTCCGCCATATGCGGTGATAATGCTTTGCCGTAACATCTTTCCTGGCCTTAATAAGCGTAGGAATGACTTCTTCCGGAATACCCTTTTCCTTTAGGATCCGGTGTTCAACCGCCATGCCGTCAAACGCAGCCCGCGGTAAGTCTTGGAACAGTCAGGGCCCCTGCTGTAGCAGGTCCTGTCTGAGCGGTAGAGGCCACGGGTCCTCTGAGAGCATCTCTTGAAGTTCCGGGTACCACGCTCGTCTTGGCCAATCCGGAACCACGAGAATGGTGTTTACTCCTCTCTTTCTTATTATTCTCAATACCTTTGGTATGAGAGGCAGAGGAGGGAACACATAAACCGACTGGTACACCCACGGTGTCACTAGAGCGTCCACAGCTACCGCCTGAGGGTCCCTTGACCTGGCGCAATATCTTTTTAACTTTTTGTTGAGGCGGGACGCCATCATGTCCACCTGTGGTTTTTCCCAACGGTTTACCAGCATCTGAAAGACTTCTGGATGAAGTCCCCACTCTCCCGGGTGGAGGTCGTGTCTGCTGAGGAAGTCTGCTTCCCAGTTGTCCACTCCCGGAATGAACACTGCTGACAGTGCTAGTACATGATTCTCCGCCCATCTGAGAATTCTTGTGGCTTCTGCCATCGCCATCCTGCTTCTTGTGCCGCCCTGTCGATTTACATGGGCGACTGCCGTGATGTTGTCTGACTGGATCAGCACCGGCTGGTGTAGAAGCAGGGATTTTGCTTGACTTAGGGCATTGTAGATGGCCCTTAGTTCCAGAATATTTATGTGAAGGGAAGTCTCCTGACTCGACCATAGTCCTTGGAAGTTTCTTCCCTGTGTGACTGCCCCCCAGCCTCGAAGGCTGGCATTCGTGGTCACCAGGACCCAGTCCTGTATGCCGAATCTGCGGCCCTCTAGAAGATGGGCACTCTGCAGCCACCACAGTAGAGACACCCTGGTTCTTGGAGACAGGGTTATCAAGCGATGCATCTGAAGATGCGATCCGGACCACTGGTCCAACAGGTCCCACTGAAAGATTCTGGCATGGAACCTGCCGAAGGAAATTGCTTCGTAAGAAGCCACCATCTTTCCCAGGACCCGCGTGCAGCGATGCACTGATACCTGTTTTGGTTTCAGGAGGTCTCTGACTAGAGATGACAACTCCCTGGCTTTCTCCTCCGGGAGAAACACTTTCTTCTGGACTGTATCCAGAATCATACCCAGGAACAGTAGCCGTGTCGTCGGAACCAGCTGTGACTTTGGGATATTCAGAATCCAGCCGTGCTGGTGCAGCACCTCCTGAGATAGTGCTACTCCCACCAACAACTGTTCCTTGGACCTCGCTTTTATTAGGAGATCGTCCAAGTACGGGATAATTAAAACACCCTTTCTTCGAAGGAGTATCATCATTTCCGCCATAACCTTGGTAAATACCCTCGGTGCCGTGGACAGTCCAAACGGCAGCGTCTGGAATTGGTAATGGCAATCCTGTACCACAAATCTGAGGTACTCCTGGTGAGGATGGTAAATGGGGACATGCAAGTAAGCATCCTTGATGTCCAGGGATACCATGTAATCCCCCTCGTCCAGGCTTGCAATAACCGCCCTGAGCGATTCCATCTTGAACTTGAATTTCTTTATGTACGTGTTCAAGGATTTCAAATTTAGAATGGGTCTCACCGAACCGTCCGGTTTCGGTACCACAAATAGTGTGGAATAATAACCCCGGCCTTGTTGAAGTAGGGGTACCTTGATTATCACCTGCTGGGAATACAGCTTGTGAATTGCCGCTAGCACCGCCTCCCTGTCTGAGGGAGCAATCGGCAAGGCAGATTTTAGGAACCGGTGGGGTGGGGACGCCTCGAATTCCAGCTTGTACCCCTGAGATACTATTTGCAGGATCCAGGGATCCACCTGTGAGCGAACCCACTGATCGCTGAAATTTTTGAGGCGATCCCCCACCGTACCAGGCTCCGCCTGTGGAGCCCCACCGTCATGCGGCGGACTTGGAAGAAGAAGCGGGGGAGGACTTTTGCTCCTGGGAACCTGCTGTTTGTTGCAGCCTTTTTCCCCTACCTCTGCCTCTGGACAGAAAGGACCCGCCTTTTCCACGCCTGTTTTTCTGGGTCCGAAAGGACTGAACCTGATAAAACGGCGCCTTCTTAGGCTGTGAGGGGACATGGGGTAAAAATGCTGACTTCCCAGACGTTGCTGTGGAAACTAGGTCCGAGAGACCATCCCCAAATAATTCCTCACCCTTATATGGTAACACTTCCATGTGCTTTTTTGATCTGCATCTCCTGTCCACTGGCGAGTCCATAAGCCTCTCCTAGCAGAAATGGACAATGCACTTACTTTAGATGCCAGTCGGCAGATTTCCCTTTGTGCATCTCTCATATATAAGACTGAGTCTTTTATATGGTCTATGGTTAACAGGATCGTGTCTCTGTCTAATGTGTCAATATTTTCTGACAGTTTATCTGACCAGGCAGCGGCAGCACTGCACATCCAAGCTGACGCAATAGCTGGCCTAAGTATAATGCCTGTGTGTGTATATACAGACTTCAGGATCGCCTCCTGCTTTCTATCAGCAGGTTCCTTGAGGGCGGCCGTATCCGGAGACGGTAGTGCCACCTTTTTAGACAAACGTGTGAGCGCTTTATCCACCCTAGGAGGTGTTTCCCAACGTGACCTATCCTCTGGCGGGAAAGGGAATGCCATTAGTACCTTCTTAGGAATTACCAATTTTTTATCAGGGAAAGCCCACGCTTCTTCACACACTTCATTTAATTCATCTGATGGGGGAAAAACTACGGGTAGTTTTTTCTCCCCAAACATAATACCCTTTTTAGTGGTACCTGTATTTATATCAGAAATGTGTAACACCTCTTTCATTGCCTCAATCATGCAGTGAATGGCCTTAGTGGGCATCAGGTTAGACTCATCGTCGTCGACACTGGTGTCAGTATCAGTGTCGACATCTGGGTCTGCTTGAGGTAGCGGGCGTTTTAGAGCCCCTGACGACCCATGCGACGCCTGGGCAGGCACGAGCTGAGAAGTCGGCTGTCCCACATTTGGCATGTCGTCGATTTTCTTATATAAGGAGTCTATACGTGCACTCATTACTTTCCATAAGCCCATCCACTCAGGTGTCTGCCCCGCAGGGGGTGACATCCCTTCTAAAGGCATCTGCTCCGCCTCCACATCATTATCCTCATCAAACATGTCGACACAGCCGTACCGACACACCGCACACACACAAGGAATGCTCCGAATGAGGACAGGACCCACAAAAGCCCTTTGGGGGGACAGAGTGAGAGTATGCCAGCACACACCAGAGCGCTATATAATGCAGGGACTAACTGAGTTATGTCCCCTATAGCTGCTTTTTATATTATATATATATATTGCGCCTAAATTTAGTGCCCCCCCTCTCTGTTTTTACCCTGTTCTGAAGTGTAGACTGCAGGGGAGAGCCAGGGAGCTTCCTTCCAGCGGATCTGTGAAGGAGAAATGGCGCCAGTGTGTCTGAGGGAGATAGCTCCGCCCCTTTTCCGCGGCCTATTCTCCCGCTTTTTCCTGGATTCTGGCAGGGGTATTTACCACATATATAGCCTCTGGGGCTATATATTGTGGTATTTTTGCCAGCCAAGGTGTTTTTTATTGCTGCTCAGGGCGCCCCCCCCAAGCGCCCTGCACCCTCAGTGACCGGAGTGTGAAGTGTGCATGAGGAGCAATGGCGCACAGCTGCAGTGCTGTGCGCTACCTTGGTGAAGACTGATGTCTTCTGCCGCCGTTTTTCCGGACCTCTTCTTGCTTCTGGCTCTGTAAGGGGGACGGCGGCGCGGCTCCGGGACCGAACACCAAGGACTGGGCCTGCGGTCGATCCCTCTGGAGCTAATGGTGTCCAGTAGCCTAAGAAGCCCAATCCGGCTGCAAGCAGGCGAGTTCGCTTCTTCTCCCCTTAGTCCCTCGCTGCAGTGAGCCTGTTGCCAGCAGGTCTCACTGAAAATAAAAAACCTAAACTATACTTTCTTTCTAAGGGCTCAGGAGAGCCCCTAGTGTGCATCCAACCTCGGCCGGGCACGAAATCTAACTAACTGAGGCTTGGAGGAGGGTCATAGTGGGAGGAGCCAGTGCACACCAGGTAGTCATAAATCTTTCTAGAGTGCCCAGCCTCCTTCGGAGCCCGCTATTCCCCCATGGTCCTTACGGAGTTCCCAGCATCCACTAGGACGTCAGAGAAAGTACGTGTGTGTGTGTGTGTGTGTGTGTGTGTGTGTGTGTGTGTGTGTGTGTGTGTATATATATATATATATATATATATATATATATATATATACAGAGCTGTTCACCCGGCACTCCAAGATGGATAATGAGTTGCAATTGCTGCGGTGCCCTCCGTGAGTGGTAATTGCAGCCACTCAATATGCTGTGGTTATTCCGGCGGCACTCAAACAGTCTGGACAAATAGGTAAATGCTGAGATCTTTATTAGACCATTTGGATGGTCTAATAAAGATCTCAGCATTTACCTATTTGTCCAGACTGTTTGAGTGCCGCCGGAATAACCACAGTATATATATATATATATATATATATATATATATAAAATAAAGTGTTTCCTTAATGCGCTATTATTAAAAAGTAAATTAACCCTGGAGCCGATTTATTTGTATATTAAATACAGCTCACTTAGGGCAGCTTCCGTGGAGAAAGGACCCCCTGCCGATGTTGGTCTATAGAGGTAAATACAAAAGAGATCTCTACGGAGCGTTCTTATTTAATGGATAATCCAATCTATTTTAGGATATGAACACAAGGTGACTTTAATGGTACCTTAATACACATACACCCAAATATTAAAAACACATCAAAATATTTTAGTCTTTTCCAGCAACAGTCCTACACCTCTGCATGCTATGGAATCCACTACACTTTTGGATTCCATAGCATGCAGAGGTGTATGACTATTGCTGGAAAAGACTAAAATATTTTGACATCAGCTTGAAGCTTGTTTGACTTTAAAATCTGATCCGAATTTTTTCACCTTTAGAAGCTCGTTAATAGAAAATCCAGTTGAAATTGTCATTAGGCTGTGGAATCTAGTTAAGACTACTTTAAAAACATGCTGCTTAGGAAAACAATTTGCTTTGTTTATGGTCTTATATATTAAGTTACTATTTAAGAAGAAAAATTCATTCTAAACGGACCTGGCGTTATTACGAGATAACTATTTGCCTAGAAAGTAAACACCCCTGAAGAAGTCGCCATAAGATGAAACGCGTTGGGTGAAACAATAATATTTGTAATATTTTTATTGTATGAACAAAAACTGTACAAGCATATAGTGTTTCAGTAAATTGTATGTTTTCTTGTAACATAATGATTACAGAAATATATATAGAAATATGTCATTTTACATTTTAATAAAGATGTGTTTTTAATATTTGGGTGTATGTGTATTAAGGTACCATTAAACTCACCTTGTATTCCTATCCTCAAACAGATTGGATTATCCATTAAATAAGAGCGCTCCGTAGAGATCTTTCTCTCTCTCTCTCTCTCTCTCTCTCTCTTTATATATAGCATCACATGTCCATCCCGCAACAGAGTCACTAGTATAGATAGGACCAGCACACTGTAGTTTAGTCAAAGTGCAATATTTACTCCATGTGTGTAAATAAACGAGGATACAAGGCTCAGCATATACTCATCGTAAGAAAGCACAGAGAAACACAGTAGACCTCCCGAACAGCCATTTTCAGACTTAATCCATCATCAGGGGAACAGTCATCAAAAGTGCCAGGGAAGTCACCCCTTGTGCAGCGCAGTGGCAACCAGAGCAACCAGGGCGCATGTCCGAGATCCGGAACCCGCAGGCTATGTCCATATCAGTATATTAATGCTATCCAACACAAACATAACAAAAAGGTGCACACCACATTAATATATAAGTGAGTACCCCTCAATGCTGTCATGTGTCAGGTTTCATAATCAATGAAAGGTATCACCCCTCAATCTTAAAAGTGGGGGAACCAAAATGATATCCCACGATGCATGGCAGCATTGATGAAGTCAACATTTAACATTATATACAATCTATAAAATAGAGAATGATCTCAAAACAACCTGTTAGTTCAGCCCAAAATAAACACATGTACTTATTATATGTAGCGATCTATCATCCACAGGGTTATCAATCTATCACCGGTGCCAGCCCTATAGAAATGAAGCAAATGAACATTCCTCATTTAGTCCATTAGGGACCATCGCATCCAGCATATAAATCCATCGACACTCTTGTTGCAATAAAAGTTTGTGTCTGTCCCCTTCTCTTCTCAAAGGGGGTACATGATCTATGGGCATAAACTTGAATTCACTTAACTTATGCCCAGTAGTTACATAATATCTTGCTACCGGTGGTGTACTCCCATCCATTTTTTGGTACGCCTTCTTTATAGACGATCTATGCATGGCGATCCTCTCCTTTAGCATACGTATCGTTTTCCCTATATAGATTTTCCCACAGGGACAAACAATCATGTATGTCACAAACTTAGTGTCACAAGACATCCGGAATCGTAATGGGTACACTGTCCCTTTAGTTGGATGACTGCAAGTTTTTCCTGTCATCATAAAGCTGCAATTCACACAGCCATGGCACTTAAAGGCACCCTTTTGAAGCTGCAACCATCTGTTTCCCCTGCCCACTCTGGAGCTAATGTCAGAAAAAGTCACCTCCTCTTTCAGATTATGGCTACGCCGATAGCCAAATAAAGGTGGCTCTTCGCAATAATGCTTCATCACTGGGTCAGACTGCAATATATGCCAGTGTTTCAGAATAGATTGTCGAGCCTTGCCTGAAGAAATCGAATTGAATTTGTCCCCCATCGATTCTAAGGCCTCAGGTAGTGCAGCTCTATCCGAGATAATTCTTGCAACACGAATCAACTGAGAGTATGGTAGCCCCTTCTTTAGCGCTACCGGATGGAAGTTTGAGGCGAGCAAGAGAGAGTTTTTGTCAGTGGGCTTCCTATACATGCCAGTGGTCAATGTCCCATCTTGTATACGCACCAAGACATCTAAGAAATTAATCTCAACATCACTGCTGGCACTAGTAAATTTGATAGACCCTGGTAATTTATTGAGCTTATCAATAAATTCATCTAATAATTGCTGGCCCCCAGTCCACAGCATGAATGAATCGTCGATAAAACGTACGTAAAATTTAACATACTGTGAAAATATTGGATCATCCATAATATGCAATTGCTCATACTGGTACATAAATATATTTGCCTAGGATGGGGCCATATTGGACCCCATCGCTGTAGCCTTAAGTTGCAAGAAAAATTAATTATTAAATAAAAAGTAGTTCTTGTGAAGAACCACTTCCATTAATAATAGTAAAAATTCCAATGGCGGACCCTCATACTGTGGACTGTGGCCAACAATGTTTTTGACAGCAGCTATACCTTCCTTGTGACCAATATTCGTGTATAAACTGGTGACATCTAGTGTCACCAGTATACATCCAGGCACTAGTGGACCGGTGGCTCTCAACTTGCATAAAAAGTCTGTAGTGTCTTTAATGTAGTAAGGTGTAGACTGAACTACCGGTTGCAAATAATGGTCAATGAACTGCGAGATAGGTTGGCCCAAAGATCCTTGCGAGGATATGATGGGTCTACCAGGAGGTTTGATTAATGTTTTATGCACTTTGGGTAAAACATAGATTAGTGGAGTTATAGGAAATTCTTGTGTCAAAAAATTGACTGTAGTTTCATCAATCCAATTGTTGGACATGCCCAAGCGAATGATGGAATCAACTTCTCTCTTAAAGCGCTCAGTCGGATCACTGGACAGAAGTTTATAACATGCATTGTCAGAAAGTTGGCGCGATATCTCATCAATATAATCCTGTCTGTCCATTAAGACAATTGCCCCACCTTTATCAGCGGGGCGTATGACAATTCCAGGATTGTCACATAAGTTCTTAACTGCCTCTGTTTCTTGTCTAGACATATTAGAGAACCGTAGCCTGGTGTTTTTTATGGAGGATAAAATTTCACTCCGTACAAGCCTCAATAAAGGTTTCGATGGAGGCATTTGCTGCAGGAGGATCAAAGGTGCACCTACCCCTAAACTGCGTGAAATGTCCCCTCTGCTCACCCTTCTTGAAAAAATAATCTTTCAATCTTAACTGTCTTTGGAATTTATATAACTCAATTTCACAACTAAATTTATTCTGATGGTAAGTCTGTACATGAGTTAGTCCCTTAGACAAGACGGACATCTCTAAATCAGTGGGGGAGTAGGTTGACAAATTCAGCACCGCTACCTCCTGCCTCCCTTCTGACCTTTTCCTGTTGCTTTTGTGCCTCTGCCTTCCCTGTCTGCAGGGTTTTTTGCATTTCTGTTTCCCCTCACATAACTCCTGGTATTGGCCCTTTCGCCTAAAAAAGACGTAGAGATCTTACCCTGAGTAGAAGTGTCTGAATCACTATGCGATGTCTGAGATTCTAAATCAGTAAAGTGCATGCCAGTTCTCCTCCTATATCCCTGTCCAGTTCTCCAATGTCTACGATTTAATGGAGAGAAAATCCAGGGATACACCCTAAGCTCTTTATAGTCGTCCTTGACCTTTTTGTATTTGGTCTTCTTAAACGCTAACAAGTCATTTTTAAATGAGACCAAAACTCTCATCAAGTTGTGCCAACCAGTCCACTGTGCTGTCAGCTTTTAAAATAGAAAGACCCTGGGCTTCACACAAGGTTATTTCCCTTTTCACATTATCAATGTCAGTATTTACTTGTTGTACAATTAGCACCATTAAATCAAATCTGCACTGGTTTAATATCTGGCACCACTGCCTGCAAAATTATTTACTATTACGCCCAATGGTTGGTTCCTTATCCTCAACCCCCTCGGGATGAGGTTGTACGTAGTTTAAGCAAATCACTATTTACTTCAGCTGGTAAATCTACATCAAAAGCAAGCTGATCTGTTGTGCTAAATAAAATACGACTGACATCTTTTTTAAGAAATCTCTTGGTGCCCGTAAGGTTACCAATATCATTCTCCATAATATACCGAGTGAAAACAATTAAGTACACTCAATGAACCAACAAACAACAAAAAAACAATGTCCTTAAAATATGAAAAAATCCAATAGTGGTGCAGCTCCAATAATAAATTGTATAATAGTCACAGAAAAGAAATCCGGGAAGCCGCACTGACACTCTCAGATGTATATCCCAGGTGTCCGGTCAAATGTTAACCTTGTGTGAAGCCCAGGGTCTTTCTATTTTAAAAGCTGACAGCACAGTGGACTGGTTGGCACAACTTGATGAGAGTTTGGTCTCATTTAAAAATGACTTCTTAGCGTTTAAGAAGACCAAATACAAAAAGGTCAAGGACGACTATAAAGAGCTTAGGGTGTATCCCTGGATTTTCTTTCCATTAAATCATAGACATTGGAGAACTGGACAGGGATATAGGAGGAGAACTGGCATGCACTTTACTGATTTAGAATCTCAGACATCGCATAGTGATTCAGACACTTCTACTCAGGGTAAGAGATCGACGTCTTTTTTAGGCGAAAGGGCCAATACCAGGAGTTATGTGAGGGGAAACAGAAATGCAAAAAACCCTGCAGACGGGGAGGGCAGAGGCAAAAAAGCAGCAGGAAAAGGTCAGAAGGGAGGCAGGAGGTAGCGGTGCTGAATTTGTCAACCTACTCCCCCACTGATTTAGAGATGTCCGTCTTGTCTAAGGGACTAACTCATGTACAGACTTACCATCAGAATAAATTTAGTTGTGAAATTGAGTTATATAAATTCCAAAGACAGTTAAGATTGAAAGATTATTTTTTCAAGAAGGGTGAGCAGAGGGGACATTTCACGCAGTTTAGGGGTAGGTGCACCTTTGATCCTCCTGCAGCAAATGCCTCCATCGAAACCTTTATGAGGCTTGTACGGAGTGAAATTTTATCCTCCATACAGAACACCAGGCTACGGTTCTCTAATATGTCTAGACAAGAAACAGAGGCGGTTAAGAACTTGCGTGACAATCCTGGAATTGTCATACGCCCCGCTGATAAAGGTGGGGCGATTGTCTAAATGGACAGACAGGATTATATAGATGAGATATCGTGCCAACTTTCTGACAATGCATGTTATAAACTTCTGTCCAGTGATCCAACTGAGCGCTTTAAGAGAGAAGTTGATTCCATCATTCGCTTGGGCATGTCCAACAATTGGATTGATGAAACTACAGTCAATTTTTTGACACAAGAATTCCCTATAACTCCACTAATCTATGTTTTACCCAAAGTGCATAAAACATTAATCAAAACTCCTGGTAGACCCATCATATCCTCGCAAGGATCTTTTGGGCCAACCTATCTCGCAGTTCATTGACCATTATTTGCAACCGGTAGTTCAGTCTACACCTTACTACATTAAAGACACTACAGACTTTTTATGCAAGTTGAGAGCCACCGGTCCACTAGATGTCACCAGTTTATACACGAATATTGGTCACAAGGAAGGTATAGCTGCTGTCAAAAACATTGTTGGCCACAGTCCTCAGTATGAGGGTCCGCCATTGGAATTTTTACTATTATTAATGGAAGTGGTTCTTCACAAGAACTACTTTTTATTTAATAATTAATTTTTCTTGCAACTTTAAGGGTACAGCGATGGGGTCCAATATGGCCCCATCCTATGCAAATATATTTATGTACCAGTATGAGCAATTGCATATTATGGGTGATCCAATGTTTTCACAGTATGTTAAATTTTATGTACGTTTTATCGACGATTTATTCATGCTGTGGACTGGGGGCCAGCAATTATTAGATGAATTTATTGATAAGCTCAATAAATTACCAGGGTCTATCAAATTTACCAGTGCCAGCAGTGATGTTGAGATTAATTTCTTAGATGTCTTGGTGCGCATACAAGATGGGACATTGACCACTGGCATGTATAGGAAGCCCACTGACAAAAACTCTCTCTTGCTCGCCTCAAGCTTCCATCCGGTAGCGCTAAAGAAGGGGCTACCGTACACTCAGTTGATTCATGTTGCAAGAATTATCTCAGATAGAGCTGCACTACCTGAGGCCTTAGAATCGATGGGGACAAATTCATTGATAGGGGTTATGATGCAAGAGAGGTGAAAGATGTCATAAACCGTTGTTTGCAACTACCCCAAGAAGAATTATTGAAACCCCAACAGAAACCTAAGAATAACCGGTTGGTGTACGCCAGCACATATTCGATTTCTTCAGGCATGGTTCGACAATCTATTCTGAAACACTGGCATATATTGCAGTCTGACCCAGTGATGAAGCATTATTGCAAAGAGCCACCTTTATTTGGCTATCGGCGTAGCCATAATCTGAAAGAGGAGGTGACTTTTTCTGACATTAGCTCCAGAGTGGGCAGGGGAAACAGATGGTTGCAGCTTCAAAAGGGTGCCTTTAAGTGCCATGGCTGTGTGAATTGCAGCTTTATGATGACAGGAAAAACTTGCAGTCATCCAACTAAAGGGACAGTGTACCCATTACGATTCCGGATGTCTTGTGACACTAAGTTTGTGACATACATGATTGTTTGTCCCTGTGGGAAAATCTATATAGGGAAAACGATACGTATGCTAAAGGAGAGGATCACCATACATAGATCGTCTATAAAGAAGGCGTACCAAAAAATGGATGGGAGTACACCACCGGTAGCAAGACATTATGTAACTACTGGGCATAAGTTAAGTGAATTCAAGTTTATGCCCATAGATCATGTACCCCCTTTGAGAAGAGAAGGGGACAGACACAAACTTTTATTGCAACAAGAGTGTCGATGGATTTATATGCTGGATGCGATGGTCCCTAATGGACTAAATGAGGAATGTTCATTTGCTTCATTTCTATAGGGCTGGCACCGGTGATAGATTGATAACCCTGTGGATGATAGATCGCTACATATAATAAGTACATGTGTTTATTTTGGGCTGAACTAACAGGTTGTTTTGAGATCATTCTCTATTTTATAGATTGTATATAATGTTAAATGTTGACTTCATCAATGCTGCCATGCATCGTGGGATATCATTTTGGTTCCCCCACTTTTAAGATTGAGGGGTGATACCTTTCATTGATTATGAAACCTGACACATGACAGCATTGAGGGGTGCTCACTTATATATTAATGTGGTGTGCACTGTTTTGTTATGTTTGTGTTGGATAGCATTAATATACTGATACGGACATAGCCTGCGGGTTCCGGATCTCGGGCATGCGCCCTGGTTGCTCTGGTTACCGCTGCGCTGCACAAGGGGTGACTTCCCTGCTGGTGCACACCGGGTCTGTTACCCACCTCCACACTGTATGTGATGGACAGGACTGTCAAAGTCCCACTCACTCTGTCTACACTTGTTTAAAGAGCTTACAGCCTATGCTCATCACCCAGTCGGTTTGCAGAGTAGGGCTGGAGGTGATTAAACCAACCACAGCAAGGCCTCTTCTCCCAGTCACGTAAATAGGATTTGGAAACTGCTTAAATCTGTTTATAGAGATTGTTTACCCCTCCGAGTGACAGGGACAGCGTTATCCCCACAATTCCAGGAGCTACATGAACACAAGGGATTAGTGTTGCTATCTAGCCCTCGTACCTGAGTTTAAACCACATACACCAGGTGTTTGCAGCATAAATCTGTATTTTAGAGCGGAGTACAGTCCTCGACCACTTACTTAGCATATTCTGTAAGCATAAATCTGCATTCTAGAGGGGAGGACAGTACTTGTCCATTAGCGGCATACCAGCATAAATCTGTATTCCAGAGCAGACTACTAACGGTGGCGTGATGTCATAGGTCACATTGCCGCATGGTGTCCCCACCTGCCCAAAGTGATCTAATGACTGCCGCTGCAGCTAAAACTGGGACTGGAGTTGGACTGTGTTGAGAGAATAAGCAGCAGTCAGCCAGCAGGTATTGTACTGCTGGGTGAGGTGAGGGACTGAGTCGCTGGTGCTGGGTATGTTTTTTCATGTGGGACGGTCTTTCGAGATTTTGCTATGGGGCCCACACAGTTATAGTTATGCCCCCGGCTGTGAATGAGTGTGCAGTGGCTCCAGTGGGCGTCTCTTTTCATTCCTGGGTGGCAGCATCACTTGCTAATATCAAGAAAATCGCACATGCTAAAAGCATATGCATACAAACTTGAATTAGGCCCACAGCTCTGTGCTGGTTCCTGCATCCAACACGAGTCAGCTTTCTCTCTCAGCTGCCTCTGGCACTGCAAGAATGTACCCAATTAAACTTTTTACAAAGATGGTGCCAGGGATAGTAATTTGACAGTGTTGTGTGCCCCATCTAGCCCAAAAACAGTTGTTAATGATTGAGGTCAGAAAGGTAATTAGAGTGACAGCATCAGTTAATTACCTTACTGGTATTACTAATTAACGAGTAATGACTATTACTATTTTTAATCATTAAGCCTCCTAGGGATTGGCTCTTAGTAGTTACTGGTAACATAAGATTGGTTCTTCCCCCCTATATATTTCTCAGAATTAGCAGGTCCCGATCACTATACAGCCTTGAAAAAGCTTTACAGAAGTGAAATGCGCATTGACTCTGCTGTGTGCTCTCTGTTCTCTTAAATATGTTATAACTATGTTATTTATTTGGGGTTGGTATTGGGAGACCAATGTTTGGTATCCCGGAGGTCACCATACCGACCCCAGGATCCCGGTCTCCAGAATGCCAGCTTGGGGGCAGTTGGGCGAGTGCAACAAAGCTCGCCACGCAGTGACCTTGGTGGCTCGCTGTGCTCACCATGGGTTCTATTCCCACTCTATGGGTGTCATGGACACCCACGAGTGGGAATAGTCCTTGTTAGTCAGCATGCCAACTGACGGGTTGTCCAACGCTTGGGATTCCGGCGTCGGTATAGTGACCGGCCGCCGGTCACATAACTACATTCCATTTATATGATGATGAGCTGCATTCCTGCTTATTTTATGTATTTATTTTTTAAGCCTGAGGTGCGTGGCTTCATCACCCAGTGAACAGTGCAAAAACCGTGCTGGGGCACGGAACTTTGGACCTTCTCCAAAAGAAGAAGGGCCCCGTTACTCCCCATCCCCTCAGAACCAAAAGGCCTACTGAGGGGAAAAAGGATCTTCGAATCCCTCCTTGACAAAGCTCAGAGGGACCCCTTGAACCCCCAAACCCTGGAGCCAAAAGGCCCCTTAGAGGGCAAGGGTTTCCGGGCTTCCCTCCACCTAATAGCTCGAGCTTGTCCCTTTCTCCAAAGGGTTAGCCAAAGCTTCCCCATAGGGAACGGGATCTTCAACTCTCCCCAAAAGGAGAGAGCCTCAGCAACTATGGGAGAGGGTAGCCCATAAGAGTCTCACCCAATACCCCCACAAAACGTGACTCACATGAAAAAAAAAATGTTTAGCGAAAAGTGCAAAAAAGTAAATAAGTCCCAGCCAGAAGGCCAGGTAGTAATAAAAATTGTCCTTGCAAAGGCTAGGGCAAAAGGAAATATAGTGCATCCTGAATGGTGAAGTGCTCAGTACAAAGTGTTGTAAGAACAGATAATACACCAGGCAGTTCTCCATTCTCCTCCAGGGGCCCCGGCCAACACCCGGCATAAGAACAAATACTACTACATTTAGTGGTTTTCCATTCTCCACCAGGGGTTCGGAACAGCCCTCGGCAGAAGAACAGATATTACTCCTAATGGGATGAAGTCATGTTTTAGGAACCCCCAGGGAGGGTTTGGGTTACGCTGTAGTGACGGGGGAAGGGTTAGGTTTAAGCTGCGGGAAGGCTGGTTAAGTTTAGGCACCAATGGAGAGGGTTAAAACTGTAGAGTATACTGCCTGCCCTGCCTACCCTGACCGCATGTCACTAGTGTGTCAATGCTGTGTACGTGAGGCGCTAGCAGAGCTAGCCAGCACATACAGAGAGTCTCCAATTCAAAGTCTTGGGTAGCAGCCATCAAAGCCATGGCATAACACGAGAAGAAAAAAACATTTATAAAAAAGGAAAATATCAGACCACTTTGTAAAGGAGCAGTGTTAGGATCTACTGTTACCCATACAGCTCCTCTGACATCACTTCATATTAGCTAAAGGAGCACATTATGGGGGTCATTCCGACCCGATCGCACGCTGCACTTCTTCTCAGCGGTGCGATTGGGTCAGAACTGCGCATGCGCTAGGCAACGACGCCGGGAACAAGGAAAGCGGTCACAGCGGCGACCACAAGAAGATTGACATGAGGAAGGCGTGTCGAAGCGTCAACTGACCGTTTTCCAGGAATGGTCCAGCGAACGCAGATGTGTCCAGGCGTTTTGAGGGCGGATGTCGGACGTCAAATCCGGGACCTGCATCGCTGGATCCGTCGCAAATGGAAAGTAGGCCTATGGCTGGTCTTGTTTTACGTTAAACTTTTTTTAGCATAGCAGGGCTACACAAGCGTTCGCAGCCCTGCTATGCTAAAATACACTCCCCCATAGGCGGCGTCAGGTTGATCTCACGAGCAGCAAAAAGTTGCTACGTGCGATCAACTCGGAATGACCACCTATATTTGTAAAGTGATATATTTTTGTGTAGCATTGGATGGTGAAGAAATACCCAATTGCACAATCAAACTTGTCTATAAAGTTACAATACTCTCTCCTTATAACTCCAGCTTAAACCCTGTTCATTGAGGGGAGGTAGACATAAAGGAATCAGGGACGTGCAGTCAGGGGAGGCAAGGGAGGCACATGCCCCCCCTCCCCCCCCCCCCCCCCTGTCATTTTCAGGGCTTTTTTTTTTAACTGTCATTCTTGTCTTGTTGCTGTAAAAGAGGGCTCCACCTGTCGTACTGTGTAAATGGAAGCTCTACTGCCGTAATGTGTAAAAAGGAGACTCTGCCTGCCGTAAGGTGTAAAAGGGAGCTCTGCCTGCCATAATGTGTAAAAAGGGGCCTCTACCTGCCATACTGTTTAATAGGTGGCTCTGCCTGCCGTAATGTGTAAATGGGAGCTCTGCCTGCCGTAATGTGTAAAAAGGGTACTCTACCTGACGTAATGTGTAAAAAGGGGACTCTGCCTGGTTTACTGGTGCTACTGTTCTGCGTAATTTACATTTTGGAGACTACTGTGCACCGTAATATGAACTGGTATTATTCTGTGGTCACAGCTGTTCCCCATAAAGCCACGCCCCTATATTTTTGGCGCACACTGGCCCTATTTTAAATAAGGGGGGTGCCGATGCTGTTTCTTGCACACAGTGCTAAAATGTATAGTTACAGCACTGGGATACATAACCGCTGCAACGGAGCTGATGTCTGTGTCTCCCCCCAAAGTCTCCCTCTCCTTTATTAGTGTCCTCTGACCCGGGCTGCCGACACTCAATTAAACCGTTGTAAAAAGTAAAAATGGAAGGGGAGAGGGATCACTGATAGGCTGGAGGAAGGATGTCGGCTGCAACATGTGCGGGGGTGTTGGTTCCGCATAGTCTAGGAAACATTTTATGACCAGTTGCTTTGAGCTGCAGCTGGTACTCAGCTACTCATGTAACGCAACAGCTCCTTCGCCTCATGTCTCCCCCTCAGGCGAGGTAGCACTTTGATCTCATTCATAATGAAGGGCAGGTTGTGCCAGATTGTGGTTTAAGGGGCCCCCCTGCACCCCATCCCCATCAATAAAATTGACAACCCACGGCCCCCAACCCCACCAATAAAACTGACAATCCCCCCAACCCTACCAATAAGATTGGCAAACCCCCTTATTTGCTGCAGTGTGGGGGACTCCAATATATGAAGGCCCCTGGGAGCCCACTTTATCCAGCCCCCATCTTATAATCTGGCCCTGAGGATGGGGCTTCACTTGGTGCCTCTCCCGCCATTGATCTCACCGCACGTCACTGAATGGAATGAATACTTCTCATGCACATTTGTCGCTGCTTCAAATAGAATTCACTTTGTTTATAATTGTGTTATGCATGCTTAGTGCATTATTTGCAAGGCGGCTGATCTCTGACCGACTTGCTCAGGGGAAAATGGCAACTTTTGGCCTGAGGTGCAAAGACAAGCTTCATGCTCCTCTACTAGTATGCTGTAACAGAAAAGTGCATACCCTCCAACATGACCCGCCCCACTAGGTACAAAATGCTCTGTTTCTGGACTTCCCTCTTAATTTATTATTGCAATCACCTGTGAAGAAACAGCTTTCTTATCATTTAACTAGTTCAACACAGGTGATGGAAATCATAAATTAAGAGGGAAGTCCAGGAACAGAGCATTTTGTACCTAGTGGGGCGGGTCATGTTGGAGGGTCTGAAAGTGTCCATGACACAAACAGCACAAGCTTGGTTTGTATAATGTGGACATGGTGTTATGTATCCAATGCACTATAGAAATGGTTTTGTCAAAGAGCTATAATCAAATGCAGCCATCAGCATTTACATCTTTTGCTACTCAGTCAGTAGGCAGCCATTTGTAGTGTTTGAGACCCCTGCTACTGCTATGAGCTCAGAATCACTTAGGCCAGTAGTTTGCAAACTGGGTGCCTCAGGACACTTGCAGGGTGCTCTGGATTGGTGGTCGAGGGCTAATTCAAATTATTTATGGTCAATGTAATAAGCAAAACCAGTGCTTGTGGCTGCCAATCATAAAATATGTGGATAAACAGTGAATCGTGTCCCTCACCACATAACCGAGCCTAGGGATGACATATTAACACTATTTATTTAATATTTTGGTTCTGAATTTGTCCATAAGATACTTTTGGCCTCTGGGTGCTGTGAAAAAAATACTGATACTCTAGGGCAGTGGTTCTCAAATGTGGTCCTCAAGGCACCCCAGCAGTCCAGGTTTTAGGTTTATCCATGCTTGGCCACAGATGACTTAATTAGCACGTCAGACAATTTGATTTAACCATCTGTGCTGAGCCATGGATACCTAAAACCTGGACTGTTGGGGTGCCTTGAGGACCACATTTGGGAACCTCTGCTGTAGGGTGCTGTGATTCAATAAAGTTTGGGAACTACTGACTTAGGCAACCAATAGGACTGTACAACTGTACAATAGTGCTATGTTCAACAAGACCCATTCAGCAGGTGCACAAACTAACAAAGTACTTGACTGTGTTTTTGTCCTCTGAAAAATATATACTGGTGCTCAGAAAAAGGGTGCTGTTACTAACCTAAAGTTAGAATATAATACATGGTGAAAAGATGTTTGTTATTAATTTCTGAAATTATTTCACTTATTCATCCCTGTTCCTGGAACTATTAAGAATAAGAATTAAAGTGACACCACAAAAAGGTGCGTGTACTGTGTATTACTACCACCATCACAAGAAAAGCACTAGTACATGAAGATATGATCACTGACATGATCCTAGTCCACCTTGGCTCAGATGGTGGTGTGGCTGCAGCAGTGCCTGGCAATGATAACAATCCCTAGATGGATTAGGCACCTACTTTTCAAGGAGGCACCACTCTGGTCTGGGCAGCTTGAAGGAGCCAGAGTAGTTCAAGGGGGAAACCTTGGGCAAAACAAAGGGCTATACATCATATTAGGATATGGACATCCCGTACTTTGCCCCAAGTTATCCCTAGCAGTATCCTCTAATGAAAAGGGTCCCTGGGCAAATTGCTATTGGAGGTCCCATAAAGTTTTAGCTAGCACTTGGTGCAATTTCCCAGAGTGCACTCAGTTGGATGAATGGCCACAAATGATGGTAGCTTCTTTAGGAGACCAGGAGCATAGAAAACCTACCTGGTGACATTTACAGTACAATGCTTTGTTATGTATGCCAATGATAATCGTCACATATTCAAATATTACAATACTGGCAAGAGTGATTAACCTTTATTTGTGCCTGTCCCTATATCAGTTCTGTATAATACAGAGAGCATTCTATTTCTCTCTATACAACACAGAGAGCTGATCAGTACACAAAACAGAATGTATTCTTCTGACTACTATTCAATGCCAACCAGATTCTGGAGACCACTATGAATTCAATACAATGCATCCCTGCCTATTCCTGGGAATGTCTGGTAGAATCCTGAATCTTTGGTGCTTCCCCTGCATGCCCAGAAAAGTAGGCATGGTTCCCTGAGCCATCTCACGGGAAGTGGGTTGTTTGGGCATCTTGATAATGTGATTTGCCCTGAATTGTGTATTCATGGTCGTGCCCCTGTCTTACAATGCCAGTAATCGCTGCATTCAGTGGAGTATTGTGCAGGTCTCCAGGTCCAAGGGGAGCCACACTGCACACCCTGCACCCATGTACTTCAATAGGTACCTCTCTGTAGTCCCGCATTGTCAGTGCTCCAGAAATCACTGAGCAAATGATGCCGCAGCACAGACGCAGAGTCCATGGGCTAGAGAGGAAGGGGCTTGGACAGAGACTGCAGATGGGTCAGCTCCTCTCATAATATGCCCCTGGCTGCATTATAAAGTAGGGGGCGGGCTACGATGATGTGATATCTCTGTCACGACACCCCCTATGCCATTCCATGCCTCAGTACCTCCCATCTGGCTGCCCCCTCCGTCCTACATGGTAAAATGTATGGCCCTAAAATAGCTGGTGGTTTATTGCTGTTGGCTTTACAGATTCCGACCCTAAATCTGTGGTGGCGTTAATATGCATGTCTGATCCAAATTTCTGCAGGTAACAAAATAAAGACCTTAGCATGCCTTCCAAACAATTTGAATTCCAATCCCAGGACTTCGCACCAAAGGAGCCGTGACCTTTTGTCTGAGGTCAATCTCCTGCTTAATAACATTTGAGGGCATGACCGTGTGTCACACTTCCATTTCTCTTCACACTTGGGGCTTGCCCAGCACTCTGGGAGGTGCTCAGCCTCCCCATGTTCTCCAGTCACAGCGTGGCTGCTCTGCAGTGTTGCCAACTCTGAAATTAAAAACAAGCAACAGATGACTGAAAAATAAGCCCAAAACAAGCCCAAACCAATCCTAAAAAGCCCAAAAAAAAGCCCAACTCAAGTTTTTTTTTTTAATATAAATTATTGTTAAAATACATATAATTATTTATATAATCTGCCTTTAAGGTCTTTATAATGATATTTATCAGCACAAAACTGGCTTTTAAAGAATACTGGAATTTTTATAAATATAGTTAGAGTTGTGAATTTAAGATACTAAACTTTCATGTTTCCTCTAAAGAAAAATCTCAAGTGAAAATTGCCAGCTGTATATACTGTATCTGTGGTCATTTGTATTCACTGTGAAATATTTATTCAATGGAAAGATAAAACAAATAATCTTACAACATCCAACTTTGTACTTCTATTAAATAAATAAAGAGGCCAAATGAAGGTAACAAAACAAAAGATTATTAAGACAATTCAAAATAATAAATGCATATATAAATATTAAATAATAACTCAATTCAATAAATAACAAAGGAATTACTGAGAGGTAAAGTGCATTGCAGATGGCATACTATGTGAGGTAAAGTGCATGGCACACTGTGTGAAGGGGTTCACTACGATATGCCGGCGGTCGGGCTCCCGGTGACCAGCATACCGGCGCCGGGAGCCCGACCGCCGGCTTACCGACAGTGTGGCGAGCGCAAATGAGCCCCTTGCTGGCTCGCTACGCTCGCCACGCTACGCGCGCCACACTATTTTATTCTCCCTCCAGGGGGGTCGTGGACCCCCACGAGGGAGAATAAGTATCGGTATGCCGGCTGTCGGGATCCCGGCGCCGGTATACTGTGCACCGGGATCCCGTCAGTCGGCATACTGAAGACCACCCGTGTGAAGTATAGTGCATTGCAGATAGCACACTGGGGGTCATTCCGAGTTGTTCGCTCGTTGCCGATTTTCGCAACGGAGCGATTAAGGCAAAAATGTGCATGCGCATGGTAAGTAATTTAGCACAAAACTTAGTAGATTTACTCACGTCCGAACGAAGAATTTTCATCGTTGAAGTGATCGGAGTGTGATTGACAGGAAGTGGGTGTTTCTGGGTGGAAACTGACCGTTTTCTGGGAGTGTGCGGAAAAACGCAGGCGTGCCAGGATAAAACGCAGGAGTGTCTGGAGAAACGGGGGAGTGGCTGGCCGAACGCAGGGCGTGTTTGTGACGTCAAACCAGGAACGAAACGGGCTGAGCTGATCGCAGTGTAGGAGTAACTCTCGAGCTACTCAGAAAACTGTTAAGAATTATTTATTCGCAATTCTGCTAATCTTTTATTCGCAATTCGCAATTCTAATAAGCTAAGATACACTCCCAGAGGGCGGCGGCCTAGCGTGTGTAATGCTGCTAAAAGCAGCTAGCGAGCGAACAACTCGGAATCACCCCCACTGTGTGAGGTAAAGTGCATGGCACACTGTGTGAAGTAAAGTGTATTGCAGATGGCATACTGTGAGGTAAAGTACATGGCACACTGAATTTCAAAGGTTTTATGTAAAATGGATATAAGCAAATTCATCTGAGCTGTCTCCATCGTCTATAGAAGCTTCCATGTTATACATTGCTGAGTTGAAGCGCTGAAGCATATTGGTAGTTGGTTTAAAATCCTTGCAACAAATACCCAAGCGTCTTAAACCATATCTGACATAAAGAATACCACATAAAGTGGTCCTGAATTGCTTCACTGTTGTGTGTCTGGTCAGTGTCTTTGTTGTTGTCATTGTTAAAAACAAATTAGCCCTACTGAATACACACAACCGGCAGTCTGCAACAATAGACATAATGATTGACTCATCATCATTTCTTTAAGACTCTATTCATCCACGACGTCTCACCTACAGTATGTCTGTGTGAGGATCTGTGTTATCTGTGTTATATGGATGAATGACTAATTATCTCAGAAAGTCTGTGTCAGTGATACCTAAAAACAAAAGAAGCCCAAAAACAAGCAGCAAAAAAAATTATAAGCCCAAAAACAAGCAACAAGCAACCACCCAAAAAAATAAGCAACCAGAAGAAAAAACAAGCCCAATTCCGCTTGTTATAAGCTGAATTGGCAACTATGCTGCTCTGCTATACTGAAATCGGGATGATTGGGAGGTATGCCTTATATCTCTGATGGTGACACAATATAAAAGCCAAATTATTTACTTGCAGTCCCACACAATACTTTAGTAGTATCTAAATTGACTGTGCCATGATGATTGATAGCTCCCAGCAGAAGCAACATAATTAGGCTTCAACGACATTGGCAAATAAGCGTGTTCACTTCTTATGTAAAATGTTTACTGCAGTTATGTATTTTAGACACTAGATGGTGCTATAGGATAATTAGTCAGTGCTAGACAACAACATTTGAGGACGGAAGGCCATGTTTTTGCCTAATAATAGACTAGAGCAGAGGCTCTCAAACTGTGTGCAGCGGCACCCAGGGGTGCCTCAGGACACTTGCAGGGGTGCCTTGGATTGGTGGTCCAGGACTAACTCAAATTATTTATGGTCAATGTAAATAGTCAAAACCAGTGCTGGTGGCTGTCAGTCATAAAATATTTGGACAAACAGAAGCAAATCTTGTCCCTCACCACACAACTGAACATAAGGATGACATATAGACACAATTTTCTTAATTTAATATTTCTTTCTAAAATTCTCAAGATATTTTCAGCCTAAGGGTGCTGTGAAAAAAATTCTGATTGTCTAGGGTGCTGTGATTCAAAACATTTTTGGAACCACTGGACTGGAGCATACCTCCCAATGGCATACATATGTATTACTGGCGGGCGGGATGCTGGCTGTCAGTATCCCGACAGCGGCATTCCGCCCGCCAGAATGCCAGCAGCAGGACGGGCTCACTGTGCTCACCACAGGTTCTATTCCCACTCTATAGGTGTCATGGACACCCACGAGTGGGAATAGCCCCTGTGAGCTGGGATTCCGGCTGTTAGCATTGGTGGCTCTCGGGATTCCGGCATCTGTATCCCGACACTCGGCAAACTGATTGCCTCCCCTCCCAACATGACTCTCTCCAGGAGGGACACAATGCATTGCTTCTGGGCTTTTTTCTTAATTTATGAATGCCAACACCTGTTTTGAACAGGTTAATGGATAAAAAAAGGTGTTTCAGCACAGGTGATAACAATCATAATTAAGAAGGAAGCCCAGGAGCAGAGCATTCTGTCCCTCCTGGAGACGGGCATGTTGGGAGGTATGCCAGAGTATGGGCACAACTACGAGAGTAGCAGAGGTAGCAGCTCAGTTGTTATGGGACTCTGCAGTGTAGGGGGACCAACAAGGACCCTCATCTGCCAGGATTCATGTAGCTGCTATCTTCTGCCATATACTGGGTAATCAGCAGGGAGTTTTATGAGTTGTGAGACCAGAACCGGATTAAGGGGGACGCTCTGTGGGTAAGTATCCCAGGCCCCCCTGTCTCAAATATATATAAATATATATTTATATGTATACAGTGGGGCAAAAAAGTATTTGGACAGCCACCGATTGTGCAAGTTGACCCACTTAAAAAGATGAGAGAGATCTGTAATTTCCATCATAGGTACACTTCAACTGTGAGAGACAGAATCTGAAAAAAACCCAGAGGAAATCAGATTGTATGATTTTGAAACAATTTATTTGTATATTCTTGCGGAAAATAAATATTTGGACAATCAAAAAGTTTAACTCAATACTTTGTAATATAACCTCGGTTGGAAATTACAGAGGTCAAACGTTTCCTGTAGTTCTTGACCAGGTTTGCACACACTGTAGCAGGTATTTTGGCCCACTCTTCCATGCAGATCTTCTCTAGATCTGTCATGTTTTGGGGCTGTCACCGGGCAACACGGACTTTCAACTCCCTCCACAGAGTTTCTATTTGGTTCAGGTCTGGAGACTGGCTAGGCCACTCCAGCACCTTGAAATGCTTCTTACGGAGCCACTCCTTAGTTGCCTGGGCGGTGTGTTTGGGGTCATTGTCATGCTGGAAAATCCAGCCACGTTCCATCTTCAATGCTCTTACTGAGGGAAGGAGGTTTTTGCCCAAAATCTCACGATACATGGCCCCATTCATCCTCTCCTTAATACGGATCAGTCGTCCTGTCCCCTTTGCAGAAAAGTAGCCCCAACGCATGATTTTTCCACCCCCATGCTTCACAGTGGGTATGGTGTTCTTGGGATGCCATTCATCATTCTTCTCCCTCCAAACACGGCGAGTGGAGTTTATACCAAAAAGTTTGATTTTGCTCTCATCTGACCACACTACATTCTCCCAATCCTCCTCTGGATCATCCAGATGGTCACTGGCAAACTTTAGACGGGCCTGGACATGTGATAGCTTAAGCAGGGGGACCTTTCGGGCGCTGCAGGATTTCAGTCCATGACGACGTAGTGTGTTACTAATGGTAACCTTTGTGACTGTGGTCCCAGCTCTCTTGAGGTCATTGACCAGGTCCCCCTGTGTAGTTCTGGGCTGATTCCTCACCGTTCTCAAGATCATTGATACCCCACGAGGTGAGATCTTGCATGGAGCACCAGGTCGAGGTAGATTGTCAGTGATCTTGTATTTCTTCCATTTTTTAATAATTGCACCAACAGAGGGGAGGAGGCCCATGTTCAGCCTCCTCCGTTCAGGCCCCCTCCTCTCTGCCCGGAGCGCTGTAGAGTCTGAGCACTAGAGGGCTCAGACTCTACTGCGCATGCGCAGATCTCCGGGAAAATAGCGCGGTGGACATTTTCCCTGAGATTTCTCTACTGCGCATGTGCAGAACTCCGTGAAATTGGCGGCTGAGCCATTTTTACAGAGTTCTAATAGCGCTTTGGATGCTGGCGCTGGACTTAGGAGGGGTGAGTATTTTAAAAATGGGTGCAGTGTGTGCGGTGGGGGCCCCCTCTGGACTCAGGGGCCCGTGTGCACCGCACACACTGCACCCATTATAGAAACGCCAGTGCACCAGAGCTATCTGCAATATCCATGCACCAGTCCTTTCTTAAATGTGAGATGTGCACAGACCCCAGTTTTTGGTTCTAAATCATCATCATCATCATCATGTGTAGATTTTGGATTTTGATAAACCCACAGCGTCATGAAGAGGAGGGTGCCTGTGTGCAGACTCTGGATGGGGCGGGTGTGAAAAAACGCCCCTGGCTATTATGTACTGTACAGTACTTGTAGTATTTCAGCATCAACTACACCCTTTCCATACACTATCCTGTATGAAATGGCACATGAGATCACGAAAGAGGAACTTACATGTAATCCTAAACATGGAAGATACGTTTTTGAGAATTGATATCAGAACTTGATGGGAATACTGAAGCCGGGATTTAGTTCGACCCAAAACCAGACCGTTCAGCTCTATTCTTAAATAGTTATGATACCTTAAACAAGGAAGTAGTAGGCTTGCCTACAGTCAGAATATCAACAAGCATTGGGGGACACTGGAACGCAGACGTCATGATGTCAGCAAGTGCGAAATGTAACCTACAGCATTTTACACTACCAGCAGCACAACTGTTAACATAATTAATTACCATTATTGACAGTTGTACTTGTACTTGCTGCTGCGATCGACTCTGAATTACCCCCTAGGTACAGTACAGTGGAAATATTTTGCAGTTACTGGTACTTTTGGGGCTGACAGTGCCAACATAAGCATCCAAGTGCCGCCCCTAGGTACGTGCCTCACGTGCCTAATGGGAAAATCGCCACTGCACGGAGCTGTGTGGGCTGGTGCATTGTCCTGATAGAGGATGAAGCCATTTTCCCACAACTCTGGCTTCTTCCGACTGTTACCATCTGATAACAAATTTGCTACTACAATCAGGTCTGAATTAGGCCCAAAGCGAATACAGTGAAAATATGTTGCTGTCAAGGCAAAAAAAATCTAAACTAAGGGTTATTACATATTTTATTTCTTATTTTCCCTACTTTATAAATCACTAATCAATTTCTTAAAATATATTGTGAAACCTGACCATCCCCTAAAGTATTATACTCTCCACATATTGGCGAGGTCAGCAAGTCTACCTGAGATGTATACAGCAAATGACACACATACGCCTGACCTCACCAATATCTGGTGAGTATAATACCTAAGGGGACAATCATGATGTAGAATATATTTTATGAAGAAATTAAATGCTAAATTTGTAAGGAAAAGAAACAAAGATATCTTCCGCCTTAATTTGGACGTTTAGTTGTCTTGTTTGATAACATTTTATTTCACTGTATTCTCCTTGCTTTGAACTCTGCAATTATGCTGCTTGTGATTTTTTGGCTAATGAGCTTTAGTTTCTCTGACAGTAGCTCATCAAGAACATCTATATGAATTGTTCCAGAAACTGCACTGGGTTATGGATCAATGGGTCGACCAGAAAAAGGCCAACAGTGTCTAGGTTGACCCCAAAAGGTCGACATGGTAAAAAGGTTGACTCTGAAAAGTTCGACATGAGGTTTTTTTTTTTTTATTGGTGTAGTTTTCTCAGTAAAAAAATGGGAACCCCAATTAGTGCACTGCGTCCCTTTGCATGGTGAGCGAAGGGCAGGTTACTATTCCCATTCTTAAGGGCCCCATACACTAGAACGATAATGCCCGATTTCATACAATTTTGGCATTCGGGCCGATATATCGGGTGAAATCGGGCATTGTGGAGGTGTTTCCGATCTGATCTGATGCGCGTTCCTGTGAGCATCGGATCGGATCCCCTAGATTGAATGTGCTGCACTAACGATCATGTCCGACCCCGCAGGATAGCTGGGATCGCATACGATACATTGTATGCAAAAGGACCGTCCTGCCGCCCGGGAAGCTGCCGGGGTGATCGCCTGCGACATGACGGTCGGACATGTTGCGTTAGTGTATGGGGCCCTTTAGTCCACGTGGATGGTAAAGTATGGAAAAGTTGAAAAAAAATAAAAAACAACCCTCATGTCGACCTTTTCCTGTGTCGACCATTGTCATACCGACCAATAGTGGTCAACCTATTGACTGTCATCCTATCATCCGGATACCACTACATTGATAAGATACAAATTTGGCTAAAGAGTGAAATGTCTCCCTCTTCTGGTCAAGTGACAACTCTACAGATCAAGATTCACTTGGAAACATGTTTAACCAGACACTGCCACAATACATGTTCATAAAGGGGTCAGCTGTAGACATCTCTGTTTGTAATCTATGGCTAGGAGACAACTGACAGTGAGCATTTTGGAGAGAGAATAGGACACTGTTCCATCTTTACTGGAGCACAAAGATCTCATTCTCATTCAATGCGCCCCAGGCTGGGACTATACACAGATTATAGTACCAGGTTATCTAGGATCATCCAGCTGTATACAAGTTATCTCAAACAAAAGAAATTACAGCAGTAGTTAAACTGTCTTTATCATTAGTATTGTTTTGTTTTTGTTTACTAAAAATGTTGATTTATAAACATTTTCAAATTACCACTGTATATTATATTGGGATGCAACATACCAGCAACTGGAATCCTGAATACACCCCCAGAATTACATACCTCAAAAGATGGAGAACTGATACTAGACACAGTAGTGGTGGTGTTCTATCTCTGTTGTCATATATGTGATTGATAGATAAGTCAGTGGTGGCATTTTCTCGCAAGTCGCCATATTGCTGGACTGAAGATTTCACCAGTCCAGTTTCTATGTTGTGGTTCTTATTGTATTCTGATTTTCTCTCACTTTCACCTCTTCTTTCAGTCATGCACCATTATCTTGTCTTCAAAATGGTTTACGCCTACTACAGGCTCCAACTGTAGCAAAATTCAATTTTAATACTATTTATTTATTAACAGCTTCTTATACAACGCAGCATATTCTGTTCAATACTACACGTTCATAGCACACGTAACATGCAATACTCCGGTCAGCCAATTATCCCAGTCAGGGCCGGATCCAGCCCTATTAGCACCCTAAGCGATAAAAAAATTACCCCCCGCACACGCTCCAGGAACAGTGGGTCTCACAACTTCATATTATCAAACTATAAATAAATATATTTTCACACCCCCTCTACACACACAATTAGCAGCCTTACACATAACAGCCACAGTAGTGTTCCTTACACATAATGGGCCTACTTCAGACCTAATCGTAGCAGTAAATTTGTTAGCAGATGAGCAAAACCATGGTGGTCATTCCGAGTTGTTTGCTCGTTGCCGATTTTCGGTATGCTGCGATTTGTTGCTAAATGCGCATGGTACGCAGCGCGCATGCGCTTAGTTATTTAACTAAAAACTTAGCAGTTTTGCTGTTGATCGTGCGGAGCTTTTCAGTCGCACTACTGAACGGTGAGTGATTGACAGGAAAGGGGCGTTTCTGGGTGGTAACTGAACGTTTTCCGGGAGTGTGCTAAAAAACGCAGGCGTGTCAGGGAAAAACGCGGGAGTGTCTGGAGAAACGGGGGAGTGGCTGGCCGACAGGGTCTGGGACTGAGGGTCGACAGCACAAAGGTCGACACACCTTAGGTCGACACCATTTGGTCGACACACCTTAGGTCGACATGGACAAAAGGTCGACATGGACAAAAGGTCGACAGGAACAAGGTCGACATGGAAAAAGGTCGACATGAGTTTTTTATGTTTTTTTGGTGTCGTTTTATTCGTAGAGTGACCGGGAACCCCAATTAGTGCACCGCGTCCCCTCGCATGGCTCGCTTCGCTCGCCATGCTTCGGGCATGGTGCCTTCGCTTCGCTCGGCACACTTTACCGTTCCAATCGTAGTCCACGTGGATCGTTAAGTATGAAAAGGTTCAAAAAAAGAAAAAAATCGTGAAAAACTCATGTCGACCTTTTTCCATGTCGACCTTGTTCCTGTCGACCTTTTGTCCATGTCGACCTTTTGTCCATGTCGACCTAAGGTGTGTCGACCAATTGGCGTCGACCTAAGGTGTGTCGACCTGGAGTCCGGATACCGGCCGAACGCAGGGCGTGTTTGTGACGTTAAACCAGGAACTAAACAGACCGAGCTGATCGCAATCTAGGAGTAGGTCTGGAGCTACTCAGAAACTGCAAGAAAATATTTAGTAGCAATTCTGCTACTCTTTTGTTCTGTATTCTGCTAAGCTAAGATACACTTCCAGAGGGTGGCGGCCTAGCGTTTGTAATGCTGCTAAAAGCAGCTAGCGAGCGAACAACTCGGAATGAGGGCCCATGTGCACAGATATAACATGTGCAGAGAGAGTTAGATTTGGGTGGGGTGTGTTCAAACTGAAATCTAAATTGCAGTGTAAAAATAAAGCAGCCAGTATTTATCCTGCACAGAAACAATATAACCCACCCAAATCTAACTCTCTCTGCAAATGTTATATCTGCCCCCCCTGCAGTGCACATGATTTTGCCCATATGCTAATAAATTTTCTGCTGCAATCAGATCTGAGTTAGGTCCAATGTCTCCAGTATAGTGTCAGATACACGATATGCCCCCCAGCAGTGCCAGATATACATGATATGCCCCCCAGCAGTGCCAGATATACATGATATGCCCCCCCAGTAGTGCCAGATACACACGATATGCTCCCCAGCAGTGCCAGATACACACGATATGCTCCCCAGCAGTGCCAGATACACACGATATGCTCCCCAGCAGTGCCAGATACACATGATATTCCCCACGGTGCCAGATACACACAATATGCGCCCAATACACATGATATGCCCCCACAGTGTCAGATACACATGATATGCCCCCCAGTGTCAGATACACATGACATGCCCCGACAGTACAAGAAACACAAAATATACTCCCCAGCAGTGCCCGATACACATGATATACCTCCCATAAGTGCCAGATACACATGAAATGCCCCCCAGCAGTGCCAGATACACACGATAGGCCCCCCAGCTGTGCCAGATACACACAATATGCCCGCCTGCAGTGCCAGGACAAGATATGCCCTCCAACAGTGCCAGATACACATGATATGCCCCCCCAGCAGTGCCAGATACATGATATGCCCCCCAGCAGTGCCAGATACACATGACATGCCCCCACAGTGTCAGATACACATGATATGCTCTACAGCACCAGATACACATTATATGCCCCACAGTGCCAGATACACCATAAGAGAAAAATGGGGACCCTTAAAAGAGAGAGAGAGCAGCGCTGAAAGCTGAGAGCCTGTACAGGGGACAAGCGCTGCCTCTCGTCATCACAGCCACTGCTAGAGGGCTGCAGGACAGACTCTGCTGCTGGCTCCAGGCTCCAATATGGCGGCGAGAATAGCGGCGCCCATTAAGTCGGCCACTCTATTGGAACGTGCCTGAAGCCGACCCTGGTCCCAGTAAAGGGAATGAACACATAAGGTGATAAGATAAAATGCAAAAAGAAATAAACAATGAGCTTCAGCAGTTTTGTCCTATAAGGATCTTATAATCGTACATGTAGTGTACAACAATAGTAACTCTGAATACTGCTTAGTGCTTCTTTAATATGTGATAATGTCCTCATACATGTTTCCTTTTAAGTTATGTAATAATAATAATAATAATAATAATAATAGCTATTTTTATATATATATATATATATATATATATATATGGAAAGCTGGGGAGATAGGGTTCGGCGCTCAGTGTTGTTAAGAACTGGTTAATTTAAAAGCCACAAAATATATATGTAAAAGAATATTTAATGTACATGAGAGTAAAAAAAAATTATACAAAGTACATAAAAGACATAAAATATGGACCAAGAAAATATTAAAAGGATAAGGAGATCAACTTAGCTTTAAAAACAGCAGGGGGTTAGTGCAGGAAACCCAACGCGTTTCGTCTCATCAGACTTCTTCAAAGGGTAGGGACACAATGAGCCTTCCTGTCTATTTATAGCCAAACTACTTGGTAAAGCAGTTGTGACATCACAGATGGTCACATGATGCAATTGAGTGTTACAGGCTTTCAAAGTACTTTTTAGTGCTGTATATGGGAGTATAAAATACTGTGGGCTGTACAATAGAGCAGAGTCAGTGATTGTGGAAACCATAAAGGAGTCAAAACTACTTTAAAGTCCATAATTACAGTGTATTAGCGGCATTTCCGCCACACTTCCGGTGACGGGTGTCGCGTCTCCGTCATTTCCGCCCCACTTCCGGTCCGCGTCTGCGCATGCGTCCGAGGCGGTTCTCCGCTTCCAGGAGATCGTATGCGCTTGCGTCCACGGCTGTCCCCGGCGGGCATCAAAGTATACAGGAGAGTTCTGTCTCAAACCGTCAATGAGGCGGCGGCCATCTTTATTGAGATTAAGTCCATTGAATTCCATAATGTGGCGGCCATCTTTTTGTAGTTCTTTCAGATCCAGATATATTCCAGGCACATCTGTGTCCATGACAACGATCACATAAATAGAAAGAAAAACAAATGGTAATATCCTAGCAAAAATATTGTTTACAAGCATTCAGAATGGTTTTTGCACAAACCATACAAATAAGGGACATATATACTTCTTTTTAAAACAATAAAGTGCTATTGCAATATTAAATGAACAAATAGGAGCTCATATTCATTGAATAGCAATAGGTTAAAAGATGCATTAAATAGCAGTGCAATGTGCAAGATTACATAAGAATTAAAACAGCTAGTGCAATGATAACACACAATGGGGTATATTTACTAAGCTCCCGATTTTGACCGAGATGCCGTTTTTTCATCAAAGTGTCATCTCGGTCAATCTCGGTCATTTACTAAACACTAATCACGGCAGTGATGAGGGCATTCGTAATTTTTTGCTAGTTCAGGTAAAAAATTACGAATGAATACACCATCGGTCAAATTACGCCTGTTTAGATACGAATCTCGGTCATTTACTAAGCAAAAAAACACAAAACACTGCCGTGAAAAATTACAATTCGCAAAAAAGTCCTAAAAAAAAACAGACCTGCTTTTTTTATTCGTGATTTGAGATGCATGCAGGGATCCATGAGATCCGTGCATGTATATCAATGGGAAGGGGTGGGAAAGTGTTTTTTGTTGTTAAAAAAAATTGCGTGGGGTCCCCCCTCCTAAGCATAACCAGCCTCGGGCTCTTTGAGCCGATCCTGGTTGCAGAAATATGGGGGAAAAAATGACAGGGGTTCCCCCATATTTAAGCAACCAGCATCGGGCTCTGCGCCTGGTCCTGGTCCCAAAAATACGAGGGACAAAAAGAGTAGGGGTCCCCCGTATTTTTAAAACCAGCACCGGGCTCCACTAGCTGGACAGATAATGCCACAGCCGGGGGTCACTTTTATACTGCGCCCTGCGGCCGTGGCATCAAAAATCCAACTAGTCACCCCTGGCCGGGGTACCCTGGGGGAGTGAGGACCCCTTCAATCAAGGGGTCCCCCCCCCCCAGCCACCCAAGGGCCAGGGGTGAAGCCCGAGGCTGTCCCCCCCCCCATCCAATGGGCTGCGGATGGGAGGGCTGATAGCCTTTGTTGAAAAATAAAAGATATTGTTTTTAGTAGCAGTACTACAAGTCCCAGCAAGCCTCCCCCGCATGCTGGTACTTGGAGAACCACAAGTACCAGCATGCGGCGGAAAAACTGGCCCGCTGGTACCTGTAGTACTATTACTAAAAAAATACCCAAAAAAACACAAGACACACACACCGTGAAAGTATAATTTTATTACATACACACATACATACATACTTACCTTAAGTTCCCACGCAGGTCGGTCCTCTTGTCCAGTAGAATCCAAGGGGTACCTGTTGAAAAAATTATACTCACGAGATCCAGTGGTCCAGGCTCCTCGGCAAATCCAGGGTTAATCCACGTACTTGAATAAAATAAAAAAACGCTGTCACGACCACGAACTGAAAGGTGACCCATGTTTGCACATGGGTCACCTTGCCCCGAATGCCAGAAACCCACTTTGCCTTCTGGCTAAGTGGGTTTCTTCAGCCAATCAGGGAGTGCACGTTGTAGCACTCTCCTGATCAGCTGTGTGCTCCTGTCCTCACTGACAGGCAGCACACGGCAGTGTTACAATGTAGCGCCTATGCGCTACATTGTAACCAATGATGGGAACTTTCTGCTCAGCGGTGACGTCACTTTAGGTCAACCGCAGGGCAGAAAGTTCCCATCATTGGTTACAATGTAGCGCATAGGCGCTACATTGTAACACTGCCGTGTGCTGCCTGTCACTCACTACAGGAGCACACAGCCGATCAGGAGAGTACTACAACGTGGCACTCCCTGATTGGCTGAAGAAACCCACTTATCCAGAAGGCAAAGTGGGTTTCTGGCATTCGGGGCAAGGTGACCCATGTGCAAACATGGGTCACCTTTCAGTTCGTGGTCGTGACAGCGTTTTTTTAGTTTATTCAAGTACGTGGATTAACCCTGGATTTGCCGAGGAGCCTGGACCACTGGATCTTGTGAGTATAATTTTTTCAACAGGTACCCCTTGGATTCTACTGGACAAGAGGACCGACCTGCGTGGGAACTTAAGGTAAGTATGTATGTATGTGTGTATGTATTTAATAAAATTATACTTTCACGGTGTGTGTGTCTTGTGTTTTGTTGGGTATTTTTTTAGTAATAGTACTACAGGTACCAGCGGGCCAGTTTTTCCGCCGCATGCTGGTACTTGTGGTTCTCCAAGTACCAGCATGCGGGGGAGGCTTGCTGGGACTTGTAGTACTGCTACTAAAAACAATATCTTTTATTTTTCAACAAAGGCTATCAGCCCTCCCATCCGCAGCCCATTGGATGGGGGGGGACAGCCTCGGGCTTCACCCCTGGCCCTTGGGTGGCTGGGGGGGGGGGACCCCTTGATTGAAGGGGTCCTCACTCCCCCAGGGTACCCCGGCCAGGGGTGACTAGTTGGATTTTTGATGCCACGGCCGCAGGGCGCAGTATAAAAGTGACCCCCGGCTGTGGCATTATCTGTCCAGCTAGTGGAGCCCGGTGCTGGTTTTAAAAATACGGGGGACCCCTACTCTTTTTGTCCCCCGTATTTTTGGGACCAGGACCAGGCGCAGAGCCCGATGCTGGTTGCTTAAATATGGGGGAACCCCTGTCATTTTTTTCCACATATTTCTGCAACCAGGATCGGCTCAAAGAGCCCGAGGCTGGTTATGCTTAGGAGGGGGGACCCCACGCATTTTTTTTAAAAAAATTACATTGTTTACTTTAAAAAAAAAAAAAAAAAAACCCAGCACGGATCACACAAATCCGGCCGAGATTGATTGTAAAAAAAAACGGCAGTGTTTTGCTAATCACTGCCGTTAAATTAGGTAAAAAAACACGAATTACATCGACATCGGAAGCAAAGAAAAACACGAATACGACAGCTTAGTAAATTAGTCGTAATCCATTCAAAAAGTTGCAGTTTTACACTGTCGATGTCATTCGTGATTGAACTTTGACCTTTTTTCGGAAATTACGAATCTTAGTAAATAAACCCCAATGTATTGTATAGCGTTACAAAGTGCAAATGGATGACATACTAGTGCAAGGTGTAGATTGAGGACATGTGGATAAAATTAGTAGAATAGTGCAGGATAAAACGTACTGATTAGCAGTGCAAAGTTTTCCGTGGACTACAATAATATATTGGAGGTGTACACTGCAATTATCATTATAAATCGTATTAAATTGACGTCATTTATTAGACATTACAGTACCTAATCTTCCCAGGTAGTCTCCTTTCCTGGTACTGATCAGGCCCAGACACTGCTTAGCTTCCAAGATCAGACGAGATTGGGCGTACCAGTGTGGTTTGACTGTACGCGAAAAGGATTAGACATCATAATACCACGTGATTTTATTTCTTTATTAGTGAACAGTGATTAGCTAAATACATCTAGTTCGTGAAGTGAGAGAAGGAAAAAGAAAGGAGGAATTAAGTATTTCTGGGATACTGCACCTCATTAAAAAGGTGCAATTTCGTATCCCTCATTTAAGCCGACTGGATGTAGAGTCTGCAGCTGGAAAATCCAGTACATTTCTCGTCTTGAAAGTTTGTTTCCAAGGTCTCCTCCTCTCTCGCCAAGGCAAACGTGTTCAATGGCCTTGAAGCTAAGGTCCTCTGGATTGGAGTTGTGTTTAGATACAAAATGTCGGGACACCGTGACTTTCAACTTTGTTCTTGATATTCCTTATATGTTCCTGGATCCGTATTTTGAGGGGTCTCTTTGTCTTCCCCACATACTTCATTTTGCAGGTACACTCCAATAGGTAAATCACGGATGATGTGTTACAGTTCATAAAATTCTTTATAGTGTATTCTTTCTTATCATCTGTATCACTAAAGGTTTTCCTTTATATATAACGAGCAAAAAGGCTGCGGCACTCAGAGGCTTAATGCAAAGTTCTTAGTGTATTAAAAATAACACCTGATATCCAACGTTTCGGGGTTGGCACACCCCTTTGTCAAGGAGAAACAGCAATGAAGTGAATGAGAGAAGACTTACCTAAATACCCGGAAGAAGCTCGCCAAGTGAACAGCGCCGCCCTGGGCGCGGACCATACAGGTCATTGATGACAGGAGGTCGGGTTGTCAAGGTAACCAAGATGCCCGGCGCTCCTGTCAGCTGACGTGGAGTAAACAAAACAGTGTGAAAGTCAAGGCACCCGTGCTGGGAGACCCGGAGATCAGAAGAGGGGGGTGATGCAGGGGAAATATATAGTGAGAGATCCTGCACGCCAGGCATGGGCCTGATGGCAATTATAATAAAGGCAGCAGCATGTGACCACTGAAAAGTGTGCGGGAGCCGTGTCTTTATATGACGGACCCGTTGATGAAGCATTAGTGCTGCTGAGAGGATAAGTGTGATCCAACAAAAGTGAAGTGCGCTAAGCTCAGGTCACGAGGATGCCTGCCATGTCAAAGAATGGCACATGGCAGGTGTGAGTGCCATCAAGAGATGGCTGAAACATGTTGCTGAAAATGATTGTAATGACAGTGAGAAATAAAAGAGACAATCCACGACGTTAATTAAATGCCTGAAAACTAAAGTGAAAAAAACATGTCAACATGAAAAATGATAAATAAGTGATGTCAGTGTAATAACATGTGGTCCATGCTGAAAACTGGTTGCGAATATAGGTGCCTCACTGCTCTGGCGGCAGGAAAACTCATAGCAAGAAATGTCAGGTGAAAGGCTCATGCAGAATATGAAGAGATAGAGCAGTTATAAGCTGTGAAATTAAGGAGAATGCAACACATTCCACCTATGAAAAGTCAATGGACGCCAACAAGGCGGGGGAAAAGCTGGTCCAGAAAAGGGACATCCTCAAAGGAACACATTCCACGGCATAATCTCATTGAGGCCGTGGGGGTTAATGGTGTTCAATCAGTAGATCCATCTGGCTTCTAACTTCAACAGGAGTCCATCCCTGTCGCCCCCTCTGCACTTCTTGGGGATATGGTCAATCACCATCTGTCGTAGATCGCTCAACGAATGCCCTTTTTCCAGAAAGTGTTTCGCCACTGGTTGATCAGAACCCTTACCACTGGTCACTTGCTTAATGGCCGACCGGTGGAGGGCCATCCTCTCTCTCAAAGACCTAATCGATTTGCCCACATAAAGCAAATTGCAGGGGCAACTAATAATATACACTATGTATGTCGACGTGCACGTCAGCACGTGATTGATCTTATACGTGCGGTCTAAATGAGGGTGTTTGAAGGACGTGCCGGTAATCATGTGTGAGCATGTAGTGCACTTGGGGGCACTTGTAGCAACCCGGTGGCCGTTTGAGGAAACTAATGGATTCTTTGGTCCCTGGGTGGAAGTCCGTGATGTCGGCATGGACCACTTGGTCCCTAATGCTCTTGCCCCGTGTGAAGCACATGAGAGGGCGTTTATGGGCTACGCCCCGAAGGCTCTCATCGGTGGAAACCACTGGCCACAGGGCTCTTCACTTTTGTTGGATCACACTTATCCTCTCAACAGCACTAATGCTTCATCAACAGGTCCGTCACATAAAGACACGGCTCCCCCACACTTTTCAGTGGTCACATGCTGCTGCCTTTATTATAATTGCCATCAGACCCATGCCTGCCGTGTAGGATCTCTCACTATGGGGTATATGCAATTGCGGTCGAATTCCCGAAATTGTCGAATTTCTGGATTTTTTCGCCAAAAAAAATAATTTGTCAATGCAATTCAGTGCTTTCCGTCAAAAAAACGGACTTTCAAAATTCGACTTTTTGAAATTCGACTTTTGTCAAATTCGACTTTTCTGCAATGATACAAGTGCTGCAATTCGACCAAAGTATATTCAATTCAAGTTTGGAAATTCGAAAACAGTGCTTTTAGACAGTAAATTCGTCATTTTCAATCCGCCACACTTTGGAGGGTGAAACCAATAAAAAAAAATTAAAACATGTTTTTTTTGGTGTTTTTTTTTTTGGGAATAGCATATCTATTTATATTAGAAGGGATTAGGTACTTGGTTTGTCTTTTTTGGTTGCACAAGTATTATTTATATACTTTTAAAAAGATTTTTTTTTTTTTTTTATAGCTGGAACGGTAAAATCAAGGAAAAAAATGGCGTGGGGTCCCCCCTCCAAAGCATAACTAGCCTCGGGCTCTTCGAGCTGGTCCTGGTTCTAAAAATGCGGGGGAAAATTTGACAGGGGATCCCCCGTATTTTTAAAACCAGCACCGGGCTCTGCGCCTGGTGCTGGTGCAAAAAATACGGGGGACAAAAAGAGTATGGGTCCCCCGTATTTTTTACACCAGCATCGGGCTCCACTAGCTGGACAGATAATGCCACAGCCGGGGGTCACTTTTATACAGTGCCCTGCGGCCGTGGCATTAAATATCCAACTAGTCACCCCTGGCCGGGGTACCCTGGGGGAGTGGGGACCCCTTCAATCAAGGGGTCCCCCCCCAGCCACCCAAGGGCCAGGGGTGAAGCCCGAGGCTGTCCCCCCCATCCAAGGGCTGCGGATGGGAGGCTGATAGCCTCCAGTAGTACTACAAGTCCCAGCAAGCCTCCCCCGCAAGCTGGTACTTGGAGAACCACAAGTACCAGCATGCGGGAGAAAAACGGGCCCGCTGGTACCTGTAGTACTACTGGGAAAAAAATACCCAAATAAAAACAGGACACACACACCGTGACAAGTACAACTTTATTACATACTGCCGACACACACATACTTACCTATGTTGACACGCCGACTGCCACAGTCTCCGACGATCCGAGGGTACCTGTGAAAAAATTATACTCACCTTCCAGCGTCCAGAGATACATCCACGTCCAGAGTATAATCCAGGTACTTGGCAAAAAAAAAACCCGCAAAGACCCGTGCCAGCGGACTGAAAGGGGTCCCATATTGACACATGAGACCCCTTTCCCCGAATGCAGAGACCTCTCCGTGACAGCTGTCACTGAAAGGTCTCTTCAGCCAATCAGCGAGTGCAACGTATTTTTTGCACCAACACCAGGTGCAGAGCCCGGTGCTGGTTTTAAAAATACGGGGGATCCCCTGTCAATTTTTCCCCCGCATTTTTAGAACCAGGACCAGCTCGAAGAGCCCGAGGCTGGTTATGCTTTGGAGGGGGGACCCCACGCAATTTTTTTCCGGGTTTTTTCCCGTTTTTTTAATTTGCAGCAAAATCCGGCAAATCGGCCGTTTTTCGCCCGCGGGAATGTCGAATCCGTTTTTCATTGAATATGGTGAATTCCGGCAGCCACCTGCCGGAATTCACCTGTCGAATTGTGTCGAATTAAAAAAACGGCGATAATTTGCCGCGATTCGCCCGCAATTGCATATACCCCTATATATTTCCCCTGCATCACCCCCCTCTTTTCATCTCCGGGTCTCCCAGCACGGGTGCCTTGACTTTCACACTGTTTTGTTTACTCCACGTCAGCTGACAGGAGCGCCGGGCGTCTTGGTTACCTTGACAACCCGACCTCCTGTCATCAATGACGTGTATGGTCCGCGCCGGACCTGGGCTCAGGGAACGGAGCCCAGGGCGGCGCTGTTCACTTGGCGGGCTTCTTCCGGGTATTTAGGTAAGTCTTCTCTCATTCACTTCATTGCTGTTTCTCCTTGACAAAGGGGTGTGCCAACCCCGAAACGTTGGATATCAGGTGTTATTTTTAATACACTAAGAACTTTGAATTAAGCCTCTGAGTGCCGCAGTCTTTTTTGCTCGTTTTACATTCCATGTTTTCTGGAGGCACCAGAGCGCCCGAGCCCATTAGGAGGAGTGCCGGTCCGCACATTGACTATATATATATATATATATATATATATATATATATATATATATATATATATTGTAACACTGTAGGGGTGCAAGGCGCCTTTTCCTGGGGAATGTGGTAGCACGCAGCAGCTGAGGAACAACACAAGTCCAGTTTCTGGTACAACTGACCCCGGCCAGTTTTATTGAAACAGAAAATAAAACAAACCCCAAAATAAAAATACCTTGCCTGTCCGGCACTAACTAAACATAAGATATTCCTAACTGTCACTAAACAAAACACAGAGTTCTTCAGTACATACTGTATAGCTCACTTGCATCAGAAAGCGTGTCTCTCACACACAGATCCTGCAGCCTTCCCAGGCAGTCTGCCCATACTAATCAGGTTAGCAGCACTATAACACACTTACACAGCTGAAACCCTGATTAGCCCTCTGTGAGGCCAAAGACCCGAACTGGGCCCAATGTCTAGAACTCGCCTTATCTCTCTCTCAGAGCCTTTACCCAGCTTTTACAGCAAACTGAAAAGGTTCAGACAAAACAAAAAGCATTTTTCCTAGAAGTTAACATTTTCTAAAACATGTAAGACAAGAACCTGGGACAAATATACCTGCCCTCAAACACTATCCCAGTGTTCTTGTCACATATCCCCCTCCCCTGTTTCGACCTAGGGGCCGGAACACTTGTAGCCCCCAAACAGAAGATGCGAGACAATGCATCTGCGTTGGCCAATTGTGTTCCCGGTCTATGTTCGACAGTAAACTTAAAGTCCTGCAACGCTAGAAACCATCTAGTTACACGAGCATTCTTGCCTCTATTTACATACATCCATTTTAAAGGGGCATGGTCTGTCACTAGTCTGAATTGTCTACCCAAGAGGTAATATCTCAAGGTATCTAGTGCCCACTTAATGGCCAAAGCCTCCTTTTCCACAATGGCATACCTTTTTTCATGCTCATTGAGTTTCCTACTCAAATAAATGATAGGGTGTTCGTCCCCATCTCTGGTTTGGGACAGCACAGCACCTATCCCTACCTCTGAGGCATCTGTCTGTACCACAAATTCTTTTGAAAAATCTGGTGTTATCAACACCGGTTGTGAACACAAAGCCACTTTTAACGCTTGGAACGCCTTTTCTGCATCAGGGTTCCATTTCACCACATTTGACTGCTTCCCTTTGGTAAGGTCTGACAACGGCACCGCTGTGGTCGCAAAATTAGGAATAAACCGTCTATAGTACCCAGTAATTCCCAAAAAAGCCCTTACCTGTTTTTTATTCACTGGACGAGGCCAGTTTTGAATAGCATCAACTTTATTCAATTGGGGCCTAATCAGACCTCTGCCTATGGTGAAGCCCAAGTATTTGACCTCCTCCATTGCGAGGCAGCACTTCTTTGGGTTAGCAGTTAACCCTGCCTCTCTGATTGAGTCCAGTACTGCTTGTACTTTAACCAAATGGGACCCCCAGTCTGTACTGTGAATTACCACATCATCCAAATAGGCAGCTGCATATTTTCTATGGGGCCTCAAAATTTTATCCATCGCCCGTTGAAAGGTTGCTGGAGCCCCATGCAACCCAAAGGGTAACATCTTATACTGGTACAGCCCCTCCGGAACCGAAAAGGCTGTTTTTTCTTTGGCGCTATCAGATAAAGGTATTTGCCAGTAACCTTTGGTCAGGTCCAATGTGGTGAGAAACCTGGCTGTTCCCAGCCTTTCTACAAGCTCATCCACACGGGGCATGGGGTATGCGTCAAACTTGGACACCTCATTTAACTTACGAAAGTCATTACAGAAGCGTATGCTACCGTCGGGCTTCGGGATGAGCACTATGGGACTGGACCACTCACTGTTAGACTCCTCTATGACTCCAAGTTCTAACATGGTTTTAACTTCCTTAGAAATAGCTTCTCGCTGAGCTTCAGGAATCCTATATGGCTTTAAATGAACCCTGACCCCTGGTTCTGTGACAATGTCATGTTTTATTATGGTCGTTCGGCCAGGCAGCTCTGAAAATACCTCCCTATTTTGGATGAGAAATTCTTTAACCTGATTGTTCTGATCAGCTGATAATGTCTCTGACACCTTCACTGCGGGAAGCAACCGGGGTGAAGACACCGAAGGGCAAGGCTCCGCTGACAGAGACAACCTATCTTTCCAGGGTTTGATTAAGTTAACATGGTAAATCTGTTCGGGTTTTCTCTTTCCCGGCTGGTATACTTTGTAATTAACCTCATTCACTTTTTCCCTAATCTCAAATGGACCCTGCCATTTAGCTAGGAATTTGCTTTCCACAGTGGGTACCAAAACAAGAACTCTATCTCCAGGAGCAAATTCCCGTATCTTGGCACTCCGGTTATAGACCCTCTGTTGAGCACTTTGGGCCTGTTCCATGTGCTCTCTGACAACAGGTACCACGGCTGCAATCCTATCCTGCATTTGTGTTACATGCTCAATAACGCTTCTATAAGGAGTGGGCTGTCCTTCCCACGTCTCTTTGGCAATATCCAACAGCCCTCTGGGGTGTCTACCATACAACAAATCAAATGGAGAAAACCCCGTAGAGGACTGAGGAACTTCTCTGATGGCCATTAACAAGTAGGGCAACAAACAATCCCAGTTTTTCCCATCTCTCTCAACAACCTTTTTTAACATACTTTTTAATGTTTTATTAAACCTTTCCACCAACCCGTCAGTTTGGGGATGGTAGATGGACGTCCTGAGGTGAGTGACCTTAAATAACTTGCACAATTCTTTCATGATCCTTGACATAAATGGAGTACCTTGGTCAGTCAAAATTTCTTTTGGTATTCCCACTCTACTAAATACCTGCACCAGCTCCCTAGCTATCGCCTTGGTTGTGATAGTGCGTAAAGGGACAGCCTCAGGATATCGAGTGGCATAGTCCATAATTACCAGGATATACTGATGGCCCCGAGCAGACTTTAACAAGGGCCCCACGAGATCCATGGCTATTCTGTCAAACGGGACCTCTATAATAGGCATGGGAACTAGTGGGCTCCTGAAATGGGGTCTAGGGGCATGATACTGGCATTCAGGACAGGAAGAACAATATTCAGACACTTCTTTATAAACCCCTGGCCAAAAGAACCTTTGTAAAACTCTTTCAGTGGTTTTTTCTGCCCCTAAATGTCCTGCGGTAACGTGACTATGAGCTAAATCTAGTACCGTTCTCCGATAAGGCTGGGGAACTACCAGCTGTTCTACCACATCCTCACCCCTTTTGACAATGTGGTACAAGAGCTCATTACAGATGGCCATATGGGGATACGTAACCCTGTCACCTGGTACCACAGGTTCCCCATTAACAACCTTAACATTCTCTCTAGCCTTTATTAAGGTAGGATCCTTTAACTGTTCAGACGCAAACAGATCCTTCTTTACCTCCAGGTCAGGCACGCTTTCAGTTCTAACTACTATGTCTCTGTTCCCGGCAAGAGGGTCCTCACTGGACTCCCCATCTGTCACTTCCCCAGCCAAACTAGCAAAAGGCAAAGGGCCAGAAAGTTCCGAAGACCCACGTACATCCATAAAATCACCGGTATTATCAACTGGCTTTTTACTTCTCACATCTGTTGATAACCGTGATTCCCACAGTTTCCAAAAATGAGGAAAATCCCTCCCTATTATGGCCTCATGCACCAAGGTAGGGACCAGTCCCACTTTAACCATTGCTGAGCCACAACAAGTTTCTATATTCACCTCAGCAGTGGCATAATGTTGGGTATCCCCATGTATGCAAGTTACCCCAATAGGTATTTGCTGGACCTTTAATGGGTTCACTAACCCAGCTTTCACGAGGGTAACTAAACTTCCTGAATCTAGCAAGGCCTCTACCCGGTTACCCTCTAAGAACACATCACACATTTGTTTTTCCAGCTCAGGTGAAGGTACCACAGTACAGGCTAACCTAGCAAAGAAAGACATTCTGCGACATTCAAAGGCAGCATCACATTGCATGGGTTCTTGCATGACTGGGCAATTGGCAACAACATGACCTGGCATACCACATCTAAAACATTTAACCACACGATTATCAACCCGTTTGGGCAACATAGACCGTTCTAGCCCCATTGGCCTGTCTCCAGGGCCAGTGTTTACAGTCTCTCCAGCCTTGCGTTCTCTTAACCGCCCAGCAACGTTTTCCCACGGAACAGTCTTACCAGTCTTTACTGAAGGGCGCTGTCGAGGATCTATGGGTTGCTGGGTGGTCATCAGTAGTTCCTCTGCTGCCAAATACCGCTCTACCATGTCCACTAATTGGTCAGCAGTACCCGGGTTTCCATGGCTCACCCACTTGCGCAGGACCATGGGCAAAGATCTCAAGTAGCGGTCCATGACGACTCTTTCAACCATCTGGGGACCAGTTAATGTCTCTGGCTGTAGCCATTTTTTTGTTAGCTGAATAAGGTCGTGCATCTGAGAGCGCGGAGGCTTCTCCATGGCGTACACCCAACGGTGCACCCGTTGTGCTCGTACTGACAGCGTGACTCCCAGGCGGGTCAGGATCTCAGTCTTTAGTTTATCATAGTCCCGAGCCTCAGCAGGGCTTAAATCAAAGTACGCTTTTTGGGGCTCACCTGACAGAAAAGGTGCCAGCAGACTGGCCCACTGTGCTTTTGGCCAGTTCTCACGCTCTGCAGTCCTTTCAAACGTGGTCAAGTAGGCCTCCACATCGTCAGCCTCTGTCATTTTCTGCAGGAAGTGACTGGCCCGTATAGAACTAGAGCTGGTCGGAGCACTGACGGCCACATCTCCAATCCGGGCTGCAAGGCTCTGCACCACTTCTGTTAAGGCCTCTCTATCCTGACGCTGTTGCCGGTAAAGTTCGTCAATAGCCACCTGCTGCTGTCTCCTATTTTCCTCCATTGCCACCTGCTGCTGTCGGTTGGCCTCCTGCTGAGCCGCTGTAGCTTGCAGCAAGGCTTTAAGCAGATCCTCCATGTCGACAGATTTTTCAGGCGGCTTTGTAGCTGCTTTCACCCAAGACATATATCAAACCCTCAGGGGTGAGTCTCAGTAACCTCACACTGGGCTGTATCTGCATAAACCACCGTTTTCTGCAGGCCTCACAAAGCTGCTGCTTTCACTTATGCGCAGAACGGGGTTGCTCGCATTCTCCACCAAGTTGTAACACTGTAGGGGTGCAAGGCGCCTTTTCCTGGGGAATGTGGTAGCACGCAGCAGCTGAGGAACAACACAAGTCCAGTTTCTGGTACAACTGACCCCGGCCAGTTTTATTGAAACAGAAAATAAAACAAACCCCAAAATAAAAATACCTTGCCTGTCCGGCACTAACTAAACATAAGATATTCCTAACTGTCACTAAACAAAACACAGAGTTCTTCAGTACATACTGTATAGCTCACTTGCATCAGAAAGCGTGTCTCTCACACACAGATCCTGCAGCCTTCCCAGGCAGTCTGCCCATACTAATCAGGTTAGCAGCACTATAACACACTTACACAGCTGAAACCCTGATTAGCCCTCTGTGAGGCCAAAGACCCGAACTGGGCCCAATGTCTAGAACTCGCCTTATCTCTCTCTCAGAGCCTTTACCCAGCTTTTACAGCAAACTGAAAAGGTTCAGACAAAACAAAAAGCATTTTTCCTAGAAGTTAACATTTTCTAAAACATGTAAGACAAGAACCTGGGACAAATATACCTGCCCTCAAACACTATCCCAGTGTTCTTGTCACAATATATATATATATACACACACAACATGCACTGTAACTGGCACTCACTAAATCCATACCATAGCTTGTACCGGTGCCCTCACATGCTGGATCACCAGCAATACATACACAACAAGCAGGTGCGGCACTCGGAAGGAAAAAATGACAAACTCAGGGGTTTTCTATATCAACGTTTCGGTGTATTACCGTCTTCAGGATATAAATTACAATAAACACACTCTTACCTGTAGCAATTTAAGGTAAGAGTGTGTTTATTGTAATTTAAACACGCCGACTGCCACAGTCTCCGACGATCCGAGGGTACCTGTGAAAAAATTATACTCACCTTCCAGCGTCCAGAGATACATCCACGTCCAGAGTATAATCCAGGTACTTGGCAAAAAAAAAAAACCGCAAAGACCCGTGCCAGCGGACTGAAAGGGGTCCCATATTGACACATGAGACCCCTTTCCCCGAATGCAGAGACCTCTCCGTGACAGCTGTCACTGAAAGGTCTCTTCAGCCAATCAGCAAGTGCAACGTCCTTGCACTCTGCTGATTGGCTCTGCGCGTCTGAGCTCAGACAGCGCATCGCAAAGCCTCTCCATTATATTCAATGGTGGGAACTTTGCGGCTAGCGGTGGGGTCACCCGCCGGTCAGCGGCTGACCGCGGGTAACCCCCCCGCTGACGGCAAAGTTCCCACCATTGCAAGTAATGGAGAGAGCTGTGCGATGCGCTGTCACAGCACAGACAGCGCACAGCCAATCAGGTGAGCGCCACGTAGTAGCGCTTCCTGATTGGCTGAAGGGACCTCAGTGACAGGAGTCACGTGGGGTCCCGGCACATTCGGGGAAAGGGGTCTCATGTGTCAATATGGGACCCCTTTCAGTCCGGCATGGTCGGGTATGCGGTTTGTTTTTTTAACAAGTACGTGGATTATACTCTGGACGTGGATGTATCTCTGGACGCTGGAAGGTGAGTATAATTTTTTCACAGGTACCCTCGGATCGTCGGAGACTGTGGCAGTCGGCGTGTCAACATAGGTAAGTATGTGTGTGTCGGCAGTATGTAATAAAGTTGTACTTGTCACAGTGTGTGTGTCCTGTTTTTATTTGGGTATTTTTTTTCCAGTAGTACTACAGGTACCAGCGGGCCCGTTTTTCTCCCGCATGCTGGTACTTGTGGTTCTCCAAGTACCAGCTTGCGGGGGAGGCTTGCTGGGACTTGTAGTACTACTGGAAAAAACAATATTCTGACATTTTTCTCAAGGCTATCAGCCTCCCATCCGCAGCCCTTGGATGGGGGGGACAGCCTCGGGCTTCACCCCTGGCCCTTGGGTGGCTGGGGGGGGGACCCCTTGATTGAAGGGGTCCCCACTCCCCCAGGGTACCCCGGCCAGGGGTGACTAGTTGGATATTTAATGCCACGGCCGCAGGGCACTGTATAAAAGTGACCCCCGGCTGTGGCATTATCTGTCCAGCTAGTGGAGCCCGATGCTGGTGTAAAAAATACGGGGGACCCCTACTCTTTTTGTCCCCCGTATTTTTTGCACCAACACCAGGTGCAGAGCCCGGTGCTGGTTTTAAAAATACGGGGGATCCCCTGTCAATTTTCCCCCCGCATTTTTAGAACCAGGACCAGCTCGAAGAGCCCGAGGCTGGTTATGCTTTGGAGGGGGGACCCCACGCCATTTTTTCCGGGTTTTTTCCCGTTTTTTTAATTTGCGGCAAAATCCGGCAAATCGGCCGTTTTTCGCCCGCGGGAATGTCGAATCCGTTTTTCATTGAATATGGTGAATTCCGGCAGCCACCTTCCGGAATTCACCTGTCGAATTGTGTCGAATTAAAAAAACGGCGATAATTTGCCGCGATTCGCCCGCAATTGCATATACCCCTATATATTTCCCCTGCATCACCCCCCTCTTTTCATCTCCGGGTCTCCCAGCACGGTGCCTTGACTTTCACACTGTTTTGTTTACTCCACGTCAGCTGACAGGAGCGCCGGGCGTCTTGGTTACCTTGACAACCCGACCTCCTGTCATCAATGACGTGTATGGTCCGTGCCGGACCTGGGCTCAGGGAACGGAGCCCAGGGCGGCGCTGTTCACTTGGCGGGCTTCTTCCGGGTATTTAGGTAAGTCTTCTCTCATTCACTTCATTGCTGTTTCTCCTTGACAAAGGGGTGTGCCAACCCCGAAACGTTGGATATCAGGTGTTATTTTTAATACACTAAGAACTTTGAATTAAGCCTCTGAGTGCCGCAGTCTTTTTTGCTCGTTTTACATTCCATGTTTTCTGGAGGCACCAGAGCGCCCGAGCCCATTAGGAGGAGTGCCGGTCCGCACATTGACTATATATATATATACACACACACAACATGCACTGTAACTGGCACTCACTAAATCCATACCATAGCTTGTCCCGGTGCCCTCACATGCTGGATCACCAGCAATACATACACAACAAGCAGGTGCGGCACTCAGAAGGAAAAAATGACAAACTCAGGAGTTTTCTATATCAACGTTTCGGTGTATTACCGTCTTCAGGATATAAATTACAATAAACACACTCTTACCTGTAGCAATTTAAGGTAAGAGTGTGTTTATTGTAATTTATATCCTGAAGACGGTAATACACCGAAACATTGATATAGAAAACTCCTGAGTTTGTCATTTTTTCCTTCCGAGTGCCGCACCTGTTTGTTGTGTGTGTGTATATATATATATATATATATATATATATATATAGAAACATAGAAACATAGAATTTGTCGGCAGATAAGAACCACTTGGCCCATCTAGTCTGCCCCTTATTATTTATTTATTTTTTTAATATTATTTTTTATCACTAACCTTATTTGATCCTTATTTCTTTGTAAGGATATCCTTATGTCTATCCCATGCATGTTTAAATTGCTCTACTGTCTTAGCCTCTACCACCTCTGATGGGAGGCTATTCCACTTGTCCACTACCCTTTCTGTGAAATAATTTTTCCGCAAATTTCCCCTGAACCTCCCCCCCTCCAGTCTCAGTGCATGTCCTCGTGTCCTATTGCTTCTCTTCATTTGGAGAATGTTTCCCTCCTGGACTTTGTTAAAACCCTTCATATATTTGAAAGTTTCTATCATGTCCCCCCTTTCCTTTCTCTGCTCCAAACTATACATATTGAGATTTCTTAGTCTTTCTGGGTATGTTTTGTGATGTAGGCCATGCACCATTTTAGTTGCCCTCCTTTGTACAGTTTCTAATGTATTAATATCCTTTTGAAGATATGGCCTCCAGAACTGAATACAGTATTCTAGATGAGGCCGTACTAATGACCTATACAGTGGCATTATTACTTATTTCTTTCTGCTGCTGATTCCTCTCCCAATGCAGCCAAGCATCTGACTAGCCTTCCTCATTGCCTTGTTACATTGCTTACCTGCTTTTAAGTCATCTGAAATAGTGACTCCTAGATCCCTTTCCTCCTCAGTAGTTTCCAGTATAGTGCCATTAATACTGTATTTAGCTTTAGGATTTTTGAGACCCAAGTGCATGATTTTGCATTTTTTGGCATTAAACTGTAATTGCCAGACTCTTGACCATTCCTCTAGTCTACCTAGATCCTCAATCATTTGTTTTACCCCACCTGTTGTGTCTACCCTGTTGCATACCTTTGTGTCATCTGCAAAAAGGCATACTTTCCCTTTAATGCCATTTGCAATGTCACCAATAAAGATATTAAAAAGCACTGGTCCAAGTACAGATCCCTGGGGTACTCCACTGGTAACATTTCCCTCCTGTGAATGCACTCCATTTACCACAACTCTCTGTTTTCTATCCTTCAACCAAGATCTTATCCATTCAATAATCCTAATATCCAATCCCAAACTTTCAAGTTTATTTAGCAGTCTGCGATGTGGAACTGTGTCAAAAGCCTTACTAAAGTCTAGATAAGCTATATCCATGGCTCCACCTTTATCCATCACTTTAGTCACACAATCAAAAAAGTCAATAAGATTTGTTTGACATGATCTCCCCCCAGTGAATCCATGCTGTTTGGGATCCAGTAAATTGCCGGATTTGAGATAATCTACAACTCTTTCTTTTAAGAGTGTTTCCATCAATTTCCCTACTACTGATGTAAGACTCACTGGTCTGTAGTTGTTTGCCTCTTCCTTGCTTCCACTTTTGTGCAGTGGGACTACGTTTGCTCTTTTCCAGTCCCCTGGAATTTCTCTTGTAGCTAATGACTGGTTGAATAATTCTGTCAATGGTGCTACCAGCACCTATTTAAGTTCTTTTAATATCCTTGGATGTATCCCATCTGGCCCCATAGATTTGTCCACTTTCAGCTTTGAGAGTTCTGTTAGGACCTTCTCCTCTGTAAATGTACTTGTTTCATTTTCCTGAATATCCCTGCAACTTAACTGTGGCCCCTTCCCCTCTCTTTCAGTAGTAAATACTGAGCAAAAATAATCATTAAGATGATCTGCTATTAAATTATCTCCTTCAACAAGACTCCCAGTGTCCGTCTTAAGTTTTATAATTCCGCCTTTTGTTTTTCTCTTTTCGCTTATATACCTAAAAAAAGTTTTGCCTCCTTTACCCACTGACTGGGCCATTTTCTCCTCAGCTTGTGCCTTTGCACATCTGATTACCTTCTTTGTCTCCTTCTGTCTAACAAGATATATCTTTTTGTCTTCATTATTTTGTGTCTGCTTAGATATATATATAGCACTCCTTTCTCCAATAGGACTCAAGGTGCTTTACAGGCATCAAAACAAAGCACATAGGGGGTCATTCTGAGTTGATCACTCGCTAGCTATTTTTTGCAGTGCTGCGAACAGATAGTCACCACCTATAGGGGAGTGTATGTTTGCTTTGCAAGTGTGCGAACGCATGTGCAGCCGAGCACTACAAAAAAGTTTTGTGCAGTTTCTGAGTAGCTCAGAACTTACTCAGCCGCTGCGATCACTTCAGCCTATTTTTGTCCGGAATTGACGTCAGACACCCGCCCTGCGAACGCTTGAGCACGCCTGCATTTTTGCGACCACTCCCAGAAAACGGTCAGTTGACACCCACAAACGCCTTCTTCCTGTCTATCTCCTTGCGATCGGCTGTGTGAATGGATTCTTCGTTAAATCCATCGCTCAGCAACGATCCGCTTTGTACTCATACAACGTGCCTGCGCTTTGCGGTGCATACGCATGCGCAGTAGTGACCTGATCGCAGCGCAGCTAAAAGTCCTAGCATGCGATCAGGTTGGAATGACCCCCATAGTACAAAAGATTAATACAGTAATACAGAAGTGAAAAATACAAAATGTACGGTGCACCACAACTGTAATGCAGAATTCATGCAGACATTTTGGGGAATAACTATATGGGTTTTATATTCCACCTAAAAGGGGTACCAGGTGAGGCAGTCATGTTGGGCGCACTACATAGGATTACCCTGGGTGGCATAGGTCACGTCTGGAAGAGATGACACAAAATGGGGAGATTGCAGTGACCTATTGCTATGAGTGAGGTCCCAACAGAACCGTGTATTTTTCATCCCATCGACGAACGTACCAGGTGAGGCAGCCATGTTGGATGCACTGCGAAGGTTACACTGTAGGAAATAAGCCATACAAGGACCCAAGACATACATGGGAAAAACTAATGTGTGTTGTAGTTAGAGATGAGTGGGTTCGGTTCGTTGAGATCCAAACCCCCCCGAACGTCACGTATTTTACACGGGTCCGAGGCAGCCTCGGATCTTCCCGCCTTGCTTGGTTAACCCGAACGAGGCCGAACATAGGTAAGTATGTGTGTGTCGGCAGTGTGTAATAAAGTTTTACTGTCGACGGTGTCTGTGTCCTGTTTTTATTTGGGTATTTTTTTTCCATTAGAACTACAGGTACCAGCGGGCCAGTTTTTCTCCCGCATGCTGGTACTTGTGGTTCTCCAAGTACCAGCTTGCGGGGGGGGCTTGCTGGGACTTGTAGTACTACTGGAAAAAACAATATCTTTTCATTTACAACAAAGGCTATCAGCCCCCCCATCCGCAGCCCATTGGATGGGGGGGGACAGCCTCGGGCTTCACCCCTGGCCCTTGGGTGGCTGGGGGGGGGGGACCCCTTGATTGAAGGGGTCCCCACTCCCCCAGGGTACCCCGGCCAGGGGTGACTAGTTGGATATTTAATGCCACGGCCGCAGGGCACGGCATAAAAGTGACCCCCGGCTGTGGCATTATCTGTCCAGCTAGTGGAGCCCGATGCTGGTGTGAAAAATACGGGGGACCCCTACTCGTTTTGTCCCCCGTATTTTTTGCACCAGCACCAGGCGCAGAGCCCGGTGCTGGTTTTAAAAATACGGGGGATCCCCTGTCAATTTTTTCCCCGCATTTTTAGAACCAGGACCAGCTCGAAGAGCCCGAGGCTGGTTATGCTTTGGAGGGGGGACCCCACGCCATTTTTTTCCGTGTTTTTCACATTTAAACGTTTATAAAGCCACTCTCTCATGTGTCTCCTGTGTTTTCCAAGCTGTTTCCTGGTTGTGGCTGGTGACATCACACATGGAGACAGCCTATCATCTTCTGGGGCTTGCAAATACCGTTTCAGACCCTTTCACACTGCACAGTGAAATGGGACTGAAACGGGTAGGACCCTGCTTTTTTACCGTTTCAAAATACCGGTATTTTGAAAACGGTAAATTGAAGGGGACCCTTTCACATCGCAGCTTGACCCGTTTAGGAAGCCAGTTAAAACGGCAAAATACCGGGTATAAGCTGCGGTGTGAAAGGGGTATAAGAGGGAAGTCCAGGAGCAGAGCATTCTGTCCCTCCTGGAGAGGGTCATGTTGGGAGGTATGTAATGGGCAAAACCATTTTGCACTGCAGGTGGGGCAGATATAACATTTGCAGAGAGAGTTAGATTTGGGTGGGTTATATGGTTTCTGTGCAGGGTAAATACTGGCTGCTTTATTGTTACACTGCAATTTAGATTTCAGTTTGAACACACCACACCCAAATCTAACTTATGTGCACATGTACCATATGCCCCACATGCAGCGCAGCATTGTTTTGCTTAGTTGTGTGTGTGCTATTTTGCTTTGCTTACAAACATTGCCCCTCATTATATTATGATACAGTATATTACGATACTGATTCAAAGATGCGCGCAATGCCGAAGTTCACATAGTTGAGCATTTTTCTTGCATTTGCCCCACCTGCAGTGCAGCATGGTTTTACATAGTAACTTAGTAACATAGTAAATGAGGTTGAAAAAACACAAATTGTCCATCGATTTCAACCTGTATTTAAAATTCCTACACTATTCTACACTGGGTGAAGTATGATGACTCAATTGACGACTGTTAATAGGCTAGTTGACAACTGGAGTGAATACTCTTACTAAAATAAGGAGATTTATGGTAAGACTTACCATTGTTAAATCTCTTTCTGCGAGGTACACTGGATTCCACAGGGAATACCATCAGGGTGTAGAGTTGGATCTTGATCCGAGGCACCAACAGGCTAAAGCTTTGACTGTTCCCAGGATGCACTGCACCGCCTCCTCTATATCCCCGCCTCCAGGCACTGGAGCTCAGTTTTGTTAACCAGTCCAATGCAGTAGCAGGTAAAAGAGAAGATAGTAGTTAGTAGCCACAGATAACCACATTCTCACGACAGGAGAAGGTACCAACGGCTAATGCCATACAAACCCAAAGAAGCTAAGTGTGTCAGGGTGGGCACCCTGTGGAATCCAGTGTACCTTGCAGAAAGAGATTTAACAATGGTAAGCCTTACCATAAATTTCCTTTTTTGCAGCGGGGTACACTGGTATTCCACAGGGAATAACATCGGGAAGATGTCCTAAAGCAGTTCCTCATGGGAGGGGACGCACAGTAGTGGGCACAAGAACCCGGCGTCCAAAGGAAGCATCCTGGGAGGCGGAAGTATCAAAGGAATAGAGGTGGTTATTCCGAGTTGTTCACTCGATAGCTGCTTTTAGCAGCATGGCAAACGCTAGGCCGCCGCCCTCTGGGAGTGTATCTTAGCTTAGCAGAATAGCGAACGAAAGGTTAGCAGAACTGCTACTAAATAATTCCTTGCAGTTTCTGAGTAGCTCCAGACCTACTCCTAGATTGCGATCACCTCGGTCCGTTTAGTTCCTGGTTTGACGTCACAAACACGCCCTGCATTCGGCCAGCCACTCCTGTGTTTTTATCTGACACACCTGCGTTTTTTTAGCACACTCCCTGAAAACGGCCAGTTTCCGCCCAGAAACACCCACTTCCTGTCAATCACACTACGATCACTCGAGCGTTGGAAAAACGTCGCTCGAGCTTGTGTAAATCTCCAAAGTTTTGTGTAAAATTACTGCGTACCATGCGCATTTTCCACCTAATCGCTCCGTTGTGAAAAACGGCAACGAGCGAACAACTCGGAATGACCACCATAACCCGATGAACGTGTTCACTGAAGACCACGTAACCGCCTTGCACAATTGTTCTAGGGACGCACCACGGCAGGCCGCCCAAGAAGGTCCAACAGACCGAGTAGAATGGGCCTTGATAGTAGCAGGAGCTGGAAGTCCAGCCTGTACATAAGCTTGTGCAATCACCATTCTAATCGATATTGCCAAGATCTGCTTATTCACAGGTCAGCCATGTTTGTGAAAACCAAAAAGGACAAATAGAGAATCAGATCTCCTAAGAGAGGCCGTTCACTTCACATATATATGGAGAGCCCGTACCTCATCCAAAGACCGTTCTTTGGAGGATAAACCAGGAGAGACAAAGGCCGGAACAACAATCTCTTGGTTAAGGTGGAAAGACGACACCACCTTAGGTAGATAACAGGGGCGAGTTCTAAGAACCGCACGGTCACGGTGAAAAATCAGAAAGGGTGACCGACAGGATAAGGCACCCAAGTTCGAAACCCTTCTAGCAGAGGCAATAGTCAACAAAAACAAGACCTTAAGCGTAAGCCATTTAAGGTCCACAGACTCAAGGGGTTCAAACGGAGACTCTTGTAGAGCATCCAGAACCACAGACAAATCCCAAGGAGCCACAGGAGGGACATAGGGAGGTTGAATCCTTAAAACACCCTGAGTGAAAGTATGAACGTCAGGCAGAGACGCAATTTTTCTGTGAAACCATACCGACAAGGCTGAAATATGAACCTTGAGGGAGGCCAGACGAAGACCTAAGTCCAGGCCTTGTTGCAGAAAAGCCAAAAGTTTGGCAGTACTGAACTTGTATGCATCATAATTCTCAGCCGCACACCAGGTGAAGTAAGAATTCCAGACCCTATAATAAATCCTATCCGAAGCCGGTTTACGGGCCTTCAACATCGTTTGAATGACCGCCTCAGAAAATTCTTTGGCCCTCAGAACTGAAGCTTCAAGAGCCATGCCGTCAAAGCCAGTCGGGCCAGATCCTGGTAGACACAAGGGCCCTGAACGAGGAGGTCTGGGCGTTGCTGAAGTAGAAGAGGACGCTCTATCGAGAGACCCTGTAGGTCTGAGAACCAATGACGTCTGGGCCACGCTGGAGCGATTAGAAGCAGCATTCCTCCTTCTTGCTTGAACTTCCTTATTACCCTGGGCAGGAGTGACACTGGAGGGAACACGTACGGCAGCCGAAAGTTCCATGGAATTGCCAGTGCATCCACGAACGCTGCTTGAGGATCCCTTGTCCTTGCTCCGAAGACCGGAACCTTGTGATTGTGTTGAGACGGCATCAGGTCTACATCTGGTAGGCCCCACTTGTCCACTAGGAGTTGAAAGACTTCCGGATGAAGACTCCACTCTCCGGTGTGTACGTCCTGACGACTGAGGAAGTCCGCTTCCCAGTTGAGGACCCCCGGAATGAACACTGCCGATATTGCTGGCAGATGACATTCTGCCCATAGAAGAATCTTTGACACTTCCATCATTGCCATGCGGCTTAGAGCGCCGCCTTGATGATTTAGGTATGCCACCGTGGTGGTGTTGTCCAACTGTACTTGAACAGGCCTGTTCTGTACCAGAGGCAGAACTAGTTTCAAAGTATTGAACACTGCCCACAACTCCAGAATGTTTATCGGGAGGAGGGACTCCTCCCTGGTCCACCGAACCTGAAGAGAGTGTTGCTCCAACACCGCGCCCCAACCCCGCAGACTGGCATCCGTCCTTAAAAGGACCCAGTTGAAGATTCAGAAGGGACGACCTCTGCTCAATCTTTGGTCCTGGAGCCACCAGGTCAGAGACAGACCAACTTCCGGAGTCAAGGAGATCATGTGAGACCTGATCTGGAGAGGCAGGCCATCCCACTTAGAAAGGATTAACCACTGCAGAGGGCGAGAATGAAATTGAGCGTACTCCATCATGTCGAAAGCCAACACCATGAGGCCTAGTACTTGCATCGCCGAGTGTATCGACACTCGTGGGCGAGAGAGGAAGCATCTTATCCTGTCCTGAAGTTTCAGGACCTTCTCCGGAGACCAGAAAAGCCTTTGGTTGTGTGTGTCTAATAATGCCCCCAGGTGCACCTTGCTCTGACCAGCGAGGACTTCTTCCAGTTGACAAGACACCCCTGGGTTTGTAGGTATTGGACCGTCAGTTCCAGATGACGGAGGAGAACCTCTGGTGAATTCGCCAGGGTCAACAAGTCATCCAGATACGGCAGGATCCTGATACCCTGACGGCGGAGAAGAGCCGTCATGACCGCCATGACCTTGGTGAAGATCCGCGGAGCCGTGGTCCGTCCAAAAGGCAAGGCTTGGAATTGATAATGTAGGTTGCCAATAGCAAATCGCAGATATTGCTGATGCGACATGGCAATAGTTATATGTAGGTAAGCATCCTGTGTTTCCAGGGATACCATATAGTCCTTGGGCTCCAAAGCCAGAACAATAGAGCGAAGAGTTTCCATACGGAATTTGGCTACCGTCACAAACTTGTTCAATTACTTGAGGTTGAGAATGGGTCGGGAGGATCTATTCGGGTTTGGAACTAGGAACAGCGTTGAATAGTACCCCCTGCCTGCACTGGCACTATAACTCCTGTATCCAGGAGGAATTGTACCACCAAATGTACGGATCCTGAGGGATATTTGTCGAGCAAAACTGGCGATGGGGACGTTTCGTGAAAGAGATGGCATATCCGTGAGTGACAACTTCCCTCACCCAGGCGTCTGAAGTGGTCTGTAACCATATCTGGGCGAACCGCAGAAGTTGGCCTCCCACCCTGGGGTCCCCCAGGGGGAGGCCCGCCCCGTCATGCAGCAGGCTTGTCTGATTTGGAAGTAGGCTGACGGGCAGCCCAGGAATGTTTAGGTTTGGACTTAGATGTTTTGGAAGTGCGAGCCTGTTTCGGGTACGCTTGACCCTTTGCTTTACTCGGAGGTCGAAAGGAACGAAAAGGTGGTTCTCTTAGCCTTCAGAGCTGAAGGATTAGTACTTGGCAGACATGCAGTTTTAGCAGACGCTAAGTCAGCAACAATCTTGTTCAGATCCTCCCCAAAAAGGATGTTTCCCTTAAAAGGGATCACCTCTAAAGTCTTTTTAGAGTCCAGATCCACAGACCCGGACCGCAACCACAGAATCCGGCGAGCCAGAATGGACGTATTAGACGCTTTGGCCGCCAGCACACCAGCATCAGAAGCCGCCTCCTCAATGTAATGAGAGGCCGTGGTAATATATGAAAGACAACAAAACAAAAATTCAGCGCTGGGGCTAATTGCAACTATGAATAACTTTCTGCCAACGCTCAGTTAATACACCAATCTTAAAGCAGTTGTTAGAAAGGGAATACTCAACCCTTAAGACAACACAAAACAAACAAACAAACATTAAACAGCGCTAAAATGAAAGTGTGTATTTTTTATTAAAAAATGAATGAATGAATGTATGAATGAATATAAAATATGTGTACAGGTAACGGCAATTAATGTACATTAATTTTATATTCATTCATTTTTTATTAAAAAATACACACTTTCATTTTAGCGCTGTTTGATGTTTGTTTGTTTAATATATGAAAGACACTGGCATTATCAGAAAAATTCAGAGGTAGCTCCGCCTCAACTTCTTGAACCCAGGCTTCAATAGCTTTCGCAGCCAAAAGGCTGCTATAGTAGGTCTATGTACAGCACCCACAAGAGTGTAAATAGACTTCAAACAACCCTCGACGCGCTTATCCGTCGGTTCCTTCAGAGAGGTAATGGTAGTGACAGGCAGAGTAGAAGTACCACACCACGTGCAACATGTGAGTCCACCAGAGGTGGTGTTTCACAACTGTTACTTAACCCTGCAGCAAGAGGATAACGAGCTAGCATCTTTTTCGACAGAGAGAATTTCTTTCCTGGAGACTCCCAGGATTCCTGACGTATGTCAATTAAATGGTCAGAATGTGGCAAAACTAACTTAGTAACCTTCTGACGTTTGAACTTATCAGGTTTCTTAGACATATCTGGAGGGTTTCATCATCAACTTGAAGAATCACTTTGATAGCCTCCAAGAGGTCAGGAACATCAACTTGGATATTCCCCATCAGAATCATCTGCATCAGTGTCTGAAGAATCAGAATATACCCAATCTTCATTGGATGAAGTATCCGAAACATGAGTGGATTGTGAGGAAGAAATGGCCCGTTTAGATGACCCTTTGGTCCTAGGAGGGCGAGGGTCAGTCTTTTGTTTAATCAACGACTGATTTAACTGCTGTAACTGAATTGACAGAGTATCCGCCCATGGTGGATTTACAACAGGGACAATATGTTATTGTAAAGGCACAGGAGGTCCCACAGGGGGTGCAAGTCTCGTTACCAGCTTAGACAGTAAATTAGTTAAAGCAGCCCAAGGTGGGTCTTGGTGTGCCACCGGTGCTGCAGGCTGACTGAGGGGTACAGAACCCCCAGTACCTGGACCCTCAGCTGGAATATTTTCCTCAGATAAATCCACGGTGTCAGCACTGCTTAACGCAGGATCAGCCATGAATCTCCCGCCCTGAGACACAGACATTATTGGAAAATGTACCCCTAGGGCATAACAGTAAAATATAGCCTGACACAATACCTGACAAAAAAACCCTGTGGAGTGTGATTGCAAATGCAGATCACAAACAGAGGATTTAAGTGGTATATGGTGACTGAAATACACAGAGAAAAATACCGAACAGAATATCCTGTGAAACTATATATGAGACCCTGATGCATTTAGCCCTCTTCATGGTACAGAATATAGGGATAGCAATATTTGTGAGATACATGGAACAGGAAACCACACAGCAGCTATAGGCACACACAGTCACATGTACAATGCAGAAATGATTACTCACAATAAAACTGCACTGGACTAGCAATACTACTTAAAGCTATGTATGTATACAGATATAACAATGCACAGTAAACACTGGATGTATATCACAGAATACTTGTACTAAATATTCCTGTAGGTATACACTTGTTCTTAACTAACACTGTCTAAAAGACATGTAGAATACTTAAGTATCCTGTAAATGCACAGCGCTGATGAGGCAGGCGGCTTTACAGAGAAGACAGTGCCCAGCAGTCCCAGGATCAGCGCAGCTCTGTGTAATGGCGCCCAAACGCTGACAGAGAGTGAGGGAGGGAGAGAGATGCAGCTCCAGGGCGGGAACATCTGCTGTAGATGGTGCCTGGGGCTGGCAGAGGGGCTACAGGCCAGCGCCCTTTCCCCTATGCTGGACTTCACCCCCGGGTACTATGGAGCCTATGGAAAGCAGATTTTTAGTAAATCCGACCTGTCTCCTTGACCTGGTGGATATAGTGGGGTCCCTGTATGGCCACAGTGTCCACGCCAGCGGCGCTGTCTGTCTCCGGAGAACGCGCCCCGTATCACGATTTTGGCGGGTCCCGCCTGGGGGACCATCTTACCTCCTCCCTTAAGGTGCGGCCACGCGATCCCGGAGAGCAGCAGCGGTGTGTGTGTGCCTGATGAGACCGCAGCGCCTCCGCTGTAAGTACCCGGCAACCAGGGCGCGGGGGTATACAGCGCCGCTGGTGGAGGTGAGGGAGCCGCAGCACGATATGTCAGAATGACAAATAGCAGCTAGTGCCTGTGCTGCGACCCTTGAAGTCTTCTTTCTTCAGAAAAGCTCTTTTCAGGGCTGCCTAACGCAGCCCTCCCTGTTAGCTGCCTGCACTCCAGGCACCAATTTACAAACTGAGCTCCAGTGCCTGGAGGCGGGGATATAGAGGAGGCGGTACAGTGCATCCTGGGAACAGTCAAAGCTTTAGCCTGTTGGTGCCGCGGATCAAGATCCAACTCTACACCCCGATGTTATTCCCTGTGGAATACCAGTGTACCATACTCTCAACTTTCTCCTTTGGCAAAGCAGGACACACGCGCGATCGAAAAGGGGCGTGGCTTCACGGCAGGACCCGCCACACCCCTGTTTTCGTCACTGAGGGGACATGCCAAGCGCTCCGTGAGCTGCTGGCATGCCCCCTTTCCTCCTGTCTGCACTGAATAGACGCTGTGCGCATGCGCACAGCGTCTATTCACCACCAGTGCAGGAGCCTCCCAACTGCCCCCCCACACACATGCGGGACACTGTGGCCCGCGGGTGGGACAGCGGGACAGTTCCGCGAAAATCGGGACAGTTGGAAGGTATGGTGTACCCCACTGCACAAACATTCAATTTAAATGCTATATCCCTGGATATCCTTGTCAGTTAGAAATGTATCCAATTTTTAAACATATTTACTGAATTTGCCATTACTACCTTCTCTGGCAGCGAATTCCAAATCTTTAATACATACTTGCCTACTCTCCCGGAATGGCCGGAAGGCTCCCGAAAATCGGGTGACCCTCCCGGCCCCCCGGAAGAGCAGGCAAGTCTCCCCATTTGCGGGGTCCCCCCTGCCCGTCCGCCCACTTAGTGTGTAAAGTGGGCGGTCCGGGCAGTCGATGACGCGATTCTTGCTGAATCGCGTCATCATAGCCACGCCCCCTGCAGTGTAATGCCGGTGATCGCGGCATTACAGAGCGGGGGGCGTGGCTTAAAGGAGGTGTCACTGTGACTCCACCCTTGCTCCGTCCCCGTCCCGCCCCTGTCCCGCCTCCGGCCACCCCCTCCTTTACAGCACAGCCTCCCCTGCCCGCCCGCTGAGCCGACCTGGCTGCTCTCTCCCGCAGAGAGCAGCCAGAATATCGGTAAGTATGCTTTAATACCCTTACTGTAAAGAAACCCTTCCTTCGTTGGGTAAGAAATTTTCTCTCCTCTAACCTCATGGGGTGTCCTCGTGTTCTGTGTAGCGATCTCTCAATAAACAAATCGCCTGAAAGCTCCATGTATTGTCCCTTTATAGTCTCCTCTTAGACGCCTCTTTTCAAGTGAAAACATATCTAACCTTCTATCTAACATATCTAAGCCCATTAGTGTGCTTTTTTGGTTTGCTAACAAACCTGAATAAGGTCCAATATTATTTTACTTCCACATGTAGAGCCTGGAAACTAGCCAGTAAATAAAAACAGTCACTATTCCTTCCTCTTTTGAGAAACTTAGATTTTCATAATGGCGAGGCTGCTCAGCCATTATCTTCATGGATTAAGTTTGGTATTACCAAATTTAAGAACCTTCTAGGGTAATCTCTGAAATCCCTTGCATACATTGAAGCTGTTGATAAATATCACCTTATCCTGGAATTTAAGGCCAGTACTCACTGGCAGATCAGGGGAGAGATGTGTGCTGAGCGAACCGCTCAGCACACATCTCTCCCCCCACTCAGCACAGGGCGATGTGTGCTGAGCGTGAGGGGGGTGGGACGGGGACGGGGGGGGGGGGGGCGCTCATTTCACCCAGCGGGTGAAATGAGCGACCTGCTAGATTGCTACGCTCAATCTAGCAGCAGCGATAGCGATGCGCGGCCCTATCGCTGTGGGGGGTACACACGGAGAGAACTTGCTGAAAATCTAAGCAATCTAGTCAGATTACTTAGATTATCGCTCCGTGAGTACCCCCCTTTAGTTTCCTATATCTACCAGCCATGCACCATCTCCAAACTAATTACACACGGGGGCATATGCAAAACCGCTTGGAGAGAGAGAAAGTACCAGCCAATCAGCTCCTAACTGTCACTTTACAGGCTGTGTTTGAAAAATGACAGGTATGATATACCCCATTATCTGGTAAACCCTTTAAATTAACACATACTATACAGGACACACTTTACTTTAATCATTTATTTAGCCTCATCTGGTCTTCCACTGCCATCTTACAAACATTCTATCATTAACTTAAAATTATTTCAGTGCTGGCAGAAATATAGCCACACTCTCCCACGTCCAACAAAACAGATCTTTGTACAGGTTTGGCAGTCTAACCAGGACTTTAGTTGAGTTTAGCTGCTATAAACCCCATCTATTTGGGCATGACAAGCACCATAATTAATGGCCTCCCGCAACAATTGAATTGCTCCATCGGTCTCCCTTCAATTATCATGCCACTGAATACAATTGAACTCTCCCATAGGAGTCCAGAATATGCACAAAGGAGAATAACTGCAGCAAATAACTCAGTGTTCAGAATCGTCGCAAACGGCAGAAACAAATAAAGTCCTGGATTAATAAATAATAAAGCAGGCAGTAACTCAGAGTCCAGTGTAGTAATAATGGTAAACACAAGTAAAGTCCCAGATAAATAAATAAAGGATGGTAACCTTGTGCGTAGTAAACGTTTGTCTGTTTGCAGGCACAAATATACGGGAGTTCATAGCAAAATGGGTATACACCGGAACAGGCATCCAGAAATCTTGGCAAGGCAGATCACAGAAGCACACAAAAAGACAAATCCAGCACATAAAACATTCATGACCCAGCAAAGAATGCTGGGATATGGCAGACAAATAGGTAAGTGTCAGTTGCAACCACCTACCACAGAACAGACTAGGAAGAGCAGCACCTCTGGAACCTTGGTGGCAGGGAAACAATGCAAAACAGAATAGACATAGGGGGTGATTCAGACCTGATCGCTGCTGGGCGTTTTCACTAGTGATGAGCGGGTTCGGTTCCTCGGAATCCGAACCCGCCCGAACTTCAGCTTTTTTTACACGGATCCGAGCGACTCGGATCTTCCCGCCTTGCTCGGTTAACCCGAGCGCGCCCGAACGTCATCATGACGCTGTCGGATTCTCGCGAGGCTCGGATTCTATCGCGAGACTCGGATTCTATATAAGGAGCCGCGCGTCGCCGCCATTTTACACGTGCATTGAGATTGATAGTGAGAGGACGTGGCTGGCGTCCTCTCCGTTTAGAGAAGAAATAGATAGGAGAGTGAGACAGTGACACTTCATTTACTGGAGCTTAGGAGGAGTACTCAGACAGAGGGTGCAGAATTTTGCTGATAGTATTAGTTAGTTATACTAGTGACAGAGTGAGACAGTGACACTTCATTTACTGGAGCTTAGGAGGAGTACTCAGACAGAGAGTGCAGAATTTTGCTGATAGTATTAGTTAGTTATACTAGTGACTGACCAGTGACCACCAGTGCAGTTTTATATTATTTAATATAATCCGTTCTCTGCCTGAAAAAACGATACACAGTGACTCAGTCACATACCATATCTGTGCTCAGCCCAGTGTGCTGCTGCATCATCTATGTATAATATCTGACTGTGCTCACACAGCTTAATTGTGGCGGAGACTGGGGAGCAGTTAGGTTATAGCAGGAGCCAGGAGTACATATTAAAATTAAACAGTGCACACTTTTTTTCTGCAGGAGTGCCACTGCCAGTGTGACTGACCAGTGACCTGACCACCAGTATATAGTATACTATATTGTATTGTGAATGTCTGCCTGTAAAAGTTAAACACACGTCGTGTGACTTGTGTGGTGTTTTTTTATTCTATAAAATAAAAAACTCATTCTGCTGACAGACAGTGTCCAGCAGGTCCGTCATTATATAATATATACCTGTCCGGCTGCAGTAGTGATATATATATATTTTTTATATCATTATTTATCATCCAGTCGCAGCAGACACAGTACGGTAGTTCACGGCTATAGCTACCTCTGTGTCGGCACTCGGCAGTCCATCCATAATTGTATACCACCTACCCGTGGTTTTTTTTTTCTTTCTTCTTTATACATACATCTCATTATCATCCAGTCTATATTAGCAGCAGACACAGTACAGTACGGTAGTCCACGGCTGTAGCTACCTCTGTGTCGGCACTCGGCAGTCCGTCCATAATTGTATACCACCTACCCGTGGTTTTTTTTTTCTTTCTTCTTTATACATACTACATCTCATTATCAACCAGTCTATATTAGCAGCAGACACAGTACGGTAGTCCACGGCTGTAGCTACCTCTGTGTCGGCACTCGGCAGTCCATCCATAATTGTATACCACCTACCCGTGGTTTTTTTTTCTTTCTTCTTTATACATACTACATCTCATTATCATCCAGTCTATATTAGCAGCAGACACAGTACAGTACGGTAGTCCACGGCTGTAGCTACCTCTGTGTCGGCACTCGGCAGTCCATCCATAATTGTATACCACCTACCCGTGTTTTTTTTTTCTTTCTTCTTTATACATACATACTACATCTCTTTATCAACCAGTCTATATTAGCAGCAGACACAGTACGGTAGTCCACGGCTGTAGCTACCTCTGTGTCGGCACTCGGCAGTCCGTCCATAATTGTATACCACCTACCCGTGGTTTTTTTTTCTTTCTTCTTTATACATACTACATCTCATTATCATCCAGTCTATATTAGCAGCAGACACAGTACAGTACGGTAGTCCACGGCTGTAGCTACCTCTGTGTCGGCACTCGGCAGTCCATCCATAATTGTATACCACCTACCCGTGGTTTTTTTTTCTTTCTTCTTTATACATACATACTACATCTCTTTATCAACCAGTCTATATTAGCAGCAGACACAGTACGGTAGTCCACGGCTGTAGCTACCTCTGTGTCGGCACTCGGCAGTCCGTCCATAATTGTATACCACCTACCCGTGGTTTTTTTTCTTTCTTCTTTATACATACATACTACATCTCTTTATCAACCAGTCTATATTAGCAGCAGACACAGTACGGTAGTCCACGGCTGTAGCTACCTCTGTGTCGGCACTCGGCAGTCCGTCCATAATTGTATACCACCTACCCGTGGTTTTTTTTTTCTTTCTTCTTTATACATACTACATCTCATTATCATCCAGTCTATATTAGCAGCAGACACAGTACAGTACGGTAGTCCACGGCTGTAGCTACCTCTGTGTCGGCACTCGGCAGTCCATCCATAATTGTATACCACCTACCCGTGGTTTTTTTTTTCTTTCTTCTTTATACATACATACTACATCTCTTTATCAACCAGTCTATATTAGCAGCAGACACAGTACGGTAGTCCACGGCTGTAGCTACCTCTGTGTCGGCACTCGGCAGTCCGTCCATAATTGTATACCACCTACCCGTGGTTTTTTTTTTTCTTTCTTCTTTATACATACATACTACATCTCTTTATCAACCAGTCTATATTAGCAGCAGACACAGTACGGTAGTCCACGGCTGTAGCTACCTCTGTGTCGGCACTCGGCAGTCCATCCATAATTGTATACCACCTACCCGTGGTTTTTTTTTTCTTTCTTCTTTATACATACTACATCTCATTATCATCCAGTCTATATTAGCAGCAGACACAGTACAGTACGGTAGTCCACGGCTGTAGCTACCTCTGTGTCGGCACTCGGCAGTCCATCCATAATTGTATACCACCTACCCGTGTTTTTTTTTTCTTTCTTCTTTATACATACATACTACATCTCTTTATCAACCAGTCTATATTAGCAGCAGACACAGTACGGTAGTCCACGGCTGTAGCTACCTCTGTGTCGGCACTCGGCAGTCCGTCCATAATTGTATACCACCTACCCGTGGTTTTTTTTTCTTTCTTCTTTATACATACATACTACATCTCTTTATCAACCAGTCTATATTAGCAGCAGACACAGTACGGTAGTCCACGGCTGTAGCTACCTCTGTGTCGGCACTCGGCAGTCCATCCATAATTGTATACCACCTACCCGTGGTTTTTTTTTTCTTTCTTCTTTATACATACTACATCTCATTATCATCCAGTCTATATTAGCAGCAGACACAGTACAGTACGGTAGTCCACGGCTGTAGCTACCTCTGTGTCGGCACTCGGCAGTCCATCCATAATTGTATACTAGTATCCATCCATCTCCATTGTTTACCTGAGGTGCCTTTTAGTTGTGCCTATTAAAATATGGAGAACAAAAATGTTGAGGTTCCAAAATTAGGGAAAGATCAAGATCCACTTCCACCTCGTGCTGAAGCTGCTGCCACTAGTCATGGCCGAGACGATGAAATGCCAGCAACGTCGTCTGCCAAGGCCGATGCCCAATGGCATAGTACAGAGCATGTCAAATCCAAAACACCAAATATCAGTAAAAAAAGGACTCCAAAACCTAAAATAAAATTGTCGGAGGAGAAGCGTAAACTTGCCAATATGCCATTTACCACACGGAGTGGCAAGGAACGGCTGAGGCCCTGGCCTATGTTCATGGCTAGTGGTTCAGCTTCACATGAGGATGGAGGCACTCAGCCTCTCGCTAGAAAAATGAAAAGACTCAAGCTGGCAAAAGCAGTAGCACCGCAAAGAACTGTGCGTTCTTCGAAATCCCAAATCCACAAGGAGAGTCCAATTGTGTCGGTTGCGATGCCTGACCTTCCCAACACTGGACGTGAAGAGCATGCGCCTTCCACCATTTGCACGCCCCCTGCAAGTGCTGGAAGGAGCACCCGCAGTCCAGTTCCTGATAGTCAGATTGAAGATGTCAGTGTTGAAGTACACCAGGATGAGGAGGATATGGGTGTTGCTGGCGCTGGGGAGGAAATTGACCAGGAGGATTCTGATGGTGAGGTGGTTTGTTTAAGTCAGGCACCCGGGGAGACACCTGTTGTCCGTGGGAGGAATATGGCCGTTGACATGCCTGGTGAAAATACCAAAAAAAATCAGCTCTTCGGTGTGGAAGTATTTCAACAGAAATGCGGACAACATTTGTCAAGTCGTGTGTTCCCTTTGTCAAGCTGTAATAAGTAGGGGTAAGGACGTTAACCACCTCGGAACATCCTCCCTTATACGTCACCTGCAGCGCATTCATAATAAGTCAGTGACAAGTTCAAAAACTTTGGCCGACAGCGGAAGCAGTCCACTGACCAGTAAATCCCTTCCTCTTGTAACCAAGCTCACGCAAACCACCCCACCAACTCCCTCAGTGTCAATTTCCTCCTTCCCCAGGAATGCCAATAGTCCTGCAGGCCATGTCACTGGCAATTCTGACGAGTCCTCTCCTGCCTGGGATTCCTCCGATGCATCCTTGCGTGTAATGCCTACTGCTGCTGGCGCTGCTGTTGTTGCTGCTGGGAGTCGATGGTCATCCCAGAGGGGAAGTCGTAAGCCCACTTGTACTACTTCCAGTAAGCAATTGACTGTCCAACAGTCCTTTGCGAGGAAGATGAAATATCACAGCAGTCATCCTGCTGCAAAGCGGATAACTGAGGCCTTGACAACTATGTTGGTGTTAGACGTGCGTCCGGTATCCGCCGTTAGTTCACAGGGAACTAGACAATTTATTGAGGCAGTGTGCCCCCGTTACCAAATACCATCTAGGTTCCACTTCTCTAGGCAGGCGATACCGAGAATGTACACGGACGTCAGAAAAAGACTCACCAGTGTCCTAAAAAATGCAGTTGTACCCAATGTCCACTTAACCACGGACATGTGGACAAGTGGAGCAGGGCAGGGTCAGGACTATATGACTGTGACAGCCCACTGGGTAGATGTATGGACTCCCGCCGCAAGAACAGCAGCGGCGGCACCAGTAGCAGCATCTCGCAAACGCCAACTCTTTCCTAGGCAGGCTACGCTTTGTATCACCGCTTTCCAGAATACGCACACAGCTGAAAACCTCTTACGGCAACTGAGGAAGATCATCGCGGAATGGCTTACCCCAATTGGACTCTCCTGTGGATTTGTGGCATCGGACAACGCCAGCAATATTGTGTGTGCATTAAATATGGGCAAATTCCAGCACGTCCCATGTTTTGCACATACCTTGAATTTGGTGGTGCAGAATTTTTTTAAAAAACGACAGGGGCGTGCAAGAGATGCTGTCGGTGGCCAGAAGAATTGCGGGACACTTTCGGCGTACAGGCACCACGTACAGAAGACTGGAGCACCACCAAAACCTACTGAACCTGCCCTGCCATCATCTGAAGCAAGAAGTGGTAACGAGGTGGAATTCAACCCTCTATATGCTTCAGAGGTTGGAGGAGCAGCAAAAGGCCATTCAAGCCTATACAATTGAGCATGATATAGGAGGTGGAATGCACCTGTCTCAAGTGCAGTGGAGAATGATTTCAACGTTGTGCAAGGTTCTGATGCCCTTTGAACTTGCCACACGTGAAGTCAGTTCAGACACTGCCAGCCTGAGTCAGGTCATTCCCCTCATCAGGCTTTTGCAGAAGAAGCTGGAGACATTGAAGGAGGAGCTAACACGGAGCGATTCCGCTAGGCATGTGGGACTTGTGGATGGAGCCCTTAATTCGCTTAACAAGGATTCACGGGTGGTCAATCTGTTGAAATCAGAGCACTACATTTTGGCCACCGTGCTCGATCCTAGATTTAAAACCTACCTTGGATCTCTCTTTCCGGCAGACACAAGTCTGCTGGGGTTGAAAGACCTGCTGGTGAGAAAATTGTCAAGTCAAGCGGAACGCGACCTGTCAACATCTCCTCCTTCACATTCTCCCGCAACTGGGGGTGCGAGGAAAAGGCTCAGAATTCCGAGCCCACCCGCTGGCGGTGATGCAGGGCAGTCTGGAGCGACTGCTGATGCTGACATCTGGTCCGGACTGAAGGACCTGACAACGATTACGGACATGTCGTCTACTGTCACTGCATATGATTCTCTCAACATTGAAAGAATGGTGGAGGATTATATGAGTGACCGCATCCAAGTAGGCACGTCACACAGTCCATACTTATACTGGCAGGAAAAAGAGGCAATTTGGAGGCCCTTGCACAAACTGGCTTTATTCTACCTAAGTTGCCCTCCCACAAGTGTGTACTCCGAAAGAGTGTTTAGTGCCGCCGCTCACCTTGTCAGCAATCGGCGTACGAGGTTACATCCAGAAAATGTGGAGAAGATGATGTTCATTAAAATGAATTATAATCAATTCCTCCGCGGAGACATTGACCAGCAGCAATTGCCTCCACAAAGTACACAGGGAGCTGAGATGGTGGATTCCAGTGGGGACGAATTGATAATCTGTGAGGAGGGGGATGTACATGGTGATATATCGGAGGATGATGATGAGGTGGACATCTTGCCTCTGTAGAGCCAGTTTGTGCAAGGAGAGATTAATTGCTTCTTTTTTGGGGGGGGGTCCAAACCAACCCGTCATCTCAGTCACAGTCGTGTGGCAGACCCTGTCACTGAAATGATGGGTTGGTTAAAGTGTGCATGTCCTGTTTATACAACATAAGGGTGGGTGGGAGGGCCCAAGGACAATTCCATCTTGCACCTCTTTTTTCTTTTATTTTTCTTTGCGTCATGTGCTGTTTGGGGAGGGTTTTTTGGAAGGGCCATCCTGCGTGACACTGCAGTGCCACTCCTAGATGGGCCCGGTGTTTGTGTCGGCCACTAGGGTCGCTTATCTTACTCACACAGTCAGCTACCTCATTGCGCCTCTTTTTTTCTTTGCGTCATGTGCTGTTTGGGGAGGGTTTTTTGGAAGGGACATCCTGCGTGACACTGCAGTGCCACTCCTAGATGGGCCCGGTGTTTGTGTCGGCCACTAGGGTCGCTTATCTTACTCACACAGTCAGCTACCTCATTGCGCCTCTTTTTTTCTTTGCGTCATGTGCTGTTTGGGGAGGGTTTTTTGGAAGGGACATCCTGCGTGACACTGCAGTGCCACTCCTAGATGGGCCCGGTGTTTGTGTCGGCCACTAGGGTCGCTTATCTTACTCACACAGTCAGCTACCTCATTGCGCCTCTTTTTTTCTTTGCGTCATGTGCTGTTTGGGGAGGGTTTTTTGGAAGGGCCATCCTGCGTGACACTGCAGTGCCACTCCTAGATGGGCCCGGTGTTTGTGTCGGCCACTAGGGTCGCTTATCTTACTCACACAGTCAGCTACCTCATTGCGCCTCTTTTTTTCTTTGCGTCATGTGCTGTTTGGGGAGGGTTTTTTGGAAGGGACATCCTGCGTGACACTGCAGTGCCACTCCTAGATGGGCCCGGTGTTTGTGTCGGCCACTAGGGTCGCTTATCTTACTCACACAGTCAGCTACCTCATTGCGCCTCTTTTTTTCTTTGCGTCATGTGCTGTTTGGGGAGGGTTTTTTGGAAGGGCCATCCTGCGTGACACTGCAGTGCCACTCCTAGATGGGCCCGGTGTTTGTGTCGGCCACTAGGGTCGCTTATCTTACTCACACAGTCAGCTACCTCATTGCGCCTCTTTTTTTCTTTGCGTCATGTGCTGTTTGGGGAGGGTTTTTTGGAAGGGACATCCTGCGTGACACTGCAGTGCCACTCCTAGATGGGCCCGGTGTTTGTGTCGGCCACTAGGGTCGCTTATCTTACTCACACAGCGACCTCGGTGCAAATTTTAGGACTAAAAATAATATTGTGAGGTGTGAGGTATTCAGAATAGACTGAAAATGAGTGTAAATTATGGTTTTTGAGGTTAATAATACTTTGGGATCAAAATGACCCCCAAATTCTATGATTTAAGCTGTTTTTTAGGGTTTTTTGAAAAAAACACCCGAATCCAAAACACACCCGAATCCGACAAAAAAAATTCGGTGAGGTTTTGCCAAAACGCGGTCGAACCCAAAACACGGCCGCGGAACCGAACCCAAAACCAAAACACAAAACCCGAAAAATTTCCGGCGCTCATCTCTAGTTTTCACACAGCGGGCAATCAGGTCCTAACTGCACATGCGTATGCACCGCAATGCGCACGCGCATCAGACAATGACAACAACAACGGACGGGCGTTCACAAGGTGATTGACAGGAAGAGACCATTTGAGGGTGGCAACTGAGCGTTTACAGGGAGTGTCTGGAAAATCGCAGGCGTGTCCAAGCGTTTTCATGGAGGGTGTCTGACGTCAGCTCAGGCCCCGATCAGCCTGTACTCATCGCACTGGAGCAGTAAGTCCTGGGCTGCGCAAGGACTGCACAAAGTGGATTTTTGCAGCTCTGCGTACACATTTATTTATTTAGAACCAGTTAATTATATAGCACACCCATATTCCGCAGCGCTTTACAGAGAATATTTGCCCATTCACATCAGTCCCTGCCCTAGTGGAGCTTACAATCTATATTCCCCATCACATGTGCAAGCACACACATTCACACTAGTGTTAATTTTTGTTGAGAGCCAATTAACCTACCAGTATATTTTTGGATTGTGGGAGGAAACCGGAGTACCCGGAGGAAACCCACGCAAGTACGGGGAGAATATACAAACTCCGCACAGTTAGGGCCATGGTGGGAATCTAACCCATGACCTCAGTGCTGTGAGGCAGTAATGCTAACCATTACACCATCCGTTCTGCCCAACATGGGATCACACACTTACACTGCGAATTTACACTCCCTCTGGAGGTGGCGACTATCCGAACGCAGGACAGCAAACTTTGGGGCCCAGTGATAAGGTCTGAATTAGGCCCATAGGCTAGTATGTAATGGAAAGTATAGCAGGAAACAGTGGGCATTGTATTACCAGCCGAATACTGGATTTTTGGGATGCTTTCTGCCCTAAAGTAGAGCACCCGATAAAAACTCGGATCCAGATGTTTTGCCCATGTTAAGTATACACAGTGTCGGATAGGGGCATGGAGGGCCCACCAGGGGAATGCAATGGTAGGGGCCCATATTTTGGGGTGTGGCCAGTCTCCAATGTAATGAAGGCCAATGTTGCAAGTCAGACACAAAACAGCTCTAAAACTCGCAAAGAATGTAGAGGTGTTTTTATGGCCAAGCTGGTTATGAAAATGTTGGAAATCAATTAAGTACACCTTTCGAGCACATTTGCAGAAAATAAACACTGTACAATACAGTTTAACACTTTAAAAGAAAACAGACATTGATCTGTCCAAAATTGGGTACGAGGTAAGCAAGGTTTTTAACCTCGATAAACCTTGCTCCCAACTGAATTCTGCCTATTTTCTAGATATGGAATGTTTTGCTAATTATATTGATATTTAAAGTAAATCTGCACCGGAGAAGATACCAAAATTTGCCTTGGGTGAACCACAGACATTTAAATAAGGTAGGGGGGGGGGGGGGGGGGGATAGGGATGTAGAGGGAAGACCACCTGACTCCAACATGTGGGGAGATGGGTGATGAAGAGAGCCATTTTTCAGGGTTTAGACTCTTTAAACTCATATTACTACAAAAACATCTAAAGAGTTAATGGACTCTCTTCGAGGTTTCCCACAGTTTTACAGTTTTGCTAATGGGGTGAAGGGGCTCATTCAAAAACATATCCTATAGATTGTAAGCTTGCAAGCAGGGCCTTCCTACCTTTATTATTACCAAGTTTTGTTTTTTTCAGTCGTTTTGTTTTATGTTATCACTGTTTCCAATTGTAAAGAGCATCGGAATTTCCTTCGCTATGTAATAAACTGTTAGTAAATAAATATATCCATAATGGAGTTACCCTTCACTTTAACAGTCTGTGTTACTTCTGGAATCTATCCTATAGCAGACTACAGTACATTTGAAAATAGATACAGTACATGCAATCATAGACTAAAACACGTCAGAGACTCCCTTCTTCTCAGCAGCTTTTATACATGACTTGTATAAATAGTACTTCAGAAATGACATGGATGAGTTTCAACAGGACACAACATGCACATACAGTATATATGTGTGCTTACTATGCACACGTGAACATGTAAACAAACCCAGTGCCGTCTAGTGGGAAGAATGTCCACACAAGCTGCAATATGTGCAGATTGTAATGAGGTCCAGATGTGTGTAACTTATTAAGTCCAGGGTTCTGTAGCTAGATGGTCCAGCCATCCACGGTCCACCCCTATTTCATGGACTGAGGTATTGCAATACGACATCTGATATAGATCCACAGCAGGATTTTAGGGAACATGTCTTGAATGTTCTCCTCGCATGAAGTTACAGGAATGATTACAGAATATAATTTATGTGAGATTTAAACTTATTAACTAAAGTAGAAAGCAAAATTCCATGTTTTTTATTTTTTTCGTTAAATGTATTTTCAGGATTTAGTGGTCTATTTACTAAGCCTTACATGGAGATAAAGTGGACGGAGACAGAGGTGTCACCGGGTGTGGTGACACCCGGTGCGCACCCCTGATGTCCTGCCCAAGTGGGCGTTGTCTTACAGCTAGGGGTCGTGGCTTCGCGGGGATCCTGGAATCGTCACTCTGGGGGCGTACCCAGCATCTCCGGAGATGCTCGGCATCCCCCAGAGACAGTCTCTGCGCGCTGTCGGCTCCTCTTCTATGACAGGAGCCGGGTGCTGTAGGAGACTTTCTCACTGCAGCACCTGGCTCCTGACACTGTGGAGGAGCTGACATTTGGTGTCACCTCCCTCCAGGTGTCACACTCGGGTGCGGGCCGCACCCTCCGCACCCGCCTTGTGACGCCACTGGACAGAGATAAAAGTACCAGAAAGTGTCTAACTGCCATGTCACAGGCTCGGTTTGAAAAATGACAGGAGCTGATTGGCTGCTACTTTATCTCCGTCCAGGGCTTAGTACATAGACTCCTCAGTCATTAATATTTGAATATGAGTGTAGGAGAAGTATCCCCATGGCACATGTTTGACAAAGTCAGCGATCCTCTACAGTGGCCATTGCTCTCTTTACTCCACTAGAATTTTACTGACACCTACTCATCTTGAATGGGCCACTCTGAAATGCTTGGGACTAAATTACACATATGCCATCAGAGCCACATGCCTTCTTATAAGCCCTCAGACTCCTCCACAGAACCAGCATTGTCACACATATCCCCGTGCACAGCAGCTTGTCACATCTCCATTCTCACCAGCTACTCATTCACGTGCCACACAGTAGTGCCCTCATTCACATTATACAGCACAGTAGTGTCCCCTTCACATTGACAATAGAATTATGTTAAATGTGTACCTTTACCTGCATGGAGAATGCAGTGCAAACGCAGCGGAATACCTTACAGTCCAACTGCGTTTTTTGTCCCGCCATTCCGCAGGGGATGAGAGCTGAGGGGGTGCTCTATCACATGAACAGATGCTATGTCATACCTCCTAACTGTCCCAATTTTCGTGGGACAGTCCCGTTTTTTGGGGACTGTTCCGCTGTCCCACCCGCGGGCCGCAGTCTCCCGTGGTTGGAGGGTGGCAGTTGGGAGGCTCCTGCACTTGCTGCCCTGCTTTGCAGAGCAGCGGTGAATAGACGCTGAACGCACGCGCCCAGCGTCTATTCACTGGAGTCAGAGAGAGAGAGGGCATGCCAGCGGCTCACAGAGCACTGGGCATGCCCCCTCAGTGATTAAAATGGGGGCGTGGCTCACGATCGCGGGTCCTCCGCGAAGCCACACCCCTTTTTCTTAGACCACATCCCTTTTTCTGGAGCCCCGCGCCTGTTGGGAGGTATGGCTATGTACATGCGTACACCATACCTCCCAACTGTCCCGATTTCAGCGGGACAGTCCCGCTAATTGGACACTGTCCCGCTGTCCCTCCCGCGGGTCGCAGTGTCCCGCGGGCGGGGGGGGGGGGGGGATGGGGGCAGTTGGGAGATCCTGTGATCACCGCTGCTCTGCTTTGCAAAGCAGCCGGTGATCACACTGAATAGATGCCATGTGCATGCACACGGCATCTATCAGCGCAAGGATGGGAGGCGGGGCTGTCCAGCAGCTCATGGAGCGCTGGACACGCCCCCAAAAATGATGAAAACAGGGGTAGCAGCAATAGGTCACTCCACCTTGCCGTGATACTCCGCCCCCTTTTAGCCACGGCGGAGGCGTGGCATGTCCCGATCCAAGAGGGACACAAGTTGGGAGGTATGGTACACGTCTCCTGTAAAAGTACTGACAAACGTGACTTGGACAGGCATTATAGGTATGCCTCTCTAACAATGGTAAGACATGAGGCCGTATAGCTAACAGTTTGTTTAGAATTTTGGCATACTGACAACGGGTTGCTAGATTGGAATAGAAATTTAGTAATAAACTACATAACCTCAAAAGGCAAGTAATGCCCATTAATGTCAAAGTAGTGACAAATATTCATGCTGTTAGACACTAAGTAAACCCAGTGATTAGTACTGCCGCTCATAGCACTGGGGTCATAAGTTCAATTCCTTATGTGTGTGCAGATTGTGTGTTCTCGCTGAGTTTGCATGCATTTCCTTCAGCTACATACTGGGAAGTTAATTTGCTGATGACTAAAAAATGTCACCTAGTATGCACGTGGTAGGAAATTTAGGGGGGTATTTATCAAAGCATGGAGAGTGATCAAGTTGAGAAATATAAAGCACTAAACACTCAACTTCTAACTCTCATTTTAAAGGTTGTATTTGAAAAATGACAGGAGCTGATTGGTTAGTGCTATATTGCTCCCCAGTTTATCTCTCTCCATGCTTTGATATATACCCCCGTTAGACTGTAAGCTCCAATGAGGCAGGTAGCTTATGTGATTGACAAATATAATTTGTGCAGTGCAGAACTATATAATAGATGGACACAGTGACATCGGTGGAAGGGCGTGTGTGGCCTAGTGCGCAACATTTGATATGTTCACAGTATATTTTTAAAAAGAATGTTTCTGTCTTCTGGTTCCGGGTTGATGGCGTGAGGCAGCAAGTCCCGGAGCTCCGCCACGACCGATCAGCAAACACCTTCTCAAGGCCCTAATCGGCCTCTAATTGCCCTGCACTGTTCGCCCCTGCTCCCGTGATCACTATGGATTGTTTTGTGATGCCCGCGGCCGCGGCTGGCGCACAGCTGCAGCGGCAAGAGAAATGCCACGCGGCGGGGACGATGAGGCCAGAAGTGGGACCAGACCCTGTCTCCTCTGCTCCTAAAAAAAGTGGCTGCTGTGCCAGTACCCCCAACGGAGCGCTCACCTGACGCTCCGGTTTCTTATGCCGACGTAGTGTACACAATCCGGTCCACCATGACTCCTCTCCTCACTCAGGCTGTCTCAGACATAACGCTGTAGCTGCAGCACCTCCAGCAGCGTGTATCTCGCACTGAGAATCAATTGGGAGCTGCCATGCATGATATCGATGAGCTGCATCAGTCTGAAAACACTGACTTCTGACAATTACCATATATGGAATAAACTCGACGACATCGAGAACAGGTCGCATTGGAATAATATCAGGCTTGTAGGCCTCCGTAAATGCATCAAAGGTCAAGCACTCGCTCATTTCGTGTGTAATACACTGACCAACCTTTGGGGTAGAACAGGAATGTCGTGATTTGGTGATCGAGAGGGTACATCGGGTGGGCCCTGCCCCTACCCCCACAAGCCTCGCCCGAGTGTTACGCTGTTCCGTTGTTTAAACTACCTCCATAAGACTGCCTTCTGGTCTGCATCCCGTTGTATCAAGAACCTTCAATGGGAAGGCCATAAACTTTTCATTTTTCAGGACTACTCCGTGGAATTGACTAGGGCCCGGAAAGCCTTTTCTCCAGTTTGCTCACAACTAGTTGCAGAGGGCCGCAAGTTTGGCCTGCTCTACCCAGCCCGTTTACGTGTAGATGACGGCACCTCCTATAAGGACTTCCTTTCTCCTGCAGATGCTCAAGCTTATCTGAGAGATCTTCCTAAACCCTTGGATGCCGATATTAGTGACCCTCCACCCACCTCAGCTACCTGAAAGGTTTTTCGTTCCTGGTCTACTGACCGCCATTGCTACACCCACCCTGGTCTTCATGCCTGTTTTATATTTCGATTTATCATTTGTACTTTGAAATGTCCTCATGATATATGTTAATGTTTCTTTTTCATCCACTAGGGGTCACTGGAGTACTCTTGGGATATGGACGGCTTCCGCAAGAACAAGGCACTGAATATTTAAATTTAGAACTCTCCTCCCCTCCATATCCCAGAGTACCTCAGTGTTTTTTCTGTGCTCACAGTAGCAACAAGGCTTGTGTGGAGCTTATCCACACTTCTTTTGAATATATTTTTATTTTTGCTTTTTCACTAACATTTTCCACATCCCTTCCCCCCTTCCAATAGGCGTGGGTCCGGGATAGTGGAAGCTGCTACAAGCAGCTGTGGCGTGTCGGGCCTCTCTAAAAAGAGCTCCCTCACAGCCAAGTGTAGGACTACCTGCAGGAAAGGCTGGACGGAGCTTACAGAAGAAGCCCCATCGTAGCCCCTCACCACAGGCGTTCAGGTATGTTGGGGACGGGGCGGTCAGGTCACGCTGCCGCCCCGCTGTGTGGGGACACTGTTGTGAAGCGCCGCCTGCCGCCGCTACCAGGACACCGCCGCAGGTCACCGCCGCTATGTGAGTTCCCATCGCCGCTACCAGGTCACCGCCGCTATGTGTCACCTCCCGCAGCTCACAGAGCCGCGCCGGACGTATTTGCCACACATAGCCGCACACTGCTCTATGCAGCGCGCTCCCCGTCTCCCGCTACCCGCTCCCTCTACCTCAGCTCCCCGGAATCCATGTAAGCATCGGCTCTGTGTACCCGCTCCCCGCTGGATAGACAGCGGTACACGGAGCACGGGGGGGAAGCACACAAGGGGGGAGAAGTGTGCCCATAGCAGCAGCAGTATGAACGCTGCATGGGTTATTAGATAGATAGGCTATTAAGCCTTTTTTAACAGGATTATTCCCAGGGTATATCTGTTTTGCAAAAGTTATAACCTGCACTATGTTTTAACTGTAAGCATGGCATGGTGGCCATTTTAACCATGCTTCCTGTTTCTTCCTGTTGTGATTCCAGAACGTTCCTGTACTACATCTCTACTCCACTGGAGGCGCAGGGGTGTTAGTGGGAATTTGGGATCAGATTTCATATAGTACTGGCGTGCACTGCACTTGGCCACATTATATATATATATATATATGAGAGAGAGACACCTTAGTACTATTTTACTGAGTCGTGCAAGTTGTCTGTCTTTGTATATTGTGTTGTCTGTCTGCATAATGAGTAAGGCACCAGCAAAAACAAAAAAGCAGTTTCACTGCCATCTCTGTAAGAGTGTGTTACCGGATGGATCTACCACATGTACAGTATGTTTTGTGGATTCAGCTACGAATACAAGTTCGGCTCCGGTTTCAAAGCCGGTTTCATCCCCGGACCCTCCATGGGCTATGCTAGCAGATGTCCTGGCTGGATTGCAATCAGAATTGGCCGCCGCTCGACAAGAGCGGGAAGCGGCAAGATCTGAGTCTAGGGTGAGACCGCTAGAACTACTGGAGGGGTCTCAGCCTTACCAAAAGTCCAAGTCCATTTTGAGTAGTAGGGATAAATTTCATTTGTCTTATGATTTACCAGTTTCTGCTATGTTGCATTCTGACGATTCTATGCCAGACCTCATTGCGCAAGATGACGGTGAGGAGGGCGAAGTAGACCAGCAGTCAGATAGTGAAGATTTTGACAGCCCAGGCATTGATAATCTCATCCGAGCGGTGCGTCAGTCTCTGAAGTTTACAGAAACCGAGGAGCCTCTGACAAATGATGAAGTCGTCTTTACTAAACGACAGAGAACTCCAATGTGTTTTCCTGTTTCGGAATCTCTTAATAAGATGTTACTAGAAACACGAAAGAATCCGGATAAACGGTTTTCTATACCTCGCAGATTTAAGTCTAGTTACCAGTTTCCAGAGTCTGTGACAGCTACATGGGAGAATCCGCCATTAGTGGATTCGTCTGTGTCTAAACTTACAAAGAAATTAACCATACCAGTACCAACTGCTACTACGCTTAAAGACCCTTCGGACCGTAAAAAAAGAAGCTATGCTAAAGTCCATGTATATAGCAGCAGAAGTGTTGCTTAGACCTGGGTTGGTTGGCATTTGGGTAACTAAGTGTTACGTTCCTGATGCTCAGAACTAGAAAGATGTTGCGAAGCGAGTCCAGAGCACCAGGACGTGACGCTGAAATAGGGAGGGAACGGGAATAGCCCCTAGCACCCTACCTCCGTTGTTTTACCCGTGTGGTCAGTTCACGCCTGAGTGACTATGGTTTCTTGGGCCCACGGCAGCCGCGTTTGAAGGGCGGATTAGGTCTGCCCAACTCCGATGCCCCCAGGTCTTAGCATGAGACAAAGCGTGAACCGAGACAGGATAATAACAAGGGGACCTCTAACTAAAGCAAACAGAAGCTAGGGGCTACTAACTACCCTAAAACTAAATATGTGCGGCACGCCGCCAAAGGAAAAGAACAACAAAAGATATCACTGTCCACTCCCCCACACGGCACCGCCGAGTTCCGGGGAGGACAGTGAAAAGCGGAAACCTCCGCAAAAACCACCAATACAAAAAGTACCAACAGGACTAAGCGGCCTAGGCCGCAACACGCGGCAGAAGCCGCTACTCACAAAACTGGGAGAGAACCTCAACAAACGAGAACCCCCAGATGACTGCAACAGGTTCACTTGAACAGGAAGGATTCCCAGGACCGGCTTCAGAACTCCAGGACTCAGGAGCACAGGGAGCAGGATCGACCAGATACAGCTGACCAGGAACAGACGTTACAAGGCAGGAACAGCATACAGGAAGCTATCACCGGCGTCTGTGCCAGGTAGTGAGGGAGAATATAACAGGGAGCCCTCCAATAGCTGCAGCGAAGCTTAATTAGTAATGTCGTGCAGCTGCCCTGCTGCACGACCAGAGCTAACAGGTGTATTGATTGATAGGAAGCAACGGGGAACGCGGTTCGTCTGTGGCGTCCCCGTTGCTAAGGGTCCGTCGGCTAAGCGCGCACGGCGTCCCAGCGTTGCCAGGGACCCGGCGGCTCAGCGCGCACGGCGTCCCGGCGTTGCCAGGGACCCGGCGGCTCAGCGCGCACGGCGTCCTGGCGTTGCTAGGCGCCGGGCGGGCAGGAAGGGAGGTGCGGCGGCCGTGAGTGTCGCTCGGAAGCAGACCGAGCGGCGCCGCGGACCGCGGCACCTAACACTAAGGCGCTAATGGTATGGATAACAGAACTCAAGTCTGCCCTTTGTGACGATCACCTTATACTTCTCGCTGATCAAATCTGGGAAGCTGCTGATTTTCTATGTACAGCTTCTACTGACGTCTGTCAGCTCACTTCTCGCCTTTCATCGTCCGTCGCTAGTTACAGCACGACGAGCACTCTGGCTGCTTTCTTGGCAAGCGGAGGCGGAGGTCAAAAGAGGAATAGAGGCGTTACCTTACGGTGGCGAGAAGTTGTTTGGTCCTGAATTGGACAAATGGATTTCTGAGGCCACGGGAGGAAAGTCTGTTTTCTTACCACTGCCTCCAACGGTACCTAGACAGAGATACTGTGGACCTGCGTTCAAATCCTTTAGACCTCAGCCCTTTCGCGGGCGTGGCAGAGGAACACCCATGCCTGGTAGATGAGGTCGTCAGGACGCTAAGGTCACCGACAAGCCAGTGGCATGACGGGCTCCCAGCCCATCTCGGATCTCCAATTGTGGGAGCACGCCTTCAGACGTTCCAGTTGGCGTGGTTCCAGACGTCCACAGATGGGTGGATCCGCAATTTAGTGTTAAAAGGTTACAAAATAGAGTTCGACTGTCTCCCGCCACTGCGGTTTTTCAAGACAGGACTGCCTGTGTCGGACGACAAGAGGGCAGTTCTGCAAATTGTCATTCAGTCTCTGCTGGATTCAGCACTTTTGATTCCGGTCCCTGTACACCAACAAGGTCAGGGTTATTATTCCAGTCTGTTTGTGGTACCAAAGCCGGATGGCTCGGTCAGGCCAATATTGAACTTAAAGGGTCTCAATCAGTACGTCACTTACTACAGATTCAAGATGGAATCTCTGCGGTCAGTAATTGCAGGTTTAGAGCCACAGGAATTCATGATTGCACTGGATCTCAAGGATGCGTACTTACACATTCCGATTTGGCCACCTCATCAGAGGTTCTTGCGGTTTGCAATACGGCAGAACCATTACCAGTTTCAGGCTCTACCGTTTGGCCTCTCGTCAGCGCCTCCGGTATTCACCAAGGTGATGTCTGTGATGATAGCTCATCTCAGATCCCTGGGAGTGATAATAGTTCCGTTCTTGGATGATTTGCTCATCAAAGCTCCGTCTCAGCAGATGCTCCTCCAACATGCGTTGCTAACGTACAATCTACTGGTTCAGCACGGTTGGATTGTCAACTTCAAAAAATCACATCTGATTCCGTCTCAACGACTTCAATTCCTAGGTATGATTCTCGATACGGTAAATCGAAGAATTTACCTACTAGAACAGAAATACAGGTCATTCGTCATCTGGTACAATTAGTGCTCAAGCCACGCACAGTCTCGGTACATTTGTGCATTCGCCTCTTAGGCACAATGGTGGCGGCTTTCGAAGCCCTTCAGTTCGGGAGATTTCACTCACGTTCTTTTCAACTGGATGTGCTCGCACAGTGGTCGGGCTCGCATCTGCAGATTCACCACAGGGTGAGGTTGTCGCCACGGGCCAGAGTATCTCTACTCTGGTGGCTCAAAGTACACAATCTAACCGCAGGAAAACGGTTCGGCGCCTGGAATTGGATAATTCTAACGACGGACGCGAGTCTCAGAGGTTGGGGAGCTGTAGTTCAAAATTGTCAGCTCCAGGGTCTCTGGGCGGATCACGAAAGATTGCTGTCTATAAATGTCCTGGAACTCCGGGCAATTTACAATGCGCTACGACAATCAGTGCACATGCTTCGGTCTCAGACTGTCCAGGTGCAGTCAGATAATGCGACGGCTGTCGCATACATCAACAAACAAGGAGGAATGAGAAGCCGCATGGCAATGCGGGAAGTAGCTCGAATCCTCAATTGGGCCGAGCATCACCAAGTGATATTGTCGGCAGTGTTCATTCCGGGAGTGGACAACTGGGAGGCGGATTATCTCAGCCGTCGGGATTTTCATCCAGGAGAATGGGCATTAAATCCAGAAGTGTTTCACATGTTGGTCCAGAGGTGGGGTTACCCTCAAGTGGACCTGATGGCATCTCGCCACAATCACCAAACGCCCCAATATGTGTCCAGAACGCGAGATTCAAAGGCAGTGGCGGTGGATGCTCTTATCATCGCGTGGCCGTACAGCCTCGTGTGCTTGTTTCCACCGTTTCTGCTGCTCCCTCTGTTGCTAAAACGGATCAAAAGAAAGTCCGTCACAGCCATACTAGTGGCGCCTCATTGGCCTCGGAGAGCTTGGTTCTCGGATCTCCGCGGACTACTCGCAGACGATCCTTGGCCGCTCCCACTACATCCGGACCTGTTACAACAGGGTCCGTTCCTTTACCCCAATTTAGCGCGGCTGCGTTTGACGGGGTGGCTGTTGAGACCGCCCTCTTAAGAAGAGAGGTCATTCCAGAATCGGTTATACCAACCATGTTACGTGCTAGGAAGCCAGTTACGGCGGCTCATTATTACAGAATTTGGCGTGCCTATATAGGTTGGTGTGAAGATCGGAAGTTTCCGACATCATCTTTCAAGTTATCCCGTTTTCTGTTATTTCTACAGACGGGGTTAGATGGAGGACTGTGTTTATCTACACTAAAGGTGCAGGTATCTGCTTTGTCAATTTACTTTCAAAGACGATTGGCTCTATTGCCGTCTGTACACACTTTTCTGCAAGGTCTCCTCAGAGTACAGCCTCCATTCATTCCACCTACAGCGCCATGGGACTTGAATCTGGTTTTAGATTTCTTGCAGTCTTCATATTTTGAACCCTTACAACAAGTGGATATTAAGTTTCTCACTTGGAAAACAATTTTTCTACTAGCCTTAGCTTCGGCAAGGCGTGTTTCAGATTTGGGTGCCTTGTTATACAAGCCACCGTATTTGGTGTTTCATGATGACAGAGAGGAACTTCGGACGAATCCCGCTTTCTTACCAAAGGTAGTGTCATCTTTTCACATCAATCGACCAATAGTAGTTCCTGTGTTGACAGGAAATTCTGGAACCTTGGATGTGGTACGCGCATTACGCGTTTATGTATCCCGAACGTCTACACTTCGTAAGACGGATACGTTGTTTGTTCTCTTTGATGCTGCCAAGATGGGTTGGCCAGCTTCTAAGCAGACCTTATCCAGATGGATTAAACTGACCATTCGTCAGGCTTACCTTCATGCTAGGTTACAGCCGCCTACATCAGTAACAGCTCATTCCACACGTTCTGTGGGAACTTCGTGGGCAGCTGGTCGTGGGGCTTCTACGACGCAGCTTTGCCATGCAGCTACGTGGTCATCAGTGCACACGTTTGTGCGCTTTTAGAAGTTTGATACGTTTGCGGCATCAGCATCTAGCTTTGGCCGCCTAGTGTTACAGGTGCCAAACTGCTCTCCCGCCCACGGGGGAAGCTTTGGTACGTCCCAAGAGTACTCCAGTGACCCCTAGTGGATGAAAAAGAAAATAGGATTTGGTACTTACCAGGTAAATCCTTTTCTTTGAATCCATAGGGGGCACTGGACGCCCACCCAGAGCAGTTTTACCTGGTTTGAGGTAAGTTCAGGGGATCTTATAGTAACACATTCTCACCGACTGGTTCAAAGTTTCAAGTTCTATCGGTTATAGTGCCAACTGTTTAGTTGTCAGTCACGTTATGCGTCAACTTTATTGTTGTCCGTTATGTTATATGTAAATTCTCCATTGTCAACCTCTCTATAGCTCCTGTTCGGCTCAGTAAAAAACACTGAGGTACTCTGGGATATGGAGGGGAGGAGAGTTCTAAATTTAAATATTCAGTGCCTTTTTCCTGCGGAAGCTGTCCATATCCCAAGAGTACTCCAGTGCCCCCTATGGATTCAAAGAAAAGGATTTACCTGGTAAGTACCAAAATCCTATTTTCTGTTCTTATTCTATTTTCTCATGCTGTTTGCGGCCTCCTAATGTCATGTACCTAACTATGTGACAGTTTCTTTATGCATGCTATAGCTGCAAAATTTTCTTACCACCATGTCTTTTTGCCCGTTGTTTGGTTTCTTTTCATTTCACTTTGTGGCTTCTAAGTCTGGCACTGTGGCTTCCTGCTCTCTCTTTATACGCAGGGCAATGTTACATGTTTTATCTCTCATTTATGTGTAGATGGGGAAGGGCGGAGCTCCTCCCTCACACTCCACTACTGGATTGCTATGTTAATGGAGTTTACTTTTGCCCCTTTCGATACTGGGCCGTGTGGCTGTTCTACAAAGTGTGATTTTCCCAAGGTTATATTACCTTATGCAGATGTTACCTATTAGCCTCTTAACAAAAGACTTATTATATCTCTGTAAGGTTCTATCCAAATTTCTCTGGAAAGGTAAAAAACCACTCATCGCTTTTAGAAAATTGGCGGCGCCTCGCACTGCTGGGGGTGTTTGCTTACCTGACTTTCCCTCTTACTCCTTGTCTGCGCTTTTTCATTGGGCTGCTGACTGGCTGATAGATGGACACACTTTCACAGACCCTGCTCTAGATAATGCTTTGTTTTCTCCTTTTTCTCCCGATGCTCTCTTCCACTCCAACTCGAAAAGTATCCCTCCACATATTTTACATTCCCCGCATTACTCTTTTCACAAAAGTCTGAACCTCTGGGAGGGCAGCTAACTCTTTTTGAAAGAAAATAGACAAAGCCGAAATCTGCACTTTGATGGAACCCAATTTCAGGCCTGCATATACCCCCGCCTGTAAAAAGTGGAGAAAGCGACCCAATTGAAAATCTTCCGCAGGAGCCATTTTAGACTCACACCAGGAAACATACTTTCTCCAAATACGGTGATAATGTTTCGCCGTAACCTCCTTCCTAGCCTTAATGAGAGTTGGAATGACCTCCCTGGGAATACCCTTACGAGCTAAGATCTGGCGCTCAACCTCCATGCCGTCAAACGCAGCAGCGGTAAGTCTGGAAACACGCATGGCCCCTGCAACAACAGATCCTCTCTTAGAGGAAGCGGCCACGGATCTTCCACCAGTAAGTCCTGAAGGTCCGGGTACCAGGCCCTTCTTGGCCAGTCCGGAACGACGAGAATCGCCTGAACCCTTGCTCGTCGCATGATCCCCAGTACCTTTGGAATGAGAGGAAGTGGAGGGAACACATACACCGACTGGAACACCCACGGAGACACCAGGGCGTCCACTGCAGTGGCTTGGGGGTCCCTTGACCTGGAACAATACCTCGGGAGCTTCTTGTTGAGAGGAGACGCCATCATGTCGATCAACGGAATTCCCAAGCGTCTTGTCACCTCTGCAAATACCTCTTGGTGAAGAGCCCACTCTCCCGGATGGAGATCGTGTCTGCTGAGGAAATCTGCTTCCCAGTTGTCCACTCCCAGTAGGAAGACTGCTGACAGGGCGCACACGTGTTGTTCTGCCCAGCGAAGGATTCTTGTGGACTCCGCCATTGCCGCTCTGCTCCTCGTTCCGCCTTGACGGTTTATATGCGCCACCGCTGTGATGTTGTCTGCACCAGGACAGGTCGACCCTGAAGGAGGTTTCTTGCTTGCAGCAGGCCGTTGTCAATGGCTCTTAACTCGAGAACATTTATGTGGAGACAGGCTTCCTGAAGCGACCATTTCCCCTGGAAGTTTCTTCCTTGGGTGACTGCGCCCCAGCCCCGGAGACTTGCATCCGTTGTTAGAAGTACCCAATCCTGGATACCGAATCGGCGTCCCCCTAGGAGGTGATGACCTTGTAGCCACCACAGGAGATAAATTCTGGCTCTGGGAGATAAACTTATCTTCCGGTAAATGTGCAGGTGAGACCCGGACCATTTGCTCAGCAAGTCCCACTGAAACACCCGGGCGTGAAACCTGCCGAATGGGATGGCTTCGTACGCCGCAACCATCTTCCCCAGGACCCGAGTACATTGATGGATCGACACACTCGTCGGCCTCAGAAGTTCCCTGACCATCATCTGCAGTTCAAGAGCCTTTTCTTCTGGAAGAAATACCTTCTGTAATTCCATGTCCAGAATCATGCCCAGAAAAGGAAGCCGAGTGGTCGGAATCAACTGGGATTTTGGCAAATTGAGCACCCAACCGTGCTGTCGCAGAACCGACAGTGACAACTCTACACTTCTCAGCAACCGTTCCTTGGACCTCGCCTTTATCAGGAGATCGTCCAAGTACGGGATAATTGTAACCCCTTGTTTGCGAAGGAGAACCATCATTTACGCCATGACTTTGGTGAAAATCCTCGGAGCCGTGGAAAGCCCAAACGGCAACGTCTGAAATTGGTAATGAGAATCCTGTATCGCAAACCTGAGAAAGGCCTGATGTGAAGGATATATCGGGACATGTAAGTAGGCATCCTTGATTTCGACTGACGCCATAAAATTCCCCCCTTCCAGGCTGGCAATCACCGCTCGAAGGGATTCCATCTTGAACTTGAAAACTTTCAAGTATGGATTGAGGGATTTTAGATTTAGAATTGGTCTGTCCGGTTTCGGCACAACAAAGAGGCTCGAGTAGAAACCCTCCCCCCGCTGGGACGAGGGAACGGGAATAATGACCCTCTGTAGACACAGTTTTTGAATCGCTGCTAGCACCACCTCCCTGTCCGGAAGAACTACTGGTAATACCGAAACGAAGAACCGGTGAGGGGGCATCTCCTGAAACTCCAGTTTGTATCCCTGAGACACGATCTCTAGTACCCAAGGATCCAGGCCTGATTGAATCCAGACCTGACTGAATATTCGTAGACGGCCCCCCACCGGTCCGGACTCCCCCAGGGAAGCCCCAGCGTCATGCGGTGGACTTGGTAGCAGCAGGGGAGGACTTTTGGTCCTGGGCGCCTGAGCCTGCAGGAGGTTTTCTTCCCCTTCCTCTACCCTTTGAAGCGAGGAAGGACGAACCTTTTCCACGCCTGTATTTATTGTGGCGAAAGGACTGCATTTGCTGAAGTGGTGCCTTTTTCTGTTGTGTGGGAACATAAGGAAGAAAAGAGGACTTACCCACAGTCGCGTTCGAGACCAGGTCAGCCAAGCCGTCCCCAAACAAGACAGTACCTTTGAAGGGTAGCGCCTTCATAGCCCTCTTGGAGTCGGCATCAGCGTTCCATTGATGGATCCACAGCGCCCTCCTGGCTGATATCGACATGGCATTGGTTCTTGAACCCAAGAGACAGACGTCCCTCGCCGCGTCCTTTATGTAATCTGCAGCGTCCTTAATATAACCGAGAGTTAAAAGGACATTATCTTTATCAAGAGTATCCATATCATTAGCTAAATTCTCAGCCCATTTAGCAATAGCACTACTCACCCATACCGACGCCACAGCGGGCCTGAGCTATGCACCCGAATTAGCGAAAATGGACTTCAGAGACGTCTCCAGTTTGCGATCCGCCGGATCTTTGAAAGCTGCCGTGTCAGGAGACGGTAGTGCCACTTTCTTAGACAAACGAGATAGAGCTTTGTCAACATTTGGAGATGAATCCCATTTTTCCTTGTCATCAGAGGGGAAAGGATACGCCATGTAAATCCTCTTGGGAATCAGCCATTTCTTATCCGGCGACTCCCAAGCCTTTTCACAAAGAGTATTCATTTCATGAGAGGGGGAAACTTCACCTCAGGTTTTTTTCCCTTGAACAAGCAAATCCTTGTTTCCTGTACCACAGGTTCATCAGAAATGTGTAAAACATCTTTTATAGCCACAATCATGTACTGAATACTCTTAACTAACCGTGGATGTAAAGCTGCCTCAGTGAAATCGACCTCGGAATCAGAGTCCGTGTTGGTATCAGTATCTACCACTTGAGTAAATGGCCTCTTTTGCGACCCGGATGGGGTCTGTACCTGAGACAAAGCCTCTTCCATGGACTTTTTCCACACCTGCGTCTGTGACTCAGACTTATCTAACCTCTTTGATAAGGAAGCTACATTTGAATTTATCGTACTGAGCAATGCTAGCAAATCAGGTGTCGGCTGCGTCGACAGTCCCAACTCTAGCCCCGCATCCGCTCCCCCAATAACCTCCTCCGGTGAATAACCTTCAGCCTCAGACATGCCGACACGTAGTACCGGCACACCACAACACACAGAACGTCCCAGCTAGGTGACAGGCCCACAATAAAGCCCAGATAGAGGACACAGAGGGAGTATGCCAGCTCACACCACAGCGCCCATATATCGCAAGAAACGATATATGTACCCAGCGCTGCCTTATGTTAATATTAAGCACCACACTGCGGCCCCCCTCTGAAAATGCCCCCCGTTACTTGGGAGAGAAAGGTGGAGGTCCCGGCAGCGTCTATCCCTCAGCCGCGTGTTGTAGGGAAAATGGCGCCCGTGAGCTGCGGGACGAAGCTCCGCCCCCTTCCCGGCGCGCTTTGGCCCGCCAATTTTAAATCTGAAAAAAGATGCCGGCGGGGGTCTGTAAACGGTGCCGAGGCACCTACAATCTTTAAGCCGCCCAACAAACTCCAGTAACATGCTGCCCAGGGCGCCCCCCCCTCCCAGCGCCCTGCACCCAGTGAAAACCGTTGGTGATGTGTGTGGGAGCATGGAGCACAGCGTTACCGCTGCGCTGTACCTTTACTGAAGTCTTCTGCCGTCCTGAAGTCTTCTGATCTTCTCATACTCACCCGACTTCTGTCTTCTGGGTTCTGTGAGGGAGCGACGGCGTGGCTCCGGGAACAAGCAGCTAGGCGCACCAAGTGATCGAACCCTCTGCAGCTAATGGTGTCCAGTAGCCGAGAAGCAGGGCCCTTAACTAAGAAGAAGTAGGTCTGCTTCTCTCCCCTCACTCCCACGCTGCAGGGAGCCTGTAGCCAGCAGGTCTCCCTGAAAATAAAAAACCTAACATAAAGTCTTTTCTAGAGAAACTCAGTAGAGCTCCCCTAGTGTGCATCCAGTCACTCCTGGGCACAAAGTCTAACTGAGGTCTGGAGGAGGGGCATAGATGGAGGAGCCAGTTCACACCCAAGTCTTTTTAGTGTGCCCAAGCTCCTGCGGATCCCGTCTATACCCCATGGTCCTTTTAGAGTCCCCAGCATCCTCTAGGACGTAAGAGAAAATAAGATTTTAAACCTACCGGTAAATCTTTTTCTCCTAGTCCGTAGAGGATGCTGGGTACTCCGTAAGGACCATGGGGAATAGACGGGCTCCACAGGAGACATGGGCACTAAAAAAGAACTTTAGGTATGGGTGTGCACTGGCTCCTCCCTCTATGCCCCTCCTCCAGACCTCAGTTAGAGAAACTGTGCCCAGAGGAGACGGACAGTATGAGGAAAGGATTTTGGAAATCCAAGGGCAAGATTCATACCAGCCACACCATTCACACCGTATAACATGGGATGCACGAACCAGTCAACAGTATGAAACAAAACCAGTATCAGTCCAAAACTGATCCAAACTGAAAACATAACCCTTATGTAAGCAACAACTATATACAAGTCTTGCAGGATGTTGTCCGCACTGGGACGGGCGCCCAGCATCCTCTACGGACTAGGAGAAAAAGATTTACCGGTAGGTTTAAAATCTTATTTTCTCTTACGTCCTAGAGGATGCTGGGGACTCCGTAAGGACCATGGGGATTATACCAAAGCTCCAAAAGGGGTGGGAGAGTGCGGATGACTCTGAAGCACCGAATGAGCAAACATTAGGTCCTCATCAGCCAGGGTATCAAACTTGTCGAATTTTGCAAAAGTGTTTGAACCCGACCAAGTCGCCGCTCGGCAAAATTGTAAAGCCAAAACGCCTCGGGCAGCCGCCCAAGAAGAGCCCACCTTCCTAGTGGAATGGGCCTTTACCGAATTCGTTAACGGCAATCCAGCCGTAGAATGAGCCTGCTGAATCGTGTTACAGATCCAGCGAGCAATAGTCTGCTTAGACGCAGGAGCGCCAACTTTGTTGGCTGCATACAGGATAAACAGGGCCTCTGTTTTCCTAACCCGAGCCGTTCTGGCCACATAAATTTTCAATGCCCTGACCACATCCAGGGACTCGGAATCCTCCACGTCCCTAGTAGCCACCGGCACCACAATAGGTTGGTTCATATGAAAAGAAGAAACCACCTTAGGCAGAAACTGAGGACGAGTCCGCAACTCAGCTCTATCCACATGAAAAATCAGATAAGGGCTTTTGTGAGACAAAGCCGCCAACTCCGACACTCGCCACGCCGAAGCCAAAGCCAATAACATGACCACTTTCCAAGTGAGATACTTCAATTCAACAGTTTGAAGAGGTTCAAACCAGTGAGACTTAAGAAACCGTAACACCACGTTAAGGTCCCATGATGCCACCGGAGGCCCAAAAGGAGGCTGGATATGCAGCACCCCTTTCACGAAAGTCTGGACTTCTGGAAAAGAAGACAATTCTTTTGAAAGAAAATGGATAGGGACGAAATCTGAACCTTAACGGAGCCTAACTTTAGGCCCAAATTCACTCCCGTTTGCAGGAATTGGAGAAAACGGCCCAGATGGAATTCTTCCGGAGGAGCAGTCCTGGCTTCGCACCAAGATACGGTGATAATGTTTCGATGTCACCTCCTTCCTAGCCTTTATCAAAGTAGGAATGACCTCATCCGGAATGCCCCTTTTCGCTAGGATCCTGCGTTCAACCGCCATGCCGTCAAATGCAGTCGCGGTAAGTCCTGGAACAGACAGGGCCCTTGTTGTAACAGGTCTTCCCTGAGAGGAAGAGGCCACGGATCTTCTGTGAGCATTTCCTGCAGATCCGGATACCAGGCCCTTCGAGGCCAATCTGGAACAATGAGAATTGTCTGAATCCCTCTTCGTCTTATGATTCTCAGTATCTTTGAGATGAGAGGAAGAGGAGGAAACACATAGACCGACTGGAACACCCACGGTGTCACCAGGGCGTCCACTGCTACCGCCTGAGGGTCCCTTGACCTGGCGCAATATCTCTGAAGTTTCTTGTTGAGGCGTGAAGCCATCATGTCTATTTGAGGCAGTCCCCACTGACTTGCAATCTCTGCGAAGACTTCCTGATGAAGTCCCCACTCTCCTGGATGCAGATCGTCCACTCCCGGAATGAAGACTGCTGATAGAGCGCTTACATGACTCTCCGCCCATCTAAGAATCTTTGAGGCTTCTGCCATTGCCACTCTGCTCCTTGTGCCGCCTTGGCGGTTTACATGAGCCACTGCTGTGATGTTGTCTGACTGAATCAGAACCGGTAGACCTCGAAGTAAGGTCTCCGCTTGACGAAGGCCGTTGTATATGGCCCTTAATTCCAGTACGTTAATGTGTAGACCAGTCTCCTGGCTTGACCACAGACCTTGGAAGTCTTTTCCCTGTGTGACTGCTCCCCTTCCTCGGAGGCTCGCGTCCGTGGTCACCAGAACCCAGTCCTGAATGCCGAACCTGCGACCCTCTAGAAAGTGAGCACTCTGCAGCCACCACAAGAGAGATACCCTGGCCTTGGGGGACAGGCGGATCATCTGATGAATCTGTAGATGTGACCCGGACCACTTGTCCAGAAGGTCCCACTGAAAAGTCCTGGCATGGAACCTGCCGAATGGAATGGCCTCGTAAGACGCCACATCTTTCCCAGAACTCGAGTGCAGTGATGTACCGACACCCTGTCTGGCTTTAACAGGTCCCTGACCAAGCTCTGAAGTTCCTGTGCCTTTTCCATCGGGAGAAAGACCCTCTTTTGTTCCGTGTCCAGAATCATGCCTAAGAAAGGCAATCGGGTCGTTGGAACTAACTGTGACTTTGGCAGATTTAGAATCCAACCGTGTTGTTGCAACACCCTCAGGGAGAGTGATACGCTGTCCAGCAACTGTTTATCAGGAGATCGACCAAGTACGGGATAATTGTGACACCCTGCTTGCGCAGGAGCACCATCATCTCTGCCATTAATTTGGTAAAAATCCTCGGGGCCGTGGAAAGCCCAAACGGCAACGTCTGAAATTGGTAATGACAATCCTGCACCACAAATCTCAGGAACGCCTGATGAGGTTGATATATGGGGACATGAAGGTATGCATCCTTTATGTCTAGGGACACCATATAATCTCCCCCTTCCAGACTTGCGATGACCGATCTGAGCGATTCCATCTTGAACTTGAACCTCTTTAAGTATAGGTTTAAGGATTTTAAATTCAGAATGGGTCTGACCGAACCGTCCGGTTTCGGGACCACAAACAGGGTTGAGTAATAGCCCATCCCCTGCTGCAGCAGGGGAACTTTGACCACCACTTGTTGAAGGCACAACTTTTGAATTGCTGCCAAAACTACCTCCCTCTCTGGGGAAGAAGTCGGCAGTGCCGATTTGAAAAACCGGCGAGGAGGCATCTCTTCGAATTCCAGCTTGTACCCCTGGGAAACAATGTCTATTGCCCAGGGATCCACCTGAGAGTGAACCCAGACTTGGCTGATAAGACGAAGACATGCCCCCTCAGGAGCGGACTCCCCCCGCGGAGCCCCAGCGTCATGCGGTGGATTTAGTAGAAGCCGGGAAGGACTTTTGTTCTTGGGAACTGGCTGTAGCTGGCAGCTTTTTCCCTTTGCCCTTACCTCTGGCAAGAAAGGAAGATCCCCGAGCTCTCTTGGATTTATGCGACCGAAAGGACTGCATCTGATAATGTGGTGCTTTCTTAGGCTGTGAGGAAACATAAGGTAAAAAGGTTGATTTACCTGCAGTAGCCGTGGAAACTAGGTCCGCGAGACCTTCCCCAAACAATTCCTCACCCTTGTAAGGCAAACCCTCCATATGCCGTTTCGAGTCGGCATCACCCGACCACTGTCGGGTCCACAGTGCTCGCCTGGCAGAAATCGCCATAGCGTTCGCTCTGGACCCCAGTATGCCCACATCCCTCTGAGCCTCTCTCATATAAAGAACCGCATCCTTAATATGGCCCAGGGTCAATAAAATAGTTTCCTTATCCATCGTATCCATATCAGCAGATAAGGTATCGGTCCACGATATTACAGCGCTACAAACCCAAGCCGACGCTATTGCCGGCCTGAGTAATGTACCGGTATGTGTGTAAATTGACTTCAAGGTAGTTTCCTGCTTGCGATCAGCAGGATCCCTGAGGGCAGCGGTATCCTGAGACGGCAGCGCCACCTTTTTGGAAAGGCGCGTCAACGCTTTGTCCACCCTTGGGGAGGATTCCCACCGTATCCTGTCCTTTATCGGGAAAGGATACGCCATAAGAATCCTTTTGGGAATCTGCAGTTTCTTGTCTGGAGTTTCCCAAGCACTTTCAAATAACTCATTTAATTCAAAAGAAGGTGGAAAAGTAACCTCAGGCTTATTTTCTTTGAACATGTGGATCTTTGGATTAGGTACAGCGGGGTCATCTATAATATGCAGCACATCCTTTATAGCAATAATCATATAATGGCATATCTTTGCCAATTTTGGCTGCAACCTCACATCATCATAATCGACACTGGATTCAGAATCCGTGTCAGTATCTGTGTCGACTACTGGAGAAAGTGGGCGTTTTTGAGACCCAGAAGGCCCCTGTGACATAGGGAAAAGCAGGGCATGACCCCCTGTACCGTCCCTGGACTCTGCTTTGTCCAAACATTTGTGCAATAAATTCACATTTGCATTTAAAATATTCCACATATCTATCCAGTCATGTGTCGGCGTTGCCGACGGAGACACCACACTCATGCGCTCCACCTCATCCCTAGGAGAGCCTTCCGCTTCAGACATGCCGACACGCACGTACCGACACACCACACACTCAGGGAAAGCTCTAATCTGGAGACAGTTCCCCCACAAGGCCCTTTGGAGAGACAGAGAGAGAGTATGCCAGCACACACCCAGCGCCAATAACCCTGGAAAAAATTACCCAGATACAGCGCTTCTTTATATATGTACTGCGCCAAATTATGTGCTCCCCCCCCTTCTTTAAAACCCTCTGTCACTGGTGATCAGCAGGGGAGAGTCCGGGGAGCCAGCTTCTAAGCGTGCGCTGTGGAGAAAATGGCGCTGGTGAGTGCTGAGGGAGAAGCCCCGCCCCCTCAGTGGCGGGCTTCGGTCCTGCTTCTTTTAAAACAACTGGCGGGGATTCACTGTAAATACCACAAAAAAGTGTATATATATACACGTATAGCCAGTCTTAGAGGTATAAATTAAAATGTTACACAGGATGAATTCTATAAGGTCAAAGACCAGAGGGGTATATGAAAGTCCCTGGTTATTTTCATGTATAAATACAATATGGTAAAATGCCAAATATAAACACTAATGGGGGTGGATTCAGGTCACACATCTTTAGATGCAGCTGCTGTGCGAGCACATGCTAATGCTGCAGAAAGCGTCTTGTGTTCTGCAAGTTTCTGTGAGCCGCTGCCGAGTCCATGAATATCGGTAATTTGAGTAAGACTCAGGTTACTCAGGATGAGCAGCATTTTCATGTTGCTGGAGCCAGGAAATCTGTGTTGGAAGATGTAGACCCTGGCCTCGGCACACCTAGAAAACTGTGGGTGACACCCCATTTTGCAAAGTGCTCACTGCTCCCACCCCCAACCTGCTTAGGAGACACTGCATGCGACAACGCAGGAACTGAACTGCACATGGCACAGTATGGGTCCTGCGCATGTGCAGTTACACAACCGTCGGAGATGTGCATAAACTGTTGGGTCACCTCAGAAATAATAAACCATCATCATTTATTTGAACTGATCTACCACCTTACCAAAGTGTGAATTACTTGAGTGAGAATCATACAGAATCGTATTTCAAAAGGTATTTTCATATAGGCTAAAATAAATCATACTGCTAGCTATATAGATGTATATACATTCAATATTATGCTCAAAAGGAGATTTATATAACCGTACCTGCTTATATTAAAGTATAGCATAGATGCAAGAGATACATATGAAATGTGCTGGGTTTCTGCTGTTAGACAACACATGGGAAAAGATAGATTATTTGATGTATGCATCAATAGGCGATGAGAGTACAGTGACGGAACAGTGGAAAGATACTGTACCTGTATACATGGTGGTAATATCTGCTGAAACTTGAGGACACAGGGAGGACCCCAGTGTGTGCACAATGGGAGTCCCATTGTCAGATGCACGTTTTGCCACACCTGGCTTGCTCATAGATTTAGTTCCGGCCTGTGTTGCAAGGTAATCATTAGCACTTCAACCAATCATTTCTTGATAAGCATCTGACGTCAGAACAACCAATGATAGGCTGCAGGGAAGTATCATATGCAGTTACAAGATAGCATGATTGATTATGCCACCAATGGCAATATAAGGGGATGAGTCTCAAGCGGTGTATCGCTTAGAGGGACATTTACCAAGCAGTGATAAGAGTGGAGAAATGAGCCAGTGGAGAAGTTGCCCATGGAAACCAATCAGCACTGAAGTAACATCTATAATTTGCATACTATAAAATGATACAGAGCTGCTGATTGCTTGATGGGGCAACTTCTCCACTGGCTCACTTCTCCGCTCTTACCACTGCTTAGTAAATGTCCCCCTTAGTCTAAATAATGTAAACTAATAAAGCTTGGCAGCCACTTGAGGCAAAGTGATCAAAATGAGCAGAGATATGTTTGCATAATAGGACTCGCTATAACCCACCTTATTGAGGATACTATGGTTAGTAAACTAGATGCAGCAAAGCAGCCCCACATATTATGGATCCTCCACGGATTATTCATAGATACGGTGTTCTCCTTAAAAGCTTAGTTTTGTCGCCTATAAGCAAATTGCTGGTCTACATGGCCAGAGTTCTATTTTGGTTTTGTCTGTCCACAGAACATTTTGCCAGAAGGAATTTGGTTAGTCTCACTACATTTTGGAAAAGAGTAGTTTTTCAGCAGTGGGGTTCTGCTTGGTTTTTGCCCATAAAGCCCTCTTGGTTTGGAGCATGGCACGGGTTGAAACCATAACTCAGTTTGTTACAGGTTAGCTTTTAGCTCTGATATTTGTTTGCAGTTTGTAACAACTTTAAATGACTTGTCTCACTGATTTTCCACTTTCCTGCACATACAGGGTGAAGACCATTGTGCGCTGTTATAAAAAGGTCTTTTGAGATGACTTTGTTCCCATTAGAGGTCTTGGATTTGGTTCTAATTGCACGTCTGATGCTCTCAGACAGCTCTCATCTTCACCATTGTGGCAAAGTAACAGGTAATAAGAGGAGTCCTTATTAAATATTAAATCTATCATTCATTGGTTTTATCACATGTAACCATTACACTTGGGTCTTATTTTTCTTCAAATTGCTTTGAATTGCTCAAAGGGGTGTCAATAATTGAGTCATGGCAATCTTAACTTTTATAGGTTTACCTATTACTTTTTCAAATTGCTATTGTTTTATACTTAGCTGTGTACACAGTATAAACATTAGTGTCTACAGACCAAAGCTGTTTGAGTATATTCCTTTTTTCCAGGAGATATCGTATATGGGCCCTCATTCCGAGTTGTTCGCTCGGTATTTTTCATCGCATCGCAGTGAAAATCCGCTTAGTACGCATGCGCAATGTTCGCACTGCGACTGCGCCAAGTAACTTTACTATGAAGAAAGTATTTTTACTCACGGCTTTTTCTTCGCTCCGGCGATCGTAATGTGATTGACAGGAAATGGGTGTTACTGGGCGGAAACACGGCGTTTCAGGGGCGTGTGGCTGAAAACGCTACCGTTTCCGGAAAAAACGCAGGAGTGGCCGGGGAAACGGTGGTAGTGCCTGGGCGAACGCTGGGTGTGTTTGTGACGTCAACCAGGAACGACAAGCACTGAAATGATCGCACAGGCAGAGTAAGTCTGGAGCTACTCTGAAACTGCTAAGTAGTTAGTAATCGCAATATTGCGAATACATCGGTCGCAATTTTAAGAAGCTAAGATTCACTCCCAGTAGGCGGCGGCTTAGCGTGTGTAACTCTGCTAAATTCGCCTTGCGACCGATCAACTCGGAATGAGGGCCATGATATACTTAAAATTCAAGGGTGTCAATAATATTGATAAGAGCTATATTCTAGTACAATCCTTGAATCAGATTCCTTTGTCATCTCACCTATTGGGCTAAGTGGTTCTTATCCGCTGTCAAATTCTGTTTCTATTCTTTGGGCTGTTGCTACAGTAACAATTATTGCTTGTGGAATCTTTGGCCAGGGTACTTTTGGGATCACCGATGTTTTTCTTCTCAAAGAAAGTGTGTTAAAAACAGACCTTGTGTATTCACACACCACATACACTTATACACAGTCTGCACCAAGGGAGGAGTGGCAGCAGGGTCAGTTGCTTTGAGGCTCCCACACGGGGCCAGTCTGATGTGCAGATGCACAGAACTAATGCCCAGCGCAAGGAACCTGAGTCGGAACGGGCTGCCGTGGCTCGGTGCTTTGCATGCATACAACACAGAGTGGCTGGTTGTTGCTAGATCCCCTTCGTCAGGAAGCCCTTGAAGTCAGGCACTGGGCGGAGCCACAAACAGCTGCAGGAGTCTGTGTGGTGCTAACTGCAGGGGACGATAGTGTCTAAGGTGTTCTGGGAAGCTCATAACGTGTGGCGGCAGGACCCCAAGTGAGATGCAGCCAGCGCTTGGTGGTTCTCCACCTGACTGAGTTACTTCAGGTGACTACTACTCAGGTGTCAGAGGAGCATCTGACCCCAGAACGCACCTAGACTGCCTGGTACAGAGTGACATATAGACCCGTTGACCCTGCCTGCACCAGAGATAAGAAGCGACCCAGAGGAGGTGGCAGCGCACTATATACTGCTCAGTCACAGGATAGGAGGGAGTCATATGAATATGTGTGTCTGTGTGTATATATTTATATAATATTGTTTCTATTTGTCTCTATTATTTCCATGTCCATCACACAGTATTTTTTTACCCTGACATTATAATACCCATGGTTAGATTTGTCCCACTGCGACATGTTTCTGCCCCTTGCCCTGTCATAACTAGCTGTGTTTGGTGTAGATGGTACACAGGGGCATAGTGGCAAGTGTCAATTACATTGGAGGGAACCCCCACATCTTCATTGCCTTAGAGCGCCCCTGCTATCTGGCCCTGATCCACACAGTTCCCAGACTCACCATACTGTGTATATTAGTATATGGTGTTTTGAAACCATTGCTCGATAAAGGTGTGCAGTGATAAATCCTGCTTACCTCTTACCTGAAACTCATATTCCCAGAGATGACAACCGGCGTAATAAAAATAGGATTTTGGTTACCTACCGGTAAATCCTTTTCTCGTATTCCGTAGAGGATGCTGGGGTCTACATTAGTACCATGGGGTATAGATGGGTCCACCAAGAGCCACTGGAACTTTAAGAGTTTGAGAGTGTGGGCTAGCTCCTCCATCTATGCTCCTCCTACCAGACTCAGTCTAGAAACTGTGCCCGAGGAGACGGACATCTTCGAGAGAAGGACTTAAACGCAAATAGTGACGAGAGTCACACCAGCTCAAACATACAAGGCACATCAAACTAACATAGCTTGAAAACTCAGCAACCGCTGAAACATTACTTACCAAGCAACAATGCAGTAATTGTACTGAACCAAAGAATGACAGCAGGAAAACAAAGTGCTGGGCGGGAGCCAAGCATCCTCTACGGACTACGAGAAAAGGATTTACCGGTAGGTAACCAAAATCCTATTTTCTCTTACGTCCTAGTGGATGCCAGGGTCCACATTAGTACCATGGGGATGTACCAAAGCTCCCAGAATGGGAGGGAGAGCGCGGAGGCTCCTGCAGAACTGATTGACTGAACTGCAGATCATCAGAGGCCAAACTATCGAACTTGCAGAACTTCGCAAACGTGTTCGACCCAGATCAAGTAGACGCTCTGCAAAGTTGTAAAGCCGAGACACCCCAGGCAGTCGCCCAGGAAGAACCCACCTTACGAGTAGAGTGGGCCTTGACAGACTTAGGACACGGCAAGCCTGCCATAGAATACGCATGCTGGGTAGTGAACCTGATCCAGCGAGAGATCGTCTGCTTAGAAGCAGGACACCCAAGTTTCTTGGAATCATACATGACAAAGAGTCCAATTTCCTGTGACAAGCAGTCCTCTTCATACACTTTCAGAGCCCTTACTACATCCAAGGACATTGATGAATTGAGGAGTCAGTAGCCACTGGCACCACAATAGGTTGGTTGATATGAAATGCCAACACAACCTTCGGAAGAAACTGGAAGATCAAGTATGGGCTTTTACAGGACAAAGCCCCCAACTCCGACACACATCCAGCAAAAGCTAAAGCCAACAACGTGACCGCCAACAACGTAAGAAATTTGACCTCAACCTCCTGTAGAGGTTCGAACCAATCCGATTGGAGGAACTGCAACACCACGTTAAGGTCCCAAGGCGCCATAGGCGGTACAAAGGGAGGTTGGATGTGCAGAACTCCCTTCAAAAAGGTCTGAACCTCAGGGAGGGCAGCCAATTGTTTCTGGAAGAAAATGGATAGGGACGAAATCTGGACCTTCCCAGATCCCAACTTCAGGCCCATATCCACACCAGCTTATAGGAAGAGGAGAAACCGTCTCAGTTGAAACTCCACCGCAGGAAATTTCTTGGACTCACACCAAGATACATACTTTTTCCAAATTCGATGGTAATGTTTAGACGGTACTCCTTTACTAGCCTGTATCAGGGTAGGAATAACCTTGTTTGGAATGCCCTTTCGAGCTAGTATCTGGCATTCAACCTCCATGCCGTCAAACGTAGCCGCGTTAAGTCTTGATAGGCGAATGGCCCCTGCTGCAGCAAGTCCTCCCGAAGAGGAAGAGGCCTCGGCTCTTCTTGCAGTAGATCCGCTACCCAAGCCCTTCTTGGCCAGTCTGGAGCAATGAGGATCGCTTGAACCCTTGTTCTCCTTATGAGCTTTAGAACTTTTGGGATGAGTGGAAGTGGAGGAAACACGTACACAGACTGGAACACCCAGTCACTAGGGCGTCCACCGCCACTGCTTACGGGTCCCTCGACCTGGAACAATACCGCCGAAGCTTCTTGTTGAGACGAGAGGCCTATATACTGGTAGATGCTCAATCGGCTTAATGATATCACTCAGGTGCTCGAAAGGGAGGGGTATTTCTAGCAAGATATAAATCCCACATAATATTAGAATTCAGAGATCTTGGTTACACATTTGCGCAAATGTGTGACTAAGCCCCAAAGCCGCATCAAGGAGTCTCTGTATATTTGGGGTCCCATGCGGCTTTGGGGCTTAGTCACACATTTGCGCAAATTATCTTATCTTATTACTTATTACTTATTATTATTAAATTATCTTATTACTCTTATCATTCAGGGTGCTGGGGGAAACTGTCTCTCTTTTTTTCTTGCTGAGACGAGAGGCCATCATGTTGGTCTGGGGCACACCCCAAAGATCTGTTACCTCCTTGAACACCTCCAGATGGAGACCCCACTCCCCTGTATGGAGATAGTGTCTGCTGAGGAAGTCTGCTTCCCAGTTGTCTACTCCCGGAATGAAGATTGCCGACAGCACCAACGCGTGTTTTTCTGCCCAGAGGATGGTTCTTACCTCTGCCATTGCAGCACTGCTCTTCGTTCCGCTCTGTCGGTTTATGTAAGCCACTGTTGTCACATTGTCTGACTGCACTTGAATGGCCTGATTTCTCAGAAGATGGGCCGCTTGGAGAAGATTTAGATGGCTCTTAGTTCCAGAATGTTTATCTGGCAGGCCGGCTTCCAGACTTGACCACCTTCCCTGGAAGGTTACCCCTTGAGTGACTGCGCCCCAGCCCCGGAGACTTGCATCTGTGGTTAGAAGGATCCAGTCCTGAATCCCGAACCGGCGGCCCTCCAGAAAGCGAGGTAATTGCAGCCACCAGAGAAATGAAATCCTGGACTTCGGCGACAGACGTATTCTCTGGCGCATGTGTAGATGGGATCCCGACCACTTGTCCAGGAGATCCAGTTGGAAGGACAGAGCGTGAAACCTCCCGTACTGCAGATCCTCGTAAGCGGCCACCATCTTTTCCAGAAGGTGAATGCACTGATGAACTGACACCCGGGCTGGCTCCAGGACATCCCGGAACATCGTTTGAATCACCAACGCTTTTTCCTCTAGAAGAAACACCCTTTGCACCTCAGTGTCGAGGATCATTCCCAGAAAGGACAACCTCCTGGTTGGTTCCAAATGTGATTTTGGAAGATTCAGGATCCAACCATGTTCCCCGAGAAGCTGGGTCGTGAGTGCTATGGACCATAACAGCTTCTCCTTGGACGATGCCTTTATCAACAGATCATCCAGATACGGAATTATGTTCACCCCCTGTCTGCGGAGGAGAATCATCATTTCTGCCATCATCTTGGTGAATACCCTCGGTGCCGTGGAGAGGCCGAATGCGAGGGCCTGGAACTGAAAGTGACAGTCCAACAGTGCAAATCGAAGATAAGCTTGATGCGGCAGCCCAATCGGAATGTGGAGGTACGCATCCTTGATATCCAGGAATTCCCCCTCCTCCAGACCTGATATCACTGCCCTTTTGAGACTCCATTTTGAACTTAAACTCCCTCAGAAAGGGGTTTAGTGATTTTAAAGTTCAGAATGGGCCTGACCGAACAATCCGGTTTCGGAACCACAAAAATGTTCGAATAGTAACCTTTGTTTTGCATATGAGGTGGTACTGGCACAATGACCTGTGCCTCCACCAACTTCTGGACGGCTTCTTGCAGGACAGTCCTGTCCGCCAGCAGAGCTGGCAAGCCTGATTTGAAAAATCGGTGAGGAGGAAGATTTTGAAATTTCAGTCTGTACCCCTGGGACACAATATCTTGCACCCAGGGGTCTAGGCCGGAGGACACCCAGACGTGACTGAAATGCCTGAGTCTCGCTCCCACCGGCCCCACCTCCGGGGTGTGCAGTCCACAGTCATGCGGAGGACTTTGGTGTACCTGAAGCAGGTTTCTGTTCCTGGCAACTTGGGCCAACCTCCCCAAAAGAAGGTGTTGAACTGCTTGGCCTTTCTGGGCTGGGTAGACCAAAAGGGCTGTGATGTAACTGAAGAAAATGGTTTCTTCGTAGCAGGCGTAGCTGAGGGAAGAAAGGGTGACTTACCAGCCGTAGCCGTGGATATCCACGCATCTAATGCTTCCCCAAAGAGAGCCTGACCTGTGTAGGGTAGGGTCTCCACACTTCTCCTGGATTCCGTGTCGGCAGACCACTGGTGCGATCACAGTTCTCGACGAGCCGATACAGACACGGAAGAAATTCCCGCAGCCATGGAACCCAGGTCTTTCATGGATTCTACCAGAACTCCTGCTGAATCCTGAATGTTACGTAAAAATAATTCAACATCACATTTCTCCATAGTATCCAAGTCTTCAAGTAACGTGTCTGACCACTTTACTACAGCTTTGGCAATCCAAGCACAGGCAATAGTGGTACGTAGTATTGCCCCAGAAGCTGTGTACATGGATTGGAGTGTATTATCAATTTTACGATCAGCCGGCTCTTTCAAGGCGGTAGATCCTGGAACAGGTAAAACCACCTTTTTTGAGAGTCTGGATACAGACGCGTCAACAATAGGCAGGTTTTCCCATTTTTTCCTATCCTCTACAGTGAAAGGAAATCCCAACAGAACCCTCTTAGGTATCTGGAATTGTTTATTCCAGGTTTTCCCAAGCCTTTTCAGCATTTAATTTCTTTGACGCAGGGAAGGTTAGCGAGGCTTTCTTATTTTCAGTGAAGTAAGCCTCCTCAACCTGCTCAAGTGTTGTATCAGCAATATTCAACACATCTCTAATATCCTATATCATCAACTGTACCCCTTTTGCAAGAGATGCTACCCCCCACAACACATCCCCACCACCGTCTGCAGTGTCAGAATCGGTATCAGTGTCATCCTGCATGATCTGCGCAAGAGCACGTTTATGTGAATATACAGCGGGAAGCCCTGATGTACCAGAACTGGGCCAGACTGCCATAGAGTTTTGTAAAGCCTTAGTTGCAGATTAATTTTGTGCAACCCTATTTGAGATCTGAGAAAATAAGAATTTACTCACCGGTAATTCTATTTCTCGTAGTCCGTAGTGGATGCTGGGAACTCCGTAAGGACCATGGGGAATAGCGGGCTCCGAAGGAGGCTGGGCACTCTAGAAAGATCTTAGACTACCTGGTGTGCACTGGCTCCTCCCACCATGACCCTCCTCCAAGCCTCAGTTAGGTACTGTGCCCGGACGAGCGTACACAATAAGGAAGGATATTGAATCCCGGGTAAGACTCATACCAGCCACACCAATCACACCGTACAACTCGTGATATGAAACACAGTTAACAGTATGAAACAATAGAGCCTCTCAACAGATGGCTCAACAATAACCCGATTTAGTTAACAATAACCATGTACAAGTAATGCAGATAAACCGCACTTGGGATGGGCGCCCAGCATCCACTACGGACTACGAGAAATAGAATTACCGGTGAGTAAATTCTTATTTTCTCTAACGTCCTAGTGGATGCTGGGAACTCCGTAAGGACCATGGGGATTATACCAAAGCTCCCAAACGGGCGGGAGAGTGCGGATGACTCTGCAGCACCGAATGAGAGAACTCCAGGTCCTCCTCAGCCAGGGTATCAAATTTGTAGAATTTTGCAAACGTGTTTGCCCCTGACCAAGTAGCTGCTCGGCAAAGTTGTAAAGCCGAGACCCCTCGGGCAGCCGCCCAAGATGAGCCCACCTTCCTTGTGGAATGGGCATTGACAGATTTTGGCTGTGGCAGGCCTGCCACAGTATGTGCAAGCTGAATTGTACTACAAATCCAACGAGCAATAGTCTGCTTAGAAGCAGGAGCACCCAGCTTGTTGGGTGCATATAGGATAAACAGCGAGTCAGATTTTCTGACTCCAGCCGTCCTGGAAACATATATTTTCAGGGCCCTGACAACGTCTAGCAACTTGGAGTCCTCCAAATCCTTAGTAGCCGCAGGCACCACAATAGGCTGGTTCAGGTGAAACGCTGACACCACCTTAGGGAGAAACTGGGGACGAGTCCTCAATTCTGCCCTATCCATATGGAAAATCAAATAAGGGCTTTTACAAGACAAAGCCGCCAATTCTGATACTCGCCTGGCAGAAGCCAAGGCAAATAACATAACCACCTTCCATGTGAGATATTTCAGATCCACGGTTTTTAGTGGTTCAAACCAAAGTGATTTTAAGAAAACTCAACACCACGTTGAGATCCCAAGGTGCCACAGGAGGCACAAACGGGGGCTGACTATGCAGCACTCCTTTTATAAATGTCTGAACTTCAGGTACTGAAGCTAGTTCTTTTTTGAAAGAAAATCGACAGAGCCGAGATCTGTACCTTAATGGAACCCAATTTAAGGCCCATAGTCACTCCTGCTTGCAGGAAATGCAGAAATCGACCTAGTTGAAATTCCTCTGTTGGGGCCCTTTCGGCCTCACACCATGCAACATATTTTCGCCATATGCGGTGATAATGAGTTGCTGTAACCTCTTTCCTGGCTTTAGTAAGAGTAGGAATTACTTCCTCCGGAATACCCTTTTCCTTCAGGATCCGGCGTTCAACCGCCATGCCGTCAAACGCAGCCGCGGTAAGTCTTGGAACAGACAGGGCCCCTGCTGCCGCAGGTCCTGACTGAGTGGCAGAGGCCATTGGTCCTCTGATATAAATTCTTGAAGTTCTGGGTACCAAGCTCTTCTTGGCCATCCACGAGTATCGTTCTTACTCCTCGCCTTCTTATTATTCTCAGTACCTTTGGTATGAGAGGCAGAGGGGAGAACACCTAAACCGACTGGTACACCCACGGTGTTACCAGAGCGTCCATAGCTATCGCCTGAGGGTCCCTTGACCTGGAGCAATATCTTTTATAGCTTTTTGTTAAGGCGGGACGCCATCATGTCCACCTGTGGCCTTTCCCAATGGTGTACAATCCTATTGGAAGACTTCTGGAGGAAGTCCCCATTCTCCCGGGTGGAGGTCGTGTCTGTTGAGAAGATCTGCTTCCCAGTTGTCCACTCCGGGAATGAACACTGCTGACAGTGCTAACACATGATTTTCCGCCTATCGGAGAATCCTTGTGGCTTCTGCCATCGCCATCCTGCTTTTTGTGCCGCCCTGTTGATTACATGGGCGACTGCCGTGATGTTGTCTGATTGGATCAGTACCGGCTGGTTTTGAAGCAGAGGCCTAGCTGGCCTCAGGGCATTGTAAATGGCCCTCAGATCCAGAATATTTATGTGTAGGGAAATAACCTGACTTGACCAAAGTCCCTGGAAGTTTCTTCCCTATGTGACTGCCCCCCAGCCTCAAAGGCTGGAATCCATGGTCACTAGGACCTAGTCCTGTATGCCGAACCTGCGGCCCTCTTGAAGATGGGCACTCTGCAGCCACCACAGTAGAGATACCCTGGTCCTTGGAGACAGGGTTATCAGCCTATGCATCGGAAGATGCGATCCGGACCACTTGTCCAACAGGTCCCTCTGAAAAGTTCTTGTATGGAACCTGCCTAATGGGATTGCTTCGTAAGAAGCTACCATTTTTCCCAGGACTCGCGTGCAATGATGCACCGCTACCTATTTTGGTTTCAGGAGGTCTCTGACTAGAGATGACAACTCCTTGGCTTTCTCCTCCGGGAGAAACACTATTTCTGGTTTATGTCCAGAACCATCCCCAGGAACAGTAGACGTGTCATAGGAACCAGCTGTGACTTTGGACTGTTTAGAATCCACCTATGCTGTTGTAGCACTTTCCAAAATAGTGCTACCCCGACTACCAACTGCTCCTTGGACCTCGCCCTTATAACGAGATTGTCCAATTACGGGATAATTACAACTCCCTTTTTTTTGAAGGAGTATCATCATTTCGGCCATTACCTTGATAAAACACCCTCGGTGCCATGTACAGTCCAAACGGCAGTGTCTGGACTTGGTAATGGTAATCCTGTACCACAAATCTGAGGTACTCCTGGCGAGGATGGTAAATGGGGACATGCAGGTAAGCATCCTTGATGTCCCGGGATACCATGTAATCCCCCTCGTCCAGGCTTGCAATAACCGCCCTGAGCGATTCCATCTTGAACTTGAATTTTTTTATGTTCAAGGATTTTAAATATAAAATGGGTCACACCGAACCATGCGGTTTCGGTACCCCAACCCGTGTGGAATAGTAACCCCGTCCTTGTTGAAGTAGGGGCACCTTGAGTATTACCTGCTGGGAATACCGCTTATTAATTGCCTCTAGCACAGCCTCCCTGCTTGAGGGAGTTGTCAGCAAGGCATATTTTAGGAAACGGCTGGGGGGAGACATCTCTAATTCCAGCTTGTACCCCTGAAATACTACTTGGAAGAAACAGGGATCCACCTGTGAGCGAGCCCACTAATTGCTGAAATTTTTGAGGCGGCCCCCCACCGTATCTGGCTACACCTGTGGAGCACCCGCGTCATGGTGTGTACTCACAGGAGGCGGGGGAAGAATCTTGATTCTGGGAACAGGCTGACTGGTGCAGCTTTTTCCCTCTACCCTTGTCTCTGTACAGAAAGGAAGCGCCATTTGACCCGCTTGCTTTTCTGAAGCCGAAAGGACTGTACCTTTTTCTGTGAGGAAACCTGAGGTAAAATTATTTCTTCCCAGCAGTTGCTGTGGATACGAGGTCCCAGAGACCATCCCCAAATAATTCCTCACTCTTATAAGGCTCTCTATGCGCTTTTTAAGTCAGCATCACCTGTCCAGTGACAGGTCTCTAATACCCTCCTGACAGAATGGACATTACATTTATTTTGGATGCCAGCCGGCAAAATATCCCTCTGTGCATCCCCCATGTATAAGACAACGTCTTTAATATGTTTTTATGTTTGCCAACTATTATCCCTGTTTGACAGGGTCACCAACCACGCTGCAGCAGCACTATCTGCAGGTCTCAGTCTAGTACCTGAGTGTGTAAATACAGACTTCAGGATAGCCTCCTGTTTTTTTTTTTTATCAACAGGTACCTATTAAAGTGGCCGTATCCTAAGACGGCAGTGCCACCTTTTTTGACAAACGTGTGAGCGCCTTATCCACCCTAGGGGATATCTCCCAGCGTAACTTATCCTCCTGGCGGGAAAGGGTACGCCATCAGTAACTTTTTATAAATTACCAGTTTCTTAACGGGGGAACCCACGCTTTTCACACACTTCATTTATTCATCTGATGGGGGAACAAAAACACTGCCTGTTTTTTCTCCCCAAACCTAAAACCCATTTATAGAGGTTAAAGTCAGAAATGTATAACACATTTTTTATTGCCGGGATCAAGTCACGGATTGGATTGTGTATATGTCTCCACCTTGTCGACACTGGAGTCAGACTCCGTGTCGACATCTGTGTCTGCCATCTGAGAGAGCGGGCGTTTTTGAGCCCCTGATGGCCTTTGAGACGCCCGGGCAGGCGCGGGCTGCGAAGCCGGCTGTCCCACAGCTGTTACGTCATCCACCCTTTTATGTAAGGAGTTGACACTGTCGGTTAATACCTTTTACCTCTCTATCCACTCTGGTGTCGGCCCCACAGGGGGCGACATCACATATATCGGCCTCTGTTCCGTCACCATATAAGCCTCCTCATTCAACATGTCGACACAGCCGTACCGACACACCGCAGACACACGGGGAATGCTCTAAACGAGGACAGGACCCACAAAAGCCCTTTGAGGGGGACAGAGTGAGAGTATGCCAGCACACACCAGAGCGCTATATACTGCAGGGACTAACTGAGTTATGTCCCCTATAGCTTTATATCTATATATATATAATGTATACTGCGCCTAAATTTAGTGCCCCCTCTCTCTTTTTTTTTTTTTTTAACCCTTGTAGACTGCAGGGGAGAGCCAGGGAGCTTCCCTCCAACGGAGCTGTGAGGGAAAATGGCGCCAGTGTGCTGAGGAGATAGGCTCCGCCCCTTTTTCGCGGCCTATTCTCCCGTTTTTTATGGACTTCTGGCAGGGGTATTTACCTCATATATAGCCCCTGGGGCTATATATTGAGGTATTTTTGCCAGCCAAGGTGTTTTTATTGCTGCCTCAGGGCGCCCCCCCCCCAGCGCCCTGCACCCTCAGTGACCGGAGTATGAAGTGTGTGAGAGGAGCAATGGCGCACAGCTGCAGTGCTGTGCGCTACCTTGGTGAAGACTGAGTCTTCATGCCGCCGATTTTCCGGACCATCTTCTTGCTTCTGGCTCTGTAAGGGGGACGGCGGCGCGGCTCCGGGACCGAACATCAAGGCTGGGCCTGCGGTCGATCCCTCTGGAGCTAATGGTGTCCAGTAGCCTAAGAAGCCCAATCCGGCTGCAAGCAGGCGAGTTCGCTTCTTCTCCCCTTACTCCCTCGCTGCAGTGAGCCTGTTGCCAGCAGGTCTCACTGAAAAGAACAAATTCTAAGACTATAACTTTCTAAGAGCTCAGGAGAGCCCCTAGTGTGCATCCAACCTCGGCCGGGCACGAAATCTAACTGAGGCTTGGAGGAGGGTCATGGTGGGAGGAGCCAGTGCACACCAGGTAGTCTAAGATCTTTCTAGAGTGCCCAGCCTCCTTCGGAGCCCGCTATTCCCCATGGTCCTTACGGAGTTCCCAGCATCCACTAGGACGTTAGAGAAATCATATATTTTATAGAGGATAACCACTCAGGCTCCCTTGCTGGAATCTGTGCTAAACCAGTGCAATCCTGATTACATGGAATGGGATCATCCTGAGAGGACATATACTCTGCAGCATATGACACAGTCCCTGGACATTGCTTAATGGGAGACCACAGACACTCCACAGAGGGGAGGACAGAGTTTCACCTCCAAGAATGGCAAGAGGGACACAGAGATTAGAGCCAACCCACACACAGCACCTTTAATATAAAGGGAGACCCCCTATCAGCGCTGACTGTGTGCCTTAATAGGTTACACAGTCGTTTTGCAGCCTCTACCCCCCCCCCCCCCCCCCTTCTACAACCCCCTGATACCGTGAGAGATAGCTGGAGTTGCTGTGGAGGAACTTGCTCTTCCTGGACAGCGCTGTGCAGGCAGGAGAATGGCGCTGAACGCTGCTGGGTCTACTCTGAGAAGCTCCGCCCCCAAAATGGCACCATCTTCCCGCTCTTCACAAGGATTATACTGGCCTGAGGTAAAATGCTGGCTGAGATCCACAGACTCCGACAGGCTTGGTGACCAGTGCAGGGTTCAGGCGCTGGCTCAGGGCGCCCCTCACCGCGCCGCACTATGCAACGCTGAGCCTCCGGAGCGCAGTTAATACTGCGCTCCTACCCTGATGCCGCCATCTTCACACTGCCCCCCCGCTTGCTAAGGTGGGGGGGGGGGGGGGGTCGGTGACACACTCGCCACTGATCTTCAGCTCTGTAAGGGGGTGGCAGTATGCTGCTGGGTTGAGCGATCTCCTATGGCGGGGAACGATCTATCTCCTCAGGAGCTCAGTGTCCTGTCAGTGGAGATAGTGGCTCAGACCCCACAGGGCGGACACTACTCCCCACCCCCCTTTAATCCCACGAATCAGGGAGGCTGTTGCCAGCAGCCTCCCTGTAAAATAAAATAAAAAACCCCTCTAAAAATAAACTTTACTAGAGAAACTCTGGAGAGCTCCCCTAGCTGTGACCTGCTCCTCCGGGCACATTTTCTAAACAGAGTCTGGTAGGAGGGGCATAAAGGGAGGAGCCAGCCCACACTCTCAAACTGTTAAAGTGCCAATGGCTCCTGGTGGACCTGTCTATACCCCATGGTACCAATGTGGACCCCAGCATCCTCTAGGACATAAGAGAAATGTGCATACTACAGTATAAGAAGTTATAGTGGGTGGCCGTGGGTCTACTACGCTTGGCTGGCACTTGGGAACCCAGCCCAAGAACATGTGCACATGCTATGGAAAGCTCTAAACCTGTTTTCACCAATTCACTGTATACCGTTGGTGTAGGTACTGTATGTGGTTAAGGGCATCCATGGAAATCATATGAGAGAAGCTACAAATAAGAAAGAGTGGCTGATCTTCAAAGATGTATCACTAGTAGTTTCTGCCATTCCTATAATTAGGCACAGAACAGACTGATGTCTACAAAAGAAATGTCCTGGTAGTCTCAATCACTAGAACTGTAGCTCTGTCTCCATCATCACACTAGGTCAGTGGTTCTCAACATCAACCCTTAAGTTTTTTAAACAAGTCTTGCTTTGAGGACTGTCTGGCCCAGCAAAATAGATTCTCCCCTGTGGATAATTAATTAAATCTGCAACACATTACCTGTTCTTGGTACTTGGAATTTCGAACCACTGTGCTAAGAATTCTGCAGTCAACAAGCCCTACCCAGAAAGTGCTAGGTATACCTCTCCCTCTGCTTTCAGCACTCTCATCAGACACACTGTCCTGTAATTTCTTATGATACCAGGACAGAGATAGTGTGTCCTCCCCTGACAGTGGTCTACTGCTATATATATCTTCTGACTACACCTCACACTCACCCTCAGTTCTGACACAGGATGTCACATGGAATGGCAGAAGTGGCAGGACGCCATAGTCCGATCTCTATTTATTTGTTTATTTTATGCCCCATAATCTTGCCCAGTTTATTTTATGAACCATAGTAGTGCCCTAGTTCACATTAGGATACAGTGTAGTGCTGCCAGTACACATTATACAACACCATACTCCCAATTAATATAATTACAGCAGGGGACAAACTGTATGTCGAAAGGTCAGACGTGCAGATGCCAGATGATGTGATTTTTTTTTTTTTAAAGTGGTAATCATTTACAAGGCAAACCCATGCCTTGTAAATTATTTCTGCTAAAAAAAATAAAAAAAATATATATATATATATATATTTTTTTTAAATCAGAGCTCAGCAGGCATCCCGCACCTGCGGCAAACTCAGAGCCTATTATATATGCTCCAGTGTCTCCATTTCCTATTATGCCACATTACAGTGGCCCCGGTACATATTACCTAACAGTATAGTGCCCCCCTGTTTATTTTATACCACATTACAATGAACAGGGCCAGGGGCACAACCAGATTATAGTGCAGGCCCCAAGGCAAAAGTCTGTAAGGTCCCCATGTACCACCCAGTGGTGAATAAGTGTAACACATGTATATTTGACAGAGAAGGTGGCCCAGCAGTTCTGGGCCCCAAAGCAGCTGAACTGCCTGCACCTATGGTAGCTACACCCTTGGGTACACACTAAGCAGATATCAGCACAATATTACTTATCTGAGGCTGGCCATACACCTAAAGATGTATTGTCCAAAATGGCTGGCTGGCACGAAAATCAGGAATTGGATGAAATCAAATGACAACCAATTTGTCTGAATGACCGTTTTTATCAGTTTTCCATCATTTTGAAGCAAATGGTCAGTTATTTGCTCCCATACATTACCAGATTTTCATTCCAACCAGGGCAATAATAAGATTTTACTCACCGGTAAATCTATTTCTCGTAGTCCGTAGTGGATGCTGGGAACTCCGTAAGGACCATGGGGAATAGCGGCTCCGCAGGAGACTGGGCACAACTAAAGAAAGCTTTAGGACTACCTGGTGTGCACTGGCTCCTCCCACTATGACCCTCCTCCAGACCTCAGTTAGGATACTGTGCCCGGAAGAGCTGACTCAAGGTCCTCCTCAGCCAGGGTATCAAATTTGTAGAATTTTGCAAACGTGTTTGACCTTGACCAAGTAGCAGCTCTGCAAAGTTGTAAAGCCGAGACTCCTCGGGCAGCCGCCCAAGAAGAGCCCACCTTCCTCGTGGAATGGGCTTTCACTGATTTAGGATGCGGCAGTCCAGCCGCAGAATGCGCAAACTGAATTGTGCTACAAATCCAGCGAGCAATCGTCTGCTTTGAAGCAGGAGCACCCAGCTTGTTGGGTGCTTACAGGATAAATAGCGAGTCAGTTTTTCTGACTCCAGCCGTCCTGGAAACCTTAATTTTTCAAGGCCCTGACTACGTCCAGTAACTTGGAATCCTCCAAGTCCCTAGTAGCCGCAGGCACTACGATAGGTTGGTTCAAGTGAAACGCCGATACCACCTTAGGGAGAAACTGGGGACGAGTCCTCAATTCTGCCCTATCCATATAGAAAATCAGATAAGGGCTTTTACATGACAAAGCCGCCAATTCTGACACACGCCTGGCCGAAGCCAAGGCCAAAAGCATTACCACTTTCCTCGTGAGATATTTTAGATCCGCGGTTTTAAGTGGCTCGAACCAATGTGACTTTAGGAAACTCAACACCATGGTGAGATCCCAAGGTGCCACCGGAGACACAAAAAGAGGCTGAGTATGCAGCACTCCCTTAACAAAAGTCTGAACTTCAGGCAGTGAAGCCAGTTCTTTTTGGAAGAAAATGTACAGAGCCGAAATCTGGACCTTAATGGAAGCCAATTTTAGGCCCATAGTCACTACTGACTGTAGGAAGTGCAGAAATCGACCCAGTTGAAATTCTTCTGTTGGGGCCTTCCTGGCCTCACCCCAAGCAACATATTTTCACCATATGCGGTGATAATGTTGTGCGGTCACATATTTCCTAGCCCCAATCAGCGTAGGAATGACTTCCTCCGAAATGCCTTTTTCCTTTAGGATCCGGTGTTCAACTGCCCTGCCGCCAAACGCAGCCGCGGTAAGTCTTGGAACAGACAGGGCCCCTGCTGCAGCAGGTCCTGTCTGGGCGGCATAGACCATGGGTCCTCTGAGATCATTTCTTGAAGTTCTGGGTACCAAGCTCTTCTTGGCCAATCCGGAACCACGAGTATAGTTCTTACTCCTCTCCTTATTATTCTCAGTACCTTAGGTATGAGAGGCAGAGGAGGGAACACATACACCGACTGGTACACCCACGGTGTCACCAGAGCGTCCCCAGCTATCGCCTGAGGGTCCCTTGACCTGGCACAATATCTTTTTAGCTTTTTGTTGAGGCGGGACGCCATCATGTCCACCTGTGGCCTTTCCCAATGGTGTACAATCATTTGGAAGACTTCTGGATGAAGTCCCCACTCTCCCGGGTGGAGGTCGTGTCTGCTGAGAAAATCTGCTTCCCAGTTGTCCACTCCGGGAATGAACACTGCTGACAGTGCTAACACATGATTTTCCGCCCATCGGAGAATCCTTGTGGCTTCTGCCATCGCCATCCTGCTTCTTGTGCCGCCCTGCTGGTTTACATGGGCGACCGCCGTGATGTTGTCTGACTGAATCAGTACCGGCTGGTTTTGAAGCAGGGGTCTTGCTTGACTTAGGGCATTGTAAATGGCCCTCAGTTCCAGAATGTTTATGTGTAGGGAAATCTCCTGATTCGACCATAGTCCCTGGAAGTTTTTTTCCCTGTGTGACTGCCCCCCCAGCCTCGAAGGCTGGCATCCGTGGTCAACAGAACCCAGTCCTGTATGCCGAATCTGCGGCCCTCTCGAAGATGAGCACCCTGCAGTCACCACGGCAGAGATACCCTGGTCCTTGGAGACAGGGTTATCAGCCGATGCATCTGAAGATGCGATCCGGACCACATGTCCAACAGGTCCCACTGAAAAGCTCTTGCATGGAACCTGCCGAATGGCATTACTTCGTAGGAAGCTACCATTTTTTCCAGGACTCGCGTCCAGTGATGCACCGACACCTGTTTTGGTTTCAGGAGGCCTCTGACTAGAGATGACAGCTCCTCGGCTTTCTCCTCCGGGAGAAACCCTTTTTTCTGGTCTGTGTCCAGAACCATCCCCAGGAACAGTAGACGTGTCGTAGGAACCAGCTGTGCTGTTGTAGCACTTCCCGAGATAGTGCTACCCCGACCAATAACTGCTCCTTGGACCTCGCCTTTATCAGGAGATCGTCCAAGTACGGGATAATTAAAAACTCCGTTTTTTTTTTTGAAGGAGTATCATCATTTCGGCCATTACCTTGGTAAATACTCTCGGTGCCGTGGACAGACCGAACGGCAACGTCTGGAATTGGTAACGACAAACCTGTACCACAAACTGAGGTACTCCTGGTGAGGATGGTAAATGGGGACATACAGGTAAGCATCCTTGATGTCCAGAGATACCATGTAATCTCCCTCGTCCAGGCTTGCAATAACCGCCCTGAGCGATTTCATTTTTAACTTGAACCTTCGTATATAAGTGTTCAAGGATTTCAATTTTAGAATGGGTTTCACCGAACCGTCTGGTTTCGGTACCACAACATTGTGGAATAGTAACCCCAGCCTTGTTGAAGGAGGGGTACCTCGATTTTCACCTGCTGGAAGTACAGCTTGCTGATTTGAGGCAACGGCAAGAGGGAGTCGCCTCGAACTCCAGCTTGTATCCCTGTGATACTACATGCAGAACCCAGGGATCCACCTGTGAGCGAGCCCACTGGACGCTGAAGTTCTCGAGACGCGCCCCCCACTGCACCTAGCTACACCTGTGGAGCCCCCGCGTCATGCGGTGGACTCAGAGGAAGCGGGGGAAGAATTTTGATCCTGGGAACTGGCTGACTGGTGCAGCTTTTTCCCTCTTCCCTTGTCTCTGTGCAGAACGGAAGCGCCTTTGACCCGCTTGCTTTTCTGAAGCCGAAAGGACTGTACCTGATAATACAGTGCTTTCATAGGCTGTGAGGAAAACCTGAGGTAAAAAATGTTTTCTTCCCAGCTGTTGCTGTGGATACGAGGTCCAGAGACCATCCCCAAACAATTCCTCACTTTTATAAGGCAGAATCTCTATGTGCCTTTTAAAGTCAGCATCACCTGTCCAGTGCCGGGTCTCTAATACCTTCCTGGCAGAATGGACATTGCATTAATTCAGGATGCCAGCCGGCAAAATATCCCTCTGTGCATCCCTCATATATAAGACGACGTCTTTAATATGCTCTTGTGTTAGTAAAATAGTATCCCTGTCTGACAGGGTCACAGACCACGCTGCAGCAGCACTATCCATGCTGATGCAATTGCAGGTCTCAGTCTAGTACCTGAGTGTGTAAATACAGACTTCAGGATAGCCTCCTGCTTTTTATCAACAGGTACCTTCAAAGTGGACGTATCCTAAGACGGCAGTGCCACCTTTTTTGACAAACGTGTGAGCGCCTTATCCACCCTAGGGGACATCTCCCAGCGTAACCTATCCTCTGGCGGGAAAGGGTACGCCATCAGTAACTTTTTAGAAATTACCAGTTTCTTATCGGGGGAACCCACGCTTTTTCACACACTTCATTCACTCATCTGATGGGGGAACAAAACACTGCCTGCTTTTCCTCCCCAAACATAAAACCCTTTTTTAGTGGTACTTGGGTTAATGTCAGAAATGTGTAACACATTTTTTATTGCCGGGATCATGCAACGGATGTTCCTAGTGGATTGTGTATATGTCTCAACCTCGTCGACACTGGAGTCAGACTCAGTGTCGACATCTGTGTCTGCCATCTGAGGTAACGGGCGTTTTTTGAGCCCCTGATGGCCTTTGAGACGCCTGGGCAGGCGCGGGCTGAGAAGCCGGCTGTCCCACAGCTGTTACGTCATCCAGCCTTTTATGTAAGGAGTTGACACTGTCGGTTAATACCTTCCACCTATCCATCCACTCTGGTGTCGGCCCCACAGGGGCGACATCACATTTATCGGCATCTGCTCCGCCTCCACATAAGCCTCCTCATCAAACATGTCGACACAGCCGTACCGACACACCGCACACACACAGGGAATGCTCTTACTGAGGACAGGACCCCACAAAGCCCTTTGGGGAGACAGAGAGAGAGAGTATGCCAGCACACATCAGAGCGCTATATAATGTAGGGATTAACACTATAACTGAGTGAATTTTCCCCCATAGCTGCTTGTATAAACAATATTGCGCCTAAATTTAGTGCCCCCCCTCTCTTTTTAACCCTTTGAGCCTGAAAACTACAGGGGAGAGCCTGGGGAGCTGTCTTCCAGCTGCACTGTGAAGAGAAAATGGCGCCAGTGTGCTGAGGGAGATAGCCCCGCCCCTTTTTCGGCTGACTTTTCTCCCGCTTTTTTATGGATTCTGGCAGGGGTATTTATCACATATATAGCCTCTGGGGCTATATATTGTGATTATTTTGCCAGCCAAGGTCTTAATATTGCTGCTCAGGGCGCCCCCCCCCCAGCGCCCTGCACCCATCAGTGACCGGAGTGTGAGGTGTGCATGAGGAGCAATGGCGCACAGCTGCAGTGCTATGCGCTACCTTGGTGAAGACTGAAGTCTTCTGCCGCCGATTTTCCGGAACACTTCTTGCTTCTGGCTCTGTAAGGGGGCCGGCGGCGCGGCTCCGGGACCGAACATCAAGGCCGGTTCCTGCGGTCGATCCCTCTGGAGCTAATGGTGTACAGTAGCCTAAGAAGCCCAAGCTACCACCAGTTAGGTAGGTTCGCTTCTTCTCCCCTTAGTCCCTCGCTGCAGTGAGTCTGTTGCCAGCAGATCTCACTGTAAAATAAAAAACCTAAATATACTTTCTTTCTAGGAGCTCAGGAGAGCCCCTAGTGTGCATCCAGCTCAGCCGGGCACAAGATTCTCTCTGAGGTCTGGAGGAGGGTCTTAGTGGGAGGAGCCAGTGCACACCAGTAGTATAAAGTTTTCTTTAGTTGTGCCCAGTCTCCTGCAGAGCCGCTATTCCCCATGGTCCTTACGGAGTTCCCAGCATCCACTAGGACGTCAGAGAAAAATCTTTAGGTGTATTGTCAGCTTTAGACTGTACGCACTATTGCTCACTCCATATTCCAGCCCGCAGGAAGATATCGCCTACAACCCAGTGCATACTAATGAAGGACAGAACAGTGATCGTTCCATCCTTCATTAAATCTTCCTGGTGTGTACAGCCAATCGATACATGGTCCAGGGCGAAGGGACTTCGACCTATCAGGACGACTGCCCATTGTTCTTGATCTTTTCTCTTAGTAACACCTGGGTCACTTCCCGCTGCCATAGCTGCCTATGGCAGCACTAAGTGATCTAGATGCAATGCAATATTGTAGCCTGTTATTCGGCTGTAGACAAAGAAAATCCATTTAGTCCATACTGAGATTTTCTCTGCCTTTACCATTTTTCCCCCTTTTCATCACTTATTACATATGGACCCCAATATCTGTAATGCGCAGATCTCACACCACAACTCTGAATTAGGGCTTCATTTTTACAGTTCCTAACTGGTAGAATCAATATTTATAATTTTTGGGGGGAAAACCCACCCCACAACTGTAAAGGTGCATACACACAGAGATTTTGACTATGAGAGATTTTAACTGAGCGATTTCCCTTGAACTGGCAGTAGGAGAGTTTGACTAACTTTTCCAGAGATTTTGGCTAACTCATTCAAACAAGGAGATGCTTTTTCTTTTCCAGTGACATAGCCAAAATTGACTTGCCTGCACAGTCTATTTTTAGCAGTGATAGCGACCTGGCGGGGACGCGCATCGCTGGCTGTGTACACATGGAGAGATATGCACTAACTTTCTGAGCGATTTGGACTATATAGTCAAAAATCGCTCAGTTATATCTCTCCGTGTGTATGCACCTTTACTTTTCCTTTGAGAGTCTTTCCAAATCAAAAATGCACTTTGAAGACTAAGTTCATTTGTTTGTTTTTAAATATGTACAGCTCTCTACAGGGCCCCCCATACATTTGTCCGATATTGCCAATTTTTCACACAGATCGGGCCGAGAAATCTGGTGAAAAATGGACAAATCGGATGTTTTTGACATTCGATTCGATCCGATGCACGGTCCCAGTCAGTGGTCAGATGTGCTGCACATAGGATAAATCTGAATCGCAGCCATCGGGTGCACATAGCAGCTAGTTTTTTGGGGTTTTTATTTATTTTTTAGTACCTGTGATATATTGCATACGATTTTTTGGATGTCTTCACTTAAATGGCTTTTCTATGGACCCTCCCACCCAGCAGCATGCGATATATCGCATACAATAAATCGCGTGTACAAATGGTACATCAAGTACCAAAAGAGATGGAAGCACTCCCCGGGAACTGCCGCGGGAATTCAAGGGAAATCGAATCCGACTTGTGCCTCAGTAATGTATGGGGGGCCTAAACTCATACTGTGTATGCAAGTAAAAATCTTGTGTTATCAACTGAAGACATGGTCACTACTTGTATCCATCGTAAACCTAACTATAATCTGTCTGGTTGGAACAAAAATCTGGTAAAAAGTGTATGGAAGCAAATGATAATTAGCCACTCGCTCTCACACACTGTAAAACAGAGAAAAAAAAGGTCATACAAATTAGTTAAATCTTTTGATTCAACCAGTGTGTCTTAATGATGGTTTCTGTCAGTTTTCTGGCATTTGAGAGCAAATTGATTGCCATTTGCTCCCATACATCACCAGATTATCGTTCTAAACAGCAAATCGGTTGGTTTCTTGGACAGAAAATTTTGAAGGCGTATAGTCAGCTTTACTCAGTGGAACAAATGATAAAGCTAGCCGTCTCCAACTTCAGATTTACCACATCAAACTGATGGTTAAGAAGATTGTTTTTTTCCCCCAAAAAAAACTATGAGACGTAAATCAATCTTCGAGCCCAGGAATAGGCGTAAACGCATTTTTGCATTCAAATTTCTTTTCTAGCCGAAGTTTTGGGATGACCACAGTCAAGTTTCAATATGTAATTTACAGAAGTACCTGATATATGGTAGAATTCCTTATGGTCCCATAAACTGAGATTGCATTTGCCTTCCTTTCTAACTTTTGTAAAAAGTACCAGACATACTCTGAGAAAACCTTTTCCTAAGCATTTGTCAATTTACACAGTCCTTCTATTCGCTGTAATACTATGTTGTATAAAGCAGTACTTAATAGATGTTAATGTAATAACAATTCCTACGACAAATACAACTTAAAAAATAAGATTTTACTTACCGGTAAATCTATTTCTCGTAGTCCGTAGTGGATGCTGGGAACTCCGTAAGGACCATGGGGAATAGACGGGCTCCGGAGGAGACAGGGCACTTTAAGAAAGAATTTGGATACTGGTGGGCTCTGGCTCCTCCCTCTATGTCCCTCCTCCAGACCTCAGTTAGAGAAACTGTGCCCGGAAGAGCTGACAGTACAAGGAAAGGATTTTGGAATCCAGGGCAAGACTCATACCAGTCACACACCGTATAACTTGTGATAAACCTACCCAGTTAACAGTATGAACAACAACGGAGCATCAGATCCACCCTGATGCAACCACAACATAACCCTTATTTAAGCAATAACTATATACAAGTATTGCAGAAGAAGTCCGCACTTGGGACGGGCGCCCAGCATCCACTACGGACTACGAGAAATAGATTTACCGGTAAGTAAAATCTTATTTTCTCTAACGTCCTAGTGGATGCTGGGGACTCCGTAAGGACCATGGGGATTATACCAAAGCTCCCGAACGGGCGGGAGAGTGCGGATGACTCTGCAGCACCGAATGAGCAAACACAAGGTCCTCCTCAACCAGGGTATCAAACTTGTAAAACTTTGCAAAAGTGTTCGAACCTGACCAAGTAGCTGCTCGGCAAAGCTGTAATGCCGAGACCCCTCGGGCAGCCGCCCAAGAAGAGCCCACCTTCCTTGTGGAGTGGGCTTTTACTGATTTTGGAAGCGGCAATCCAGCCGCAGAATGAGCATGCTGAATCGTGTTACAGATCCAGCGAGCAATAGTTTGCTTTGAAGCAGGAGCACCCAGCTTGTTGGATGCATACAGGATAAACAGCGACTCAGTTTTCCTGACTCTAGCCGTTCTGGCTACATAAACCTTCAAAGCCCTGACCACATCTAGTAACTCGGAATCCTCCAAGTCACGAGTAGCCACAGGCACCACAATAGGTTGGTTCATATGAAAAGATGACACCACTTTTGGCAGAAATTGTGGACGGGTCCGCAATTCTGCCCTGTCCATATGGAAAACCAGATAGGGGCTTTTATGTGACAAAGCCGCTAATTCTGACACACGCCTAGCTGAAGCCAAGGCTAATAGCATGACCACCTTCCACGTGAGAAATTTTAACTCCACGGTTTTGAGTGGCTCAAACTAGTGTGACTTCAGGAACCTCAACACCACGTTAAGATCCCAAGGTGCCACTGGAGGCACAAAAGGGGGCTGAATATGCAGCACTCCCTTTACAAACGTCTGAACTTCAGGAAGAGAAGCCAGTTCTTTTTGAGAGAAAATGGATAGGGCCAAAATATGGACCTTAATGGAACCCAATTTCAGGCCCAAAGTCACTCCTGACTGTAGGAAGTGAAGGAAAACGGCCCAGCTGGAATTCCTCCGTAGGGGCATTCCTGGCCTCACACCAAGCAACATATTTTCGCCATATACGGTGATAATGTTTAGCCGTCACGTCCTTCCTAGCCTTTATCAGCGCAGGAATAACCTCATCCACAATGCCTTTTTCTGCTAGGATCCGGCGTTCAACCACCATGCCATCAAACTCAGCCGCGGTAAGTCTTGGAATAGACAGGGCCCCTGTTGCAACAAGTCCTGTCTTAGAGGCAGAGGCCATGGGTCCTCTGAGCATTTCTTGCAGATCTGGATAACAAGTCCTTCTTGACCAATCCGGAACAATGAGTATTGTTCTCACTCCTCTTTTTCTTATGATTCTCAGCACCTTGGGTATGAGAGGAAGAGGAGGAAATACATAAACCAACTGGAACACCCACGGTGTCACTAGTGCGTCTACAGCTATCGCTTGAGGGTCTCTTGACCTGGCGCAATACCTCTGTAGTTTTTTGTTGAGGCAGGATGCCATCATGTCCACCTGTGGCATTTCCCACCGATTTGCAATCTGCGTGAAGACTTCTTGATGAAGTCCCCACTCTCCCGGGTGGAGGTCGTGCCTGCTGAGGAAGTCTGCTTCCCAGTTGTCCACTCCCGGAATGAACACTGCTGACAGTGCTCTTACGTGATTCTCCGCCCAGCGAAGAATTCTGTTGGCTTCCGCCATCGCCACCCTGCTCCTTGTGCCGCCTTGGCGGTTTACATGAGCCACAGCGGTGATGTTGTCTGACTGAATCAGAACCAGTTGGTCGCGAAGCAAGTTTTCCGCTTGACGCAGGGCGTTGTATACGGCCCTTAGTTCCAGGATGTTGATGTGAAGGCAAGTCTCTTGACTTGACCACAGACCTTGGAAATCTATTCCCTGTGTGACTGCTCCCCACCCTTGGAGGCTTGCATCCGTGGTCACCAGGACCCAGTCCTGAATGCCGAATCTGCGGCCCTCTAGAAGGTGAGCGCTCTGCAGCCACCACAGAAGAGACACCCTGGCCCTGGGGGATAGGGTGATTAACTGATGCATCTGAAGATGTGATCCGGACCACTTGTCCGTAAGTACTATTGAAAGGTCCTCGCATGGAACCTGCTGAAGGGAATGGCCTCTATGATGCCACCATCTTTCCCAGGACTCGAGTGCAGTGATGCACGGACACCTGTTTTGGTTTTAATAGGTTTCTGACCAGTGTCATGAGTTACTGAGCTTTCTCTATCGGGAGATAAACCCTTTTCTGGTCTGTGTCTAGAATCATGCCCAGGAAAGGCAGACTAGTCGTAGGAACCAACTGCGACTTTGGAATATTTAGAATCCAGCCGTGCTGTTGTAACACTTCCCGAGAGAGTGCTACGCTGATCAGCAACTGCTCTCTGGACCTCGCCTTTATGAGGAGATCGTCCAAGTATGGGATAATTGTGACCCCTTGCTTCCGCAGGAGCACCATCATTTCCGCCATTACCTTGGTAAATATTCTCGGTGCCGTGGAGAGACCAAACGGCAACGTCTGGAATTGGTAATGACAATCCTGTACCACAAATCTGAGGTACGCCTGATGAGGTGGATAAATGGGGACATGAAGGTATGCATCCTTTATGTCCAGAGACACCATAAAATCCCCCCCTTCCGGGCTTGCGATGACCGCTCTGAGCGATTCCATCTTGAACTTCAACCTTTTCAGGTATATGTTCAGGGATTTTAAATTCAATATGGGTCTGACCAAACCGTCCGGTTTCGGTACCACAAACATGGTCGAATAATAACCCTTTCCTTGTTGAAGGAGGGGAACCTTGACCACCACCTGCTGAAGATACAATTTGTGAATTGCAGCTAACACTATTTCCCTCTCTAAGGGGGAAGCTGGCAGGGCCGATTTGAGGTATCGGTGAGGGGGCATCTCTTCGAATTCCAGCTTGTATCCCTGAGACACAAATCTCTAATGCCCAGGGATCCACCTGGGAGTGAACCCACTTGTGGCTGAAATTTCGGAGACGCGCCCCCACCGGGCCTAGCTCCGCCTGTGGAGCCCCAGCGTCATGCGGTGGATTTAGTGGAAGCCGGGGAGGACTTCCGTTCCTGGGAACTAGCTGTGTTGTGCAGCTTCTTTCCTCTGCCCCTGCCTCTGGCAAGAAAGGACGCACCTCGGACTTTCTTGCCTTTTTGTGATCGAAAGGACTGCATTTGGTAATACGGTGCTTTCTTAGGTTGTGAGGGAACATATGGCAAAAAATTTGACTTTCCAGCAGTAGCTGTGGAGACCAGGTCCGAGAGACCCTCCCCAAACAACTCCTCACCCTTGAAAGGTAAAACCTCCATGTGCCTTTTTGAGTCGGCATCGCCTGTCCATTGCAGAGTCCACAGGACCCTTCTGGCTGAAATCGACATTGCATTTATTCTAGAGCTCAGAAGGCTAATGTCTCTTTGAGCATCTCTCATATATAGGACAGCGTCTTTTATATGCCCCAGGGTCATTAATTTTAGTATCCTTGTCCAAGGTATCAAGTTCCTCAGATAAGGTATCCGTCCATGCTGCTACAGCACTACACACCCAGACCGACGCAATTGCCGGCCTTAGTAAGGTACCCGAATGTATATAAATGGACTTCAGGGTACCCTCTTGCTTTCTATCCGCAGCATCTTTTAGGGTGGCCGTATTCTGTGACGGCAGGGCTACCCTCTTGGATAAGCGTGTGAGAGCTTTGTCCACCCTAGGGGAGGATTCCCAGCGTAACCTGTCCGTTGGCGGGAAGGGATACGCCATAAGCATCCTCTTGGAAATCTGCAGTTTTTTATCTGGAGATTCCCAAGCCTTTTCACATAACTCATTTAGCTCATGTGAAGGGGGAAAGGTCACCACCTGCCTTTTTTCCCCATACATATGAACTCTCTTGTCAGGAACTGGGGTTTCCTCTGTGATGTGCAACACATCCTTTATTGGTATAATCATATAACGGATGGCTTTAGCCAATTTAGGCTGTAACTTTGCATCATCGCCATCGACACTGGAGTCAGAATCCGTGCCGATATCTGTGTCAACAATTTGGGATAGTGGGCGCTTCTGAGACCCTGACGGCCTCTGCGACATAGGATCAGGCATGGGCTGAGACCCCGACTGTCCTAAGGTTTCAGCTTTATCCAACCTTTTATGCAAAACCTTCCACATATCCATCCAATCAGGTGTCGGCGGCGACCCCACATTCATTTGCTCACGCTCTGCTTCCACATAGCCTTCCTCGTCAAACATGTCGACACAAGCGTACCGACACAGCACACACACAGGAGATGCTCTTTTTGAAGACAGCTCCCTCACAAGGCCTTTTGGAGAGAGAGAGTATGCCAGCACACACCCCAGCGCTATATGTCCCAGGAATCACACAGTAACTTAGTGTTAACCCAGTAGCTGCTGTATATAATGTTTTTGTGCCTAATTTATGTGCCCCACCCCCCCCCTCCCTTTTTACCCTCTTCTACCGTGAATCTGCAGGGGAGAGCCTGGGAAGCTTCCTCTCAGCGGAGCTGTGGAGAGAAAATGGCGCTGGTGAGTGCTGAGGAAGAAGCCCCACCCCCTCAGCGGCGGGCTTCTGTCTCGCGTTTCTGTGTAAAAATATGGCGGGGGCTCATGCATATATACAGTGCCCAACTGTATATATGCCCAACTTTTGCCAAGAGGTCCTAATTGCTGCCCAGGGCGCCCCCCCCCTGCGCCCTGCACCCTACAGTGACCGGAGTATGTGGGTTTAATGTGGGAGCAATGGCGCACAGCTGCAGTGCTGTGCGCTACCTCAGTTTGAAGACTGGAGTCTTCTGCCGCCGATTTTAAAGTCTTCTTGCTTCTTTCACCCGGCTTCTGTCTTCCGGCTCTGCGAGGGGGACGGCGGCGCGGCTCCGGGATCGGACGACAAAGGGTGAGATCCTGTGTACGATCCCTCTGGAGCTAATGGTGTCCAGTAGCCTAAGAAGCAGGACCTATCTTCAGTGAGTAGGGCTGCTTCTCTCCCCTCAGTCCCACGCTGCAGAGAGTCTGTTGCCAGCAGAGCTCCATGAAAATAAAAAAAACCTAACAAAATACTTTCTTATAGCAAGCTCAGGAGAGCTCACTAAGTAGCACCCAGCTCGTCCGGGCACAGATTCAAACTGAGGTCTGGAGGAGGGACATAGAGGGAGGAGCCAGAGCACACCAGTATCCAAATTCTTTCTTAAAGTGCCCTGTCTCCTGCGGAGCCCGTCTATTCCCCATGGTCCTTACGGAGTCCCCAGCATCCACAAGGACGTTAAAGAAAGTATTAGAATCCATACACTTATCTTACCTCAAATGACTCTGGACTTTCAGAGTAGACCAATAAAGCTAGATCTGACAGTAGAAGGAAATCGAAGGTCAGCTTTTAGGTGTATAATGCTAAATAGGGATTTATTTATTTTTTAAAGTAGTTTACCTCTTGTAGCACCAAGGCTACATCCAGTAATGATCCCATTATATTTCTTTGTTCTTCGGGAGGCTTGCCACCTAGCAACAGCAGGTGGGTTAGGCAGCAAGCCTCCTGAAAACAGAGGAAGAGAAAGTGAATTTTCACTCCGCTCCCTCACAGCTCCAGCGGTGGGCAGGCGCACACGCACATGGTCACGTGAGCACGCATCCCCACACCGCTGGTTAGATTTTTCTGTCAGCTGGCATGGAGGACAGCGTTTCTGTTTCAGCTACAGATTAACTGTCTCAGTCTTCCATGGCTGGCAGTATCGTGAGGAAAAGAGCCCTTAAGAGCACTAACACTCCTCCTCATCCTTACCTGAGGACATATTCACTAAAAGAAAAAAGTCTAAGTCAGCTAGAAGTATCATTGAGTCTGACTCTGAGGTAAGAAAATCAAGGGTTATCCCCCAGCTCAGGGACCCCTTTTGCACACAAGAAAAAAAATTTTTTAAAAAGACAGACAAAAGTTTTTGATAAGGGGGACCTGTTCAGGTGAAATTCCCCCATTTCCCGATATTGTCCGTAGCAGACAACCAAACAGTGCTCGGAGCAAGCACACTATTTCTGCCCGTAGCTGGCAAAATATTCCTGTCCGTAGCAGGCAGCCCGAAGGTACCCGCTCTCAGTACATTGGGTCACCTACCAAACAGCCACATTCTTCCCATAGGGAACAAGGCACCTCTTCCCTCAGTAGACTGGGAATCTGAGGAAGTGACAACATCATCCGCTTCTTCCCAGAGTGGGGAATTTAGCGATATCCAAATGGCCAGGGTGGCACTAGCGGGAAAAACCCCTCCACCTAAATTATATGCCGTGCACTAAAGCACGAGTCTGAAGTCCAAAGGTTTGCTCAGCTGGCATTTACGGCAACACTGATTAAAGAGGATGAGCTACTGTTGCGCTCCTATACAGGGTTACCAGACGTCCCTGCACTATTTGCCCTGGGTATTGACCCAGCTCTAACATCAATAGTGGGGGGAAAAAGATATAACGACCCCACTGACCGCACTTTCAGAAAGATACAGTATAAAATAGCAGACGCAGCTGGGCCCCTCCTGTAAGCTGAAAGAGAAGGGGAATTCAGTGTCTCCCTAGACTCACTAGTGGCATCCAAGCTTGCTCTACTTAAGGCCATTAGCAGGGTAACGCTGATTATAGGCCAGACCTTTAATGATATTACAAACATCCGCAGATCTAGATGGCTCACTACCGCAGGCCTAGCAGATTTAGCTCTAAGGTCGCTAGAATTCCCTAACTTGGATAATGCTGACCCTTTTGGGCCCCAACTCATTGAGGAAGTAAAAATACGACACAAGGCTCATAAATCTTTCTCTGACCTCAAAAAAGGAAAGGAGCAGTTCAAAAGGCCCTTTCCCCAAGGGGGACGGACTTCAAGAGCCACAGGTCTGACCCGAGACTTCCAAGGCACAAGAAGAGCCCAGACAGGAGGCTTCGGTAACAGAACAACGACGCTCTTAGAGCATCGTCCTCAACGCCTGGAACAACTCCAAGGGAGGACGCAATTTTGGTAAGCATACCCACACACCCCGTTCCACACAAAACACTCACTCAAGCTTTTGCAGAATGGCAAAAGGTTTCAACAAACAAATGGTTAATGAGAACAATTGGCCTGAACCTTCCCGTAATTCGGTTCCCACGCCAGATACGCCATATTCCTTGTTCAAGGAATTGCAGTCCTCAACTAGACGAGGTACTTACAATAGCCCTGCTTCAGGGGAAATTAGAACCAGCAGTTTCTGGCTGGATAAGCCACCTGTTTCCAATAACCAAACAAGATGGTTCTGTAAGACCAGTGTTAAATGTCAGAGGGCTGAACCGTCACCTAAAACCAAAAAGGTTCTGCATGGAGGGTACCGCAGACATTCCATACCTACTCACAAGGGACTGCTTCTGCATAAAGATAGATATAAAAGAAGCTTTCCACTCTCTCGGTTCACCCCAACCACAGGCGGATACTCAGATTTGCTTGGAAAGACAATATATATCAGTGGACTATCATTGCATTTGGTCTCTCATGTGCACCCTATACATTTACACGGGTCATGAAAGCGGTAATATGCCAAATGCGCCAGCAGGGTGTACTCTGCATCATATACTTAGACGACATATTGATAGTGCACCCGGACCTCAATACTGTGCTAAAGGTCTCACCAGGGACTATCCTATTAGACCCCTTAACAAGTCGGCACGAGCAGCGTCTTATCACAGATTTTGTTTCAACTACCTCAGGCAGGCATAACCAAATCCCTGGAAACAGACCCGGATTTTAAGTGAAAACGGGTCTCATGAAAACACAGCTTTCACTGAACCTGTGTATTTTCGGGGGGAAATGCATGTTTGTCATTTTGTTAATAAACAGGTGATCTAATTGAATAGCCTGTAAAGAAAATTAAGGAAAAGGGAAACATTGGGTAGAACTGACATTTTTCGCATCCGATGTTTTACCACGGCTATTGAGGTACTACCCATAATCTTATGAAATGGTGATATAGCCTACTGCACGGTAATTGTGCAATCCATCTGATCAAATGGCCGGATTATTGTTCAGTGTATGGACCAAAACAATGATCGTTCACATCAGGGAAACATCCCAGATTATTTGATGCAGTTATCAAACCTATTACCCACCCAGTCATCAAAAAAAAAAAATTGTGCTGTGAATACAGATTACCACCTTACAGTGTGCAGTGAATGGAGAGGGCACAATAGTCTAGTCAACACATAGGAGGGCAGGAGAGATAGGATAATAATCAGACCATCTCCATTCACTGCACACTGTATGGTGGTAATCTGTATTCACAGCCTGAAGTTATTTGGATTTTTATCCTCTCTCCCTCCTGCCCTCCTATGTGTTGGCTACACTATTGTGCAATCTAAAGGACCCCATAAATCATAAAAATGTATTGGGGCAATGTCCCAATTCCCCAACGACCTGGTCAGTTAAACGGGAATGTTAAACATTTTTAAAAATCCAGATTCCCCAATCCAGACCGAAAACCATCAGGGTGGGCAAATCAGGGACTTTTAACATTTAATTTCCCCAACGGATCGCCAATCAGATCCGTGCTGCACAGATCACAGAAGCTATTGTGTTGGAGCCTTAAGGCTAGCTTGACAGAAACACAAACTTGTTACTATCACATTTGCAGAAATCCCTCTAACTCAGAGTTTGGCTTTTAAAACCTATTTCCACAAAATGCAAATTGACAAAATACAGTCTTACAGAAGTCTACGACGTAGCAAAAGCAGGATCCAGACTGCATATCTGAAACATCATACCGCAGCAAAACCATGATCTGTTCCACTGTGATATTCAATAACTTCAAATTACATCACAACTTTGCTAAACTTCAGCCATCTTAATACAGAATAGAATTAGCAGTTTGCTGCCAAATGCAACACAAAGGACATAAGTAACATACAATTAGAAGCCTCCAATACCATGAAAAGAACAGTACACCGGATAAGAAAAAGGATAGGAACAAAAGTGTATAGCCTTTTGTAAAATGAATAAATCACTTTAGAATATACCACACTTGCGAGGTTTTATCCTGCTTAGCTGATGTTCCATTGGCAATAAAAAGGGAAGAGACAAGATTGAGAAGTGTATTTTGCTGGCTGTCCTAAGAATAGTTGATGAACTTACAAACAGACGGAATTATTAAATTCCAGCTGCCATCATAACCATTGTAAATGGATATGAAGTTTACAGTTACCTCATAAATAAGACCAACTTGCATAGACACGCCCCAAACCATTTTCTACAACTCTGCCCCATTAACAAATTTCATATATACCAAAGGGGGGGAACGGATCAATGCACCCAAGTACAGTATTGAGAGAGCAATTAGAAAAAGAAAACCCATAAAAAACATTTGTAAAATGTATTAAGAAATTAGGAAAAGGGGGTCACAGAAAGACAGCAGAGGGGAGAAGGGGTATAGTATAGCCACACAAATAACATGACTTCTAAACAATGGCAGACATGAACAGCACAAAACATACTAAATAATCAAAACAGCTTTGGTAAAGTTTAAACATTTATTTAAAAAAAAAACCCTTCAGAGTAAAGAGAAAAATAAACATTACATGAAAAAGAAAAAGAAAGGTGAGAAAATTCGACCAGTTATAAATGACAAGATAGCGGTAACAAAAACAAGTATAGGCTCTATAGACACCATGAAACTAGTCTGTCTTGTGATCACGTACTGTTAAAAAGGAAGTCAAGTCTCTGAACGTGATCTACAGTCATAGTAAGTGGCGGTGACCAGCAGTCATTGCAATGCGCGTTCAGGTCATTCTCCAATGTAAGGACTGGGGGGCGGGCGGGCACGTGTGTCTGGTGTGTGTAGGGGGACGTGTCTATGGCTGTGTAATGCCTGTCAGAGTGCATGGGAAGGGGGAAAGTCCATGTCCAGGTGGAGGTGTATCTGCAGTGTGGCCGCTACGGGTCAGCCGCCCCTTGCTCCCTTCCCCGTAGCAGCCTTTTATTTTCTTCTCTGAGCTTCTCTACCTCCATCTCCAATTCCTGGATCTTGGAGTCCTTGGACCCCGCTGCCTGCGCAGCCGTCACCTCCTGGAGCCGCAAGCGATTGTTCTCTTCCTCCATGCGGCTCAAGCACTTTTCCAGCTCCATGTATTCCCGGATCAGCTCCTGCTTGCTCATGTCCTGCAGGCTCTCGGCATGGTAGCGCTCATAGGTCTCCGAGAAGTCCTTCTGTAGGAATTCCGCCCCATCATCGCTGCCCATGCAGTCGCTGCCGGTGCCATCGTCCTCCTCCTCCACATCCTCCTCCGTGCTGTCACCTTTGCTGAAGGAGTTGGCGTGTAGGGAGGGGAGGGCGGCGGGGGGCCCTCTCCGCTGTGGCGGGCACAGGTCCGGTTCCTCCTGATGATGATCGTCCATGAGGAACTGGGTGGTGTTGTACGGTGCCACAGGCTGCCCCTTGGCGAACATCTCGGCCCTCATCCTGGACGCCCTCTGAGACTCCCGCTCCTCCAGGCGCTTCTTCTCCTCCCAGGTCAGCTTGTTGTACGGCTTCCACCTCCTCTTCTTTTTGGATGGCAGCCTCCGGTGCCTCTTCTTGCCCAGCTCCTTCCACTCTTCTTCCTGCTGGCTTTTGCCATGGCCGAGCTGTCCTAACTTGCCATGGTCCTCTTCTTCCTCTTCTGGGCAGGACGACAGGGTGGAGGGATTTCTTCTCAGGCACTCCCCTCTCCCCTCCTCTGCACTCAGTTGCCACCCACTATCTTTGCTGGCCAGCAGGGTTCCCCCACCTGCCAAAGTTTCGCAGGGTAAGGCTGGCTCCTGAACTCCCACTTCAGCCATGGTACCCCAATTTTCCCTCCCTGGGGTGCAGCAGAAGAGTCAAAGTCCCACTCGGGTGCTACTGACACGCTGTTCAGCTCCCTATTAGGTGACAAGTGTTCATGGAGCCATGAAGCAGAGGGAATCAACTTGCCTGTAATATAAAGCCACCTTGCATATGACAGAAGCACCTTTGAGATGGGCTCTCCAGACAGTGCTCTTCCCACTTCAGAGGCAAGCGTGTTGACTAGAGGCTGCTGCACTGGAATGCAGTTGTTAAGGCTGCCACCAGCTGGCGGCTGCTGTAAGGACACACACACACTGGGCAGCTGAGCCCCCCTCCTCCTGCCTTCTCTCTTGTCTCTCAGCTAGCACACTCTCTCACCAACTAACCTCCGACTGCTGCTACCCAGCCTGGGACGCTGCCTTTTATACTAAACCCGGCCCCCCTCACGAAGCGCATGCGTCGTTCTCACGCCAATGTTGACTCATGGGAGTTGTAGTCCAAGTTGACTGTAGCTGATGAGTGGTCAAAGTATATTTGACTACCACTCCCACAAAGCCTCTGATGTCACCCAAGCTATGGCCAATGAGCGCCGGAAAATAGGGCAGCGCCTATTCTAACGTCTTATTGGCTAGGGGATCAACGGGCTGTTGCCAACCTCTTGACGAAATACCATTGGCTGAAGAAGCTGTCCATTTATGACCATCCCGCCAATCATCAACCGTGGGCTGTACCATTTGTGCTCGCCAGTGGGTGGAACATTGTATTTTCCTAGTGTATACGATTTCAGACGGAGTAGCACAACATCAATGGTAGATTTCAGTTATGCTACAGTTTGGTAGAACAATACAAGCGCTATATGATTCCGCTCATAAATTATTTTTAGATTTGTCTCCCCCTCGCATATATTTAAACATACCACAAGCCATTTAGCTGTAGGAGAAAAAAAAATCATAAATTAATCGCTCAATTTTGAACATGTTACAGCGGTTAGCACTGCCAGTTGCGAGAGTACTTCCAGGACATACAAGGGACTGAGCGCTAATATTAGGAGTCGCCCAAAAGCGTGGATTATTTTGTAATCTGGTGCGGAGGTATACAATGAATCCAATATCTAACGTTCAATGTGTGAAACTCTCCGCGCAGGTTCTTGTAAACATACGCCGTAATTAGTCCCGTCTTAAAGCGGAAATGACTAAACTTTGAATCTAACAGGAAGTGGCTGGATTCTGGGTTGCACATGGGCACTATAAATGCTGTTACACCCTCTAACGTTTGTTTGTACAAGCAAGTTGGTCTATCTGAGTGTCTATTAGCGCATAAGGGTTGATGATCAGTGCACACACACAGCAGAGTATAAATCTATTACCAAAACAGGTCATCCCATTGTAAGTTGCCAGCAGTCCACAGTTATGGAGCAGTCCCAAGAATTTGACAAAAAACGAATTTTAGCAATTTCTTAGTGAAAGCGTCTATATTTTTCTTTATATCTACTGCTTACTTATGGGCTTATGTATTTATAATCTTGTCAGTGCTGCGATTATTAACAGTCCATAGTGTGATAGAATTTTTGGGGGGGTTTTTTACAAAAAAAATCTCACTTTTGTACTGTATGTACAAACTGTTATTGGTGGGAACAGTGCTAAACTCTGTACCTACCACTTACATACTGGCATATAAGAGGAGGCTTTCACATTTTTCTGCACATGAGCACAGTTTCAGATTCCAGAGACTGCAGGAATGGGATCAGAAGATCGCTTCGGCAAGAATGCCTTCATAGGTATAAAGCGGTTTACGACATCTTGGGGATGGCATAAACCTGCAAGAAACCTACAGGGCCAAACTCTGGGGGAAAAAAGAAGTTCAAAAACCTCTTAACTATTATATAGAAACCCCCTCTCCAGTGACATAGGAGTTGTAGTAAATAGTGGAAAGACTATGTGGTAAATGTAAGAACACTCATTATAGGGGAGAATCGGCATTAGCGCACATTGGCCCTCATTCCGAGTTGTTCGCTCGCTAGCTGCTTTTAGCAGCATTGCACACGCTAAGCCGCCGCCCTCTGGGAGTGTATCTTAGCATAGCAGAATTGCGAACGAAATATTGGCAAAATTGCAAATAGAAATTTCTTAGCAGTTTCTGAGTAGCTCGACACTTACTCTGCCACTGCGATCAGTTCAGTCAGTTTCGTTCCTGGTTTGACGTCACAAACACACCCAGCGTTCGCCCAGACACTCCCCCGTTTTTCCCAGAAACGGCAGCGTTTTTTCACACACACCCATAAAACGGCCAGTTTCCGCCCAGAAACACCCACTTCCTATCAATCACACTCCGATCGCCAGAACGAAGAAAAATCCTCGTAATGCCGTGAGTAAAATACCTAACTTTTGAGTAAAATAACTAAGCGCATGCGCTCTGCGAACATTGCGCATGCGCAGTAAGCGCTAATCGCAATATAGCGAAATTTGGCAACGAGTGAACAACTCGGAATGAGGGCCATTATGTGCTCTGATACCGCTTGTCTCCCATGTATGAAGGAGGCGAAGTAAGGTTGCCTCCTCATCCCTTTAATTCTAGACACATATTAATTACACAGGTTCTGTGGCTGGCTGACTTCAAGACTCAATTTCCCCTGGTTTTAATCAGCCACAGAACCTGTGTAATTAATATGTGTCCAGAATTAAAGGGATGAGGTGGCACGGGCAACCCTAAGGAGAAGTGTGCTGACATCTCAGTCATTATCAGTGCAGCTATCTAAAAGCACGCCGATATGCAGGGCAGTGTATGAATGGTCAGTAGCGTTGACTGTTCCGACACCTGCAGCTAACGATTTTGACAGCTGCAGATGTCGTTGCCTATACACCACAGCCAGGGACAGCGCTGTCTCTGGCTGCGGCGGCTGACGGCTCCATCGCTGCATGTGAGATCTCGCGATAGTAGCGAGATCTCACACATGCGCACTTGAGCCAGACGGGCAGGGATACACAGGTCATCACACTAGATGGAGATTGCTGGAGTTCACTCCCCAGCTTCGGCAGACAAGATGTTCTTACATCTTGTCGATGTTCCTTCCTGCTTCGCCTTGGTAATGACATACCTTCAAACTTCCAGGAACTCCAATGCGGGACTCCTGCATGGCGGAGCCATGCCTGCCCGAAAGGGGGCGTGGGCTCAGAAAAAGGGGGCATAGATTCATGGTTATTTTTTTTTTTAAATCAAGTAGTTTTTATTGAGTTTTGTAACACATTGACATAACAAAACAAAACAAAACAACAACATTGAAATTAACTATAACAATTGCCATGAAGAAACAGGTATTTTCAGATCACAGTTCGGTGTGCGTGTTAATTCTTTTCGCATATGTATCCACGACAAAGAATATCAATATTATTACGAATGTCGCTCAAGTGCTCAATACCTGCCCGCCCAGCCATGTGCTACTCCAGCGATCCCACATCTCCGTAAATCGAGAGGTGGAACCCCGTATTTTATACATATGTCTCTCATGACGAATTACCTCGTTCACCAACGCCCTCCAGTGCTCCACCCTAGGTACATCTGCCGAGAACCAGACCCTAGCAATAACAACTTTTGCCAGCGTAGTGAGATACAGGATATATTTATACAGTAAGATAGAGTGTGTTTCCTCAAGATCTAACCCAAATAAGCATATACCAGGATCTAATGTAGGGAGGGACGGTGCTGTCATGCTCACATCACTCCACACTTTACGCCAAAAAAGGGAAATCTCAGGGCAATCCCACAGTAAGTGCCAAAATCCGGCATCAGTTGCCCGACACCTGGGGCAGTTAGAATCTTCCCTAAGACCAGCCCTCTGCATAGTAACTGGAGTACGATAGGCCCTGTGTAAAATATAGAAAAAAACCTGCTTATATCTTATACACGGCGTAGTGTATTTAAGGGAGCTCATAATCTGGAGCCACTGCTCATGGGACAAGCGCCCCAAATCAGTCTCCCATTTAATACGGAGATTATTTAATTGATCGGGGTAGCTTCTATTATTTAAAGCATCATACATGGTAGACACCCTCCCCCTCTGACTCAGAGAAGTAAGCATCGCCCTAACAGGTGAGTCAACAATCAGTGGTGGGCCGTGAGGGAATTGAGTCTGTACAGCATGTCTAAGCTGAAAATATCGGAACAGAGCAGTGTTAGGTACATCAAATTCAATCTTCAGTTGCTGAAATGACTTCAGCACCCCACCGTGGTACAGCTGACCCAGTGCCAGGACACCCCTAGTAATCCATATGTTATCTAGCAACATCTCATATAGCTCAGGGTATGCACTATTGAACCACAATGGAGTACAGGCATCATGTCCCTCCCAATCATACAAAGTGTGTGCATAGCGCCAGATGAGCAAGGCTTGACGTAACAGGGGAGGCAAGCCAGGCGCTGAGAGACCAGAGAGGAGAAGTTGAAGAGGAGAAAGAGAGAAAGTAGGAGAGCACTCCGCCCGCTCAGCCAGAAACCCCCTCACTGTAGTACCCAGAGAATCCCCGATCCATTCACTCAGATGAGATAGCTGAGCCGCTACATAATATAGTCTGAGATCAGGGAGACTTGCCCCGCCGGACATCTGAGATCTGCATAATGTCCTGATAGAGACTCTCGCTGGCCTGCCACCCCATATAAATGAGGACAGAACGCCCTCTATAACAGTATAGATCTTCTTGGGGAGGTAGACCGGAGAATTGTGTAGAGCATAAAGGAATTTTGGCTGCATCACCATTTTAAATGAATTAACCCGACCCAGGACAGACAACGGCAGCTTTTTCCAGCTATGAACCTTCTCTTTAAATGTCGCTAAAATGGGGTCAATATTTTGGGCCACATAGCTACGTGCCATAGGAGTAATCCAGATGCCTAAATACTTGAACCGCAATGTCCATTGCAAAGGATACACCCCCTGTGTATTTTCAGGGAGAAGACCAGAGATGGGGAAAATGTGGGATTTGTCCCAGTTAATTAGCAGACCGGAAAAGATACCAAAATTCTCCACTACCTGTAACACTGCTTGTAGGGAGTCATCAGAGTCTTGCAAGAAAAGAAGCATGTCATCCGCGTATAGCGCCACCACATCCACATGACCCCCAATCTCAACACCCCTGACCCTGCTATTACTGCGCAGCAGGCCGGCCAACGGCTCCACGGCGATCGCAAACAGTGCAGGAGATAGGGGGCAACCCTGTCGAGTGCCCCTCTCCAACGCAAAAAGCTCAGACGTGAAACCATTAGCCGTCACCCGAGCCACAGGCAAGGAATACAACAACTGGATAAAGCTAATAAATCGAGGGCCAAAAGCAAATTTCTCCAGCACCCCCCACAGGTACCTCCATTCTACGGAGTCGAACGCTTTGGCCGCATCAAGGGACACCACCATTGCGTCCGACCCCACCAAATCACCCCTCTGGAGATGACAAAACAGTCTACGCAAATTTTGGGCCGTGGACTTACCTGGCATAAAGCCAGTCTGGTCCGGGTGAATTATTGTTGCAATTACCAAATTCAATCGAGATGCCAAGATTTTTGCCAGTATCTTGACATCAGTATTGAGGAGGGAAATGGGTCGATAAGATTCAGGGAGCAGGGGGTCTTTCCCTGGTTTCAACAGGACAATTATATTGGCCTCGGCCATAGAGCGCGGGAGAGCCCTACCCTCTAAGAGTAAGTCAAACAATTGTAGGAGATAGGGGGCAAAAAACGTACTGTATTTTTTATAGACTTCCCCCGGAAGTCCATCGGATCCCGGTGCCTTAGACGCCAGGAGAGACAGGATCGCAGCCTCCACCTCCTCCAACGTGATAGGTGCATCCAGAGCCCCCGAGTCCTCCCGGGACAAGCATGGCAAGGTCAACTGAGCCAAAAAATCCCGAAGCTGATCGTCAGAGTAACTGGCTCGGGAGGCATAAAGCGAGGAATAATAACTACGGAAAGTCTCCGCCACCATTGAGCCAGAATAACACAATTGGCCAGCAGAGTTCTTCACACACTGAATTACAGTTCTAGGGGAATCGGACCGGGCCAAAAAAGCCAAGTAGCTGCCATTCATCTCCGCCCGAAAATACTGCTCATGTCCTGCAAAAAGGAGTCTACGCCTGGATTTCTTAAATAAACAATCCGACCACTCGCTCTGCGCGCTCTTCCACAACAGCTCATCAGACCGCAAATGGGTAATAAGATATTGAGATTCCAACTGCTGGCACAAAGATTCCAACCGCACCTCTTTCCTCTTACTAAACGCTTTAACTTCAGAGATCCGCTTTATAAAGGAGCCTCGCAAGAACGCTTTAAAAGCATCATGTTTCAGCGGCAGATCACTGAATAGTAAATTGTCTTCTTGGAACCCTTCCCAAGCGGCAATCAGATCCGCACCCTCCCCCAGTAGAGTCAACCAAAAGGGGTTAAGCTTCCACATTTTTGCACCCCGCTCCCAACCAATATTAACTGTAACTAAGACAGGAGAGTGATCCGATATACCCCTAGGGAGATAATCTACCGCCAGCACGTCCGGGGACAGATCAGGAGAAACTAAAACCAAATCAATACGAGAAAAAGCACGATGGGTAGCGGACTGACAGGAGAAGTGAGTAGCTGTGGGATTACAACATCTCCATACATCCTCCAGCCCCAGCTCCCCCACCAGTCTTGCGAACGGGGTAGGGGAAGACGCAACAGATTCCCTCCACCTGTCCATACCACCATCCATAACATTGTTAAAATCCCCTAGGCATATTACAGGGGTAGCAGGGGACCGGCCCAGGAATCGGACAGCATGACGGAGAACCTCATTATTATATGGCGGGGGGACATAAACTGCTAATACATGAAACAATCTGCAGTTGATATGGGCTCGTAGGAAGACGTATCTGCCATATTGGTCAGTTTCACAGTCATCCAGGTGAAATTGTACGGACTTTCTAATCATTACAGAAACGCCTCTGGCACTGCTAGAGAAAGTGGAATGATACACATGACTAACCCATGGTTTTTTAAGTGCCAACACCCTACCTCCATGCAAATGTGTTTCAGAAAGACAAATTATGTCCGCCTGGTATTTTTTAACCTGAGTCAGGACCAACGATCTTTTAATTTTCTCATTCAATCCCCGAACATTCCAGCTGAGCAGACGGAGCCCCTCAGAAACAGCAGACATAGAAATTATAGAAGGAAAGGGCAACAGGATAGATCAAAGAGACATACATCAAAACCTGGCATCGCAGCATAGCAAGGCTGAGCAAACAATAAACAGGGACAAGAGCAACCAGTCCCCCTATGCCCCAGGAGACAAAAGAGCACAGAGCAGTATCATACAGAAATAGCGTGTCATTGCACAGTACGCACAGAACTAAAAAATGATGGCTTAGAAAAAAACAAACTAACCCCCCCCCCGCACCCACCCTGTATCACCTCGCAAACTTAAGGCATACCTGGATCCCATAACTCCCATTAAGTAACCAAACTAAGGGATAAGGGCCTAACCAAAGAACCCTAGGAAAAGCCCCTACACTATTTTCGGCAAGAGCTCTCCACAACTTGTAGAAAGAAGTAGTACCCCAACCCTGAAAAAAGAAAAAACAACATAGCTAGGCACATGCCCCATTATAAAACATCAAACCGCAGTAAAACAGCGTGGGGCTGACCGTTACTGCCATATCATAACGATGCATAGCAAGCAATACCATAAATTTGCCCCATTTCTATACGCCCCACATTGCATATATCCCCACATTGCATTTATATTCACAGGAATATGCATCAGATAAATAGAAACAGCGGTACAAGAAGAATGAAATCAACATCTGAGCAACAACACATCATCGAGGAGAACGTGGTTGACGTTCCAGCCATGCACCAGCATCTTGAGGAGATGTAAAAAAATGAGTGGTGTTGTTAAGCACCACCCGCAACTTGGCTGGAAACAGCATAGCATATTGTATATTGCGGTCTCTGAGCTGACGCTTGACGTGAATAAATTGAGATCGGCTCTTTTGCACCTCCAGGGCAAAATCAGGAAATACGGAAATATTATGTCCATCTTGTTGAATAGGGCCCTTTGTCCGGGCCAGACGGAGCACCGCATCACGGTCCTTGAAATGCAGGAAGCGTGCAATAAATGTTCTAGCCGGGGCCCCCGGCGGCGGCGGCCTAGGTGGAAGCCTGTGCGCCCTCTCCACCGCAAATTGAGAGGTAAATGCTTCCTTGCCAAATAGATCAATAAGCCACCCTTCAAGAAATGACTCCGGGGAGGTGCCCTCCGCTCTCTCGGGGAGCCCGACAAACCGGACGTTGTTGCGCCGCAATCTCCCTTCTATATCTGACATTTTAGCCTGCATAGATGTCACTTGGGTAGACAGGTCCGCCACCTTCAACTGCAAGGGTGGAGCAGCATCCTCCAGAGCCGATATCCGATGTTCAGTTTCACCCACTCGCTCTCGGATCTTCTGCATATCCTGCCTTAGCAGAGAAACATCCATTTGTACTTGCCCAATCCGGTCCGTGACCCTCTGCTCGGACGCAGAAATTGCCTGCAATATTTGCTGGGTAGAATGCACCTGTTCATCATGGTCAGAGGTGTCCCCCTCGGCCGCCGGCGAGGGCAGGCCGGCCTCACCCCGCTTTGTCGAAGTGGATGCCTGCTGTGGTCTGGCAAATTTCTCCAGTTTCGCAGCAGCGTTAGCTGCACTCTGTCCTCCCCTCACCATGGTATCCCTGGACGGGAATGCAGATCCGCAGGAGTATTACAGCAGGTTCCGCACAAGGGTCAGGGCCACCCGGGCCGGGCAGAGATGGCACCCCAATAAACGGAGCAAGTATGTGGGCACACTGCAGATAATCAGGAAGCAGGTGTATGTTGTAGATATTGCAGTGAAAGCTGAGTCAGGGGCACCCAAGCTGTCCCCGCAGGATAACAGGCAGCTAATGTAGGGCAACTGGCTCCAGTGAAATATATACAGTCCATCCAAAAAAGGGCACTGGCCTTGCGAGGCCCTGTGGACAGGTATTAAGCCCAGGAGGGAAACAGGATGGCAACCACAGTCATCGCACCGCACAGCACCGCAGGGGGAGAAGGAGCAGCAGGACTGAAAATGTCGGCTTTTCGCGGGCTTTTTCGCCCGTACTCGGTCTCCAGCGTCACCGCAGTGGGGCCCCAGGCATATACCCCCACTGGACCCAGCAGACGGCAGGGCCCTCTTCTCTGTAGTCCCCCAGCCGGAGGACCAGCGCTCAGACACCGCCGGATGCGCGGACACGCGCCGCTCCCGGAGCTCCGACGGCGGCCGGCGGAGAGGTAGGGAGCCGGAGACCACGCTGGAAGGTCCACAACAGCACAACCGCGCCGCACACCGGATCAGCAAGGGCAGCAGCAGAGGCAGCACACGCTCAGGGGCCAGCTGGCAGGGAACAGGATCCACAGGCTGGGGTAAAACGGATGGGTTTACAGGATTTTAGGGGAGAGCTAAGGCTGCACACAGCTACTCAATGCCGATCCAAGCCACGCCCCCGTAGATTCATGGTTATGATGCGCTTGTGAACCACGCCCCCATTTCCCGTCATTTAGGTGACGTGGCCAGCGCTCTGTGAGCAGCTGGGATGCCCCCAGTCCCTCGTCTCTGGGAATAGACGCTGTGTGCACATGCGCACAGCGTCTATTCACCACTGCTCTGCAGCAGGGCAGCAAGGGACAGGCGGCCTCCCAACTGCCCCTCCCCACTGTGGGACACTGCGGGTCGCGAGTGGGACAGTCCCAAAAAAACGGGACTGTCCCGAGAAAATCGCAACAGTTGATAGATATGTAATGCGGCAAAGCAGGAAGTGTTATCTCCCTCTATGAACACAGAGGGCAGTGCTGTACGTGAATCATCAATAGTTCCTATCAACAACTATATTTAGGGAATGTACACTTCACTTAGCTCAGTTAGTGATTTCTTCACACGTTTTCATATTGCCCACATAAGACTTTGTAATATACCACTTTGATCCAAATGTAGAGATCAAAATTAGTTTGCATCAAGTGATGGTTGTGAACAGGGTTGTGAGAGGCCCCAAGGTTCTGGGCATTAACCATGGCGTCGAGCTGTGGCAATGCGATGGCTTGCATGGGGTATAATATTTAAAGGGATCACGTCGGACGGAAGAGAGCTGTGGCACTGGAGAGTTGTTAACTCTGATGGTGGACCCCCCCCCCCCCTCCGCTACGGGAACCCAACCACCGCCCCCAGTCACCTGTCCGGGTCCCGTTGTGTGCGTTAGTTATCACGTGACGCATCAGTACAACACTGCGCCCTCTACCTCCTCTCCGCATTTTACAGTTCAATCTTTGCAGTGGTGACAGTCCTAAGAGGAGCCCAGTCCAGTGCCCAGGAGAAACACTGGACTGCAGGAGAAACAGTCCAGGCAGCGTGGAACTGGAGGTTAGCAATGGTATTTTGGTAAGTGACAGCAGTCAGAATGTGGAAACGCTGTCACGCAGTGTCTCTCACGAGACAGAGCATACATTATTTAAAAAAAAACAGATAATATTCAATATGCAATGCTATATCAAAGTGCAGTTAGTGCTATTTTGATCCACTGTGCTCAACCATTATGCAGCGTATATTTACATTGCATAGTGAATATTAATTATCTGTGTTTCTGCTGCGGCGTACACTGAGCTCCACAGTGAATGACATTGGGGGTGTAGAGTAGGTTCTTGATTCGAGGCACCAACAGGCTAAAAGCTTTCCCAGAATGCATAGCGCCGCCTCCTCTAAAACCCCGCCTCCGTGCACAGGAGCTCAGTTTAGTAGTTGGAGCCATGCAGTGCAGGCATTCAACAGGTGGGCTGCTCCAGCAGCCCTCAGAAGAGCTTTTTTAAGTAAAAAAATGCTCCTAAGAAACCGGACAGATTTAAACGTCAGAAAGTGGTTAAACAAGTTTTACCTCACTCTGACCATTTAGTTGATATACGTCAGGAATCCCGAGAAAATCCAGGAAAGAAATTCATGCCTCACAAGAAGATGCTGGCTCGCTATCCCCTCGCGGTGGGCGCCCCCGCCAGTGGATTTGCGAGTGGCGCGGCTGGTGGTATCCTCAGCTCTGCCTGTTACTACCGTCACGTCTCTGAAAGAACCGATGGCTAAGCATGTGGAGGGTTGTTTAAAGGCGATTTACACCCTAGCAGGTGCTGCGCATCGGCCCACCATTGCAGTGACTTGAGCTGCAGAGGCTATTGAAGCGTGGGCTCAGGAGTTGGAAGCTGAGCTGCCTTCCAACGTTTCTGATCATGCTAGACAATGTCTATCATATATTGTCACAGCTTCTCATTACATTAAGGAGGCAACTTCTGAGGCCGGTATTCTGGCGGCCAAGGCTTCTACTACGTTCATTTTGGCTTGCCGGATTCTCTGGTTGCGGTACTGGTCTGTAGATCTGGACTCTTAAGAAAACCCTGGAGGTTCTCCCTTTTAAGGGAGACATTCTTTTCGGAGAAGACCTCAATAAGATAGTGGCTGACTTAGCCTCCGCTAAAACAGCTTGTCTACCTAGTACTGCTCTTTCGGTACAGAAGGCTAAGAGGACTTCCTTTCGCTCCTTTCATCCTTCAGAGAAAGCAAAGGGTCAAGCGAACCCGAAACAGGCTCACCTAATAAGCCCAAACCTAAACGGGCCTGGGCTGCCCGTCAGCCTGCTTCCAAAACTGACAAGCCTGCTGCATGACGGGGCGGGCCTCCCTCTGGGGGATCCCAGGGTGGGGGGCCGACTTCTAGGGTTTACCCAGGAATGGTTGAAGACCTCTTCCGATGCCTGAGTACGGGAAGTCGTCACTCGAGGTTACGCCGTATCCTTCAAGAATCATCCCCCTCATCGATTTTGCCTGACAGACGTCCCTTCGGATCAGGTGAAGGCAAAAACTCTTCATTTGGTGGTACAGTCCCTCCTGGACACAGGAGTGGTAGTACAAGTGCCTCTGGCTCAGAGAGGCAAGGGGTACTATTCACCACTGTTCCTAGTCCCGAAACCGAATAGGTCCTCTTGGCCCATTCTCAACCTCAAGTCCTTGAACAAATTTGTGAGGGTCTCCAAGTTTCGTATGGAAACTCTTCGCTCTATTGTTCTGGCCTTGGAACCTGAGGATTATGTGGTCTCCCTGGACATACAGGATGCTTACCTGCATATTCCCATTGCAATGTCGCATCAGCAGTACCTGAGGTTTGCGGTTGGCAACCTCCATTACCAATTTTGGGCATTACCTTGTGGTTTAACCACGGCTCCGTGAGTCTTCACCAAGGTCATGGCGGTAATGAAGGCTGTTCTCCACCGTCAAGGGGTCAGGATCCTGCCGTATCTGGACGACTTGTTGATCCTGGCGAATTCCCCAGAAATTCTCCTACGCTACAGTTTCTGCAAGCCCACGGGTGGCTCATCAACTAGAAGAAATCTTCCCTGGTCCCTGCTCAGAGCATGGGGCACCTGGGGGCGTTGTTAGACACTCACAACGAGCGGTTGTTCTTGTCTCAGGAGAAAGTCCTGAAACTTCAGGACAGGATTCGATGCTTCCTATCTCGTCCGCAAGTGTCGATACATTCAGCGATGCCAGTGCTAGGTCTCATGGTGTCGACTTTCGACATGGTGGAGTACACTCAATTCCATTCCCGCCCTCTACAGAAATTGATTCTTCTCAAGTGGGAAGGCCTGCCTCATCGGATCAGGACTCACATGATCTCCTTGTCTCACTGAGCTGGTGGCTTCAGGACCAACGATTGAGCAGGGGTTGTCCCTTCTGGATCTCCAACTGGGTCCTTCTGATGACGGATGCCAGTCTGACAAGTTGGGGCGCGGTGTTGGAGCAACACTCCCTTCAGGGTCGGTGGATAAAGGAGTCGTCTCTCCTCCCGATAAACATTTTGGAACTATGGGCGGTGTTCAATGCTCTGAACTTGGCCCAGCATTTAATACAGAACAGACCTGTTTAAGTACAATCGGACAACGCCACCACGGTAGCATACATAAATCATCAAGGCGGCACTCGTAGCCGCATGGCAATTATGGAAGTATCAAGAATTCTTCAGTGGGCAGAACGCCATCTGCCAGCCATATTGGCAGTGTTCATTCCGGGGGTCCTAAACTGGGAAGCGGACTTCCTCAGTCGTCAGGACGTACACGCCGGAGAGTGGAGCCTCCATCCCGAAGTATTTCAACTCTTAGTGGACAACTGGGGCCTCCCAGATGTGGACCTGATGGCGTCTCGACACAATCACAAGGTTCCGGTTTTCGGAGCAAGGACAAGGGATCCTCAAGCAGCGTTCGTGGACGCACTGGCAATTCCATGGAACTTTCGGCTGCCCTATGTGTTCCCTTCGGTGTTACTCCTGCTCAGAGTATTAAGGAAATTCAAGCAAGAAGGAGGAATCCTACTTCTGATCGCTCCAGCGTGGCCCAGACGGCACTGGTTCTCAGACCTTCAGGGTCTATCGTTAGAACGTCCTCTTCTGCTTCCACAACGACCAGACCTCCTCATTCAGGGCCCTTGTGTCTACCAGGATCTGGCCCAGCTGGCTTTGACGGCGTGGCTCTTGAAGCTTCCGTCTTGAGGGCCAAAGGATTTTCTGAGGCGGTCATTCAAACTATGTTGAAGGCCTGGAAACCGGCTTCTGCTCGGATTTATCATAGGGTCTGGAATTCTTACTTTGCTTGGTGCGCCACTAACAATTATGACGCTTACAAGTTTAGGACGGTTAAACTTTTGGCCTTTCTACAACAGGGCCTGGACTTGGGCCTTCGTCTGGCCTGCATCAAGGTTCATATTTCTGCCTTGTCGGTTTGGTTCCAGAGAAAAATTGCGACTTTACCTGATGTTCATACGTTCACTCAGAATGTGTTGCGGATTCAACCTCCTTATGACCCGACTGTGGCTCCTTGGGACTTGTCGGTGGTTCTGGAGGCGTTGCAAGAGTCTCTGTTTGAGCCTCTTAAATCGGCAGACCTTAAGTGGCTTTCTCTTAATGTATTGTTTCTGCTGGCTATTGCCTCTGCTAGACAGGTGTCAGATCTGGGTGCCTTGTCTTGTAGGTCCCCATATCTGATTTTTCACCGTGACCGGGTACTTACCTAAGGTGGTGTTTTCTTTCCACCTTAATCAGGAGATCGTGGTTCTGGCCTTTGCCTCTTCTGAATTGTCTTCCAAAGAACGGTCTTTGGATGTGGTACGGGCTCTCCGTATCTATGTGAAGAGAACTGCATTCCTTCGGAAGTCTGATTCTCTCTTTGGGGGTCTGAGTTGATTGTAGCTGTGCTAAATTTAGAACAGCTACGATCAACGATCAGGCACTCAAACATGCGGGGGGACGCCCAGCACAGGGCTAGTCCGCCCCGCATGTCAGAAACCCCCCAACGGTCCGGCCACGCCTGTGTTGGCCGGACCGCGCCCGCTAAACGGCGGCTTAACGCCGCCGTCCAGCCCCCTCACGGCCAGCGACGGCCTCTGCCTCAGAGGCAATCAGAGGCAATCGCTAGGCAACAACGGTTGGCAAAACACTGCGGCGCCGGCGCATTCGCAGTTCCGACCTGATCACTGCGATAAACTGCAGTGAGCGAACGGGTCAGAATGACCCCCATTGTACTGTTTGGTTTTCACAAACGTGGCTGGCCTGCTCACAAGCAGACCCTGGCCAGATGGATTAGAATGGTGATTGCACATGCTTATGTACAGGCTGGCCTTCCAGCTCCTGCTACCATCAAGGCCTATTCTACTCAGTCGGTTGGACCTTCTTGGGCAGCCCGCCGTGGTGCGACCCTTGAACAATTGTGCAAGGCGGCTACGTGGTCCTCAGTGAACACGTTCATAAGGTTCTATGCCTTTGATACATCCGCCTCCCAGCATGCTTCCTTTGGACGCTGGGTTCTTGTGCCCGCGACAGTGCGTCCCCTCCGATGAGGAACTGCTTTAGGACATCCCCAATGTCATTCCCTGTGGAGCCCAGTGTACCCCGCAACAGAAAATGAGATTTATGGTAAGAACTTACCGTTGTTAAATCTATTTCTGCGAGGTACACTGGGCTCCACAGGTTGCCCACCCTGGCGGGCGCATTTAGCTTCTTTCGGTTGGTATGGCATTAGCTGCTGACACTTTCTCCTGTCGTGAGAATGTGGTGTATGTGCCTACTAATGGTTGTCGTCTCTTTTGCCTGCTACTGCATTGTACTGGTTAACAAAAACTGAGCTCCTGTGCACGGAGGCGGGGTTATAGAGGAGGTGGCGCTATGCATTCTGGGAACAGTCAAAGCTTTTAGCCTGTTGGTGCCTCGGATCAAGATCCTACTCTACACCCCAATGTCATTCCCTGTGGAGCCCAGTGTACCTCGAAGAAAGATATTTAACAACGGTAAGTTCTTACCATAAATCTCGTTTTTTTTAATATAAAAAAACACCTATTCAATAAGCAGTGTAATAAAAATACATTGCACTACTGCTGAGCACATGGCTATCACTATCTGTACTTTGAATAGAACCTCTCTAGCTGGTGGTAGTGACATTACTGGTTTTTATTAATATTGTTGAATTGGTGGCATAATGTTATTTTAGAATTAAATAAGATTATGCCAGCAATTCAACAATATTAATAAAAATACTGACGTCACTGGTAGAGGACTTCAAAGTGCAAATAATGTATTATGGCCCACTTTGCTTAGCAGTAGTGCAGTGTATGTATAGTAACATCCCTAATTGTGTGGAGTTTTTATATTCTCCCTATGCTTGTGTGGGTTTCCTCTGGATACTCCAGTGTCCTCCCTCACTCCAAAAATATTCTGTGTGTAAATCAGAGTGTATACATGTGTTTAGGGCAGACTAGATGGGCCATGTGGTTCTTATCTGCCGTCAAATTCTCTGTTTCTTTGTGTACAACTGGACAATGGGGGTCATTCCGAGTTGTTCGCTCGTTGACGATTTTCACAACGGAGCGATTAAGGCAACCATGCGCATGGTACGCAGTGCGCATGCGGTTAGTATTTTAGCACAAAACTTAGTAGATTTACTCACGTCCGAACGAAGATTTTTCATCGTTGAAGTGATCGGAGTGTGATTGACAGGAAGTGGGTGTTTCTGGGCGGAAACTGGCCGTTTTCTGGGAGTGTGCGGAAAAACGCAGGCGTGCCAGGAAAAAACTCGGGAGTGTCTGGAGAAACGGGGGAGTGGCTGGCCAAACGCAGGGCGTGTTTGTGACGTCAAACCAGGAACGAAACGGGCTGAGCTGATCGCAGTGTAGGAGTAAGTCTCGAGCTACTCAGAAACTGCTAAGAATTTTCTATTCGCAATTCTGCTAATCTTTCGTTCGCAATTCTGCTAAGCTAAGATACACTCCCAGAGGGCGGCGGCCTAGCATGTGCAATGCTGCTAAAATCTGCTAGCGAGCGAACAACTCGGAATGACCCCCAATATACATATATGGAAATACAATATGGGACGTGTGGGTCTGGGGTCAAGGTTGAGGGGGGGGGGGGTTGGAGGGAAGAGGGTGGCCCCAGAGGTATCAGTGTACCGGGCCCCGAGATTTCTGTTGCCGGCCCTGGCTGTGAAAAGTATGGCTATGATAGAAGCCTTAAGAATACAGTTGGATTATACCATCTGGGCACAAGCATGAATATTCTTAAAACCTGGACTGTTGGGGTGTCTTGAGGATGCGTTTGGGAACCACTGCCCTACATTAATGGATGGAAACACCCACTTAAACAGAAAGGAAAGGACATCTCAGCTGTTAAGTATATTTGGCACTAGATATGACTCTACACTTATGGGGGTTAATGTATTACCCGTCGTTATGGGGGAGAAGCGGTATCAGTGCACGTATGAAGGCAGAGGTGTCTGCAGGGTGTCCTTATTGGCGCTGCTATCTAAAAGATAGCAGGCCGATATGCACGGGCCAGGGCCGTAACTACGTGTGTGCCAGGTGTGCCTGGCACATAGCGCAGTCGCCCTGAGGGCGCAACTGGCTGCATTCCCTAAAGTCAGCAGCATTGTAATGAGTCAAATTGACTCATTACAAGCCGTCTGTGTGCCGATCGAGGATAGGAGCAGCTCCGGGGGCAAGTGAGAAGGAGGAGGAGGGAGGGGGAGGAGGGAGCCGCAGCAGCGCACTGTAATTGGTGACAGCACCGCTGCAGCTGTCCCTCTCCTTCCACATAAACTGGCCACCGCCGCTGTGCATGCTGGGATGCGCTTCCCTCATCCCAGCATACACAGCGGCGGCCGGTCTATATGGAAGGAGAGGGACAGTGCAGTGGCGCCGCTACCAATTACAGTGCGCTGCTGCGGCTACCGAGTCCCCCTCCCTCCTCCTCCTTCCCTGCTGCCCGGGATCTGCCTTACTGCCTGCACCAAGAAGCCTGACTGCCTGAGCCAGCGGAGACAGTAAGTATAATCTATTCTGTCTGTCTATCTAGTCTGTCTGTCTATTCTGTCTGTCTGCCGTAATGTGTAAAAAGAGGGACTGGCTGCCGTAATGTGTAAAAAGGGGGCCTGGCTGATGTAATGTGTAAAAAAGGGGACTGGCTGCCGTAATGTGTAATAAGGGGACGCTGTCTGCCGTAATGTGTAATAAGGGGACGCTGTCTGCCGTAATGTGTAAAAAGGGGACACTGTCTGCCGTAATGTGTAAAAAGGGGACTCTGTCTGCTGTAATGTATAAAAAGGGGGGCGCTGTCTGCCGCAATGTGTAAAAAGGGGGCGCTGTTTGCCGTAATGTGTAAAAAGGGGAATCTGTCCGCCGTAATGTGTAAAAGGGGACGCTGTCTGCCATAATGTGTAAAAAGGGGAATCTGTCCGCCGTAATGTGTAAAAGGGGCTCTACCTGGTGTAGTGGCGCTACTTTGCGGCGTAATTTGAATAATGGAGACTACTGTGCACCATAATATGAATTGGTATTATTTTATGGCCACACCCCTTCCCTATGAAGCCCCACCTATGTTTTTGCATGTGCCTACGGCGCGCACTGCCCCTGTTTTGCATAGGGGATGGGGGGGTGCCGATACCATTTCTTGCACACAGTGCTAAAATGTCTAGTTACGGCACGGGCAATGTTTGATTTCGACAGCTGCAGGTGGTGATGCCCATAGACCACAGCAGGGACAGAGCTGTCCCTGGTTGTGGCAGGTGCCGGCTCCAGACTGCGCTGGGAATCTCACGGGAGTAGCATGATCCCGCGCATTCGGAGAGGATCCGGCCAATACAGGGAGACACAGCGCTTCAGCGCTGAGCTGACGCGCTGTGTGCTCGGGGGACATCGCTGGAGGGGGCAGTGGCTTCAGCAGACAAGATGTTAATACATCATATCGATGTCACTTCCTGCTTCGCCTCATTAATGAGGTGAAGCAGGAAGTATTATAACGGCACGATCCGTGCCGCTATAATACATTTACCCCCTGGTGTGATGCTGCTTGTAAGTATACCTTATTTGCTGTTTGTTATGGATATTTGTTGCTATTATATATGTTTAGATGGGGTTCCACTAAAAACTGATCATACTTGCCTACTCTCCCGGAATGGCCGGGAGACTCCCGAAATTCAGGTGGCACTCCCGACCACACCAGAAAAGGGGGCAAGTCACCCGCAAGTTGGTGGAACCCCCACTTACCCCCACAGTCGCAGGAACCTGCCCACAATGACAGGAAGAGTGGACGGTGCGATGACGCGATTAGCGCCAAATGCCGTCTTAATAGCCCGCTTGCAGTGATGTGGACATTGCATAGCAAGGGTTTGGGTGGCGATGACGCGTTTGCGTTTCCACGCCCCCTGACCGCCCCCATTTCCCGAGACCAAACCCTTGGTGTGCTGACCTGGCTGCTCCCTCCTGGTGGGAGGAGACAGATAGTCGGCAAGTATGATGTAAGGCAGTGGTTCTCAAACTGTGTGCCGTGGCACCCTGGGGGGCCTCAGGACACCTGCAGGGGTGCCACGGGTTAGTGGTCCAGGACCAATTAAAATTATTAATGGTCAATGTAATAGGCAAAACCAGTGCAGTTTGGGAACCACTGATGTAAGGCATGCAATAAAACTCCAGCATTTACGTTTCTTATAATAGCTTTATGGGAGAATCAGTAACACACAAGCACTTTAAAGGGGTAAATGTATTAACTGTCGGTATTTATTTATTAACAGTTTCTTATATAGTGCAGCATATTCCCTTGCATTTTACATTTGGGGGAGAAGTGGTATCAGCGCACGGTGTGTGCTGCTCCCACTTCTCCCCATGCAAGACACTGATGGTGCCGGCTCAGTGACAGGAATGCGCAACTGTCCATATTGGCGCTGCTATCTAAAAGATAGCACGCCGATATCCAGGGCAATGGATGCTGACCGTTCCGACACCTGCAGCTGTCGATTTTGACAGCTGCAGGTGGTGATGCCCACACATCACAGCAGGGACAGAGTTGGCTGTAGCGGGCGCAGTCTCCAGACTGCACAGGGGACCTTGCGTGGAGCCCGCCGGGCAGGGAGACACTGCATGTCAGCACTGAGCTAAATTCTTTGTGAGCTCAGGGGTAATTGCCGGAGAGGGGAGCTTTCGCTCCCCTGCTTCGGCAGACAAGATGTTAATACATTTTGTTGATGTCCCTTCCTGCTTCGCCTCAGTAATGAAGTTAAGCAGGAAGTGTTATAACGGCACGATCGTGCAGCTATAATACATTTACTCATAAGCTCACACAAACAAATACGATTCCGATACAAAGTTACAGTGGTCAATACAAATTAGAAATTGAGACCATTATTGGTCCAGTTTTTCAATAGACTAGCAGGAGATTTATGGGTACTGAGAAGGGAAAGAAAAGGGGGCGGGGTGATGGAGGAGGCGCCTTGAATGTTAATATGCATTGTGTGTTTGGGTATCCGGACTATAGATCTACACTAAAAAGGGCTACAGTCAATAGGTCCACCACTAATGGTAGACATTCATTAGGTCGACAGGGTCAAAAGGTCGACATGTAAAAGGAAGACAGTGCAAAATGTCGACATGGTCAAAAGGTCGACATGGTTAAAAGGTTAACATAACAATGGTCGACACACATAAGGCAGACACAAGTTTTTTCATTTATAAAAATAAATAAACTTTTTCCTACATCCACATGGACTACAATTGGGAATAGTAACCTGTGCCGAGTGCAATGGTTTTCTTCCACAAACAAGCCCACTAATGGGCTTGTTTGTGGAAGAAAAGTGACAAAACACCCCAATAAAAAAAATAAAAATAGTTTCTACCTTTTTTTGTGTCGACCATTTACACGTCAACCTTTTGACCCTATCGACCTTTTTTACTGTCTACCTATTCTATATCAACCTTTTGACCCTGTCGACCTAATGCATGTCTACCATTAGTGGTACACCTATTGACTGTAGACCTTTTTAGTGTAGATCTAACAATCCACACCAGTGTGTTTGCTGCTATGCTTGAAAAGGCAGTCTCAGATTATGAGATGTGGAATATCAAAACATATTTTTTTAGCGAAATGTTATATATTCCAAGTGATAAGTGTACTATAATGTGCTGAGGTCTGCATGATACGAGGAGGCCATAATCGCTCACTAACTGGCAGGTGGCTGCTGTGATTATGTGCCTTATTAGTTTATTCTGATTACATCAGCGCAATGGGTTCTGTGTTAGGAGGAGAAAATGTTCTATGGCTCAGAAACATCAATTTGAACCATGGTTAAAATTAGATACCTTATATTTTTGTTTTCATTTAGAATATCTCCACCTGGTATCTAGAAAGTAGCAGGGATAAGGCCAGCTTCTCCAGCATCTAAGACAGTGTAAACCATGTAGTCACATACTGTAATACCAACAGTAATAGAGTAATGATATCATTTTATTGTTGTAATGTAAGAGGGTGTCGGCGGTGCGTCTAGTGCCTGCTGCCGTGCAGGTGTAGGTTCACCACTTACCAGGCGCCGCACTCTCTCACTTTCAGGTACCGGAACCTTCAACGGACCTGGAATTCTTCAGTCGAACCCGGACTCGATGACATAGGAGGAAGGAGATTGCTGAGTGCCGTCCTCCTGACTGTGGACCGAAACGCCGTCCAGAACCGAGAAAAATAACCCTTTCGGGCTACGTGAGGGTCATCCCAGGCGTACGCTTCAGAGCCCGAATTTCACCTATTGGCACTCTCGCACCAGGTGGAAATTCAACCTTGCACCGGCGTGCAAGGCTCACCGTTCGCCCTGAAGGAAGGGAGACAGATAGGGACAAACACAGAAGGAACACACAAACAGATGTTACTCACCGTCCTTCGTCTTGTACTCCGATCTTCTCCACTTACAGGTCCCTGTAAGGAGGCAAAGAGAGAAACAGCCGTGCAGGGCCTCACTCTAACCTAGTGTGCATCCGCTACACTAGCTACATAAACAAAGCCCTCAAACTGGCTCAAGTGTGGGTGGTGCAACACAAAACTATGCACAAACTTTAACACAACATTTTGCCCTGCACGGTAACAACACACATAACATCATCAGAGTACAACATCAAATGGTGCAGTTCCTTTATAGCCCTACCTGCGCTCTAGGGGGGTGGACGCCGCACAGCCTGCCCACCTCCTATAAGAGAGGGTCTCTTATATGCGGCTCAGAACCAGCGAGCCTGCCTACCTATATCCCTTTGGGGTGGCCCAGGCCTAGTGCCCAGCGCCACCTGTATTCACCTTTGGGGTGCCACTTCTCTACCAGGCCTAACGCCCCTGTCCACAGGCCGGAAGCCTGACTTTGTGCCTCGGGCCTAGCGCCCGCCTAACTTGCCACCCGTTGGGTGACCTGGGCCTAATGCCCTGGGTCACCTTATAACCCTAGGCCAAAATGAACTTGGGCCTAATGCCCATTACTGCCCCACAGGCCTAGTGCCTGATCTTGCCCCCGGGCCTAGTGCCCGCCTACCGCGATGCGAACCTCGACTGCACGTGGGGGCCCGATTAAATGCACCCACGGGCCGGGAGGGCCCGACTGACTGCCCACAGGCCGGAAGGGCCTGACTTTGCCCACGGGCCTAATGCCTGAACACCCGGTGGTCTAGGGAGGAATCACCCTACAAGAGGGTGGTGCAGGCCCAAGGCCTCTTACCCGGCTCGTCGGGAGAGGCTGCAGAGGGGAGCTTCGTCAGCTCTTTTGCTTCCCTCTCTCTGCAGCACTCTCCGCCGGACCTCCGCTGCTGGGCTCCTGGCTCCGCCTCTTCTGTCTTCTCCGTCCCGTCTGCTGTCTTCTTTCTTCTCCGCCGGTCCTTCGGCCTCCTCCGGCGCCGCCGCTCCTGGTCTTCTGCCGCCGTCTTCTGGAGCTCTTCTCTGCTCCGGCGCGAAACTGAGCTCCGCCGCCGCCCAGTGCCTGATATAAGCCGCTGGGAGGAGGCGGAGCTATGACACGGCGGACTCCTATTGGTCCGCCGCGACGAGCACTGATTGGCCCGCCGCGGCGACTCCTCATTGGGCGCCAAGCCGCGAGCCGCAATTGGCTCGCGTCCGGCGCCCAGTTCAAATCCTGGGGCGCTGATTGGAGGAACTTGGATCCTCTCGGATCCCAGTTCCTCCGTACCCCGGCCCGATCGCTGTGCCGCCGCCCGCCGCCGCCTCACAGTAACACAATTAGAGCTGCTTTTTTGGTGCACTTTTTGATTTTGGCCCACTCCTCCTTATCCAGTGACTTCCATGTAGGGGTATTTTGTCATAGAACCAGGGCCTGCAATTTCAGAGTAGATCATGGAGATCAGGGGCCTTATTCAGATCTGATCGCAGTAGCAAATTTGTTAGCTGATGGGCAAAACCGGGTGGTCTTCAGTGTGCCGACTGACGGGATCCCGGCGCACAGTATACTGGCGCCGGGATCCCAACAGCCGGCATACCGACACTTATTCTCCCTCGTGGGGGTCCACGACCCCCCTGGAGGGAGAATAAAATAGTGTGGCGCGCGTAGCGCGCCACCGTGCCCGTAGCGTGGGGAGCGCAGCGAGCCCGCAAGGGGCTCATTTGCGCTCACCACATTGTCGGTAAGCCGGCAGTCGGGCTCCCGGCGCCGGTATGCTGGTCACCGGGAGCCCGACCGCCGGCATATCGTAGTGAACCCGGCAAAACCATGTGCACTGCAGGGGGGCAGATATAACATGTGCAGAAAGAGTTAGTGCAGAAAGGTGTGTTCACACAGTGAGATCTTTGCTATGCCCGATTTTCACTTGCGATTTCCCTTGAACTCCCCGAAGCCCAGCACCACCGATTTTGATGAACTTTTCTTGAGATATGGACTGTGTGCTTACAATTTTGGCTTATGTGAGATTTTGGCTTATGGGCCTAATTCTGAGTTGATCGCAGCAGCAATTTTGTTAGCAGTTGGGCAAAACCATGTGCACTGCAGGTGGGGCAGATATAACATGTGCAGAGAGAGTTAGATTTGGGTGGGGTGTGTTCAAACTGAAATCTAAATTGCAGTGTAAAAATAAAGCAGCCAGTATTTACCCTGCACAGAAACAAAATAACCCACCCAAATCTAACTCTCTCTGCACATGTTATATCTGCCCCTCCCTGCAATGCACATGGGGGGTAATTCCAAGTTGATCGCAGCAGGATTTTTGATAGCAATTGGGCAAAACCATGTGCACTGCAGGGGAGGCAGATATAACATGTGTAGAGAGAGTAAGATTTGGGTGGGTTATTTCTCTGACGTCCTAAGTGGATGCTGGGGACTCCGTCAGGACCATGGGGAATAGCGGCTCCGCAGGAGACAGGGCACAAAAGTAAAAGCTTTAGGATCAGGTGGTGTGCACTGGCTCCTCCCCCTATGACCCTCCTCCAAGCCTCAGTTAGGTTTTTGTGCCCGGCCGAGAAGGGTGCAATCTAGGTGGCTCTCCTAAAGAGCTGCTTAGAGTAAAAGTTTTGTTAGGTTTTTTATTTTCAGCGAGTCCTGCTGGCAACAGGCTCACTGCAACGAGGGACTTAGGGGAGAAGAAGTGAACTCACCTGTGTGCAGGATGGATTGGCTTCTTAGGCTACTGGACACTAGCTCCAGAGGGACGATCACAGGTACAGCCTGGATGGGTCACCGGAGCCGCGCCGCCGACCCCCTTGCAGATGCTGAAAAGAGAAGAGGTCCAGAAATCGGCGGCTGAAGACTTCCCAGTCTTCTTAAGGTAGCGCACAGCACGGCAGCTGTGCGCCATTGCTCTCAGCACACTTCACACCAACGGTCACTGAGGGTGCAGGGCGCTGGGGGGGGGCGCCCTGGGCAGCAATGAAAGTACCTATGCTGGTAAAAAATACATCACATATAGCCTCTGGGGCTATATGGATGTATTTAACCCCTGCCAGGTTGTCAGAAAAACGGGAGAAGAAGCCCGCCGAAAAGGGGGCGGGGCCTATTCTCCTCAGCACACAGCGCCATTTTCCTACACAGCTCCGCTGCTAGGAAGGCTCCCAGGCTCTCCCCTGCACTGCACTACAGAAACAGGGTTAAAACAGAGAGGGGGGGCACTTATTTGGCGATATTATTATATATTAAGATGCTATAAGGGAAAACACTTATATAAGGTTGTCCCTGTATAATTATAGCGTTTTGGTGTGTGCTGGCAAACTCTCCCTCTGTCTCCCCAAAGGGCTAGTGGGGTCCTGTCCTCTATCAGAGCATTCCCTGTGTGTGTGCTGTGTGTCGGTACGTGTGTGTCGACATGTATGAAGACGATGTTGGTGAGGAGGCGGAGCAATTGCCTGTAATGGTGATGTCACTCTCTAGGGAGTCGACACCGGAATGGATGGCTTATTTAGGGAATTACGTGATAATGTCAACACGCTGCAAGGTCGGTTGACGACATGAGACGGCCGGCAAACCAATTAGTACCTGTCCAGGCGTCTCAAACACTGTCAGGGGCTTTAAAACGCCCATTTACCTCAGTCGGTCGACACAGACACGGACACTGACTCCAGTGTCGACGGTGAAGAAACAAACGTATTTTCCATTAGGGCCACACGTTACATGTTAAGGGCAATGAAGGAGGTGTTACATATTTCTGATACTACAAGTACCACAAAAAAGGGTATTATGTGGGGTGTGAAAAAACTACCTGTAGTTTTTCCTGAATCAGATAAATTAAATGAAGTGTGTGATGATGCGTGGGTTTCCCCCGATAGAAAATTATTGGCGTTATACCCTTTCCCGCCAGAAGTTAGGGCGCGTTGGGAAACACCCCTTAGGGTGGATAAGGCGCTCACACGCTTATCAAAACAAGTGGCGTTACCGTCTCCAGATACGGCCGCCCTCAAGGAGCCAGCTGATAGGAGGCTGGAAAATATCCTAAAAAGTATATACACACATACTGGTGTTATACTGCGACCAGCGATCGCCTCAGCCTGGATGTGCAGCGCTGGGGTGGCTTGGTCGGATTCCCTGACTGAAAATATTGATACCCTTGACAGGGACAGTATTTTATTGACTATAGAGCATTTAAAGGATGCATTTCTATATATGCGAGATGCACAGAGGGATATTTGCACTCTGGCATCAAGAGTAAGTGCGATGTCCATATCTGCCAGAAGATGTTTATGGACACGACAGTGGTCAGGTGATGCAGATTCCAAACGGCACATGGAAGTATTGCCATATAAAGGGGAGGAGTTATTTGGGGTCGGTCCATCGGACCTGGTGGCCACGGCAACAGCTGGAAAATCCACCTTTTTTACCCCAAGTCACATCTCAGCAGAAAAAGACACCGTCTTTTCAGCCTCAGTCCTTTCGTCCCCATAAGGGCAAGCGGGCAAAAGGCCAGTCATATCTGCCCAGGGGTAGAGGAAAGGGAAGAAGACTGCAGCAGGCAGCCCCTTCCCAGGAACAGAAGCCCTCCACCGCTTCTGCCAAGTCCTCAGCATGACGCTGGGGCCGTACAAGCGGACTCAGGTGCGGTGGGGGGTCGTCTCAAGAGTTTCAGCGCGCAGTGGGCTCACTCGCAAGTGGACCCCTGGATCCTACAAGTAGTATCCCAGGGGTACAGATTGGAAATTCGAGACGTCATCCCCCTCGCAGGTTCCTGAAGTCTGCTTTACCAACGTCTCCCTCCGACAGGGAGGCAGTATTGGAAACAATTCACAAGCTGTATTCCCAGCAGGTGATAATCAAAGTACCCCTCCTACAACAAGGAAAGGGGTATTATTCCACACTATATTGTGGTACTGAAGCCAGGCGGCTCGGTGAGACCTATTCTAAAACTGAAATCTTTGAACACTTACATACAAAGGTTCAAATCAAGATGGAGTCACTCAGAGCAGTGATAGCGAACCAGGAAGAAGGGGACTATATGGTGTCCCTGGACATCAAGGATGCTTACCTTCATGTCCCAATTTGCCCTTCTCACCAAGGGTACCTCAGGTTCGTGGTACAGAACTGTCACTATCAGTTTCAGACGCTGCCGTTTGGATTGTCCACGGCACCCCGGGTCTTTACCAAGGTAATGGCCGAAATGATGATTCTTCTTCAAAGAAAAGGCGTCTTAATTATCCCTTACTTGGACGATCTCCTGATAAGGGCAAGGTCCAGAGAACAGTTGGAGGTCGGAGTAGCACTATCTCAAGTAGTTCTACGACAGCACGGGTGAATTCTAAATATTCCAAAATCGCAGCTGTTTCCGACGACACCTCTGCTGTTCCTAGGGATGATTCTGGACACAGTCCAGAAAAAGGTGTTTCTCCCGGAGGAGAAAGCCAGGGAGTTATCCGAGCTAGTCAGAAACCTCCTAAAACCAGGCCAAGTGTCAGTGCATCAATGCACAAGAGTCCTGGGAAAAATGGTGGCTTCTTACGAAGCGATTCCATTCGGCAGATTTCACGCAAGAATTTTTCAGTGGGATCTGCTGGACGAATGGTCCGGATCGCATCTTCAGATGCATCAGCGGATAATTCTGTCTCCAAGGACAAGGGTGTCTCTTCTGTGGTGGCTGCAGAGTGCTCATCTACTAGAGGGCAGCACATTCGGCATTCAGGACTGGGTTCTGGTGACCACGGATGCCAGCCTGAGAGGCTGGGGAGCAGTCACACAGGGAAGAAATTTCCAAGGAGTGTGGTCAAGTCTGGAGACTTCTCTCCACATAAATATACTGGAGCTAAGGGCAATTTACAATGCTCTGAGCCTAGGAAGACCTCTGCTTCAAAGTCAACCGGTGCTGATCCAGTCGGACAACATCACGGCAGTCGCCCACGTAAACAGACAGGGCGGCACAAGAAGCAGGAGGGCAATGGCAGCAAGGATTCTTCGCTGGGCGAAAAATCATGTGATATGATAACACTGTCAGCGGTGTTCATTCCGGGAGTGGACAACTGGGATGCAGACTTCCTCAGCAGGAACGACCTCCAACCGGGAGAGTGGGGACTTCATCTGGAAGTCTTCCACATGATTGTGAACCGTTGGGAAAGACCAAAGGTGGACATGATGGCGTCCCGTCTGAACAAAAAACTGGACAGGTATTGCGCCAGGTCAAGAGACCCTCAGGCAATAGCTGGGACGCTCTGGTAACACCGTGGGCGTACCAGTCGGTGTATGTGTTCCCTCCTCTGCCTCTCATACCCAAGGTACTGAGAATTATAAGACGGAGAGGAGTAAGAACTATACTCGTGGCTCCGGATTGGCCAAGAAGGACTTGGTACCCGGAACTTCAAGAGATACTAAGAAGGGACTTGCTTCAGCAAGGATCATGTCTGTTCCAAGACTTACCGCGGCTGCGTTTGACGGCATGGCGGTTGAACGCCGGATCCTAAGGGAAAAAGGCATTCCGGAAGAGGTCATCCCTACCCTGGTCAGAGCCAGGAAGGAGGTGACCGCACAACATTATCACCGCATTTGGCAAAAATATGTTGCATGGTGTGAGGCCAGGAAGGCCCCCACGGAGGAATTTCAACTCGGTCGATTCCTGCATTTCCTACAAACAGGAGTGTCTATGGGCCTCAAATTGGGGTCCATTAAGGTTCAAATTTCGGCCCTGTCGATTTTCTTCCAGAAAGAATTGGCTTCAGTTCCTGAAGTCCAGAAGTTTGTCAAGGGAGTACTGCATATACAACCCCCTTTTGTGCCTCCAGTGGCACTGTGGGATCTCAACGTAGTTCTGGGATTCCTCAAATCACATTGGTTTAAACCGCTCAAATCTGTGGATTTGAAATATCTCACATGGAAAGTGACCATGCTGTTGGCCCTGGCCTCGGCCAGGCGAGTGTCAGAATTGGCGGATTTGTCTCACAAAAGCCCATATCTGATTGTCCATTCGGACAGGGCAGAGCTGCGGACTCGTCCCCAGTTTCTCCCTAAGGTGGTGTCAGCGTTTCACCTGAACCAGCTTATTGTGGTACCTGCGGCTACTAGGGACTTGGAGGACTCCAAGTTGCTAGATGTTGTCAGGGCCCTGAAAATATAGGTTTCCAGGACGGCTGGAGTCAGGAAAACTGACTTGCTGTTATCCTGTATGCACTAGAGATGAGCGGGTTCGGTTCCTCGGAATCCGAACCCGCCCGAACTTCAGCTTTTTTTACACGGATCCGAGCGACTCGGATCTTCCCGCCTTGCTCGGTTAACCCGAGCGCGCCCGAACGTCATCATGACGCTGTCGGATTCTCGCGAGGCTCGGATTCTATCGCGAGACTCGGATTCTATATAAGGAGCCGCGCGTCGCCGCCATTTTCACACGTGCATTGAGATTGATAGGGAGAGGACGTGGCTGGCGTCCTCTCCATTTAGATTAGAAGAGAGAGAGTGAGATTGAGACAGAGACACTTGATTTACCGGAGCTTAGGAGTACTAGAGAGTGCAGAGTTTACTAGTGACTGACCACTGACCAGTGACCACCAGTGCAGTTTTATTTAATATAATCCGTTCTCTGCCTGAAAAAAACGATACACAGTGACTCAGTCACATACCATATCTGTGCTCAGCCCAGTGTGCTGCATCATCTATGTATAATATCTGACTGTGCTCACACAGCTTAATTGTGGGGGAGACTGGGGAGCAGTTATAGGTTATAGCAGGAGCCAGGAGTACATATTATTAAAATTAAACAGTGCACACTTTTGCTGCAGGAGTGCCACTGCCAGTGTGACTGACCAGTGACCTGACCACACTGACCACCAGTATAGTATACTATATTGTGATTGCCTGAAAAAGTTAAACACTCGTCGTGTGACTTGTGTGGTGTTTTTTTATTCTATAAAAAACTCATTCTGCTGACAGACAGTGTCCAGCAGGTCCGTCATTATATAATATATACCTGTCCGGCTGCAGTAGTGATATATATATATTTTTTATATCATTATTTATCATCCAGTCGCAGCAGACACAGTACGGTAGTTCACGGCTGTAGCTACCTCTGTGTCGGCACTCGGCAGTCCATCCATAATTGTATACCACCTACCCGTGGTTTTTTTTTTCTTTCTTCTTTATACATACTACATCTCATTATCATCCAGTCTATATTAGCAGCAGACACAGTACGGTAGTTCACGGCTGTAGCTACCTCTGTGTCGGCACTCGGCAGTCCATCCATAATTGTATACCACCTACCCGTGGTTTTTTTTTTCTTTCTTCTTTATACATACTACATCTCATTATCATCCAGTCTATATTAGCAGCAGACACAGTACAGTACGGTAGTCCACGGCTGTAGCTACCTCTGTGTCGGCACTCGGCAGTCCATCCATAATTGTATACCACCTACCCGTGTTTTTTTTTTTCTTCTTTATACATACTACATCTCATTATCATCCAGTCTATATTAGCAGCAGACACAGTACAGTACGGTAGTCCACGGCTGTAGCTACCTCTGTGTCGGCACTCGGCAGTCCGTCCATAATTGTATACCACCTACCCGTGGTTTTTCTTTCTTTCTTCTTTATACATACTACATCTCATTATCATCCAGTCTATATTAGCAGCAGACACAGTACAGTACGGTAGTCCACGGCTGTAGCTACCTCTGTGTCGGCACTCGGCAGTCCATCCATAATTGTATACCACCTACCCGTGGTTTTTTTTTTCTTCTTTATACATACTACATCTCATTATCATCCAGTCTATATTAGCAGCAGACACAGTACAGTACGGTAGTCCACGGCTGTAGCTACCTCTGTGTCTGCACTCGGCAGTCCATCCATAATTGTATACCACCTACCCGTGGGTTTTTTTTCTTTCTTCTTTATACATACTACATCTCATTATCATCCAGTCTATATTAGCAGCAGACACAGTACAGTACGGTAGTCCACGGCTGTAGCTACCTCTGTGTCGGCACTCGGCAGTCCGTCCATAATTGTATACCACCTACCCGTGGTTTTTCTTTCTTTCTTCTTTATACATACTACATATCATTATCATCCAGTCTATATTAGCAGCAGACACAGTACAGTACGGTAGTCCACGGCTGTAGCTACCTCTGTGTCGGCACTCGGCAGTCCATCCATAATTGTATACCACCTACCCGTGGTTTTTTTTTTCTTCTTTATACATACTACATCTCATTATCATCCAGTCTATATTAGCAGCAGACACAGTACAGTACGGTAGTCCACGGCTGTAGCTACCTCTGTGTCGGCACTCGGCAGTCCATCCATAATTGTATACCACCTACCCGTGGTTTTTTTTTCTTTCTTCTTTATACATACTACATCTCATTATCATCCAGTCTATATTAGCAGCAGACACAGTACAGTACGGTAGTCCACGGCTGTAGCTACCTCTGTGTCGGCACTCGGCAGTCCGTCCATAATTGTATACCACCTACCCGTGGTTTTTTTTTCTTTCTTCTTTATACATACTACATCTCATTATCATCCAGTCTATATTAGCAGCAGACACAGTACAGTACGGTAGTCCACGGCTGTAGCTACCTCTGTGTCGGCACTCGGCAGTCCATCCATAATTGCATACCACCTACCCGTGTTTTTTTTTTCTTCTTTATACATACATCTCATTATCATCCAGTCTATATTAGCAGCAGACACAGTACAGTACGGTAGTCCACGGCTGTAGCTACCTCTGTGTCGGCACTCGGCAGTCCATCCATAATTGTATACCACCTACCCGTGGTTTTTTTTTCTTGCTTCTTTATACATACTACATCTAATTATCATCCAGTCTATATTAGCAGCAGACACAGTACAGTACGGTAGTCCACGGCTGTAGCTACCTCTGTGTCGGCACTCGGCAGTCCGTCCATAATTGTATACCACCTACCCGTGGTTTTTTTTTCTTTCTTCTTTATACATACATACTACATCTCATTATCAACCAGTCTATATTAGCAGCAGACACAGTACAGTACGGTAGTCCACGGCTGTAGCTACCTCTGTGTTGGCACTCGGCAGTCCGTCCATAATTGTATACCACCTACCCGTGGTTTTTTTTTCTTTCTTCTTTATACATACATACTACATCTCTTTATCAACCAGTCTATATTAGCAGCAGACACAGTACGGTAGTCCACGGCTGTAGCTACCTCTGTGTCGGCACTCGGCAGTCCGTCCATAATTGTATACCACCTACCCGTGGTTTTTTTTTCTTTCTTCTTTATACATACATACTACATCTCTTTATCAACCAGTCTATATTAGCAGCAGACACAGTACGGTAGTCCACGGCTGTAGCTACCTCTGTGTCGGCACTCGGCAGTCCGTCCATAATTGTATACCACCTACCCGTGGTTTTTTTTTCTTTCTTCTTTATACATACATACTACATCTCTTTATCAACCAGTCTATATTAGCAGCAGACACAGTACAGTACGGTAGTCCACGGCTGTAGCTACCTCTGTGTCGGCACTCGGCAGTCCATCCATAATTGTATACTAGTATCCATCCATCTCCATTGTTTACCTGAGGTGCCTTTTAGTTGTGCCTATTAAAATATGGAGAACAAAAATGTTGAGGTTCCAAAATTAGGGAAAGATCAAGATCCACTTCCACCTCGTGCTGAAGCTGCTGCCACTAGTCATGGCCGAGACGATGAAATGCCAGCAACGTCGTCTGCCAAGGCCGATGCCCAATGTCATAGTACAGAGCATGTCAAATCCAAAACACCAAATATCAGTAAAAAAAGGACTCCAAAACCTAAAATAAAATTGTCGGAGGAGAAGCGTAAACTTGCCAATATGCCATTTACCACACGGAGTGGCAAGGAACGGCTGAGGCCCTGGCCTATGTTCATGGCTAGTGGTTCAGCTTCACATGAGGATGGAAGCACTCAGCCTCTCGCTAGAAAAATGAAAAGACTCAAGCTGGAAAAAGCACAGCAAAGAACTGTGCGTTCTTCGAAATCCCAAATCCACAAGGAGAGTCCAATTGTGTCGGTTGCGATGCCTGACCTTCCCAACACTGGACGTGAAGAGCATGCGCCTTCCACCATTTGCACGCCCCCTGCAAGTGCTGGAAGGAGCACCCGCAGTCCAGTTCCTGATAGTCAGATTGAAGATGTCAGTGTTGAAGTACACCAGGATGAGGAGGATATGGGTGTTGCTGGCGCTGGGGAGGAAATTGACCAGGAGGATTCTGATGGTGAGGTGGTTTGTTTAAGTCAGGCACCCGGGGAGACACCTGTTGTCCGTGGGAGGAATATGGCCGTTGACATGCCTGGTGAAAATACCAAAAAAATCAGCTCTTCGGTGTGGAAGTATTTCACCAGAAATGTGGACAACATTTGTCAAGCCGTGTGTTCCCTTTGTCAAGCTGTAATAAGTAGGGGTAAGGACGTTAACCACCTCGGAACATCCTCCCTTATACGTCACCTGCAGCGCATTCATAATAAGTCAGTGACAAGTTCAAAAACTTTGGCCGACAGCGGAAGCAGTCCACTGACCAGTAAATCCCTTCCTCTTGTAACCAAGCTCACGCAAACCACCCCACCAACTCCCTCAGTGTCAATTTCCTCCTTCCCCAGGAATGCCAATAGTCCTGCAGGCCATGTCACTGGCAATTCTGATGATTCCTCTCCTGCCTGGGATTCCTCCGATGCATCCTTGCGTGTAACGCCTACTGCTGCTGGCGCTGCTGTTGTTGCTGCTGGGAGTCGATGGTCATCCCAGAGGGGAAGTCGTAAGCCCACTTGTACTACTTCCAGTAAGCAATTGACTGTTCAACAGTCCTTTGCGAGGAAGATGAAATATCACAGCAGTCATCCTGCTGCAAAGCGGATAACTGAGGCCTTGACAACTATGTTGGTGTTAGACGTGCGTCCGGTATCCGCCGTTAGTTCACAGGGAACTAGACAATTTATTGAGGCAGTGTGCCCCCGTTACCAAATACCATCTAGGTTCCACTTCTCTAGGCAGGCGATACCGAGAATGTACACGGACGTCAGAAAAAGACTCACCAGTGTCCTAAAAAATGCAGTTGTACCCAATGTCCACTTAACCACGGACATGTGGACAAGTGGAGCAGGGCAGGGTCAGGACTATATGACTGTGACAGCCCACCGGGTAGATGTATGGACTCCCGCCGCAAGAACAGCAGCGGCGGCACCAGTAGCAGCATCTCGCAAACGCCAACTCTTTCCTAGGCAGGCTACGCTTTGTATCACCGGTTTCCAGAATACGCACACAGCTGAAAACCTCTTACGGCAACTGAGGAAGATCATCGCGGAATGGCTTACCCCAATTGGACTCTCCTGTGGATTTGTGGCATCGGACAACGCCAGCAATATTGTGTGTGCATTAAATATGGGCAAATTCCAGCACGTCCCATGTTTTGCACATACCTTGAATTTGGTGGTGCAGAATTTTTTTAAAAACGACAGGGGCGTGCAAGAGATGCTGTCGGTGGCCAGAAGAATTGCGGGACACTTTCGGCGTACAGGCACCACGTACAGAAGACTGGAGCACCACCAAAAACTACTGAACCTGCCCTGCCATCATCTGAAGCAAGAAGTGGTAACGAGGTGGAATTCAACCCTCTATATGCTTCAGAGGTTGGAGGAGCAGCAAAAGGCCATTCAAGCCTATACAATTGAGCACGATATAGGAGGTGGAATGCACCTGTCTCAAGCGCAGTGGAGAATGATTTCAACGTTGTGCAAGGTTCTGATGCCCTTTGAATTTGCCACACGTGAAGTCAGTTCAGACACTGCCAGCCTGAGTCAGGTCATTCCCCTCATCAGGCTTTTGCAGAAGAAGCTGGAGACATTGAAGGAGGAGCTAACATGGAGCGATTCCGCTAGGCATGTGGGACTTGTGGATGGAGCCCTTAATTCGCTTAACAAGGATTCACGGGTGGTCAATCTGTTGAAATCAGAGCACTACATTTTGGCCACCATGCTCGATCCTAGATTTAAAGCCTACCTTGGATCTCTCTTTCCGGCAGACACAAGTCTGCTGGGGTTGAAAGACCTGCTGGTGAGAAAATTGTCAAGTCAAGCGGAACGCGACCTGTCAACATCTCCTCCTTCACATTCTCCCGCAACTGGGGGTGCGAGGAAAAGGCTCAGAATTCCGAGCCCACCCGCTGGCGGTGATGCAGGGCAGTCTGGAGCGACTGCTGATGCTGACATCTGGTCCGGACTGAAGGACCTGACAACGATTACGGACATGTCGTCTACTGTCACTGCATATGATTCTCTCAACATTGAAAGAATGGTGGAGGATTATATGAGTGACCGCATCCAAGTAGGCACGTCACACAGTCCGTACTTATACTGGCAGGAAAAAGAGGCAATTTGGAGGCCCTTGCACAAACTGGCTTTATTCTACCTAAGTTGCCCTCCCACAAGTGTGTACTCCGAAAGAGTGTTTAGTGCCGCCGCTCACCTTGTCAGCAATCGGCGTACGAGGTTACATCCAGAAAATGTGGAGAAGATGATGTTCATTAAAATGAATTATAATCAATTCCTCCGCGGAGACATTGACCAGCAGCAATTGCCTCCACAAAGTACACAGGGAGCTGAGATGGTGGATTCCAGTGGGGACGAATTGATAATCTGTGAGGAGGGGGATGTACACGGTGATATATCGGAGGATGATGATGAGGTGGACATCTTGCCTCTGTAGAGCCAGTTTGTGCAAGGAGAGATTAATTGCTTCTTTTTTTGGGGGGGGTCCAAACCAACCCGTCATATCAGTCACAGTCGTGTGGCAGACCCTGTCACTGAAATGATGGGTTGGTTAAAGTGTGCATGTCCTGTTTTGTTTATACAACATAAGGGTGGGTGGGAGGGCCCAAGGACAATTCCATCTTGCACCTCTTTTTTCTTTTATTTTTCTTTGCGTCATGTGCTGTTTGGGGAGGGTTTTTTGGAAGGGCCATCCTGCGTGACACTGCAGTGCCACTCCTAGATGGGCCCGGTGTTTGTGTCGGCCACTAGGGTCGCTTATCTTACTCACACAGTCAGCTACCTCATTGCGCCTCTTTTTTTCTTTGCGTCATGTGCTGTTTGGGGAGGGTTTTTTGGAAGGGACATCCTGCGTGACACTGCAGTGCCACTCCTAGATGGGCCCGGTGTTTGTGTCGGCCACTAGGGTCGCTTATCTTACTCACACAGTCAGCTACCTCATTGCGCCTCTTTTTTTCTTTGCGTCATGTGCTGTTTGGGGAGGGTTTTTTGGAAGGGACATCCTGCGTGACACTGCAGTGCCACTCCTAGATGGGCCCGGTGTTTGTGTCGGCCACTAGGGTCGCTTATCTTACTCACACAGCTACCTCATTGCGCCTCTTTTTTTTCTTTGCGTCATGTGCTGTTTGGGGAGGGTTTTTTGGAAGGGACATCCTGCGTGACACTGCAGTGCCACTCCTAGATGGGCCCGGTGTTTGTGTCGGCCACTAGGGTCGCTTATCTTACTCACACAGCGACCTCGGTGCAAATTTTAGGACTAAAAATAATATTGTGAGGTGTGAGGTATTCAGAATAGACTGAAAATGAGTGGAAATTATGGTTTTTGAGGTTAATAATACTTTGGGATCAAAATGACCCCCAAATTCTATGATTTAAGCTGTTTTTTAGGGTTTTTTGAAAAAAACACCCGAATCCAAAACACACCCGAATCCGACAAAAAAAATTCGGTGAGGTTTTGCCAAAACGCGGTCGAACCCAAAACACGGCCGCGGAACCGAACCCAAAACCAAAACACAAAACCCGAAAAATTTCCGGCGCTCATCTTGCACCCAACAAACTGGGTGCTCTTGCTTCTAAGCAGACGATTGCTAGTTGGATGTGTAGTACAATTCAGCTTGCACATTCTGTGGCAGGCCTGCCACAGCCAAAATATGTAAATGCCCATTCCACAAGGAAGGTGGGCTCATCTTGGGCGGCTGCCCGAGGGGTCTCGGCTTTACAACTTTGCCGAGCTGCTACTTGGTCAGGGGCAAATACGTTTGCAAAATTCTACAAATTTGATACCCTGGCTGAGGAGGACCTGGAGTTCTCTCATTCGGTGCTGCAGAGTCATCCGCACTCTCCCGCCCGTTTGGGAGCTTTGGTATAATCCCCATGGTCCTGACGGAGTCCCCAGCATCCACTTAGGACGTCAGAGAAAATAAGAATTTACTTACCGATAATTCTATTTCTCGTAGTCCGTAGTGGATGCTGGGCGCCCATCCCAAGTGCGGATTGTCTGCAATACTTGTACATAGTTATTGTTACAAAAATCGGGTTATTATTGTTGTGAGCCATCTTTTCAGAGGCTCCGCTGTTATCATGCTGTTAACTGGGTTCAGATCACAGGTTGTACAGTGTGATTGGTGTGGCTGGTATGAGTCTTACCCGGGATTCAAAATCCTTCCTTATTGTGTACGCTCGTCCGGGCACAGTATCCTAACTGAGGCTTGGAGGAGGGTCATAGGGGGAGGAGCCAGTGCACACCACCTGATCCTAAAGCTTTTACTTTTGTGCCCTGTCTCCTGCGGAGCCGCTATTCCCCATGGTCCTGACGGAGTCCCCAGCATCCACTACGGACTACGAGAAATAGAATTATCGGTAAGTAAATTCTTATTTTTGTTTCTGTGCAGGGTAAATACTGGCTGCTTTATTTTTACACTGCAAATTAGATTGCAGATTGAACACACCCCACCCAAATCTAACTCTCTCTGCACATGTTATATCTGCCTCCCCTGCAGTGCACTTGGTTTTGCCCAATTGCTAACAAAAATCCTGCTCACTTGGTTTTGCCCAATTGCTAACAAAAATCCTGCTGCGATCAACTTGGAATTACCCCCATGGTTTTGCCCATTAGCTAACAAATTTGCTGCTGCGATCAACTCTGAATTACCCCCCAGGTCTTTAAAGAAAGCATTGCACAGAAAGGGATATTCAAATGTTGTTAAAGACCTTCAGTGCAAAATACATTTTTATATTTGTGAAAATTTCATGAACTGCAGGTATTGGCAGACACAGGCCCGGCGCTACTCGCTCAGCGAAGGGATGCAGTGCAGGGAGGCGCTGGGACGGAGAGGCGCTCCCCCTGCTCTGCATTCCTTCCCTGCTGCGCCGTCCTGTCCCCCGTGCTGCTGCTGCTGCTGTGCCTGTATGACAGGCACTGGCAGCGGCGCTTGTAGCATTAGAATCCTCCTCCCTCCGCTCCCCACCCCTCACCTGTGTGACAGGACAGCGCTGTGTATGGGACAAAAGGGGGCGGAGCTACACGGGACAGAAGGGGCGGGGCTAAACGGCCCCGAAGGGGGCGGAGCTGCACGGACCAGGCTGCTATAGTGTACAGACTCAGAGGGAGACTGGCTTAGGTAAGTGAAGGGTGAGTGGGAAGTGTGTGTGTATTGTGTATGTGTGTGTTTGTAGTATGTCTGTGTGCGTTTATGTGTGCTTTAAGGACGCTACTACTACAGTGGGGGCATTACGTGTAACGTCGCTACTAATGGGGGGGCCATTACGTGTAACGTCGCTACTAATGGGGGGGCCATTACGTGTAACAACGCAACTAATGGGGGGGCCATTACGTGTAACAATGCTACTACTAGGGGGGTCATTACGTATAAGGACGATACTACTACTTGGGGGGGGGCATTATGTATAGGATGCTACTATTACTTGGGGGGCATTACATATAACAATAATACTACTACTTGGGGGGCCTTACGTATAAGGACGCTACTACTACTGGGGGTGCACTATGTATAAGGATGCTACTACTACTGGGGGGGCATTATGCATAGGGATGCTACTACTACTGGGGTGCATTACATATAAGGACGCTACTACTACTTGTGGGGCATTACGTATAAGATGAATAAGATTGTGCTACATTGTGGCGTAATTTTGAATGGGGGTACTATTGTGTGGCTATGCCCCTTACTTGTGAGACCACACCCCTTTTCCCATTGCGCGCCAAAGGAATATGGGAGGGCGCAAATTTATAGTTTGCAGGGGGGCGCCGAACACCCTAGCACCGGCCCTGGGCAGACATTTGTAGTGGGGTGATTGAAAATCCGTATAGCCTGTGAAATGGAGGGAAAATGTAGGAGTTTCCTAAACCATTAGGGAATCATAACATTAAGACTAAAAGGTTGAACTCGATGAACAAATTGTCTTTTTTCAACCTCAAAAACTACGTTACTATAAGCCACCTGCCCGCCAAGGACCAAAAAACTGACCATACTGTCCTGAGGAATAATCCATGATTGCACCAAAATAGTTTTAGTGGCAAAGAGAGTAATGCTTAAATGGCGCATTCCCAGATGGAATGTGATTCTCGGGCAGGGATCTAATGAAGACTGAGTTTAGTGGCTGTGCGGGATGCCGGACGAATTTTGATTTTTTTTAAATTGATCTTGTAAATGATTGCCCCTTTAAAAAAAACATCCGAGTTTGGCCAGCATCCCGCACGGCTGCTGAACTCTGACTTCATTACATTCTGACCTGGGAGAGAATTACTGATCTGTGTGACACTGGAGTCTTGAGAGCCAGAGAAGGGAAGAACGTGTTAATCTAATGCTCTCAGGCTTGATGACTTGTCATACTTTAGTAGAGGACAGAGCACTACAAACACACTAGTATTTTATAGATAAAATTATTGGCAGATGCCTACAAGTTGGTAGGTGCGTAGAGGATGTGAGCAAGGAGGTTAGTCCACACAATGATTTCAAACCAGAGTAGGTGTTATTGAAGATAACAGGATACATGATGATATAAGATAAACAGCAGTAAATATGATAATGTAACAATCTCTCCTGCGCTAAGTACTGTACAGCTGTACAGCACTGTGGCGTTCCAATAACATAGTGACAGGCTTGGGCATATGCAGAACTCTTTATAGAGCCCAGTAAACAACACGGATCTGCAGTCTAATCAGCCTGACTTTTAAGTCTGGTTACTCAGGCATGTGATGTTATTGAGGCTGATGAGTCATACACAATAACACAGATGTGATGTTATTGTGGTATATGAGTACATGTACAATAACACTCAGTGAAGAGACAGGTTGTAGCATTTAACCATTTAACTACATGTCAACAGAAATTTTGCATTTAATCTCTGTGCTTGTCTCACATTATAATCTGTGAGTTCTTGCTTACTCTAATATGAGAATTCTGCATCTCTACAGAGACAATAACAAAATGATAGAGAATAAAATTAGCAACAAAATATTATCTATTGCGGGGGGGGGGGGGGGGGGGGACCTCTTTTCTGCCAAGGGCCATTTGGATTTTTTTTCACATAATTTGCGGGCCATTTTTGAAGCGTGCTCCCCACCCCCCAAAGCGCACACTGCACTTCTAGTAGCCTTACTCATAATGCCCACATTAGTGCTGCTTACACATAATGGCCCCAATGATAGCTGCTTACACATACTGCCCCAGTAATGCCCACAGTAGTCCCAGATACACACAATGCCTCAGTATAGTGCCAGTTACACATATTGACCCAGTACAGTGCCAGTTACACATAATACCGCAGTATAGTGGCAGTTACACATAGGGGGTCATTTCAAGTTGATCGCTCGCTAGCAACTTTTTGTAGCGCTGCGATCAGATAGTCGCTGCCTATGGGGGAGTGTATTTTCTCTTTGCAAGTGTGCGAACGCTGTTGCAGCCGTCGGCACAAAAAGTTTTTTGCAGTAGCTCTGGACTTACTCAGCTGCTGTGATCACTTCAGTCTTTTTGGTCCCGGAATTGACGTTAGACACCCGCCCTGCAAACGCTTGGACACGCCTGTGTTTTTGCAAACACTCCGAGAAAACGGTCAGGAGCTCGGAAGACACGCGGGGAGACACTCATACATACACCACGCCGAGCACCACATAACGCACGCAACCCATGTCCTCCACGGTTGCCAGGCCATGCCCCATTCCTACTCCTGCCCACGGTTGCCTTGACCAGGGTAACACACGTCCCCCACCATCGGATGCCGCCCCCTCCTAGTCCCACCTGCTGCCGTCCCCCTCCTAGTCCCACCTGCAGTTACCCTGGCCGGGCCAGGAGAAATGACTTTGCAAGCCTTATACGGCCCGTAGGCCAGACCTTCCCCGCCCCTAATCTATTGTAACCCTGTGTGACAATAGTATTAATATGATTCCCTTTTCTTTATTTTTACAATTAGAGATGAGCGGGTTCGGATTTAATGCCAGAATTAACGCCAGTTCGGTTTTATCTGGATTTTACTTATTGGCTATCCAAAACACATGACATCCGTGAGCCAATAAGATGCCGTTTTGAGATCCGATTAAATATGAGTAAAACCGAACCCGCTCATCTCTAATTACAATATAAGTATTATTATTATTATTATTATTATTATTACAACATAAAGTATTATTACTTTCCTAATTGACATTTCACATTATGAAACTGTGTGGGTAATTCAGAGTTGTTTGCAGCAGAAAATGTGTTTGCAAAACCATGTGCATTGCAGGGGGGCAGATATAACATGTGGAGAGAGTTAGATTTGGGTAGTATTGACCCTGCATAGAAACAATATAACCCACCCAAATCTAACTCTCTCTGCACATGTTATATCTGCCCCCCTGCAGTGCACATGGTTTTGCCCAGTGGTGCAAGTGTGCGGGTAAGGGTGGGTACGGCGTACCCTTAAGATTTTAGCCATGGGTATGCCGTACCCACCGCCAATGGGCCGCTGCGCTCTCCTCCCCTCACACACACACACACACACACACACACACACACACACACACACACACACACGACAGCAGCAGCAGCAGTGAGCAGCAGGGAAAGGGGGGTGGGGGGGCATGTAAATCTGGCACTGGGAGCATATCTGGCACTGGGGGCATATCTGGCACTGGGGGGACATGTGTATCTGGCACTGGGCATATCTGGCACTGGGGGCATATCTGCCACTGCGGGGGACATGTGTATCTGGCACTGGGGGCATATCTGGCACAGGGGGGGGCATGTGTATCTGGCACTGGGAGCATATCTGGCAATGGGGGGTACATGTGTATCTGGCACTGGGGGCATATTTGGCACTGGGGGGACATGTGAATCTGGCACTGTGGCATGTCTCGCACTGTGGGCATATCTGGCACTGCGGAGACGTGTATCTGGCACTGGGGGCATATCTGGCACTGGGGAGACATGTGTATCTGGCACTGGGGGCATATCTGGCACTGCGGGGGACATGTATATCTGGCACTGGGGGCATATCTGACACTGAGGGAATATCTGGCACTGGGGGGACATGTGGCACCCATACTTTATAATACTAATTATTACACTCAATTACATTAGTGTTGACTGCATTATATGTGAGTGCCTCTCCCTCTGTATTGATTATATATCAGTGCCTAACTGATTGTAGCAGGTATCTCCCATACACAGGAGGGTATTTAATTGAAGTCGGAAACTGCCGTCTTGTCGGAAAGACGGCAGTTTCTGACTTTTTTAGGTCGGAAGGGGTTCCAACCTATTCAATCCTTTCCGACAAGTTTTGGCCCCAGTTCCGACAATGTCAATCCGACTTTAAAAAAGTCGGATTTGCATTGTCGTAAACGGCCAAATCCGACAGGATTTTGCCGCTCATTGAATACTCAGATGTCAGATCCTTTCCGTCGAAAAGGATCCGACATCTATTGAATACACCCCTCAGTAGTACTTAAAATAGAGTATTATAGCATATTGATATATCACCAGTCAGTGTGTGCCTCCTCCCCAGCCATGATTGTAGCAGGTGGATGTTAGACACTGTACTTAAAATAACACTGTCCACGTCCACCCTCCCCATCCCTCAATCCCGCCTGATTGGAATTTGAAGTAGGTGGATGTTATATAATTTTTTTTTTAAATACTGTGATACAGTATACTGGAAGACCTCATGTTCTTCTCTGTGTGCATCCCGGCTCCTTTCTCTAAGCATCTGACGTCACACACACGTGTGTCATAACTGGTCACACGCACAATGGTTGAACTCGACTGACAAATTGTCTTTTTTCAACCTATGTTACTATGTATATTTGTTACAATACTGCAGGACTGGAGACACAGGCATGCACTGGAGCTGGCATCCAACAGCTGTCTAATCACTGACAACCTGCCGGTAGTATTCAGCCAGCCCAGCTCTCAGACAATTTCGATATAGCTCATGGTCCACCAGAAATGCCCTTTATACAGCCTTGTCGGCAGGCCCCCTGGGACCAGCAGGGCCCCCTGAGACCAACAGGGCCCTAAGCGGCTGCTTTGGTTGCCTTGTGGTAAATCCTCTTCTGGGTACACACTATCCTACCATTGAGCAGATAATCGGCTGATTGGCTCGATAATTGGATAGTGTGTACCTACAGTATTTTTACACCAAGGCAAGATTAACAGGAGGGGCGGATGGGACTACAGCCTCAGACATCCACATTAAAATAGGCCCATCATCATAACAGCAGGATGCTGCAGCTGACCAGCTGGCCATATGATCAGCCATAAATCACAAGTTTTGAAAATTAAAATTGATCCTATTTATCTTACAAAATGATACAATTTTTCTACTTATTTTCTTGTGTATTTAGGGAGACATTAGGGCTGATAAATGTATGAGGTGCACACACCCACATGACACTAACTACACCAGGGTGTGTAGTTCTACAACAGCTGGAGGGCCACCCCTGAACTACACTCACACAGTGCTCAGACCGAACAGCAGAAAACAGTAATGATCATGCAGACTGTAAAATCCTAGTCATCATCCAAGAACAATTTCCATCAGGCTCCATTGATGTACGATTGATCCCCATCACGTCTATGAGGATTGGTGTTCATTTTGGTTCCAGATAATCTGCACTTATTTAATAAGTTAATGTAGTACAGGTCATTTATATGGAAAATACTAGAACACACTAATGCTTCAGAACATTTAGGCCCTCAAATCCAGAACTGTTAAGGTTCCAGTTTATTAAAATATAGCAGAAACTTACATAGTGGTGGCAGCCATTTTGTGGGCTGAACTAATGTGAATTTCCTAGTGAATTGTTTTACAGAATAGCTGCATCCACTGTATGTAACGGCATGCACTTTAAAATAAATGGTGAAATTTTTCCATTTGCAACATATTTTTCCTCCCTGAAAAGATACAAATGCAGGTTTATACCTGTCTGTTAATACTAGCAGAATGCCTAATGATGTTACCATCTTTACAGATGGATCATGTGGCAGGAACTGCCAGCAGCAAAGTATGTAGAAGACAGATTGAACGGTAAAAATAATAATATCATGTAGTTGCTCCATACCAACACCACATCCTCTATATATATTATCACTATAAGTCCTTCTATTTCTTCACAGGCTGTCGTCTCCTAACATAACAATACAGCTTCAGTAGAACTTCCCACTTTTTTACTATGAAATGTTTTGCTTTGTTTTTGTCACGTATTATATGCCTTTTGTAATGCTATTTATAATACTTATAATCGTTAAATACTGTTTTTGTAACCGCTTAATAATAAAAGTGGTAATGTGTGCGATTTTAATTTAGTTGTGCTTTTACAGAGAATGGTATTGCCCTTTTAATATTTTCTCAACTCTTCTTATAGTACTGCACATCAGAGAGGGCAGGACTAAATAGTCTGAAGCAGACTGACAGCACAAGTGGCCAATAACCACTATGTCAGTTGCTTAGCGTTTGCTTAACCTCATCACTACCACAGAGGCCTGCAGTGACATCAAGGTTTTCATATCACGGGAGAATGTATTGTGAGGCTGGCCCAAGGCTAAAATTGCATTGATTACAAAAATAAAGCTTGAAGAGAAACAATTAGACACTCCAGCGTGTTTTTCCCCCCACTAGAATGTTAACATTTTATTTACAAGGTAAGAAGAAAGAGACATAGAAAAAAAACTTGTGGATGAGGGTAGGGTGGGGAACAGGTCATTCGTATGATGTCATAGTGAAGTTTACAAACACCATACGAAAGAAAAGCATGCATAGTTATGTGTGGTTAAAACTAGTGAGATAATGATCTATAGATCTAAAGGAATGTAATTTATGTTAGTTGAGAAGTGTTACTTCTACCAAATAGCCGGTTTTAATAAGGGGGAGGAGGGGTTTGTTGTGTTTATCAGGTAGATGGTTTCCATTTTATGGATCATCTGAAATTTGTATTTAATTCTGCCATAGAGGGTGGGAGTCAGGAATTCTACAGGCTTGCAACACAATCACTCTGGACACTACAGATGGCTCCAATTAGATATTTAACTGGATGTATACTACAAGAGGATAAATTATAGACAACAGTTGTTTGTGGTCTATAGGTGACAATGAAAGCATTGTGCCTTGCTAGATCAGGGAAAAGACTGATCAAGAGAAGAACAGACCAGAACCAGAACATATGGTTGATTTGCTTGACCTTATTAGATTCCCCAGCAAATATTTTACATTTGAGGAAGCATGTTGTACAATCTCACTGGAGAGAGAGAGGATACAGCAGATTCATGTATATGACATTTTTACATGATTGAGACATCTGAAAATGTAGTGGGGATTGGTAAAAAAATATTCTCCTAGACTTCCATGGAAAAAGTGTAACCCATATCAGATGGCAATTGAATGACTGCTGTAGATTTAGCTAAGAATTTGAAGGAGATTAGATTCTGCTACCAGAATGTTATGCACCCTTTGTTTCTATGCTAACCAACTCAGGATATGGGTGGTTTGTGAGTGTGGAGGGGGAATGGGCAAACAAAAGCAAGACCCTGGAGGAGTGAGTATGCCCAATGTCATACCTGTTGATATTTGTAATTGTCCTGTGCAGGTATGTTGAATTGTGCTTGAATTTATGAAAAGACAAGTACAGATTATTCTAAAATTACATGATTTAGTGTAATGAGCGCTCTGGAGAGCCACTAACCCAGGTTTAGGTTCAGAATCAGGTGAGCTAAGCCTATATCTGTGTAAAGGGGGGTACACATGCGGAAGATGTGTGCTGAACGATCTAGCACAGACCGCTCAGCACACATCTCTCCCCCCGCTCAGCACACAGCGCGATGTGTACTGAGCGAGGGGAGATGATGGGGGGAACGCTCATTTCACCCGGCTGTGAAATGAGCGATCTACTAGATTTGGCATGCATGCATGCCAAATCTAGAGCCACGCATCGCTGTTGCCGGCACCTCTACACACGGAGCGATGTCTCTTTAATTTCTAAGCAATCTAGTCAGATTGCTTAGAAATTAAGTGAACATTGCTCCGTGTGTACCCCCATTAAGATAGAGATCAGATCTTTTATTGCACCCTCATAGGAAAGACTCTGTAAATAATGGAGTGAAGTAAGATAAGTAGTGAGTCAGTCTCTGCCATGCCTTAGCTCCCCACCTGGACTCAAGATCTAGTTTCTGAGTTGTATTGGGGTGCTAAGTGATATCGGGCCTGAGTCAGGGTTGTACGCTTATCTATTCATAGTTGTGCGCAGTGGATATGTGAAAATATTGAAATGTCACAGAAGCCTGGTTTTCTATTGAGATGCCCACCAGTGGCACTGCAAATCCAAGCAACTGCGTAATCAACTCCGTGAGTAGCCCGATGGCCTCACAGAATGGTCGCAGGAAGTGAGCTGGCGCAATGTTTGGTGTGTACTGGATCCAGAGCCGGATTAAGGGGGGGGCCCGGGGTGTACGTATCCCGGGGCCCCCTTCCTAAAAGGGCCCCCCACCACAGATCGGAGCTCTTACCGATCTGCGGCGCTGCGCTGCATTCCCGGCTCCCGTTTTTTTGCCCTGGCAACCTAACACTTGAGCCGTGGCGCTGGCTCCGCCTATCAGTACAGGACAGCTGAGCGACGGCTCAGCTGTCCAATAGTGTGTAATGTAACAGCCTGCGGCTCAGTCACCGTCTGAGCGCACAGGCTGTATGAGAGACTGTAGTGCAGTTCTTCTCCAAGGAGAGGAACGAACACTCACTCTCCTGTCTCCTGTGCTACAGCAGCCTGCCAGCAAAAGTAAGGCTGGCTGTATAATTATAGCTCACGTTTGTGTCTTACATATGTGCATAAATGATAAATGTTTGTTATATGTATGTATGTATATATATATATATATATATATATATATATATATATATATATATACAAATAGAGAATTCAGCACTCACCATAGCAAGCTCACTTGTCCTCACAACATCAATAAATAAATGATGGGGGTTTAGTTAGTGAATTGGCCAATGCTAGTCACCTGACACAGCCGGTAAATTACTAAGGAGCAGCTGACAGGTTTGTGGCAGGCATACATTAAACTTAGTGGGCATATTACTATGGTGAGTGCTGAATTCTCTATTTGTATGTATTTGGGTAGGTGGCCATGGGCTGCATGCACCCCACCCTATGAGTGGTGAGTGCAGACACTGCACCCCGCTTCTGGGGTGGCGAGTGCTGTGGTTTTCTATATTTGTTTGTATATTATGGGGTTAATCTTTGGTTAACTCATATTAACCATGGTCACAGGCCTTTTCATGAACCCCTGTGTAATCTCAATTGTTCTAAACCTGTCAGCTGCTCCTTAGTAATTTACCGGCTGTGTCAGGTGACTAGTATGCCTTTAAAAGCCACTAGATATGTGGCAGGCATACATTAAACTTAGTGGGCATATTTGCAGTTATATTATGTGATACAGTTGCCAGGTTTTAATTCTTAAGGCTTTGTGATAGTGTAGGACCTGCATGTAGGTGGGGTACCGTGGAGCGGTATGCAGGCTTCCGTGCATTGGCCAATTCACTAACTAACCCCCCATCATTTATTTATTGATGTTGTGAGGACAAGTGAGCTTGCTATGGTGAGTGCTGAATTCTCTATTTGTATGTATTTGGGTAGGTGGCCATGGGCTGCATGCACCCCACCCTATGAGTGGTGAGTGCAGACACTGCACCCCGCTTCTGGGGTGGCGAGTGCTGTGGTTTTCTATATTTGTTTGTATATATATAGATAGATATATGTATATCTATATATATATAGATAGATATATGTATATCTATATATATATATATATATATATATATATATAGATAGATATATGTATATCTATATATCTATATATATATATATATATATATATATATCTATATATATATCTATATATGTGTATATATATATATATCTGTGTCCGTGTATATATCTGTGTGTGCACATACAGTATATGTAAACATATACTGTATATGCGTGTGTGTATATATGTATATGCATGTATACATGTGCGTGTGTGTGTATATATATATATATATATATATATATATAAAACTCAGCTGTCTGCCTTTTAATTAGGGGCCTCGCTCTCTGAAGTGCCCCGGGCCCCCCAGAGCCTTAATCCGTCTCTGACTGGATCACAGTTGTAGGCTGAGACACGCGATAACTGCATCTTTGCCACCACTATCCGTTGCCTCCCCTAAGCGGTCCCTATCCGTCACTTTGCTGATAAATCCTCACTGTGAGCAACATCATTATGATACTTTGGCACATGTGCAGTTGGAGAATAATTATATAAATATCGGCATTGCGTAATGCGTACATCTCTGCATCAGGCCCATTGTTCTCTTAGGAATAAGAAAACAAGTCCTTTAATGAGTGAAAAAAAACGTTTACTTGCACAAGAGATTCGGGGTCATTGAATGGACAGGTGAAAACAACCTGACAAGTAAATGGCAGAGTATTCCTAATGTTTGCAATGAAATCCAAACATAAAACCTTGTAGTTTAGCCAAACTTTAAATAAATATTTGGTTTGAAAAATAAGTGAAGCAAAATGTAAGCAATGTATATCAATTTTTTTCCCTCTTACATCCTAGAGGATGCTGGGGTCCATATTAGTACCATGGTGTATAGACAGGTCCACCAGGAACCATTGGCGCTTTGAGAGTTTAACAGTGTGGGATGGCTCCTCCCTCCCTCTATGCCTCTCCTACCAGACTAAGTTTAGAAAATGTGCCTGGAGGAGCCGGTCACAGCTAGGGGAGCTCTACAGAACTTCTTTAGTAAAAGTTTTTTTTAGAGTTTGTTATTTTACAGTGAGGCTGCTGGCAACAGCCTCCCTACATCGAGGGACTGAGGGGGGGAGCAGTGTCCACCCTGCGGGGCCTGAGACACTGTCTCCGCTGACTGGACACTGAGCTCCAGAGGGGATAGATCGCTCCCTGCCGCAGGGGAACGCTCACCCCGAAGCATGCCGCCACCACCTTGCACAGCTGAAGTGTGGCGAGTGAGTCAAGCGGGGAGCCGATGTGAAGATGGCGGCTACAGGGTAGGGAGCGCAGTACTGACTGCGCTCCGGGGGCTCAGCGGTACATGGTGCAGCGCCTTAACCCTACACTGACCAGAAAGCCTGTCGGGGTCCTCGGATCTCAGCCAGCACAAAATCCTCAAGCCAGTATAATCTTGAAAGAGCGGGAAGACACAGGGCCGGCGCTACCATTAGGCAGCTTTAGGCAGCTGCCTAGAGCGCCGGCCGCTGGAGGGCGGCACTTGGTCAGCAGCTCAACATTGAAATGAGAGACAAGCTGCCGCCACTGTTCCCCCGCAACCCACCACAGCACCGTTTTTGTTTCTAAATAATTTTGCGGGTTCTGGAGGGGCGAGGGGGGGAGTGAGGATAAGTGCAGGCAATTAATTAGAGCCAGCAGCCGCCCGCCCCTCGCCAGCAGCAGTCGCCCGCCCCTCGCCAGCAGCAGCCGTCCACTCCTCGCCAGCAGCAGCCGCCCGCCCATCGCCAGCAGTAGCCGTCCGCACTTCACTTATGGTGCAGGCGGCAGCAACGGCAGCAGTGCCTCTCCACCAGCAGCAGCAGCAGCAGTACTAACCCGGGAGATGATGGCAGCAGCAGTGGGTAGCAATAATCCCTTCATGGCTTCCAGCGGTAAGATGGTAAGGTTTTATTGTGCAGGTGGAAGGGGGTGGATCCCAGTGGCTGGTAGCCAGGCTCAACAGGTTGCAGTAAGAGGCTAAGCTACAGTAAAAGATGGTCGCAGGTTTGATGTAGTGTGGTTCAGTGGCAGGTAGTGTGGACTGAAATGCAGGGGGCTCAGGAAACAAGGTAGTCAGGGTAGATCACAAAACTGGGATCTGAGGTGCCAGTGATTGACATATATAGCTAAGGGAAGCGCACCTAGAGTAGTGGCTGCCTGGAGTCACACCCGGGGGAAGTGGTAGTGACCAAAGTCTGCCCTGGATGGGGTAGGAGGAGGGCTGGATTTATGTATAAAGACAGTGTTTATATGTATGTAGGCAGTGTATGGCTGTATGTATGGAGGCAGTGTATGGATGGATATATGCAGGCAGTATATGGGTGTATATATGTATGTATGTATTGGAGAGGTAGTGTATGGATGTATATATGTATGAAAGGGGCAGTGTATGGATGTATGTATTGGAGAGGCAGTGTATGGATGTATATATGTATGAAAGGGGCAGTGTATGTATGTATGTATGTATGTATTGGAGAGGCAGTGTATGAATGTATATATGTATGAAAGGGGCAGTGTATGTATGTATGTATGTATGTATGTATTGGAGAGGCAGTGTATGGATGTATATATGTATGAAAGGGGCAGTGTATGTATGTATGTATTGGAGAGGCAGTGTATGGATGTATATATGTATGAAAGGGGCAGTGTATGTATGTATGTATGTATTGGAGAGGCAGTGTATGGATGTATATATGTATGAAAGGGGCAGTGTATGTATGTATATATGTATTGGAGAGGCAGTGTATGGATGCATATATGTATGAAAGGGGCAGTGTATGTATGTATGCAGCGCTGTAACTACCTGTGTGCCAGGTGTGCCTGGCACACAGCGCAGTTGCACTGAGGGCGCACGGCCAGCGGCTTGTAATGAGTCAAATTGACTCATTACAAGCCCCCTGTTCTGTGCCGTGCTGGAGGAGAGCAGCAGCGCCGGAGGCAGGGAAGGAGGAGGAGGGAGGGGGACTGGAGCCGCAGCAGCGCTATGTTATTGATAGTAGCACCGCTGCAGCAGTCCCCTCTCCTTCCATATTGGCTGCCCAGCGCTGCTGTGAATGCTGGGATACGGTTCCCTCATCCCAGCATTCACAGCGGCGGGCAGCCAATGTGGAAGGAGAGGGGGCTGCTGCAGCAGCGCCTCCACCAATTACATAGCGCTGCTGCGGCTCCAGTCCCCCTCCCTCCTCCTCCTTCTCCACTGCCCGTGAATGGATTTGCCTGCACGAAGAGCCTGACTGCCAGCGGGGAGAGATGGTAAGTATCTCGCTCTCTCTCTCTCTCTTTCTCTTCTGTCTGCCACAATGTGTAAAAAGGGGGACGCTGTCTGCCGTAATGTGTAAAAAGGGGGATGCTGTCTGCCGTAATGTGTAAAAAGGGGGACGCTGTCTGCCATAATGTGTAAAAAGGGGGACGCTGTCTGCCGTAATGTGTAAAAAGGGGGACGCTGTCTGCCATAATGTGTAATAAGGGGACGCTGTCTGCCGTAATGTGTAAAAAGGGGGACGCTGTCTGCCGTAATGTGTAAAAAGGGGAATCTGTGCACAGTAATGTGTAAAAAGGGGCTCTACCTGGTGTAGTGGTGATACTGTGCAGCGTAATTTGAATAATGGAGACTACTGTGCACCGTAGTATGAATTGGTATTATTTTGTGGCCACGCCCCTTCCACATGAAGCCACGCCCCTATATTTTTCACGCGCCTGCGGCGCGCACTGCCCCTATCTCGCATGGGGGGGCGCCGATGCAGTTTCTTGCACACAGCGCTAAAATGTCTAGTTACAGCACTGTATGTATGTATGTATGTAAGTGCTGTATGTATGAGAGAGGCAGTGTATGGATGTACTGTATGTAAGTATGAGAGAGACAGTGTATGTATGTATGTATGTATATATGTGAGAGGCAGTGTATAAGTGTATGTAAGTATGAGAGAGACAGTGTTTGTATGTATGCATGAAAGATGCAGTGTATGGATGTGTGTGTGTGTGTGTGTGTGTGTGTGTGTGTGTGTGTGTGTATATATATATATATATATATATATATATATATATGAATGAGAGACAGAATTAAATAGAAAGATAGGCAGCTGGGTAGGGTGCCAGGATCTGGGAACGGGGTGCCGCTGAGTGTACCCATCAAATAATTAAGGATGTCTTTGAGAGATACAGCCTTGTTGTACTCAATGCAGTCAGACGGCTGGGTATTTGGTGGTGTTGGGGGGGCAGTAGGCAGAAGTTTTGCCTAGGGTGTCAAAAAACCTTGCACCGGCCCTGGGAAGACAGCGTCATTAAGGGGCGGAGCTTCTCTGCAGAGTGGACCCAGCAGCATTCAGCGCCATTTTCCTGCCTGCAGACACGCTGCCTGTGAAGAGCAGTCCCTCCACAGCAACTCCAGCTATCTGTACGGTACCAGGGGGTTGTAGAAGGGAGGGGAGGCTGTGTATAGACTGTGTCACCTATTAAGGGACACAGTCAGCACTGGTAAAGGGTCTCCCTATACCTGTATAGCGCTGTGTGTGGGTTGGCTCCAATCTCTGTATCTCTCTGCCATTCTTGGGGGGGGAAACTCTGTCTGCCCTGTGCCCTGTACCCTGTGTGTATGTGGGGTGTGTGGAGTGTGCAAGCAACCATGTCTAGAGACTCTGTCTCATATGCTGCAGAGGATATATCTTCTCAGGAAGATCCCATCCTATGTAATCAGGATTGCACTGTTGTAGCGCAGATCCCGGTTAGGGAACCGGAGTGGTTAGCCTCTCTTAGGGGGGCTATTTCTCAGATTTCTGAAAGGGTTGCTAGGACTGAGCATGCAACTCAGGTATTGCAGTCCTCTATGGCAGTATGGTCCGGTACTGCTCCCCTGGGGCCCTCTGCGGTACATTCTCACAAACGTGCTCTTGCCCAAATTGCACAGGATGACACGGATACTGATCCTGACACAGCAGACAGTGATGGGGATGTGTCAAGGGAGACGGCATCACTTGCTAAAGGGGTGCAGTTGATGATTGAGGACATGCGGGATGTGTTAAATATTTCTGACACACCTCCTGAGCAAGTTGAGGAGGCTTTTTTCACAGACAGTAAGAAAGCCCCTCTCACCTTCCCTGCTTCCAAGGAATTAAATGCCATTTTTGAAATGGCCTGGGAAAATCCGGAGAGAAAATTCCATATCCCTAAAAGGGTTCTGGTTGCTTTTCCCTTCCCGGAGGACGATAGAAAAAAAATGGGAGTCCCCGCCTATAGTTGACGCCTCTGTTTTCAGGCTATCAAAACAAGACTACTATTGCCTGTGCATGGATTTCAAAAGCAATAGCAAAGTGGTCAATCACTCTGCAGGAGGACTTGACTACTATGGATAAAGGTGACGTTGATTTGTTTTTACGTAACATACATGATTCTGCAGGGTTTCTGGTGGAATCCATGAAGGATCTGGGTTCCATGGCTGCGGGGATCTCCTCCATGTCCGTCTCGGCTCGCAGGGGTCTCTGGCTGCGCCAATGGTCTGTGGACGCGGAATCCAGGAAGAGTGTGGAGAGCCTACCCTATACAGGTCAGGCTCTGTTTGGGGAGGTGCTGGATGCATGGATTGCCACAGCTACAGCGGGTAGGTCTCCTTTTCTCCCCTCAGTTGCACCGGATACGAAGAAGTCTTTTTCTCCCAACACATCAGTCCTTTCAGCCCACTAGGACTAGAAATAACAAGCCCTCTCAGGTGGTCGTGGTCCAAATCCAAGAAGCCTGCTCCCGCAGGTTCCCAGGACCAAAAGCCTGCTTCTGGTGCCTCAAAGTCCTCAGCATGACTGTGGACCGCATAGCCTGGAAGTAGGTCAGGTGGGAGCGAGACTCCGGCATTTCAGCCACGTCTGGGTGTCGTCCGGCCTGGATCCCTGGATACAGGATATCGTGTCCCGGAGGTACAGACTGGAGTCTTAAACTCTCCCACCTCACCGATTCTTCAAATCAGGCTTGCCGGCAGACAGAGTTGCTGGACGCTATCCGAAAATTGGTATTGTCGGAGGTCATTGTTCCAGTGCCACCTCATCAGTTGAACAAAGGTTACTATTCGAACCTTTTTGTGGTACCGAAGCCGGATGGTTCGGTCAGGCCAATTCTGAACTTGAAATTATTGAACCCTTATCTCTGGGACTTCAAATTCAAAATGGAGTCTCTGCGAGCGGTTATCTAAGGACTGACGGAGGGGGAGTTCCTGGTGTCCCTGGACATCAAGCATGCGTACCTCCACATTCCCATTTGGTCGCCGCATCAGGCTTACCTCAGGTTTGCACTGTTGGACGATCACTATCAGTTTCAGGCATTGCCATTCGGTCTCTACACAGCACCGAGGATTTTCACCAAGGTAATGGCAGAGATGATGGTTCTCCTCCGCAAGCATGGGGTGAACATAATTCCGTATCTGGACGACCTGCTGATCAAGGCATCGTCCAGGGAGAAGTTGTTAAGATCCATTGCTCTCACGATGCATCTGCTCAAGGAGCACGGTTGGATCCTGAAACTTCCAAAGTCTCATCTGGAGCCGACAAGGAGGCTATCTTTCCTGAGAATGATCCTCGACACGGAGGTGCAGAGGGTGTTTCTACCGGTGGAGAAAGCGTTGGTGATTCAAACGATGGTCCAGGATGTCTTGAAGCCTGCCCGGATATTGGTTCATCAGTGGATCTCTTGGACCAGTGGTCGGGATCTCACCTACATATGCACCAGAGGATACGTTTGTCGCCGAAAGCCAGGATTTCACTCCTTTGGTGGCTGCATCTTCTGGAGGGCCGAAGGTTCAGAGTTCAGGACTGTATCCTTCTAACCACGGATGCAAGTCTAAGAGGTTGGGGAGCAATCACTCAAGGGGAAACATTCCAAGGAAGGTGGTCAAGTTAGGAATCCCTTCTTCCGATAAACATCCTGGAGCTAAGAGCCATATACAACGGCCTTCTTCAAGCAGCACACCTTCTACAGGATCGGGCTGTTCAGGTGCAGTCGGACAAAGTGACCACAGTGGCCTACATAAACCAACAAGGCAGAACGAAGAGCAGGGCTGCAATGTCAGAGGTGACAAGAATCCTCCTCTGGGCAGAAAGGCAGGCTGTAGCGATGTCAGCAAAAAATATAGGGGCGTGGCTTCATGGGGAAGGGGTGTGACCACAAAATAATACCAATTCATATTACATATTATAGTAGTCTACATTATTCAAACTACGCAGCGCAGTAGCGCCACTACACCAGGTAGAGTCCCTTTTACACATTACGGCGGACAGATTCCCCTTTTTACACATTACGGCAGACAGCGTCTCCCTTTTTACACATTACGGCAGACAGCATCCCCCTTTTTACACATTACGGCAGACAGTGTCCCCCTTTTTACACATTACGGCAGACAGGGTCCCCCTTTTTACACATTACGGGCGGACAGTGTCCCCCTTTTTACACATTACCGCGGACAAAGTCCCCTTTTTACACAATACGGCAGACAGCGCCCCCCTTTTTACACATTACGGCAGACAGCGTCCCCCTTTTTACACATTACGGCAGACAGCGTCCCCCTTTTCTCATATGTCCTAGAGGATGCTGGGGTCCACTTCATGACCATGGGGTATAGACGGTTCCACAGGAGCCATGGGCACTCTTAAGACTTTTCAATGGGTGTGAACTGGCTCCTCCCTCTATGCCCCTCCTCCAGACCTCAGTTTTAGAAATGTGCCCAGGCAGACTGGATGCACTCTGAGAAGCTCTACTGAGTTTCTCTGAAAAGACTTATGTTAGTTTTTTATTTTCAGGGAGAACTGCTGGCAACAGACTCCCTGCTTCGTGGGACTTAGGGGGCAGAAGTAGGAACCAACTTCCTGAAGAGTTTCATGGCTCTGCTTCTGGCTGACAGGATACCATTAGCTCCTGAAGGGTACTGAACGCTAGCAGTGCCTAGATGCTCACTCCCACAGCACGCCGTCACTCCCCTCGCAGAGCCAGAAGACAGATGAGTAGAAGAAGACAGATCTTCTATCAAGAAAAGTGACGGCTGAGGTACAGCGCGGCTGGCGGGAGCGCAGCGCGCCATTGCTGCCCACACACACAGGCACTGCAGGGTGCAGGGCATGCGGGGGGGGGGGGGGCGCCCTGAGCAGCAAAAATACCCATAAACTGGCAAAAAGGGGGCATAAGATGCCTCTGGCACAGCCCTACCCCCGCCAGTATAAATATTATAAAAGATTACTGAGTGAAAAATGCACCATTTTAGGGGCGGAGCTTCTTCCTCAGGCAGCCAGCACACTGCTCAGCGCCATTTCCTCTCTCTCCTCAGGCTGCAGAGACAACGCTGGTCCTTTCCTCCACTTCTGACTACAAGTATCAAAGTGAAAATAAGGAGGGGGGGGGGCACATGCGTTTTTGGTGCATTACAAGTGTGAATTACTGTTTAAAAAGCGCTGCTTGTCTGTGGGCATTCTGTGTTCACAGGCATTAGATACTGGCGCTGGGGTTGTGAACTGGCTGCTCCTAAACTGTGTCCCTCTGACAGATTTTACTGTGGGTCTGTCCCCTATAAGTCTCAGTGTGTCTGTGTGGGTGTTGTACACGTGTGTGACATGTCTGAGGCAGGGAGTTCCTCCCCGGAGGAAGCCATTTTAGGGACACAGAGTGGTAATGTGGTGGCGCTGCCGACATACCAAGAGCCTGCATAGGTGAAAGAAATAGGTTATAGTATGCATCATATCAATAGGAGATTAGATAAGTCTGAATCTCATGCTGAGTGCTGGAGAAAATCTGTGGAAGATGTGATTTTTCAGGGCTCTGTTCTTCCATCTGCAGGCGACCCCTCTGGGTCACATAAGAGACCATTTGTGAATACTGATACCGACATAGATCATAAATTGGCAAAAAATATACAATATATGATTATAGCTATAAGGGAAGTTTTGGAAGTCACGGAGGCCACTCCTGTACCTCAGGAGAAGGCGTATTTCTATAAAGAAAAGAAATCCAAAGTTACTTTCCCTCCTTCCCACGAGCTAAACACTCTCTTTGAAGGGATGTGGGTGAATCCTGATAAGAAATTTTGTATTCCCAAGAGGATTCAAATAGCTTATCCTTTCCCAGCAGAGGACAGGAAAAAATGGGAGTCAGCCACTGTTTTAGACAGTGCACTGTCGAGGTTGACAAAGAAAGTAATTCTCCCTGCACCTGGCACGGCTTCGCTAAAGGAGCCATCAGACCGCAAAATGAAGACTACATTAAAATCCATTTATGTTGCCAATGGTACCCTGCTCAGGCCCACTATTGCCTGCGCATGGGTGAGTCGCGCTATTGAAAAATGGTCGGAAAGTGTGTCATCAGAAATTGACACGATTGATAAAGATGAGATACTCCTTAAGTTAGGGAATATCAAAGATGCTGCTGCATACATGCTAGAAGCAATGAAAGATATTGGACTCTTGAGTTCACAAGCAGTTACCATGGCAGTATCGGCTCGGCGGGTGTTGTGGATTCGCCAGTGGAACGCGGACGCAGATTCCAAAAGAAACATGGAGGCTCTCTCATATAAAGGTGAGGCCTTATTTGGCGATGGACTAGATGCGTTAGTCTCAGCGGCTACCGCAGGTAAGTCGACATTTTTGCCCTCTGCGCCTGCACCAGCATAAAAGACATATCACCCACACATGCAGTCCTTTCGGCCCAATAAATACAAAAAAGCGAGAGGTTCCCCCTTCTTTGCTGGTAGGGGAAGGGGAAAGGGAAAGAAGTCCACAGCGGCTTCAAGTTCCCAGGAGCAGAAGTCTACCCCTACTTCTGCCAAATCTTCAGCATGACGCTGGGGCTCTCTTGCGGGAGGCCGCTCGGGTGGGGGCACGTCTCAAGCTGTTCAGCCAAGGTTGGATTCTGTCTGGCCTGGATCCTTGGGGGTTGCAAATCCAGGGATACAAGCTGGAGTTTCAAGACGTTCCCCCATGTCGATTTTTCAAATCGACCTTGCCAGTTTCTCCTCCAGACAGAGAAGCAGTAACAGCGGCAATCCAAAAATTATGTCAGGATCGGGTCATAGTCCTGGTACCTGTGTCACAACAAGGGGAGGGGTTTTATTCAAGCCTTATTGTAGTTCCGAAGCCGGACGGCTCGGTCAGACCGATCCTTAACCTGAAAAATTTGAATTTCTACTTGAAACGTTTCAAGTTCAAAATGGAATCACTGAGAGCAGTGATTTCCAGTCTGGAGGAGGGGGGACTACATGGTGTCTGCAGACATAAAGGATGCTTACCTGCATGTTCCCATTTACCCTCCTCACCAGGCCTATCTGAGATTCGCGGTTCAGGATTGCCACTACCAATTCCAGACGTTACCTTTCGGTCTCTCCACTGCGCCGAGGGTATTCACCAAGGTGATGGCGGAGATGATGGTTCTCCTGCGTCAAAAAGGAGTCAATATAATTCTTATCTGGATGATCTCCTGATAAAGGCGAGAGCCAGGGAGCAGTTGTTACAAAACATCACACTCTCCCTGTCGATACTCCAACAACACGATTGGATCATAAATTATCCGAAGTCACAGTTGGAACCGACAACAAGGTTGTCTTTTCTCGGGATGATCCTGGACACAGAAGTTCAGAGAGTATTTCTTCCGGTGGAAAAGGCTCTGGAAATCCAGAAACTGGTAAAACAGATATTGAAACCATCCAGGGTGTCGATCGATCAGTGCATTCGTTTGTTGAGGAAGATGGTGGCGGCCTACGAGGCCATACAGTTTGGCAGGTTCCATGTCAGAGTATTCCAGGGGGACCTGTTGGACAAGTGGTCGGGTTCCCACCTACACATGCACCGAAAGATAATCCAAGGACGATGGTCAAGTCAGGAAGCCTGCCTTCACATAAACGTGCTGGAACTGAGAGCCATTTACAACGGCCTTCAACAAGCGGTACATCTTCTTCAAGATCATCCCGTGCAGATCCAGTCGGACAATGTAACAGCAGTCACATACATAAACAGGCTGGACGGAACGAAAAGCAGAGCGGCAATGGCAGAGGTGACGGAGATCCTCCTCTGGGCAGCAAGATATCTAAAAGCTCTGTCGGCAGTATTCATTCCGGGAGTAGACAACTGGGAAGCAGACTTCCTCAGCAGACACGACCTCCATCCAGGAGAGTGTGGCCTCCACCAAGAAGTCTTCAAAGAGGTGACAAGTCTTTGGGGAGTTCCTCAAGTAGACATGATGGTATCTCATCTCAACAAGAAGCTTCACAGATACTGTTCCAGGTTGAGAAACCCTGAAGCGATAGCTGTGGATGCGTTAGTGGCCCAGTGGGTTTTCCCGTCAGTGTAGGTCTTCCCTCCACTTCCGCTGATCCCAAAAGTGCTCAGGATCATAAGAAGAACAAGAGTTCGAGCAATCTTCATTGTCTCAGACTGGCCAAGGAGTGCTTGGTACCCAGATCTTCAGGAGTTACTCCTAGAAAATCCTCAGCCTCTTCCTCTTCGCGAGGACCTGCTACAGCAGGGGCCGTGCGTGTATCAAGACTTACTGCGGCTATGTTTGACGGCATGGCTGTTGAGCGCCGGATCCTAGCCCGAAAGGGTATTCCCAAGGAAGTCATCCCCTTGTCTTATTCAGGCCAGGAAGGGAGTAACGTCGAAACATTACCACCGTATTTGGAGTAAGTATGTATCTTGGTGTGAATCCAAAAGGCTCCTACGGAAGAGTTCCACTTGGGATTTTCTCCATTTTCTACAGGCTGGTGTGGAGGCGGGCCTCAGATTGGGATTAATCAAGGTCCAGATTTCAGCCTTGTCGGTGTTCTTCCAGAAACAATTGGCCCCTCTTCCAGAGGTTCAGACCTTCGTGTAAGGGGTTCTGCATATCCAGCCTCCATTTGTGCCTCCAGTGGCACCATGGGACCTTAATGTGGTGTTGCAGTTCCTCCAATCGGACTGGTTTGAGCCTCTACAAGAGATAGAGTTGAAGTTTCTCACTTGGAAAGTGGTGTTGCTTTTGGCATTGGCATCCGCACAGCGGGTGTCTGAGTTGGGCGCCTTGTCTCACAAGAGCCCTAACCTAATCTTCCATGAAGATAGGGCAGAGTTGCGAACTCGTCAAAAATTTTCTTCCAAAGGTGGTTTCTTCTTTCCACACAAACCAGCCTATTGTGGTGCCAGTAGTTACTGACACGTTCACCGAGTCAAAGTCTCTAGACGTGGTTAGGGCTTTGAAAATTTATGTCACTAGAACAGCTTGTATACGGAAAACAGAGTCGTTGTTTGTCCTGTATGCTCCCAACAAGATTGGGTGTCCTGCTTCCAAGCAGACTATTGCGCATTGGATCAGAAGTACGATTCAGCACGCTCATACTACGGCTGGATTGCCGTTACCGACATTGGTGAAGGCCCATTCCACTAGGAAGGTGGGCTCATCCTGGGCGGCTGCCCGGGGGGGTCTCTGCATTGCAACTTTGCAAAGCAGCTAATTGGTCGGGGTCAAACACATTTGCAAATTCTACAAGTTTGACACCGTGCCCGATGAAGACCTCAAGTTCGGTCAATCGGTGCTGCAGGGTCATCCGCACTCTCCCGCCCGTACTGGAGCTTTGGTATAAACCCCATGGTCATGAAGTGGACCCCAGCATCCTCTAGGACGTATGAGAAAACAGGATTTTGATACCTACCGGTAAATCCTTTTCTCTTAGTCCGTAGAGAATGCTGGGCGCCTGTCCCAGTGCGTACTTTACCTGCAGTTTAGTTGTTAGTTACACATGTTGTGTTATCTTAGTTCAGCATGTTGCTGCAATTGGTTCATGCCTGTTGGCGTGTGTTATGTTGAATGCCATGTTGTGCGGCATGGCTGAGGTGTGAGCTGGTATGAATCTCACCACTAGTATTAAAGTAAATCCTTTCCTCGAAATGTCCTTCTCCCTGGGCACAGTTCCTATAACTGATGTCTGGAGGAGGGGCATAGAGGGAGGAGCCAGTTCACACCCATTGAAAAGTCTTAAGAGTGCCCATGGCTCCTGCAGAACCGTCTACACCCCATGGTCATGAAGTGGACCCCAGCATCCTCTATGGACAATGAGAAAAGGATTTACCGGTAGGTATCAAAATCCTGTTTTTACACATTACGGCGGACATTGTCCCCCTTTTTACACATTACGGCGGACAGAGTCCCCTTTTTACACATTACGGCAGACAGCGTCCCCCTTTTTACACATTACGGTAGCCAGCGTCCCCCTTTTTACACATTACGGCAGCCAGCGTCCCCCTTTTTACACATTACGGCAGCCAGCGTCTCCCTTTTTACACATTACGGCAGCCAGCCTCCCCTTTTTACACATTACGGCAGCCAGTGTCCCCCTTTTTACACATTACGGCAGACAGCGTCCCCTTTTTTACACATTACGACAGACATATACACCACAGCCCTCCACCAAACACACATATAGTACACCACAGCCACCTCTCACACACTCATGTACACCAGCCCTGCACTCAGCACACATACCACAGCCCTGCAACCAGCCACCTCCCTCACACACTTAGCCAGCCCAGTCACCTCTATGTCCTGTTAGTTGCAGCGGAGATGAGTCTCTGGATCCAGTTCTGACGGTGTTGGAGTCGGAGGTACATGTGTTCTGAAGGGGGCCGGGGCTACCACCAGCCGATGTGTGAGGAGCAGAGAGATACAGCATGGTTCCCGGGGGCTGGGACACACTATTCCACTTCCTCTGCCTACGGCTGCTCTTCTGCGCCAGGCTCCGCCCCGTCTGGACTCGCACATGCGCAGTCCAGATTCACGATGGGGCATTAGGGAATGCGGAGGATCGCTTCACCTTTGCGGGCAGCGGTAGGCAACTATGACGTGCTGCCAGTGGTTCCGCAGCAGCTGTCCCTCTCCTTCACATTGGCTGCCCGCGATCGCTCCCTCCCTGCTAACTGGCGGAAGTGCGTCAGGAATAGGGAGGGAGCAATCGCGGGCAGCCAATGTGAAGGAGAGGGACAGCTGTAGCGATGCCACCACCAATTAGAGTGCGCTGCTGCGGCTCCCTTCTCCCCCTCCCTCCTCCTCCTCTCCTGCGGCTGCCCCCAGAGCTGCTCCTCGCCGGCAGCAGCGCTCGCACGCAGTCACAGGCGGCTTGTAATGAGTCAAACTGACTCATTACAATGCTGCTGATTTTAAGCAAAGGATGCGGGCAGTTGCGCCCTCAGGGCAACTGCGCTGTGTGCCAGGCACACCTGGCACACACATAGTTACGGCTCTGCACACATATACACACATACAAACACACACACACACACACACATACCCAGACACACACACACACACACACACACACACACACACACACACACACACACACTCTTTTTATATCCCCTTACCACAATCTTGCTGGCCAGATCTTCAACAATCTGCTAGCCTGGTCCTGTGTAGCCCCGCACCTTGGTCAGTGTAGCTCCGCCCCCTTTAATCATAACGAACACTGACACTCCTGTCACTGTCACAGGGGAGAGAGGAGAAGGATTTATGCTGCTGGCACTGCTGCGGCTGCCTGTCAGTGTGACAGGCGCAGCAGCCAGCAGGGGGGACAGGACGGCACTTCAGCAGGGATGCAGAGCAGTGAGAGCGCCTCTCCTGCCCGGCGCCTAACTGCACTGCATCCCTTTGCTGAGCGGGGAGCGCCGGGCCTGGATAGCGGTTAATGTGAGATACACGGAATGGAAATCACACAGCAGCTATTGGCACACACACAGTCACATGTACAATGCAGAAATTATCACAAATAACAATAAAACTGCACTGGACTAGAAATACTAAGTAACTACACTACTAAGTAACGCTATGTATAAAATAGGATTTTGGTTACCTACCGGTATATCCTTTTCTTGTAGTCCGTAGAGGATGCTGGGGTCCATATTAGTACCATGGGGGTATAGAGGGGTCCACCAGGAGCCATTGGCACTTTAAGAGTTTAATAGTGTGGGCTGGCTCCTCCCTCTATGCCCCTCCTACCAGACTCAGTCTAGAAACTGTGCCCAAGGAGACGACATACTTCGAGAGAAGGAATTACACAGATAGTGGCGAGATTCATACCAGCTCACACAACAGGCAAATCCAGCCAACATCCCGGAACAACTCAGCAACAGCTGAAACATTAAATAATACTATTACCTAGGAACCAGGCAGTACTAGACTATAAAACCAATGCCGGAAAACGCAGCGCTGGGCGGGCGCCCAGCAACCTCTACGGACTACGAGAAAAGGATTTACCGGTAGGTAATTAAAATCCTATTTTCTCTTACGTCCTAGAGGATGCTGGGGTCCATACTAGTACATATTAGTACCATGGGGTACGGGAGGGAGAGCACAGAGGCTCCTGCAAAACTGCATGACCAAACTTGAGGTCATCAGAGGCCAAAGTATCGAACTTGTAAAACTTGGCAAACGTGTTCGACCCCGACCAAGTAGCCGCTCGGCAGAGTTGTACAGCCGAGACACTCCGGGCAGCCGCCCAGGAAGAGCCCACTTTATGAGTAGAGTGAGCCTTTACAGATTTTGGACACGACAATCCTGCCATGGAATAAGCATGCTGGATAGTGAACCTGATCCAGTGCAAAATCGACTGCTTAGAAGCAGGACACCCAATTTTCTTGGGATCATAGAGGACAAACAGAGAGTCACTTTTCCTATGACGAGCCGTCCTCTTCACATAAATCTTCAAAGTCCTCATTACATCCAAGGCCTTTGAAGCAATTGAGGAGTCAGTAGCCACTGGCACCACAATAGGCTGGTTGATATGGAAAGCCGATACAACCTTAGGCAGGAACTGTGGACAAGTCCTAAGTTCCGCCTTGTCTTCATGGAAGATCAGATAGGGGCTTTTACAAGATAAAGCCCCCAATTCCGACACGCATCGTGCAGAAGCCAAGGCCAACAAAGTGACCGCCTTCCACGTGAGAAACTTGAGATCAGCCTCCTGTAGAGGCTCAAACCAAGCAGATTGCAGGAACTGCAACACCACATCAAGATCCCAGGGTGCCGTTGGCGCCACAAAGGGAGGCTGGATGTGCAGAACCCCTTTCAAAAAGGTCTGAACCTCAGGGAGGACAGCCAATTGTTTTTGGAAGAAGATGGACAAAGCAGAGATCTGGACCTTAATGGAGCCCAATCTCAGTCCCATATCCACCCCTGCTTGCAGGAAAAGGAGAAAACGTCCAAGTTGAAACTCCACCACAGGAAACTTCTTGGACTCACACCAAGAAACATATTTTTTCCAAATGCGATGGTAATGTTTAGACGTTACCCCCTTCCTAGCCTGCATCAGGGTAGGAATGACCTCACTCGAGATACCCTTTCGAGCTAAGATCTGGCGTTCAACCGCTATGCCGTCAAACGTAGCCGTGGTAAGTCTTGATAAGCGAACGCCCCCTGCAGTAGCAGATCCTCCCGAAGAGGTAACGGCCTTAGATCTTCCAGCAGAATATCCAGTAGATCCGCGTACCAAGCCCTCCTTGGCCAGTCCGGAGCAATGAGGATTGCTAGAACCTTTGTTCTTCTTACCAGTTGAAGAACTTTTGGTATCAGAGGAAGTGGAGGGAACACATACACTGACGTGAACACCCACAGTGTTACCAGTGCGTCCACCGCCACTGCCTGTGGGTCTCTCGACCTGGAACAGTACCTCCGCAGCTTCTTTTTGAGGCAGGAGGCCATCATGTCAATGTAAGGAACCCTCCCACCAACCGGTTACCTCCTCAAACACCACCGGGTGGAGGCCCCACTCTCCCAGATGGAGATCGTGGCGGCTGAGGAAGTTTGCTTCCCAGTTTATACTCCCGGAATGAAGATTGCCAACATCGCCACCGCGTGTCTTTCTGCCCAGAGGAGGATTCTTGACACCTCTGACATGGCAGCCCTGCTCTTTGTTCCGCCTTGTCGGTTTATGTAGGCCACCGTGGTCACGTTGTCCGACTGCACCTGAACAGCTCGATCCTGTAGAAGGTGTCCTGCTTGCAGAAAGGCATTGTACACGGCCCTTAGCTCCAGGATGTTTATTGGGAGAAGGGATTCTTGATCCAACCACCTTCCCTGAAAGGTTTCCCCCAGAGCGACTGCTCCCCAACCTCTTAGACTTGCATCTGTGGTTAAAAGGATCCAGTCCTGAATCCGAACCTTCAGCCTTCCAGAAGGTGCGGAAGTTGTAGCCACCAGAGGAGTGAAATCCTGGCTTTCGGAGACAGGCGTATCCTCTTGTGCATGTGTAGGTGAGAGCCCGACCACTGGTCCAATAGGTCCAACTGAAAAGGTCGAGCATGAAACCTGCCATACTGCAGAGCCTTGTAGGCGGCAACCATCTTCCCCAGAAGGCGGATGCATTGATGAACCGATACCCGGGTAGGCTTTAAGACATCCCGGACCATTGTATGAATCATCAATGCTTTCTCCACCGGGAGAAAAACCCTCTGCACTTCCGTGTCGAGGATCATTCCCACGAAAGACAGCCTCCTTGTCGGCTCCAGATGAGACTTTGGAAGGTTCAGGATCCATCCGTACTTCCTGAGCAGCTGTGTCGTGAGCGTGATGGATCGCAACAACCTCTCCCTGGACGACGCCTTGATCAGGAGATCGTCCAGATACAGAATTATGTTCACCCCCCGCTTGCGGAGGAGAACCATCATCATTGGTGCTTTGGAGAGGCCAAACGGCAGCGCCTGGAACGGATAGTGATCGTCCAACAGTGCAAACCTGAGATATGCCTGATTCGGCGACCAAAGGGGAATGTGGAGGTAAGCATCCTTGATGTCCAGCGACACCAGGAACTCCCCCTCCGTTAGACCTGAGATGACAGCTCTCAGAGATTCCATCTTGATTTTGAACTCCCTGAGATAAGGGTTCAAAGACTTTAAGTTTAGAATAGGTCGTACCAAACCATCCGGTTTTGGTACCACGACAAGGTTCGAATAATAACCCTTGATCCACTGCTGAGGTGGAACTGGGACAATGACCTCTGACACCATCAATTTCCTGATGGCCTCCAGAAGAATTGTTCTGTCCGCCAGCAGAGCTGGCAAGCCTGACTTGAAGAAACGGTGAGGTGGGGGATCCTGAAACTCCAGTCTGTACCCCCTGGACACTATATCCAGGGCCCAGGGGTGCAGGTCAGACGACACCCAGACATGGCTGAACTGCCAGAGTCTTGCCCCCACCTGACCCTCCTCCAGGCCTAGCTGTCCACCGTCATGCGGGTATCAGAAGCGGGCTTCTGGGCTTGGGAACCTGCGGGGGCAGGTTTCTTTCCTTTGGCACGACCACCTCTGAAGAAGGTGTTCTAAGGCTTGTTCTTTCTAGACCTCGCTGGCCGAAAGGACTGAGACGTGGCTGGCGTAAAAGGCTTCTTTGTAGCCGGTGCAGCTGAGGGGAGAAAAGTAGACCTACCCGCGGTAGCCGTGGCAATCCACGCATCCAGCGCCTCCCCAAAGAGAGCCTGACCTGTATAGGGTAGGCCCTCCACACTCTTCCTGGATTCCGCATCAGCAGACCATTGGCGCAGCCAGAGACCCCTGCGAGCCGAGACGGACATGGAGGAGATCCCCGCAGCCATGAAACCCAGGTCCTTCATGGAATCTACTAAGAATCCTGCAGAATCCTGAATATGGCGTAAAAATAAATCAACGTCACCTTTATCCATCGTAGTCGATTCCTCCTGCAGAGCGACTGACCACCTGGCAATAGCTTTTGCAATCCAAGCACAGGCTATAGTAGGCCGCAATATAGCCCCCGAAGCCGTGTAAATGGATTTAAGCGTAGCATCCACCTTGCGATCTGTCGGGTCCTTCAACGCGGGAGATCCCGGGACTGGCAACACCACCTGTTTAGACAGCTTGGAGACAGAGGCGTCGACTATCGGCGGGGACTCCCATCTCCTCCAATCTTCCTCTGGGAAGGGAAAAGCAACCAAGACCCTCTTAGGGATCTGAAATTTCTTTTCCGGAGTTTCCCAGGCCTTTTCAAAGATAGCGTTTAATTATTTGGATGCCGGGAAGGTGAGTGGGGGCTTCTTATTATCTGTAAAAAAGGCCTCCTCCACCTGCTCAGGAGCTGTCAGAAATATGTAAAATATCCCTCACAGCTTCAATCATCAACTGCACCCCCTTAGCAAGTGATGCTGTCCCCCTCAACACATCCCATCACCGTCTGTAGTGTCAGAGTCGGTGTCCGTGTCATCCTGCGTCAGCAATGCAAGCGAACGTTTTTGAGAATGTACCGCAGGGGACCCCGAGGAAGCAGTATCAGACCACACAACCATTGAGGATTGTAGGATCTGAGTGGCATGCTCAGTCCTAGCAACCCTGTCAGAAATCTGAGAAATAGTCCCCCTCAGAGAGACCAACCATTCTGGCTCTCTAGCAGGGATATGCGCTACAACAGTGCAATCCTGATTACATAGAATGGAGTCTTCCTGGGAAGACAAATCCTCTGCAGCATATGAAACATTGTCCCTAGACAAGTTGTCACACACACACACACACACACACACACACACACACACACACACGGTATTGGGTAGACAGAGTTTCCCCACCAGAATGGCAGAGAGACAGGGGCGGAACTCTGGGAGGCAGTGGAGTCGGCTGCCGCCGGGCTCCTGGCCTCAAGGGGGCGCATCTCCTCCACTGTCCCCAGTGCCGCTCACCGCGCTGCTGCTGCTGTCTGTGAGGGGAGGGGATCGCAGCGTGCGCCTCCCCTGCCCCTCACTCTCCGGCGGCGGCGCGCTTCAATTCAGCGCCGGTCCGTGAGCCAATCAGAGCTCGCGGACCGGCAGCTAAGGCTGCCGGTCCACGAGCTTTGATTGGCTCATGGACCGGTGCATAATTGAAGAGGGACACAGCCGCCGGAGAGTGAGGGGCAGGAGAGGCGCACGCTGCACTCTCCTCCCCTCACAGACAGCAGCAGCAGCGCGGTGAGCAGCACAAGGGATGGGGGGGAGGGTCATCTATATGTGGCACTGGGGGCATTGCTGGCACTGTGGGGACCTGTATACCTGGCACTGGGGGTCATATCTGGCACTGTGGGGACACTGGCATTGGGGGCATAGCTGGCACTGTGGGGACCTGTATACCTGGCACTGGGGGTCATATCTGGCACTGTGGGGACACTGGCATTGGGGGCATAGCTGGCACTGTGGGGACCTGTATACCTGGCACTGGGGGTCATATCTGGCACTGTGGGGACACTGGCATTGGGGGCATAGCTGGCACTGTGGGGACCTGTATACCTGGCACTGGGGGTCATATCTGGCACTGTGGGGACACTGGCATTGGGGGCATAGCTGGCACTGTGGGGACCTGTATACCTGGCACTGGGGGTCATATCTGGCACTGTGGGGACACTGGCATTGGGGGCATAGCTGGCACTGTGGGGACCTGTATACCTGGCACTGGGGGTCATATCTGGCACTGTGGGGACACTGGCATTGGGGGCATAGCTGGCACTGTGGGGACCTGTATACCTGGCACTGGGGGTCATATCTGGCACTGTGGGGACACTGGCATTGGGGGCATAGCTGACACTGTGGGGACCTGTATACCTGGCACTGGGGGTCATATCTGGCACTGTGGGGACACTGGCATTGGGGGCATAGCTGGCACTGTGGGGACCTGTATACTTGGCACTGGGGATCATATCTGGCACTGTGGGGACACTGGCATTGGGGGCATAGCTGGCACTGTGGGGACATATATATCTGGCACTGGGGTCATATCTGGCACGGTGGGGACACTGGCAATAGGGGCATAGCTTGCACTGTGGGGACATATATATCTGGCACAGGGGGGCATATCTGACACTGGGAACACTGACATTGGGGGCATAGCTGGCACTCTGGGTACATATATATCTGGCACTGGGGGCATATCTGGCACTGGGGGCATGGCTGGCACTTTGGGGACATATATATCTGGCACAGGGGCATAGCTGGCACTGGGGGGACACGTATATCTGGCACTGGGGGCAAAGCTGGCACTGTGTGGGGACATGTATATCTGGCACTGGGGCATATCTGGCACTGTGGGGACACTGGCATTAGGGGCATAGCTTGCACTGTGGGGACATATATATCTGGCACTGGGGCAGAGCTGGCACTGTGTGGGGACATGTATATCTGGCACTGGGGGGCATATATGGCACTGTGGGGACACTGCATTGGGGGCATAGCTGGCACTTTGGGGACATATATATCTGGTACTAGGGGCATAGCTGGCACCGGAGGCATATCTGGCACAGGAGCATAGCTGGCACTGGGGGGACACGTATATCTGACACTGGGTGCAGAGCTGGCACTATGTGGGGACATGTATATCTGGCACTGTGGGGACACTGCATTGGGGGCATAGCTGGCACTTTGGGGACATATATATCTGGCACTAGGGGCATAGCTGGCACTGTGGGGACACTGGCATTGGGGGCATATCTGGCACTGGGGGGACAAGTATATCTGGCACTGGGGGTCATGTGTATCTGGCACTGTGAGGCATATATGTATCTGGCACTGTGGGGACATATGTTTCTGGCAGTGTGGAGGCACCCATTTTTTGACATTTTTATATGTATGTGGCACTGTACAGGGGCATTATAGGTGGTCTTCAGGTTGCCAACTGTCGGGATCCCGGCGCACAGTATACCGTCGCCGGAATCCCGACAGCCGGCATACCGACAGTTTTTCTCCTTCGTGGGGGTCCACGACCCCCCCCTGGAGGGAGAATAAATAGCGTGGCGCGCGTAGCGAGCCCGCAAGGGGCTCATTTGCGCTCACCATGCTGTCGTTATGCCGGCGATATGTAGGGGGGGCACCAACATTTATCATGCCTCCGGGCGACTGGGGCGAACTTACGCCACTGCAGAGAGACACAGAGATTGGAGCCAACCCACATGCAGCGCTATTAAAGGTATAGGGAGACCCCACACCAGCGCCGACTGAGTCCCTTAATAGGTGACACAGCCCTTCACAGACACCCCTACCTTCTACACCCCCCTGGTACTGTACAGATCGCTGGAGATGCTCTGGAGGGACCTGAACATCCGCTGGCAGGGAGCTGCAGGCAGGAAAATGGCGCTGAACGCTGCTGGGTCCGCTCTGAGGAGAAGCTCCGACCCTTCCTGCTCTTCTTTAGATTATACTGGCCCGGAGGATTTTTGCTGCTGGCTGAAATCTGCGGACCCCGACAGGCAGGACAGGTCAGTTAGGGTCTGGAGCAGGCTCAGGGCGCCCCTCCAAGCAGTTCTGGAGCACGGGTTTACCCGCAAACCGCCTTCTTCAGACTGACCCCCCGCTTGTAAGGGGGGACAGTGACTGACTCGTCAACTGCAGCTCTGAAAGGGGGTGGCGGCTGGCTGCTGGGGCGAGCGGTCCCCTATGGCGGGTCGGATCGTTCCCTCTGGAGCTCAATATCCAGTCAGCGGTGGCAGTGACTCAGCCCCCGCAGGGTGGACACTGCCCCCCCCTTCCCTCGATGCAGACAGGCTGTCGCCATTAGCCTCCTGTAAAGAAATAAACTCTAAAAAAACCTCTTTTACCAAGGAAGCTCAGGAGAGCTCCCCTAGCTGTGACCGGCTCCTCCGGGCACATTTTGTAAACTGAGTCTGGTAGGAGGGGCATAGATGGAGTAGCCAGCCCACACTATTAAACTCTTAAAGTTCCAATTGCTCCTGGTGGACCCGTCTATACCCCCATGGTACTAATATGGACCCCAGCATCCTCTAGAACGTAAGAGAAATATAGATATAACAATGCACAGTAAAGACTGTATGTATATCACAGGGTACTTGTGCTAAATAACCCTGAATGTATGCACTTGTTCTTAACTAACACTGTCTAAAGACATGTAGAATACTTAAGTGTCCTGTAAATGCACAACGCTGATGATGCAGGCGGCTTTACAGAGGAGACATTGCCCAGCAGTCCCAAAGTCAGCTCAGCATGTGTGTAATGGTGCCCAAACGCTGACAGGGAGTGAGGGAGGCAGAGAGATGCAGCTCTAGGGCGGGAACATTAGCAGTAAATGGCGGCTGGGGGAGGGGCTACAGGTCATAGCCTTATCCCCTTGCTGGACTTCACCACCGGGTACTGCGGGCCTTAGTAAAACGGATTATGAGGTAATCCGACCTGTGCCCTTGCCCTGGTGGTCTAGTGGGGTCCCTGTACGGCCACCGTGTCCACACTAGCGCGAGCGGTCCATCTCCTAAAGACCGCATCGGATTGCGATTTCCAGCGGGTCCCGCCTGGGGGACCCTCTTACCTCCTCCCTTGATGCGGCCACGCGATCCCGGAGAGCTGCAGTAGGTGTGTGTGCCCTAGGTGAAGAACCGGAGCCTTCCGTTGTAAGTACCCAGCAACCAGGGCGCGGAGTATACAGCGCCGCCGGGGGAGGTGAGGGAGCAGCAGCACAATATGTCAATATAACATATAGCACTTTTAAGTGCCTATGCTGCAGCCCTTGAAGTCTTCTATCTTCATAAAAGCTCTTTTCAGGGCTGCTCAGCGCAGTCCTCCCTGTTAGCTGCCTATATATATATATATATATATATATATATATATGTGTGTGTTTAGGTGTATATATATATATATATATATGTGTGTTTAGGTGTATAAATAATGTGGAAAAGGGGCATCATAGCATGGGGTTTCTCTGGGATCAATCTTGTAATGCCCATTCCCCACGACGCATACGCCTTATGTCCCTATACTCTCTCTGTGTCACATGCAGATATTTGATAACAGGGGACACTTTTCACCACCGGTTAAGAAATATTACATACGCCATCATCTTACCTGCAATAGTACTTTTGTCATTTATCAGATAATGTTTACTTCTTGGTTATCATATATCGGCAAAAACCAGTGTAAATTTAAAGAGAGAATGACTATCAGGGACAATCACATCATTTTGCTGAGCCTAATCATAAATTAGCCAGTTTACAGTACCGTACCACAACCCTGTGAGTTGTGGTGATCGTAAGAGATTATTATTGCAGTGTGAAACATGGTGGATTCACCACTTAGATGTAATGGCGCCCTGTGGTCTCAATTAATCTCTTGTTCAGTCATACTTTTAAAGCTTGCACTTTGATATTATTGATATTAAGAACTGGCACATACTTAATTTATGGCGAATAGTCATTTGGTACGTTCTTGATATATTTATTGTTTTTCTATGTTTTGTACTGCTTAACAGCATTTCTCTAACGTCCTAGTGGATGCTGGGAACTCCGTAAGGACCATGGGGAATAGCGGGCTCCGAAGGAGGCTGGGCACTCTAGAAAGATCTTAGACTACCTGGTGTGCACTGGCTCCTCCCACTATGACCCTCCTCCAAGCCTCAGTTAGATTTCGTGCCCGGCCGAGGTTGGATGCACACTAGGGGCTCTCCTGAGCTCTTAGAAAGTTATAGTCTTAGAATTTGTTCTTTTCAGTGAGACCTGCTGGCAACAGGCTCACTGCAGCGAGGGACTAAGGGGAGAAGAAGCGAACTCGCCTGCTTGCAGCCGGATTGGGCTTCTTAGGCTACTGGACACCATTAGCTCCAGAGGGATCGACCGCAGGCCCAGCCTTGATGTTCGGTCCCGGAGCCGCGCCGCCGTCCCCCTTACAGAGCCAGAAGCAAGAAGATGGTCCGGAAAATCGGCGGCATGAAGACTCAGTCTTCACCAAGGTAGCGCACAGCACTGCAGCTGTGCGCCATTGCTCCTCTCACACACTTCATACTCCGGTCACTGAGGGTGCAGGGCGCTGGGGGGGGGCGCCCTGAGGCAGCAATAAAAACACCTTGGCTGGCAAAAATACCTCAATATATAGCCCCAGGGGCTATATATGAGGTAAATACCCCTGCCAGAAGTCCATAAAAAACGGGAGAATAGGCCGCGAAAAAGGGGCGGAGCCTATCTCCTCAGCACACTGGCGCCATTTTCCCTCACAGCTCCGTTGGAGGGAAGCTCCCTGGCTCTCCCCTGCAGTCTACAAGGGTTAAAAAAAGAGAGAGGGGGCACTAAATTTAGGCGCAGTATACATTATATATATAGATATAAAGCTATAGGGGACATAACTCAGTTAGTCCCTGCAGTATATAGCGCTCTGGTGTGTGCTGGCATACTCTCACTCTGTCCCCCCAAAGGGCTTTTGTGGGTCCTGTCCTCGTTTAGAGCATTCCCTGTGTGTCTGCGGTGTGTCGGTACGGCTGTGTCGACATGTTGAATGAGGAGGCTTATATGGTGACGGAACAGAGGCCGATATATGTGATGTCGCCCCCTGTGGGGCCGACACCAGAGTGGATAGAGAGGTAAAAGGTATTAACCGACAGTGTCAACTCCTTACATAAAAGGGTGGATGACGTAACAGTTGTGGGACAGCCGGCTTCGCAGCCCGCGCCTGCCCAGGCGTCTCAAAGGCCATCAGGGGCTCAAAAACGCCCGCTCTCTCAGATGGCAGACACAGATGTCGACACGGAGTCTGACTCCAGTGTCAACAAGGTGGAGACATATACACAATCCAATCCGGGACTTGATCCCGGCAATAAAAAATGTGTTATACATTTCTGACTTTAACCTCTATAAATGGGTTTTAGGTTTGGGGAGAAAAAACAGGCAGTGTTTTGTTCCCCCATCAGATGAATAAATTAAGTGTGTGAAAAGCGTGGGTTCCCCCGTTAAGAAACTGGTAATTTATAAAAAAGTTACTGATGGCGTACCCTTTCCCGCCAGGAGGATAAGTTACGCTGGGAGATATCCCCTAGGGTGGATAAGGCGCTCACACGTTTGTCAAAAAAGGTGGCACTGCCGTCTTAGGATACGGCCACTTTAATAGGTACCTGTTGATAAAAAACAGGAGGCTATCCTGAAGTCTGTATTTACACACTCAGGTACTAGACTGAGACCTGCAGATAGTGCTGCTGCAGCGTGGTTGGTGACCCTGTCAAACAGGGATAATAGTTGGCAAACATAAAAACATATTAAAGACGTTGTCTTATATATGGGGGATGCACAGAGGGATATTTTGCCGGCTGGCATCCAAAATAAATGTAATGTCCATTCTGTCAGGAGGGTATTAGAGACCTGTCACTGGACAGGTGATGCTGACTTAAAAAGCGCATAGAGAGCCTTATAAGGGTGAGGAATTATTTGGGGATGGTCTCTGGGACCTCGTATCCACAGCAACTGCTGGGAAGAAATAATTTTACCTCAGGTTTCCTCACAGAAAAAGGTACAGTCCTTTCGGCTTCAGAAAAGCAAACGGGTCAAATGGCGCTTCCTTTCTGTACAGAGACAAGGGTAGAGGGAAAAAGCTGCACCAGTCAGCCTGTTCCCAGAATCAAGATTCTTCCCCCGCCTCCTGTGAGTACACACCATGACGCGGGTGCTCCACAGGTGTAGCCAGGTACGGTGGGGGGCCGCCTCAAAAATTTCAGCAATTAGTGGGCTCGCTCACAGGTGGATCCCTGTTTCTTCCAAGTAGTATTTCAGGGGTACAAGCTGGAATTAGAGATGTCTCCCCCCAGCCATTTCCTAAAATATGCCTTGCTGACAACTCCCTCAGGCAGGGAGGCTGTGCTAGAGGCAATTAATAAGCGGTATTCCCAGCAGGTAATACTCAAGGTGCCCCTACTTCAACAAGGACGGGGTTACTATTCCACACGGGTTGGGGTACCGAAACCGCATGGTTCGGTGTGACCCATTTTATATTTAAAATCCTTGAACATAAAAAAATTCAAGTTCAAGATGGAATCGCTCAGGGCGGTTATTGCAAGCCTGGACGAGGGGGATTACATGGTATCCCGGGACATCAAGGATGCTTACCTGCATGTCCCCATTTACCATCCTCGCCAGGAGTACCTCAGATTTGTGGTACAGGATTACCATTACCAAGTCCAGACACTGCCGTTTGGACTGTACATGGCACCGAGGGTGTTTTATCAAGGTAATGGCCGAAATGATGATACTCCTTCAAAAAAAAAAAAAAAAAAAAAAAGGGAGTTGTAATTATCCCGTAATTGGACAATCTCGTTATAAGGGCGAGGTCCAAGGAGCAGTTGGTAGTCGGGGTAGCACTATTTTGGAAAGTGCTACAACAGCATAGGTGGATTCTAAACAGTCCAAAGTCACAGCTGGTTCCTATGACACGTCTACTGTTCCTGGGGATGGTTCTGGACATAAACCAGAAATAGTGTTTCTCCCGGAGGAGAAAGCCAAGGAGTTGTCATCTCTAGTCAGAGACCTCCTGAAACCAAAATAGGTAGCGGTGCATCATTGCACGCGAGTCCTGGGAAAAATGGTAGCTTCTTACGAAGCAATCCCATTAGGCAGGTTCCATACAAGAACTTTTCAGAGGGACCTGTTGGACAAGTGGTCCGGATCGCATCTTCCGATGCATAGGCTGATAACCCTGTCTCCAAGGACCAGGGTATCTCTACTGTGGTGGCTGCAGAGTGCCCATCTTCAAGAGGGCCGCAGGTTCGGCATACAGGACTAGGTCCTAGTGACCATGGATTCCAGCCTTTGAGGCTGGGGGGCAGTCGCATAGGGAAGAAACTTCCAGGGACTTTGGTCAAGTCAGGTTATTTCCCTACACATAAATATTCTGGATCTGAGGGCCATTTACAATGCCCTGAGGCCAGCAAGGCCTCTGCTTCAAAACTAGCCGGTACTGATCCAATCAGACAACATCACGGCAGTCGCCCATGTAATCAACAGGGCGGCACAAAAAGCAGGATGGCGATGGCAGAAGCCACAAGGATTCTCCGATAGGCGGAAAATCATGTGTTAGCACTGTCAGCAGTGTTCATTCCCGGAGTGGACAACTGGGAAGCAGATCTTCTCAACAGACACGACCTCCACCCGGGAGAATGGGGACTTCCTCCAGAAGTCTTCCAATAGGATTGTACACCATTGGAAAAGGCCACAGGTGGACATGATGGCGTCCCGCCTTAACAAAAAGCTATAAAAGATATTGCTCCAGGTCAAGGGACCCTCAGGCGATAGCTATGGACGCTCTGGTAACACCGTGGGTGTACCAGTCGGTTTAGGTGTTCTCCCCTCTGCCTCTCATACCAAAGGTACTGAGAATAATAAGAAGGCGAGGAGTAAGAACGATACTCGTGGATGGCCAAGAAGAGCTTGGTACCCAGAACTTCAAGAATTTATATCAGAGGACCAATGGCCTCTGCCACTCAGTCAGGACCTGCGGCAGCAGGGGCCCTGTCTGTTCCAAGACTTACCGCGGCTGCGTTTGACGGCATGGCGGTTGAACGCCGGATCCTGAAGGAAAAGGGTATTCCGGAGGAAGTAATTCCTACGCTTACTAAAGCCAGGAAAGAGGTTACAGCAACTCATTATCACCGCATATGGCGAAAATATGTTGCATGGTGTGAGGCCGAAAGGGCCCCAACAGAGGAATTTCAAGTAGGTCGATTTCTGCATTTCCTGCAAGCAGGAGTGACTATGGGCCTTAAATTGGGTTCCATTAAGATACAGATCTCGGCTCTGTCGATTTTCTTTCAAAAAAGAACTAGCTTCAGTACCTGAAGTTCAGACATTTATAAAAGGAGTGCTGCATAGTCAGCCCCCGTTTGTGCCTCCTGTGGCACCTTGGGATCTCAACGTGGTGTTGAGTTTTCTTAAAATCACTTTGGTTTGAACCACTAAAAACCGTGGATCTGAAATATCTCACATGGAAGGTGGTTATGTTATTGGCCTTGGCTTCTGCCAGGCGAGTATCAGAATTGGCGGCTTTGTCTTGTAAAAGCCCTTATTTGATTTTCCATATGGATAGGGCAGAATTGAGGACTCGTCCCCAGTTTCTCCCTAAGGTGGTGTCAGCGTTTCACCTGAACCAGCCTATTGTGGTGCCTGCGGCTACTAAGGATTTGGAGGACTCCAAGTTGCTAGACGTTGTCAGGGCCCTGAAAATATATGTTTCCAGGACGGCTGGAGTCAGAAAATCTGACTCGCTGTTTATCCTATATGCACCCAACAAGCTGGGTGCTCCTGCTTCTAAGCAGACTATTGCTCGTTGGATTTGTAGTACAATTCAGCTTGCACATACTGTGGCAGGCCTGCCACAGCGAAAATCTGTCAATGCCCATTCCACAAGGAAGGTGGGCTCATCTTGGGCGGCTGCCCGAGGGGTCTCGGCTTTACAACTTTGCCGAGCAGCTACTTGGTCAGGGGCAAACACGTTTGCAAAATTCTACAAATTTGATACCCTGGCTGAGGAGGACCTGGAGTTCTCTCATTCGGTGCTGCAGAGTCATCCGCACTCTCCCGCCCGTTTGGGAGCTTTGGTATAATCCCCATGGTCCTTACGGAGTTCCCAGCATCCACTAGGACGTTAGAGAAAATAAGAATTTACTCACCGGTAATTCTGTTTCTCGTAGTCCGTAGTGGATGCTGGGCGCCCATCCCAAGTGCGGTTTATCTGCATTACTTGTACATAGTTATTGTTAACTAAATCGGGTTATTGTTGAGCCATCTGTTGAGAGGCTCTATTGTTTCATACTGTTAACTGTGTTTCATATCACGAGTTGTACGGTGTGATTGGTGTGGCTGGTATGAGTCTTACCCGGGATTCAAAATCCTTCCTTATTGTGTACGCTCGTCCGGGCACAGTACCTAACTGAGGCTTGGAGGAGGGTCATAGTGGGAGGAGCCAGTGCACACCAGGTAGTCTAAGATCTTTCTAGAGTGCCCAGCCTCCTTCGGAGCCCGCTATTCCCCATGGTCCTTACGGAGTTTCCAGCATCCACTACGGACTACGAGAAACAGAATTACCGGTGAGTAAATTCTTATTTTACCAGCTGTCTTGTGTGTCCACATTGCTATGGTGAGGGGTCACGTTACGTTATACGACCCGTGACACGCCAGACGTCATGATGCCATCAGTAGCTGACGCCAGCCGGCTGCCCGTTCCCAAAGTGGGTTCACATGGGTGAGAATATAAGGTAGGAAATGTTTGTACAGGTTGAGTATCCCTTATCCAAAATTAAAAATCCCAAATTTGTGGATCCCCTACTGACATAATGACAGAAATATTATATATATTATATATATATATATTATTTATAAATACAGGTTGAGTATCCCTTATCCAAAACGCTTGGGACCAGAGGTATTTTGGATATCGGATTTTTTCCGTATTTTGGAATAATTGCATACCATAATGAGATATCATGGCGATGGGACCCAAGTCTAAGCACAGAATGCATTTATGTTTCATATACACCTTATACACACAGCCTGAAGGTCATTTTAGCCAATATTTTTAATAACTTTGTGCATTAAACAAAGTGTGTGTACATTCACACAATTCATTTATGTTTCATATACACCTTATACACACAGCCTGAAGGTCATTTAATACAATATTTTTAATAACTTTGTGTTTTAAACAAAGTTTGAGTACATTGAGCCACAGAAAACAAAGATTTCACTATGTCACTCTCACTCAAAAAAGTCCGTATTTCGGAATATTCCATATTTCTGAATATTTGGATATGGGATACTCAACCTGTATATATATATATATTTAAAGATAATATATATAATACATATATCTTTATCTCATTAGGAGATCTAAAAATTTGGGATTTTGAATTTTGGATAAGGGATACTCAACCTGTATATGTTATTATCCTGAGGATAGTGACACTTTTTTATCCTGATGCCACTGAGATGTTGATCTTACTGACACAGTTGTTATGCTCATGTTTTATGGAGAAGGTTACATCTTTGGACTACCAATTTTCTTTACTGTGAAGACACCTGCTACAGTTATTGTGAGTGCCGGACCTTTGCATTCTATATATATCAGCCATAGTATTAAAACCACCTGCCTAATTCTGTGTAAATTCCCCTCGTACTGCAAAAACAGCTCTAATCTATCAAAGCATGGACTCCACAAGACCTCTGGAGGTGTCTGGTGGTATCTGGTACCAAGACGTTAGCATCAGATGTTAGTCCTGTAAGTTTGCAGTGGAGCCTTCATGGCTTGGACTTGTTTTTTCAGCACAGGATAAGATTAATATCCTGATTGTTGGGATCCCAGGTCAAAAATCCCAACACTCAACAAAAGCCTGACGCAGGAATCCCGAAAGGACACAAAACGCCTAAGCCGGAATCTCGAACGTATCCACACCAGTCCCAGTAAGTACTACACCGGGGATGGTGGGTTAGGTTTAGGCCACCCCAGGTGGACTTAGGGTTAGGCTGTGGTGGTTGTAGGTTTAGGGTGCCTTTCAGGCACCACCAGCGGGATTATGGCTAGGCTGCGGGAGGAGGTTAGGTTTCAGGTGCTGGGAGGGAGGGTTAGGTTTAGGCACCACCCAGTATGGGTAGGGTTAGTGTAGGATACAGGGAGGGTTAGAGCACTTACTAACCCCTATCAGGATTCTGACTATTGGGATGCCGCTGTCAATCTCCTGACTGCCGGCATTTCATACCCAACCCTTCAGCGCATGCCCCAGATGCTTGATTGGATTGTGATCCGGGAACTTGGAGGTCAACACCTTGAACTCTTTGTAATGCTCCTGGAACCATTTGTGAATAATGTTACAGGGCAATATCTTGCTGAAGGGGGACACTACCATCAGGGAATACCATGCCATGAAGTGGTATACACCTACCTTATGGTGGGTGTAACATGTTAAATTAACAGCGACATGAATGCTAGGACCCAAGGTTTCCAATAAAATTGGCCAGAGAATCACACTGCCTCCGCCTGCTTGCCTTGTTCCCATAGTGCATCCTGGTGACATCTCTTCCCCAGGTAAACAATGCAAACGTACCCTGCTATCCAAATGATGTAAAAGAAAACATATTTCATCAGACCTGGTCCAATTTTTCCATTGCATCCTGGTTATGTTCTGATGCTTATGTGTCCATTGTAGGCACTTTTGGGTGGACAGACATCAGCATAGGCACTCTAACCAGTCTGCGGCTAGGCATCCCCATACACAGCAAACTGAGATGCACTGTGTGTTCTTACACCTTTCTGTCATAGCCTGCATCCCAGGAACACACCACAAGACCTGCCATTTTGGAGATGCTCTAACACAATTGCCTAGCCATTAAAATGTGGCCTTTGTCAAAGTCCCTCAGATCTTTATGCTTGCCCATTTTTCCTTTTTCCAACACATCAACTTCAAGAAGTGACTGTTCATTTGCTGCCCAATATATCCCACATCTTGAAAGGTGCTATTGTAACAAAACAATGTATGTTATTAATTTCACCGGTCAGTGATTTTAATGTTATGGCTGATAGATGTGTGTTTGTGTGTGTATTCAGCCTATGTCTACAAGGGTGCGATCCAACATTGAAAACCTTAAATATGCTTAAATCCACTGTGATGGATTTCTAATTTCAGAGATACCTGAGCAGGACCAAAGATGATCTGACAATTCGTGAATCCTGCTAAACACAATGGGAATTTCACCACAGGGGCCATACTAAAGTACTATTATAATTAAGGAAGCTATTTAGTTAAAGGGGTTTCTCACTTTAAAAGTGAATTATAAGTGAGAAACTATATCCAAACAGGATATTATTGTCATGGATATCTTGCAAACTCATGCAGCTCCAAAACCGGTTGATGCTGAAGTCTCCTATCTACTAAGATCAAATAGTAAAATTTTAATTATATTTTTGCTGTATTTAAACAAGTGACAATGGGCCTGATTCATATGTGGTTGGAGGATCTATCGCTGCTTCTTACATGGAAGCCACACCGATAGCTGTAATATGGTAATGCAGAAGGAGGTGTCACACATCACACCTCCTGCATGCATTACTGAGCAGAGCTGCATCATAGGACACATCTCCAACACCATCGGCAGGCTGTGTGACCCCAGATGCAAGCCAAACGAAAGATGAAAGATGTTTATTGGTTGACTGTCAATGGCATGAGGTATAAATATGGGGCTGATGTCAGGATCCCCTTACACCTTGAAAGAGATTCCAAAAGGGATCGAAACGCGTTGATGGGGATTCCTGACTTTTTTCTGGTGGACTAACCTTGAACTTTGCCATTTGGATCCATTTTAATATCTGTGGAAGGACTTCTATTATCTTGGTATGAAACCTAGCCATTACTTTTAAATTGTTGGTTTTAAACAATTTTTGCTTGGAATTTTTTTTTTTACGTGGAATAAACCGTTTGTAATCCATTGCTATCGGCTGAATGTGTCAATAAACAACATAGTATTTGGACCATCAAGGATGGATCGCAGTGAGTGAGCTGTTTAGGGGGTAACCCTGTCTTATTATCCTATTTGTATTGATACTTACCTGAAGACTGAAAAATATATATGAAACGTCTGAATATCAGCATTAAGTCTATGAGTAGAATGTGTGGGGGCAACCCTAATAAGCTTAAACCAATAAGGTGGTAGATAACTTGTACACTTCTACTTTAAACCTTCATTTGGTGCTATACACTCGAACAGATAAAATAAGCAAACCCAACAGTTTTATACAATTGTGTGTTTGTTTCTTTTTCTCTCCCCAGGTGTATGCTTGAAGAGTCAGAAGCACTCAAAAGGCACCTGAAGCTTGGATGTACAGGGGAGTAAAGATTTTCTCTGACGTCCTAGTGGATGCTGGGAACTCCGTAAGGACCATGGGGAATAGACGGGCTCCGCAGGAGACTGGGCACTCTAAAAGAAAGATTAGGTACTATCTGGTGTGCACTGGCTCCTCCCACTATGACCCTCCTCCAGACCTCAGTTAGATTTCTGTGCCCGGCCGAGCTGGATGCACACTAGGGGCTCTCCTGAGCTCCTAGAAAGAAAGTTTATTTTAGTTTTTTTATTTTACAGTGAGACCTGCTGGCAACAGGCTCACTGCATCGAGGGACTAAGGGGAGAAGAAGCAAACCTACCTGCTTGCAGCTAGCTTGGGCTTCTTAGGCTACTGGACACCATTAGCTCCAGAGGGATCGACCGCATGGAACTGGCCTTGGTGTTCGTTCCCGGAGCCGCGCCGCCGTCCCCCTTACAGAGCCAGAAGCAAGAAGAGGTCCGGAAAATCGGCGGCAGAAGACTTCGGTCTTCACCAAGGTAGCGCACAGCACTGCAGCTGTGCGCCATTGCTCCTCATGCACACTTCACACTCCGGTCACTGAGGGTGCAGGGCGCTGGGGGGGGCGCCCTGAGGGCAATATATGACACCTTGGCTGGCAAATCTACATCATATATAGTCCTAGAGGCTATATAGATGTAAAATTACCCCTGCCAGTATTCCAGAAAAAGCGGGAGAAAGTCAGTTGAAAAAGGGGCGGGGCTTCTCCCTCAGCACACTGGCGCCATTTTCTCTTCACAATGCAGCTGGAAGACAGCTCCCCAGGCTCTCCCCTGTAGTTTTCAGGCTCAAAGGGTTAAAAAGAGAGGGGGGGCATAAAATTTAGGCGCAATATTGTATATACAAGCAGCTATTGGGAAAAATTCACTCAATATAGTGTTAATCCCAAAATTATATAGCGCTCTGGTGTGTGCTGGCATACTCTCTCTCTGTCTCCCCAAAGGGCTGTGTGGGGTCCTGTCCTCAGTCAGAGCATTCCGTGTGTGTGTGTCGGTACGGCTGTGTCGACACGTTTGATGAGGAGGCTTATGTGATGCAGAGCAGATGCCGATAAATGTGATGTCGCCCCCTGTGGGGCCGACACCAGAGTGGATGGATAGGTGGAAGGTATAAACCGACAGTGTCAACTCCTTACATAAAAGGCTGGATGACGTAACAGCTATGGGACAGCCGGCTTCTCAGCCCGCGCCTGCCCAGGCGTCTCAAAGGCCATCAGGGGCTCAAAAACGCCCGCTCCCTCAGATGGCAGACACAGATGTCGACACGGAGTCTGACTCCAGTGTCGACGAGGTTGAGACATATACACAATCCACTAGGAACATCCGTTACATGATCCCGGCAATAAAAAATGTGTTACACATTTCTGACATTAACCCAAGTACCACTAAAAAAGGGTTTTATGTTTGGGGAGAAAAAGCAGGCAGTGTTTTGTTCCCCCATCAAATGAGTGAATGAAGTGTGAAAAAGCGTGGGTTCCCCCGATAAGAAACTGGTAATTTCTAAAAAGTTACTGATGGCGTACCCTTTCCCGCCAGAGGATAAGTTACGCTGGGAGATATCCCCTAGGGTGGATAAGGCGCTCACACGTTTGTCAAAAAAGGTGGCACTGCCGTCTTAGGATACGGCCACTTTGAAGGTACCTGCTGATAAAAAGCAGGAGGCTATCCTGAAGTCTGTATTTACACACTCAGGTACTAGACTGAGACCTGCAGATAGTGCTGCTGCAGCGTGGTCTGTAACCCTGTCAAACAGGGATACTATTTTGCGAACATAAGACGTCGTCTTATATATGAGGGATGCACAGAGGGATATTTTGCCGGCTGGCATCCAGAATTAATGCAATGTCCATTCTGTCAGGAGGGTATTAGAGACCCGACACTGGACAGGTGATGCTGACTTTAAAAGGCACATAGAGCCTTATAAGGGTGAGGAATTGTTTGGGGATGGTCTCTGGGACCTCGTATCCACAGCAACAGCTGGGAAGAAATTTTTTTACCTCAGGTTTCCTCACAGCCTAAGAAAGCACTGTATTATCAGGTACAGTCCTTTCGGCTTCAGAAAAGCAAGCGGGTCAAAGGCGCTTCCTTTCTGCACAGAGACGAGGGAAGAGGGAAAAAGCTGCACCAGTCAGCCAGTTCCCAGAATCAAAATTCTTCCTCTTCCTCTGAGTCCACCGCATGACGCGGGGGCTCCACAGGCGTAGCCAGGTACGGTGGGGGGCCGCCTCAAAAATTTCAGCGATCAGTGGGCTCGCTCACAGGTGGATCCCTGGATCCTTCAAGTAGTATCTCAGGGGTACAAGCTGGAATTCGAGGCGTCTCCCCCCCGCCGTTTCCTCAAATCTGCCTTGCCGACAACTCCCTCAGGCAGGGAGGCTGTGCTAGAGGCAATTCACAAGCTGTATTCCCAGCAGGTGATAGTCAAGGTGCCCCTACTTCAACAAGGACGGGGTTACTATTCCACACTGTTTGTGGTACCGAAACCGGACGGTTCGGTGAGACCCATTTTAAATTTGAAATCCTTGAACACATACATAAAAAAATTCAAGTTCAAGATGGAATCGCTCAGGGCGGTTATTGCAAGCCTGGAGGAGGGGGATTACATGGTATCCCTGGACATCAAGGATGCTTACCTACATGTCCCCATTTACCATCCTCACCAGGAGTACCTCAGATTTGTGGTACAGGATTGCCATTACCAATTCCAAACACTGCCGTTTGGACTGTCCACGGCACCGAGGGTCTTTACCAAGGTAATGGCAGAAATGATGATACTCCTTCGAAAAAAGGGAGTTTTAATTATCCCGTACTTGGACGATCTCCTTATAAAGGCGAGGTCCAAGGAGCAGTTGTTGGTCGGAGTAGCACTATCTCGGGAAGTGCTACAACAGCACGGATGGATTCTATACATTCCAAAGTCACAGCTGGTTCCTACCACACGCCTACTGTTCCTGGGGATGGTTCTGGACACAGAACAGAAAAAAAGTGTTTCTCCCGCAGGAGAAAGCCAAGGAGCTGTCATCTCTAGTCAGAGACCTCCTGAAACCAAAACAGGTATCGGTGCATCACTGCACACGAGTCCTGGGAAAAATGGTAGCTTCTTACGAAGCAAAATTCCATTCGGCAGGTTCCATGCAAGAACCTTTCAGTGGGACCTCTTGGACAAGTGGTCGGGATCGCATCTTCAGATGCATCGGCTGATAACCCTGTCTCCAAGGACCAGGGTATCTCTACTGTGGTGGCTGCAGAGTGCTCATCTTCAAGAGGGCCGCAGATTCGGCATACAGGACTGGGTCCTGGTAACCACGGATGCCAGCCTTCGAGGCTGGGGGGCAGTCACACAGGAAAGACATTTCCAAGGACTTTGGTCAAGTCAGGAGTCGTCCCTACACATAAATATTCTGGAACTGAGGGCCATTTACAATGCCCTAAGTCTGGCAAGGCCTCTGCTTCAAAACCAGCCGGTACTGATCCAATCAGACAACATCACGGCAGTCGCCCATGTAAACCGACAGGGCGGCACAAGAAGCAGGATGGCGATGGCAGAAGCCACAAGGATTCTCCGATGGGCGGAAAATCACGTCTTAGCACTGTCAGCAGTGTTCATTCCGAGAGTGGACAACTGGGAAGCAGACTTCCTCAGCAGACACGACCTACACCCGGGAGAGTGGGGACTTCATCCAGAAGTCTTCCAACTGTTGGTAAACCGTTGGGAAAGGCCACAGGTGGACATGATGGTGTCCCGCCTAAACAAAAAACTAGATATTGCGCCAGGTCAAGGGACCCTCAGGCAATAGCTGTGGACGCTCTAGTGACACCGTTGGTGTACCAGTCGGTTTGTGTATTCCCTCCTCTGCCTCTCATACCAAAGGTACTGAGAATAATAAGAAAACGAGGAGTAAGAACGATACTCGTGGTTCCGGATGGGCCAAGAAGAGCTTGGTACCCAGAACTTCAAGAAATGATATCAGAGGACCCATGGCCTCTACCGCTCAGACAGGATCTGCTACAGCAGGGGCCCTGTCTGTTCCAAGACTTACCGTGGCTGCGTTTGACGGCATGGCGGTTGAATTCCGGATCCTAAAGGAAAAGGGCATTCCGGAAGAAGTCATTCCTACGCTGATAAAAGCCAGGAAAGAAGTAACCGCAAACCATTATCACCGTATTTGGCGAAAATATGTTGCGTGGTGTGAGGCCAGGAAGGCCCCAACAGAGGAATTTAAGCTGGGTCGTTTTCTGCACTTCCTACAGTCAGGGGTGACTATGGGCCTAAAATTGGGTTCCATTAAGGTCCAGATTTCGGCTCTGTCGATTTTCTTCCAGAAAGAACTGGCTTCACTGCCTGGAGTTCAGACATTTGTAAAGGGAGTGCTACATATTCAGCCCCCTTTTGTGCCTCCTGTGGCACCTTGGGATCTCAACGTGGTGTTGAGTTTCTTAAAATCACATTGGTTTGAGCCACTTAAAACTGTGGATTTGAAATATCTCACGTGGAAAGTGGTCATGTTATTGGCCTTGGCTTCGGCCAGGCGTGTGTCAGAATTGGCGGCTTTGTCATGTAAAAGCCCTTATCTGATTTTCCATATGGATAGGGCAGAATTGAGGACTCGTCCCCAGTTTCTCCCTAAGGTGGTATCAGCTTTTCACTTGAACCAACCTATTGTAGTGCCTGCGGCTACTAGGGACTTGGAAGATTCCAAGTTACTGGACGTAGTCAGGGCCTTAAAAATTTATATTTCCAGGACGGCTGGAGTCAGGAAAACTGACTCGCTTTTTATCCTGTAGGCACCCAACAAAATAGGTGCTCCTGCTTCTAAGCAGACTATTGCTCGCTGAATTTGTAGCACAATTCAGCTGGAGCATTCTGCGGCTGGATTGCCGCATCCTAAATCAGTAAAAGCCCATTCCACGAGGAAAGTGGGCTCATCTTGGGCGGCTGCCCGAGGGGTCTCGGCTTTACAATTTTGCCGAGCTGCAACTTGGTCAGGGGCAAACACGTTTGCTAAATTCTACAAAATTGATACCCTGGCTGAGGAGGACCTTGAGTTCTCTCATTCGGTGCTGCAGAGTCATCCGCACTCTCCCGCCCGTTTGGGAGCTTTGGTATAATCCCCATGGTCCTTACGGAGTTCCCAGCATCCACTAGGACGTCAGAGAAAATAAGATTTTACTCACCGGTAAATCTATTTCTCTTAGTCCGTAGTGGATGCTGGGCGCCCATCCCAAGTGCGGATTGTCTGCAATACTTGTATGTAGTTATTGCCTAACTAAGGGTTATTGTTGAGCCATCTGTTGAGAGGCTCAGTTATATTTCATACTGTTAACTGGGTGTAGTATCACGAGTTATACGGTGTGATTGGTGTGGCTGGTATGAGTCTTACCCGGGATTCAAAATCCTTCCTATTTGTGTCAGCTCTTCCGGGCACAGTATCCTAACTGAGGTCTGGAGGAGGGTCATAGTGGGAGGAGCCAGTGCACACCAGATAGTACCTAATCTTTCTTTTAGAGTGCCCAGTCTCCTGCGGAGCCCGTCTATTCCCCATGGTCCTTACGGAGTTCCCAGCATCCACTACGGACTACGAGAAATAGATTTACCGGTGAGTAAAATCTTATTTTTCCTTTTTTTCACCTTTGCACCGTCTGTGTCCAATACACTGCATATATGTTCATTTTGGAGTTTTGGTGGTAACTCATATATTGTTCATAGTAGCTGCTTTGGTCTGCGCACAGTAAGATTCTCAGACCTACTTTTGCAATTGTATGCCCTTTACTATATTTGGTCAGCATTTGACCATCCCTTCTATCATTCCGCCTCACCAAGCATAAGCAAGTATAACCAAATCTGCATACGGGCGTCAGAATACAGCTATTTTGGGGCTGCACAGTATAATTTATGTATTTTAAGCTAAGCAAAATGGCATACATCCAATTCAGCATGAGCCCCTCTGCATTTGAACTATGGTCTTTATGACATCAGTATCACTAAGACGACTAAATCAGGCAAGTACTATTTCAAGTGGATAATGTGAGGTATTCCGACCGTGCAGTGGCGTAACTAGAAAATTTTCTCCCCCAAGCCAAAAAATTCATCGGCGCCCCCCCATCCCCCATAATTGGCACTATTAAAGGGACAAACGTTGAAAAAGGGGGCGTGGCTTCGTATAAAGGGGCGTGGTATTGCAGGAAAAGACTACCTTATACCCCAGTTTTGCAACCTGCACGCCCAGACGTTAGCCACTACAGGAAAGAAAAATAATCCTGATTCATGCCCCTTACATTATTTGTAATTTTTCCTCCTTATAATAATACCCAGTATACATTATGCCACATACTGCAATGGCCCTAAGACATTATGCCACACACAATAATGCACATGACACAATATGCACACACCGTAATGCCCCCGACACATTATGACAGGAATCGCAATGCCCGTTATACATTATGCTACACACTGCAATGCCCCTGATACATTATAGCACATACAATGCCTGTGACACAATATGACACACACCGCAATGTCCGTGATACATTATACCACATACCACAATGCCCGTGATAAAGTATACAACACACCGTAATGCCTGACACATTATGACACACACCGCAATGTCCGTGATACATTATGCCACACACTGCAATGACCCTGAGACATTATACCACATATCACAATGCCCGTGATATAGTATACCATACACCGTAATGCCTGTGACACATACCGCAATGCCCGTTATACCCTATGCCAAACACCGCAATGCCCGTTATACATTATGCCACACTGCAATGCCCCTGAGACATTATACCACATACCACAATGCCCGTGATATAGTATGCCACACACCGTAATGCCTGTGACACATTATGACACACACCGCAATGTCAGTGATACATTATGCCACACATCGTAATGCCCATTACACATTAAGTCCTACAGTAAGGCTTCTAATTACTTTTAAATTACCTGCTCGTTGCCAGGGGTTTCATGCTCTTGGTTCCATGCACGGTGCCAGGGGTTTTCATGCTTAGGGTGTCATGCTCGTTGCCAGGGTTTTTCATGCACTGGGTGTCATACTCGTTGCCAGGTGTTTCATGCACTGGGTGTCATGCTCGTTGCCAGGGGTTTCATGCACTGGGTGTCATGCTCGTTGCTAGGGGGTAGTGCTTGTTGCTAGGGCTGTGCTCCCAGTGCCACATATGACCCCAGTGCCAGATATTCCCCAACGGTGCCAGGTACTCACATGCCCCCAGTGCCAAATATAGCCCCCCCCCCATGTGCCAGGTACACATATACCCCCCCAGTGCCACATATGCCCCCAGTGCCAGATATTCCCCCACAGTGCCAGGTACTCAAATGCCCCCAGTGCCAAATATAGCCCTCCCCCCCATGTGCCAGGTACACATATACCCCCCAGTGCCACATATGCCCCCAGTGCCAGATATTCCCCCACAGTGCCAGGTACTCACGTGCCCCCAGTGCCAAATATAGCCCCCCCCCCATGTGCCAGGTGCACATACACCCCCCCAGTGCCATATATGCCCCCCTCTCCCTGTGTCGCATATGCTCCCCCAGTGCCCCCCCCCCCCCCGCTGTTTTGTGAAGGAGGGACACGGAGGGCACAGCGAGCGCCTCTCCTGGGTCCCTCCTGGGTCTGTTAAAGGAAGTGCCGGTTCGTGAGCCAATCAGAGCTCACGAACGGCACTTCCTTTATTAGACCTGCCGGAGACCGAGGAGGGACAAAGGAGAGGCGCACGCTGTGCCCTCCGTGTCCCTCCTTACAGCAGGGAGGGTTAGTGAGAGCAGATTGACATGCGGACGCTCGTCCGCATGTCAATCTGCGCTAAATCAGTGGCGGCGCCTCGCCCCCAAGCCACCGCGAGGGCTGTGGGGGCAGTAGTTACGCCACTTCGACCGTGCATGGACTGCCTGTTACTTACCATGGGCCTAATTCTGAGTTGATCGCAGCAGCAAATTTGTTAGCAGTTGGGCAAAACCATGTGCACTGCAGGGGGGACAGATATAACATGTGCAGAGAGAGTTAGATTTGGGTGGGGTATGTTCAAACTGAAATCTAACTTGCAGTGTAAAAATAGAGTAGCTAGTATTTACCCTGCACAGAAACAAAATAACCCACCCAAATCTAACTCTCTCTGCACATGTTATATCTGCTCCCCCTTTCAGTGCACATGGTTTTGCCCAACTGCTAACAAATTTGCTGCTGCGATCAACTCAAATCCTGTATTTAAAATTGGAGGGATTACATTAAGTTAAATCATATTGGATTTAATTGTTAGAATACATAATTATCTATACATTATTTAACAATCATAGTTGTCGAAATCACAATCTTATATGGCAGCAGACAAGTCGAAAATTGATTTTCAGCATACAATACATTCCGTAATAAGAACACTTTATGGCAGGCTGGATGCCATGGATTCTATCTTTTAGAGGATCTATTATGATAGTGCAAAAAAACATATTACTAATATTGAATGTGTGATGGAAAAGTGAAACTTTTTAACAGTAGGACGTCTCAGTGTTATTTGGGGTCACTGAGTAATGCAGAATCCTAGATTTGTAACTATAAAAAGTTCTCAATATACAGATTTGCACAGTGGATGCAGGGAACGACGGAGCTCTTGAGACAGCAGACAGATAATGAGCTACAGCATGGCTAAGACCAATGGAAAATAAGTATGCAGGGTTGTGAGAATGCAGAAGGGGAGTACATAGATGGGGAACATAATTAGAATGTACTTAACATAATTAAACAAATGATAGCATCAGTCTCATTATTTAGTAGTGACACCTCGTATCAAAACTTGGAGAGAGATAAAGTAACAACCAATCGGCTCCTGTCATTTTTTTCAAACATAGCCTGTAAAATGACAGGAGCTGATTGGTTAGTACGTACAGTACTTCTCACCACTTTACCTCTCTAAAACTTTGATAAATCTCCCCCTCATTGAGGTCACTGGATCCTAATGAATTGATAGGCTGCATTCTCAGTGAGATCACTGGTTCCTAGTGAACTGATAGGCTGCATTCTCAGTGATGTCACTGATTCCTAGTGAATTGATAGGCTGCATTCTCAGTGAGGTCACTGGCTCCTGATGAATAGATAGGCTGCATTGTCTGTGGCTTGTAGTGAATTAATAGGCTTCATTCTCGTGGAGAATAGTCTCTAATGAATTTATAGGTTTATTTTCATACATAATCAATACACTAAATAGCTTCTTCCTCTGTATAGGTGCCCTTTAAGTTTACAGTGCATTGTGGTAGTAATAATAATAATAATAATAATAAAACAGTACTACATAATGGAGCAGATGCCGACTTGAACGTACACCTGTTTGTGGGGCGTATCTTGAATGTTTTCATGCACTGCGCATGCTGCACAAGCAAGTATATGCAAGTACAGGTCGAGTATCCCTTATCCAAAATGCTTGGGACCGGAGGTATTTTGGATATCGGATTTTTCCGTATTTTGGAATAAATGCGTACCATAATGAGATATCATGGCGGTGGGACCTAAATCTAAGCACAGAATGCATTTATGTTTATATACACCTTATACACACAGCCTGAAGGTCATTTTAGCCAATATTTTTTAATAACTTTGTGCATTAAACAAAGTGTGTGTACATTCACACAATTCATTTATGTTTCATAGACACCTTATACACACAGCCTGAAGGTCATTTAATACAATATTTTTAATAACTTTGTGTATTAAACAAAGTTTGTGTACACTGAGCCATCACAAAACAAAGTTTTCACTATCTCACGCTCACTCGAAAAATTCCGTATTTCGGAATATTCCGTATTTTGGAATATTTGGATATGGGAAACTCAACCTGTATATGCAAATATGGCAATCCTGACTTATATGCATTTTAGTTGCATCTTCACTAATTGCTGAAGAGTCATAATTGAACTGTAAGTGCATTCTCACAGTTCAGTAGCGGCGCTATGAGCCAGATACAGAGTTATACGCAAAACCGATGGTTTGCGTACAGCTCCAATGCTGAGAGATCGGATTGACATGCTGTTGCCATTTGGGGGCACTGTGAGGATGGCAATGGGGCCCATTTCCAAATACAGAGGCGAGTTGCCTCCATTTTGTGGGCGTGCCAAGGCCAGTATTTGCGTCTACCAACACAGATTTACTGGCCTTAGCTACAGAGATGAGATAACCAAGTCTTAGGCTTACTCAGATGGCTGATGGCGGGACAAATGGTTGTAATGGTGATCCAATGCTACATCTTCTACAAAGCTGTCAGGTGTTCTTTGCCCTCAGACTCCTCATGTGGCATTACCAAAGATGCAACAACAATTCAAACACCGTACAACTCTGAATCACCCCATATGCACAGTTGGACAGAAGTGTAAATAGATCTGTATTTGTTTAGCATGTGTATGGCACAATCATTGTGGAAAGGGTAAAACTAGAGGTGAACGAAAATGTCATAATGCAGTAAGCGTTTCACATAAATTAATTACTTAACATTTTTTTTATTAACATCATTAAAAAAGTTATAAACTGCAATTTTATGTGGAATATTTGGATCAACTGATTTCTCTACTACCTGTCTGGCTCTGATCTCGCTCTAAAGCCCTGGCTGTGTTGTTGCTCGCTCTTCTTCCTTGCCTAACTCTGAGCTCGCTCTCCTGATACCTCTGTATTCTGTGTGCTCTCTCTCAGTCAATATATGCTGGCTTTCTTGCTCTGCCACTCTTGTGTTTGTTTTGCCTTTGTACTTGCTTTCCCTTGGAAGAAAAGGCCATTTATCAGATATATCTCCAGTCACTGCTTAATTGGTGTAGGATTTGCTACGTCAGCAGACACGATAGAGGAGATTATTCACAAAAGTAAAGAAACAAATGCAATATAATGCATAAATCAAGAAAACAACTGAAAAGTCAATTAACTTATTCACTACCAGGCCTGTTTTATGGTAGTGTTTCATTTACCAGTCCCAAAATCTCTTTTGAAGTGGTCTCCATCAGAAAGCAGGATCCTCCCCTTTTATATTTTGAGTTCATTCATATGCAGCTGGAGAGTTTCAGTACACAGGGACAGTAGAGGCCAGGTAGACAGGTCATCTTTTCCTCCTAAGAAATCTGCGCAGCAGCCAGTGTACAATGAATGGCCAGACCAGTATGAAAAATAGAGTCTGAGAATGGGCAATCACAGGGTGCTGGGATTTCTATAAAACAAGACAAGAAATAGAGATGTTCTGATAGTAGTCTTTACACTGTTTCACATTTGGGGATACCTGTAAAAGAAAACTCTAAATTTCTGCAAAACATTGCCAATATTAAGCAAATTGCGTCATAAGTCCATTCTGAAGTAATATTTTGCAATTAAAATACACCAAATTTAAGCGTCCTAAATTATTTTGATAGAATTTTCAACATTCCTAAAGTACTGTCTTAAAATCCCCCTTTACCCCGACTAGTACTACAGTGGGAGATGCAGTAATTACAGTTGGTGAGAACTTCTGCTGGGCAGCGCCCTTACTGATCTGAGGGGTTCGGTATATTATGCCAACAGTGAAAATATTCTTCATGTCAACATGTTCAGAATGTTGGCTAGTGTGGTATCCCTTACGCAAACCTAACCCACTAAACCTAAGCCTAACCTTAATGATAATGTCAATATTTTCATGTTGGCATTTCATATGTAGACATTCTGGCCATGTCCACATTTTCCAGGTGTCGACATTTTAACCTCGTTGATATCATATCTGTTTACATTCTGGTGTAGACACTGTGAATGTCAACTTGGTGACTGCATACCAATCTGAGAGGCAGAAGATTCATCACACTATAGAAATAATAGCTAGGTCCAGCTTCAATGATGATATGGTGCTCAGTTAATGTAGCGTTCATTCTAGCACCCTGCATCTGTCACAACCCATGCAGTTCCTCTTTCCTGCCTAGGGTGGCTCTCTCTGCTCTGGTGTTTCTATCACACTCTGGTCTCTATCTCAGCACAGAGATACAGACCACAGTGTGATAGAAGCACCAGAGCAGAGAGCAACACCCCAGGCAGGAAATATTAACTGCATGGGTTGTGCGGTGCAGAGTGGTAGAATGATCACTATAATGGTAACGGGTGTAGTATGGTATGCCGGCGGCCGGGATCCAGACCGCCTGCATACCGACAGCTGGGCCAGAGCAAATGAGCCCCTTGCGGACGTGCTACGCGCGCCGCGCTATTTATTCTCCCTCCAGGGGAGTCGTGGATTCCCAAGACGGAGAATAGTTGTCGGTATGCCGGGTGTCGGGATTTCGGCGCCGGTATACTGAGTGACGGGATCCCAACAGCCGGCATACTGAATACCACCCAATGGTAACATATTCTCCCTTCTCCAGCACTCAGGAATACTTTCCCAGGCTGGCCAGCAGAAGCCCTTAGTAACTGTACTAGTATGAAGGAAGAAACAATTTAGGTAGCTGGAAAACCACTCAATTGGCAAAAATGTGGTTAAGTAGTTTTCAGTCTAACCACGAGTACAGGCTATTTTAAGATCTAAAATCAAAGCACTTTTTTGCAGTAATTGTGACAAGATAAATGTTGAGTCTTGACGCTATTTCCTTAGAGCACATTTTGTATGACCTTTTAGTATTATTTTGGCACAATTTATATATTTTTGACAAGGTCTACAGTGATATGCTCTTTCTAGACATTCCTCTCACTGTACTATAAAATCCCCTGTTTAATCTGTACAATTTATTCATTTCTAGAACACTGGTGGGGGACGACGACTGTGACATACAGAGGAAGATGGTCTGAGACACAATACAAAGCACTATACTGTATAATGAAATTACAATCCCCAGATTAAGTTTTCTTTAAAAAAAATTTTTTTACTCCAGTGTTACTTTAGTAGCAGATTGGTTGCTTTGGGCAACTTCCCCACTTTGGGTCGGATTCTGAGTCACACGCACTTCTAATGTCGGACTCAGTGATTTTATTTCTTCTGCATATGCGCATGCATCCTGACTGTGTTCACACAGAGTGGCAGTTGTGATTTTAGACACACGCATGGAGAAGTGTACTGAAAATGTAGTGGGTGTTCCTGGGTGGTGACAAGGAAGCGGCTTAGTGCACACACAGAGATGGTCCGTCTTATGCGCGTGTTATAGGAGTGTCGCAGTCGTGAACCGCTCACATAGGAGGCCATACTCGGATGGAGAATCTGCACCTGCTATTAAGTGGGTTCAAGTTCTGATGGTATATATAAAGTATTTCTGCATCTACAGACGGTCACAGTGGGTGTATCAGTCCTTGTACATTTGTACGCATGGATGTACATCAGGGAAAGACTTTGTAGCAGCATTTGCTGACAATAGTCCAACTCAGAATCAGTCCTTTCTCTCTCTAAGGCTTGACACATCTCCCCACAAAGCTTGATTCATACACAAAATCATACCGGCACTTTGTGTGATCTATGAGTTTTCCCATCTATATGATGCAAATCCTAGGAGAGAAGAGAGGTTTTTCATTTTAGCAGGAATTCTTTCCAACATTCAGGACAATATATATATATATATATATATATATATATATATATATATATATATATATAGTACAGTACAGTATATATACAAACTTGGCTTGTAATCTATGTAATAATTTCAGAAAGTCTGTTTCTTATTTAAATTAAAAAAGCATTGAGGAAACATTATATAAAACAGGCCACTAAAGGGTTTCCACTTAGAAAACTGTGGCTCATTAACTCTTATGGTATGACAAGTACCAGCATTTCAACATAAATAACCAGGGTTTTTTCCCACTTTTTTTGGCCATTGTCACCTGCAGTAGGACCAGTGACTCTCCTGTTTTCATGTACAGCCCCAAGCATGCTCTGCCAGTAGAAACGTTACCATAGTAATCATAACCTAGTAGTCATAGTCATTTAACAAAGTAAACACTGTTATTACATAACTTTGTGGTCACTAGGACTGGTATTCTATGTCATGTTATAGCATAACTTTTTTACAAGATGGGTTGATACTGTCAGTATGTTTCTATAACCTGCAGAGCTCTTTCCAGGCTTTCTATACGCTGACAAAGCCCCTGGATTGATGCCTGTAGAGCCTCTACTGTGGCTGCAATCTGAGGGCTCAGGTGGTGTGGTGAACCTCGGCACTTGGTCCGCAACTGAGTAGACATGTCTGAGCAGCTTTCTCCATTCCCCAGCCAGGCATCACTAGTTGAATTTGACACTAAATAAGATAATAAAAACACAAGTTAACCATGAAGTTCTACACACACAGCTGTTCATGCTACTAATCCACACAACCCAGTGCTCCTGCTTTTTGAGTGCCTGTTTTGACCCCACTTCACCATTCTCTATAGTTTTGAAACTTTTTCTTGAGACAGTCACTATGTGTTGTATGGTAAAAAAGGGGAAAAGTGCTGACAATTGGGTTGGGGCTGAGCAGATCTAGGGTGTTATTCAAATCAAGGCCATTGCCTGAAGCATTCAGATTGTGAAACTATAAATGTTACCATCATTTACATAACTGCGCTCTGTACTAACATAGCTCTGGTGCTACAACTTCTCATGCTCCAATTATACTATATCTATACCTGTCACAGTGTCATCATCTTTTCTTCTTTCTGCACTATGTCTCCTTGTCTTAGCCTTTGGCTTTTTGTGGGTGACATCAGATGGTTGAAACAAGTGAGGATAAATCCTAGAACCTTCATCTTCACAAACCTGCAAGGCAAGTAATTCTGGTAAAAAAAAAAAAAAGTGATGTCCTGGTCCTTACAACAATATCAATAAAACTATTTTTAATAAAACAGCATCTAACCTCCTTAGGCTTCAGTTGTTCCAAACTATCAGAGAAATCTTTTTCAGACCGCCAGCTCTCTAGTCTCCTCTCAACTTGAGCTGGGTGTGTGGCTTCATCTAGAGATGTAATCGCAGCAAGAGAAAAATATATTGCAGCAATGAAAGCAATGTATTAATCATATAAATCTCCCTTAAATACTTGTTTTAAACTGGATGGCAGTTACCGGAGATGGTAATACACAGTGATGGTCAGCAACTGCATCATCAAGACTAACATCTAAAGCAAATGTCTCATCACTGGGCATGCTGGACAGCTATTACATGATGACTATCAGCCTGAGTGTGTGGCTGACTTCCTATCGCACTAACAGGCCCTACTGTTATATTTAGCTAATCCAGCCATTCTGCCCGAGCACTGAATAGATGCATTTGTGTACTTGTCTACTTTGGCCACCTTAGGTTAAGTAAATATTAAAATTTTTAAGCTCCAAAACAGAGCAAAATCATAACACTTATTTAAGTTTTATGGTCTGACAAAAAGATGAATAACTGTACCATGTGTGGATTGACTAATATGCAATCAGACTGCACCGGATCGGTGACACAATGACTGCTGTAAGTAGGGCTATTTGTAGCAGTGTAGGACAGTGACGTGTGGTGGGGTAAGGCAGGTGAGGTAGGAAGCATGTGGACCTTTCCTGCATTAGAATCTTGCTGTAAACAAAACACCCAAACATGTAGCCAATTTGCTAATTTAATTGGGGGTGTTTGCTGGATGCACTGAAAGCCCATTGCTGCTTGTATGAGCAGCAACAGTTTTGGCATCCTGAGGCTCTCAACAACTCTCAAAAGGCAGTCCTATCAAGCAAGTGGGCAATCTCCATACCTCCCAACATGACCCTCTCCAGGAGGGACACAATGCTCTGCTTCTGGACTTTTCTCTTCATTTATGATTGCCAGCACCTGTGTTGAACAGGTAAATGGATAAGAAAGGAGTTTCAGCACAGGTGATGGCAATCATACATTAAGAGGGAAGTCCAGGAGCAGAGCATTGTGTCCCTCCTGGAGAGGGTCATGTTGGGAGGTATGAATCTCTGTCATCTTTATACACGCATATTAAATCTGAAACACCATATGTATCAAAGATTGGAGAGAGATAAAGCGCCAGCCATCATTTCCTAACTGTCATTTGTCAAACACAACCTGCAACATATCAGTTAGGAGCTGATTGGTAGTTTCTCTCTCTCCAAGCTTAGTACATCTCCCCCTTTTATCTCTCTCCATGCTTCTATACATTACATATACCCCTAAATGTGGCACCCAAAAGGCATCAGTTGTAATAAAATGAGAAATGTTCTGCACCTTATAGCAGCCTGTTACACTTAAGACTACAATCACTACATACAACTGCTGGAAAGTAGGGAATTGATTACAGACCTAGAGGGTTTCTCTGCTGCTCTGGCTCTTCCTGCCCTGAGTGTGCACCTAAGTCAGCTGTGTTCTCATAACCGTGACTTCCTCCTGAATTTTGATCCTGGATCTCCTCATTCGCCTCCTGCTCTTCTTGTATATTCTCAGATGTTTCCTTCTCTGTAACATGAAAACAAATGAATTGGAATTAATATCTCCCTAGCTGCAGTATGTGTTGGTCTCTGAGCTGCATAGAAAGTGGAGATGATTTCTCCAGAGGTCTTATATCAGAAACAAAAGTAGTCTGAGAAACAGAAAATCAATGTTTCCAGCAAGGTGCCTACTAATGGGAAACATTTTTGTTGTAAACTTGGTCAGCTTGACTAAATTGATTATTATTATTATTACTACATATTATAATGGGATCCTATTGTGTCAACAAATGATTTTATAAGTGGGCTTTAAACAATAAATGGCGGCAGCAATTGCATATGTGTTGTATTGTATAGTATATTACCATTAAGCTATTGGCTGACTCTCCTTCACTGAGGCACTCCTAATGTAGTGATAATGTTCAATATACAACATATGTCCTTAAAGCTATTGTGGAGCCACAAAAGGTGACGCAACATATCTGGACTCAATTTCAATTTATGCAGGTGCTCAGACAGAGCTAGATCTGACCACTTGGAGTCTAGACCAAACGTCTGGATCCATTTTCACTTAGGGCCTATTAGCATGGCTGGAAGAGGACTGAACACAGAAGCCAACAGTGTACATATTTTGGCCACATGTACCAGCATGTCTAATAATAATCCATTCCATCTCAATCCGATTCCTAGTGAGTCATTTTGGGGCCAAACATGCTGCAACCTAGCCACCAATATTATAGCATGTGCAGTATTATGGTGTTATAGGTCATTGTGGAATGTCATTTTATAGTAATTTACTAGAGATGAGATTAATCTTTAACAGGCTATGAGCCTAATTTAGATCTGACCGCAGCAGCAAATTTGTTAGCTAATGGGCAAAACCATGTGCACTGCAGGTGGGGCAGATATAACGTGCGGAGAGAGTTAGATTTGGGTGGGGTGTGTTCAAACTGAAAAATTAACTGCAGTGTAAAAATAAAGAAGCCAGTATTTACCCTGCACAGAAAATAAGAATTTACTCACCGGTAATTCTATTTCTCGTAGTCCGTAGTGGATGCTGGGAACTCCGAAAGGACCATGGGGGATAGCGGGCTCCGAAGGAGGCTGGGCACTCTAGAAAGATTTAGGACTACCTGGTGTGCACTGGCTCCTCCCACTATGACCCTCCTCCAAGCCTCAGTTAGATTTTGTGCCCGGCCGAGGTTGGATGCACACTAGGGGCTCTCCTGAGCTCTTAGAAGAAAGATAGTCTTAGGTTTATTATTTTCAGTGAGACCTGCTGGCAACAGGCTCACTGCAGCGAGGGACTAAGGGGAGAAGAAGCGAACTCGCCTGCTTGCAGCCGGATTGGGCTTCTTAGGCTACTGGACACCATTAGCTCCAGAGGGATCGACCGCAGGCCCAGCCTTGATGTTCGGTCCCGGAGCCGCGCCGCCGTCCCCCTTACAGAGCCAGAAGCAAGAAGATGGTCCGGAAAATCGGCGGCATGAAGACATCAGTCTTCACCAAGGTAGCGCACAGCACTGCAGCTGTGCGCCATTGCTCCTCTCACACTTCACACTCCGGTCACTGAGGGTGCAGGGTGCTGGGGGGGGCGCCCTGAGGCAGCAATAAAAACACCTTGGCTGGCAAAAATACCTCAATATATAGCCCCAGGGGCTATATATGAGGTAAATACCCCTGCCAGATTCCAAAAAAAGCGGGAGAATAGGCCGCGGAAAAGGGGCGGAGCTATCTCCCTCAGCACACTGGGCGCCATTTTTCCCTCACAGTTCCGCTGGAAGGAAGCTCCCTGGCTCTCCCCTGCAGACTACTCTACAGAAAAGGGTAAAAAAAGAGAGAGGGGGGGCATTTAATTTGGCGCAGTATATAGTTTATATTAAAAAGCAGCTATAAGGGACATAACTCAGTTAGTCCCTGCCTTATATAGCGCTCTGGTGTGTGCTGGCATACTCTCACTCTGTCCCCCCAAAGGGCTTTTGTGGGTCCTGTCCTCTATATTGAGCATTCCCTGTGTGTGTGGAGTGTGTCGGTACGGCTGTGTCGACATGTTTGATGAGGATAATGAGGTGTGTTCAAACTGAAAAATTAACTGCAGTGTAAAAATAAAGAAGCCAGTATTTACCCTGCACAGAAACATTATAATCTAACTCTCTCTGCAAATGTTATATCTGCCCCACCTGTAGTGCACATTGGAGGTAATTCCAAGTTGATCGCAGCAGGAAATTTTGTAGCAGTTGGGCAAAACCATGTGCACTGCAGGGGGTGGCAGATATAACATGTGCAGAGAGAGTTAGATTTGGGTGTGGAGAGTTCAATCTGCAATCTAAATTGCAGTGTAAAAATAAAGCAGCCAGTATTTACCCTGCACAGAAACAAAATAACCCACCCAAATCTAACTCTCTCTGCAAATGTTATATCTGCCTCCCCTGCAGTGCACATGGTTTTGCCCAACTGCTAAAAAATTTCCTGCTGCGATCAACTCAGAATTACCCCCATGGTTTTGCCCATTAGCTAACAAATGTGCTGCTGCGATCAGATCTGATTTACCCCCTATGTTAACTTCTCTACTAACTGTTTAAAGTTTACGGTTATTGATCATGCTCTATACATATCAAACTAGACTGGTGACAATCTAATACATACCAATATATGCTACTTATTTTATACAAAATATGACGTAATACTATTAAAGACTGATACAACATAAGTATGTTAGATTCTGGAGCACACTGAGCTTCATACGATTTACACACCAATGTGATTCTTGAAAAAGGATTCTGGAGGACGTGGCATATCCGGGATTACTTCGTATAAAGGGCGGAAAGGCTCAAACATTTCAGGTGATGTGTCTTCCAGAGGAACAGTGTCGATAATCTGAAAAAAGATATACATTTCATGCATTTCAGCGTGACAGAATATTTTGGAGCAAGTGATTCATATAACTGCAAAAAACGTGTGCTGAGCTTCAGAGCCATAGGCAAACTAGGCAAATGCCTAGGGGCACAAGCAGCTTATGCTGATTAAAATTATATGTGGCATGCCTATGTTCTGTGACTGCGGCTGTATCTGCATACGAAATGCTACGTTACAGTGTGTTCCTGGAAATCACTGTAACGTAGTATTTTGTATGCAGATACAGCCACAGAATATAGGGGGTAATTCTGAGTTGATCGCAGCAGGAACTTTGTTAGCAGTTGGGCAAAACCATGTGCACTGCAGGGGAGGCAGATATGACATGTGCAGAGAGAGTTAGATTTGGGTGGGTTATTTTGTTTCTGTGCAGGGTAAATACTGGCTGCTTTATTTTTACACTGCAATTTAGATTGCAGATTGAACACACCACACCCAAATCTAACTCTCTCTGCACATGTTATATCTGCCTCCCCCTGCAGTGCACATGGTTTTGCCCAACTGCTAACAAAGTTCCTGCTGCGATCAACTCAGAATTACCTCCATAGGAATGACACATATCATTTTAACCAGCAGAAGCTGCTTCTGCATCCTAGCCACATAGCAAAGTAAATAAGACACATTTTGGCAAAAAAAGGCACTCGACGTTAGCAGAGCTCCCAGCTGACTCACGCCAAGCATCTCCTGCTGCATGGCGTATTCAGGCAAGATGTATGAGGACACATCTGTATCCAGGCAGAGGTCACAGGGGGTAATTCCAAGTTGATCGCAGCAGGAATTCTGTTAGCAACTGGGCAAAACCATGTGCACTGCAGGGGAGGCAGATTTAACATGTGCAGAGAGAGTTAGATTTGGGTGGGGTGTGTTCAATCTGCAATCTAATTTGCAGTGTAAAAATAAAGCAGCCAGTATTACCCTGCACATAAATAAAATAACCCACTCAAATCTAACTCTCTCTGCACATGTTATATCTGCCACACCTGCAGTGCACATGGTTTTGCCCAACTGCTAAAAAATTTCCTGCTGCGATCAACTTGGAATTACCTCCACAGTGTTAGTGGCCATGTGAGTGCTGTGTGCAGGTGGGTTGGTTGTTCAATAGTATTCGGCATATGTGTAAGCGGCATTATTTGTGTCATTATGTGTATAAGGGCATTTATACTGTGCGGCATATGTGTAAGGGACATTATGTGTATAAATGCATTAATAATGTGTGGCATATCTGTAAGGTGCACTGTGTGTGTCATTATGTGTATAAGGGCACTAATAATGTCTGGTATATGTGTGTCACTATGTGTATAAGGGCATTTATAATGTGCGGCAAAAGTGTAAGGGACATTGGGGGTAATTCTGAGTTGATTGAAGCAAGTTTGTTAGCAATTGGGCAAAACCATGTGCACTGCAGGGGGGGGCAGATATAACATTTGCAGAGAGAGTTAGATTTGGGTGGGTTATTTTGTTTCTGTGCAGGGTAAATACTGGCTGCTTTATTTTTACACTGCAATTTAGATTTCAGTTTGAATACAGCCCACCCAAGTCTAACTCTCTCTGCACATGTTATATCTGACCCCCTGCAGTGCACATGGTTTTACCCAACTGCTAACAAAATTGCTGCTGCGATCAACTCAGAATTAGGTCCATTATGTGTATAAGGGCATTAATAAAGGTTGACATAATGTGTAAGGTGCATTATGTTTATAAGGACATTAATGTGTGTCATATGTGTAAGGGGCATTACTGTGTGGTATTATGTGTATAAATGCATTACTAATGTGTGGCATTATGTGTGTAAGGTGCTCTACTGTGTGGCTTAACGTATACAAAGGGCACTACTGTGTAGTCTAATGTGAATAAGAGCAATATGGTGTGGTGTATTCTGGATAAGGAGCAATTCAGTGTGATGTAATGTGAATAAGGGGTACTACTGTGAGGAGTAACGTATATAAGGTAAAGTGGTTCTACTGTGTGATGTAACGTGAATAAGGGACACTATCGCATGATAAAATATGAATAAAGTTGCACTGCTATGTGATGTAACTTGAATTGGGGGTACTATTGTGTGGCCATGCCCCTTCCCAGCAAGATCACGCCCCTTGTTAGGCTGTGCGCCGAGTGTGCGCACTGTTCCTATTTCAAATATAGGGGGTAGGAGGACCAAAATGAGGACTGCTATGGGTGAGGGGTGATGGTGCTGGGAAAGGGTCAGAGGCGGAACTAGTAGTGGTGCTAGGGGGCACAAGCAAAAATATTGCCTAGGGCATCATAGTGGTTTTAGGGCCATCTCTGCCGAGCTTAACAAAGCACACTTAAAATATATATGAAAATGGTGGATATGGTATGAGGTCTGTTAGCAATACTATTATAATATGTGAAGACAATTCATATACAGATGAGGATATTCACATCATGGGGTTTATTTACAAAGCAACCCTCTAATTATGTATATGCCCAATATTTAAAATGGGCAATGCTTTTACTAGCAAGACACTACTACAAAAAGCATTGCCATTTTCTCTATCGTCCTAAGTGGATGCTGGGGTTCCTGAAAGGACCATGGGGAATAGCGGCTCCGCAGGAGACAGGGCACAAAAAAGTAAAGCTTTTACCAGATCAGGTGGTGTGCACTGGCTCCTCCCCCTATGACCCTCCTCCAGACTCCAGTTAGATTTTGTGCCCGAACGAGAAGGGTGCAATCTAGGTGGCTCTCCTAAAGAGCTGCTTAGAGAAAGTTTAGCTTAGGTTTTTTACTTTACAGTGAGTCCTGCTGGCAACAGGATCACTGCAACGAGGGACTTAGGGGAGAAGTAGTGAACTCACCTGCGTGCAGAGTGGATTTGCTGCTTGGCTACTGGACACTAGCTCCAGAGGGACGATCACAGGTACAGCCTGGATGGTCACCGGAGCCGCGCCGCCGGCCCCCTTGCAGACGCTGAAGAGAGAAGAGGTCCAAAATCGGCGGCTGAAGACTCCTGAGTCTTCATAAAGGTAGCGCACAGCACTGCAGCTGTGCGCCATTTTCCTCTCAGCACACTTCACACAACAGTCACTGAGGGTGCAGAGCGCTGGGGGGGGCGCTCTGAGAGGCAAATAAAAACCTTATTAGAGGCAAAAAATACCTCACATATAGCCCACAGAGGCTATATGGAGATATTTAACCCCTGCCTAACTTCAAAAATAGCGGGAGACGAGCCCGCCGTAAAAGGGGCGGGGCCTATCTCCTCAGCACACAGCGCCATTTTCTCTCACAGAAAAGCTGGAGAGAAGGCTCCCAGGCTCTCCCCTGCACTGCACTACAGAAACAGGGTTAAAACAGAGAGGGGGGGCACTGATTTTGGCGATATTGTATATATATAAAAGATGCTATAAGGGAGAAACACTTATATAAGGTTGTCCCTATATAATTATAGCGTTTTTGGTGTGTGCTGGCAGACTCTCCCTCTGTCTCCCCAAAGGGCTAGTGGGTCCTGTCCTCTGTCAGAGCATTCCCGGTGTGTGTGCTGTGTGTCGGTACGTGTGTGTCGACATGTATGAGGACGATGTTGGTGAGGAGGCGGAGAAATTGCCTGTAATGGTGATGTCACTCTCTAGGGAGTCGACACCGGAATGGATGGCTTATTTAGAGAATTACGTGAGAATGTCAACACGCTGCAAGGTCGGTTGACGACATGAGACGGCCGACAATCTATTAGGACCGGTCCAGGCGTCTCAGAAACACCGTCAGGGGTTTTAAAAACGCCCATTTACCTCAGTCGGTCGACACAGACACAGACACGGACACTGAATACAGTGTCGACGGTGAATAAACAAACGTATTTCTCATTAGGGCCACACGTTAAGGGCAATGAAGGAGGTGTTACGTGTTTCTGATACTACAAGTACCACAAGAAAGGGTATTATGTGGGAGTGGAAAAAACTACCTGTAGTTTTTCCTGAATCAGATAAAATAAAATGAAGTGTGTGATGATGCGTAGGGTTACCCCGATAGCAAATATTGGCGTTATACCCTTTCCCGCCAGAAATTAGGGTACGTTGGGAAACACCCCTTAGGGTGATAAGGCGCTCACACGCTTATCAAGTGGCGTTACCGTCTCCAGATACGGCCGCCCTCAAGGAGCCAGCTGATAGGAAGCTGAAAAAATATCCTAAAAAGTATATACACACATACGGTGGTTATACTGCGACCAGCGATCGCCATCAGCCTGGAGATGCAGTGCTGGGTTGGCTTGGTCGGATTCCCTGACTGAAAATATTTTATTCATGTAGAGCATTTAATAGGATGCATTCTATATATATGTATGTGAGATGCACAGAGGGATATTTGCTCTCTGGCATCAAGATAAGTGCGTTGTCCATATCTCCCAGAAGATGTCAGGGACACGACAGTGGTCAGGTGATACAGATCCCATACGGCAGATGGAAGTATTGCTGTATAAAGGGAAGGAGTTATTTGGGGGTCGGTCCATCGGACCTGGGGACCACAGCAACAGCTGGGAAATCCAACCTTTTTTACCCCAAGTTACATCTCAGCTAAAAAAGACACCGTCTTTTCAGCCTCAATCTTTCCTTTCCCATGAGGGCATGCAGGCAAAAGGCCAGTCATATCTGCCCAGACATAGAGGTAAGGGAAGTAGACTGCAGCAGGCAGCCCTTTCCCAGGAAAAGAAGCCCTCCACCGCGTCTGCCAAGTCCTCAGCATGACGCTGGGGCCGTGCAAGCGGACTCAAGGTGGGGGGGTAGTCTCAAGAGTCTCAGGGCGCAGTGGGATCACTCGCAAGTTGACCCCTAGATCGTACGAGTATTGTCCCAGGGGTAAAGATTGGAGAGTCGAGACATCTTCTCCTCGCAGGTTCCTGAAGTCTGCTTTACCAACGGCTCCCTCCGACAGGGAGGCAGCATTGGAAACAATTCACAAGCTGTATATCCAGCAGGTGATAATCAAAGTACCCCTCCTACGACAAGGAAAAGGGTATTATTTTTCCACACTATATTGTGGTACTGAAGCCAGACGGCTTGGTGACACATAGTCTAAATCTAAAATGTTTTGAACACTTACATAAAAGGTTCAAATCGAGATAAAGTCACTCAGAGCAGTGATAGCGAACCGGAAAAAAGGGGACTATATGGTGTCCCTGGACATCAAGGATTACCTCCATGTCCAAATTTTGTCCTTCTCATCAAGGGTACCTCTGGTTCGTGGTACAGAACTGTCAATATCAGTTTCAGACGATGCCGTTTGAATTATCCACGGCACCCCGGGCCTTTTTACCAAGGTAATGGCCGAAAAGATGTTTCTTCAAAGAAAAAAGGCATCTAAATTATCCCTTACTTGCACGACCTAAAAAGGGCAAGTTCCAGAGAACAGTTGGAGGTCGGAAGAGCACTATCTAAAGTAGTTCTTCGACGGCACGACTGGATTCTAAATATTCCAAGAATCGCAGCTGTTTTCCGACGATACGTCTGCTGTTCCTAGGGATGATTCTGGACACGGTTCAGAAAAAGGTTTTTCTTCCCGAGGAAAAAGCCAAGGAGTTATCCGACCTGTCAGGAACCTCCTAAAACCAGGAAAGGTGTCTGTACATCAATGCACAAGAGTCCTGGGAAAAATGGTGGCTTTTTACGAAGCAATTCCATTCGGCAGATTCCATGCAAGAATTTTCCAAAGGGATCTGTTGGACAAATGGTCAGGGTCGCATCCTCAGATGCACCTGCGAATAACCCTGTCGCCAAGGACAAGGGTATATCTTCTGTGGTGGTTGCAAAAGGCTCATCTATTGGAGGGCCGCAGATTCGGCATACAGGATTTGATCCTGGTGACCACGGACGCCAGCCTGAGAGGTTGGGGAGCAGTCACACAAGGAAGAAACTTCCAGGGGGTATGGACGAACCTGGAAAAGTCTCTTCACATAAACATTCTGGTACTAAGAGCAATCTAAAATGCTCTAAGCCAGGCGGAACCACTCCTGCAAGGAAAACCGGTGTTGATTCAGTCGGACAACATCACGGCGGTCGCCCATGTAAACAGACAGGGCGGCACAAGAAGCAGGAGTGCAATGGCAGAAGCTGCCAAGATTCTTCGCTGGGCGGAGAATCACGTAATAGCACTGTCAGCAGTGTTCTTCCCGGGCGTGGACAACTGGGAAGCAGACTTCCTCAGCAGACACGATATTCACCCGGGAGAGGGGGGTCTTCATCCAGAAGTCTTCCACATGCTAATAAACTGTTGGGAAAGACCAATGGTAGACATGATGGCGTCTCGCCTCAACAAGAAACTGGACAAGTATTGCGCCAGGTCAAGAGATCCACAGGCAATAGCTGTGGACGCACTGGTAACACCTTGGGTGTACAAATCAGTATATGTGTTTCCTCCTCTGCCTCTCATACCAAAGGTATTGAAGATTATACGGTGAGGAGGAGTAAGAACAATACTAGTGGCTCCGGATTGGCCAAGAAGGACTTGGTACCCGGAACTTCAAGAGTTGGTCACGGACGACCCGTGCCCTCTACTTCTGAGAAGGGACCTGCTACAACAGGGTCCCTGTCTCTTTCAAGACTTACCGCGGCTGCGTTTGACGGCATGGCGGTTGAACGCCAGATCCTAAAAGGGAAAGGCATTCCAGAAGAAGTCATTCCTACCTTGATTAAGGCAAGGAAGGAAGTCACCGCGAAACATTATCACCGCATTTGGCGAAAATATGTCGCGTGGTGCGAGGATCGGAGTGTTCCGACGGAGGAATTTCAACTGGGTCGTTTCCTACATTTCCTACAATCAGGATTGTCTATGGGTCTCAAATTGAGATCTATTAAGGTTCAAATTTCGGCCCTGTCAATATTCTTCCAAAAAGAATTGGCCTCAGTTCCTGAGGTACAGACTTTTGTTAAAGGAGTACTGCATATACAGCCTCCTGTGGTGCCTCCGGTGGCACCGTGGGATCTAAATGTAGTTTTAGATTTCCTCAAATCCCATTGGTTTGAACCATTGAAAAAGGTGGATTTTAAATATCTCACATGGAAAGTGACTATGTTACTGGCCCTGGCTTCCGCCAGGAGAGTATCTGAATTGGCGGCTTTATCTTATAAAAGCCCTTATCTAATCTTCCATTCGGATAGGGCAGAACTGAGGACTCGTCCGCATTTTCTCCCTAAGGTGGTATCAGCGTTTCACCTGAACCAACCTATTGTGGTGCCTGCGGCCACTGGCGACTTGGAGGACTCCAAGTTGTTGGACGTTGTCAGAGCCTTAAAAATATACATTTCAAGGACGGCTGAAGTCAGAAAATCTGACTCGCTGTTGATACTATATGCACCCAACAAGTTGGGTGCCCCTGCTTCTAAGCAGACGATTGCTCGTTGGATTTGTAACACAATTCAACTTGCTCATTCTGTGGCAGGCCTGCCACAGCCTAAATCTGTTAAGGCCCATTCCACAAGGAAGGTGGGCTCATCTTGGGCGGCTGCCCGAGGGGTCTCGGCATTACAATTCTGTCGAGCAGCTACGTGGTCGGGGGAAAACACGTTTGTAAAATTCTACAAATTTGATACCCTGGCAAAAGAGGACTTGGAATTCTCTCATTCGGTGCTGCAGAGTCATCCGCACTCTCCCGCCCGTTTGGGAGCTTTGGTATAATCCCCATGGTCCTTTCAGGAACCCCAGCATCCACTTAGGACGATAGAGAAAATAAGAATTTACTTACCGATAATTCTATTTCTCGGAGTCCGTAGTGGATGCTGGGCGCCCATCCCAAGTGCGGATTATCTGCAATACTGTACATAGTTATTGTTAACAAATTCGGGTTATATTGTTAAGGAGCCATCTTTAAGAGGCTCTTTCTGTTATCATACTGTTAACTGGGTTTAGATCACAAGTTGTACGGTGTGATTGGTGTGGCTGGTATGAGTCTTACCCGGGATTCAAATTGCCTCCCTTATTGTGTACGCTCGTCCGGGCACAGTACCTAACTGGAGTCTGGAGGAGGGTCATAGGGGGAGGAGCCAGTGCACACCACCTGATCTGGTAAAAGCTTTACTTTTTTGTGCCCTGTCTCCTGCGGAGCCGCTATTCCCCATGGTCCTTTCAGGAACCCCAGCATCCACTACGGACTCCGAGAAATAGAATTATCGGTAAGTAAATTCTTATTTTAACTTTCGGGCATAAACATGATCAGATGCGCCAGCTTTTACAACCCAATGCTTTGGAAATTAAGCCCCCACGGCTTTGTGCTGTTGTATAGTAAATGTTTAGATGCTCAGTTCGACTACACAGTAATCCAGCCCCACCCACTGCAGACTTGTCTACACACGGCTTTGGCTGAGATAAAAGACTAGGTGATTCATCGCGCCCTACTGGCGCTCTTCACACCGTCGTAAGGGACTACGCCCCCTTAACCCTTGCACGCCCTTGTGGCGTGCAATATTTGTATTATATGGAGTATTACCTCCAATCATAATTGTGTGAGTGGTTAAATATTGCATGGACAAAGGGCGTGCGATGGTTAAGGAGTCGTAGCCCCTTGCAGCGGCGTGAACAGTGCACGCAGGGCCTGATGAATGACCTAGTAGGTGCTGTGGTTGGGGAAGTGGCGGGTGCGGGGGAGACACGAGTGGGAGTGGGGTGGTTGCGGGGGTGCCACGGGTGGGGGAGGGGCTGGTGCAGGAGTGCCGTGGGAGGGGCTGGTGCGGGAGTGCCACAGGTGGGGGAGGGGCAGGTGTGGGGGTGCTGTGGGTGGGGGGCTGCAGCCACCGCGGGTGGTGGATGGGGGTGTGTAGGGGTGCTGCGGATGGGACCCGGAGGTACTGCGAGTGGGGGAGGGATGGGTAATGCTTCTCCTGCTTCTCCTCCTGGAAGCAGCTAAGCTGCTGTCCTCCCTTTGGCGGTGGCTCTCCCGGAGACTTGCACAGCAGCCAAGCAGCCAGTCACTATTGTAAGCGCTGCTGTCTCAATGCGCCGCATTACAGGGAAGAAGATGCACTCAATAAACTACAGCTCCCAGCAGGCCTTAGCACCGGATTGCTTCGGCACTAAGGGCTGCTGGGAGATGTACTTTATTTAGTGCGTCTACTTCCCTGAAACGCGGCGCGTTGGGACACCGGCGCTAACAATAGTGACTGGCTGGCAGAACTGGCTGAATCAATGTAAACTTTTGTAGTGAGGCAAGCTATTCAATGAATCAGCTCTCATGAGACTGACATAAAAGGGGGACAATAAGGTGGAAAAAACAAGTTGGGACTACCAACCTCCAGTTTGTTTATGAAAACAAAAATTAGGAAGGCACACCTATTATAAATAAATCTGACTGCATTCAGAATATAGAGGGCATGTTGTAGAAGCTATCTAATAACAGCATAAAATACAGCTACTAATAGCATGGCCACACCAAATTAGCACTCAAAGGGGGGAATTCAAATGTTAGAAAAGTCAGTTGGGTGTCTGTTTTTTCCTATTAGATAGGAAAAAACAGACACCCAACTGACTTTTCAAACATTTGAATATCCCCCATTGAATGATATAACAACATAATATTGTACAAGGTAAAGTAATATACAACCTGACACAACTGTACACATCACAAGATATGTATGAATTATGGGTGGTATTCATGTGACCGGCGGTCGGGAGACCGACATCACATGACCTCCTCCACCATCCCGACCCCTCACTATCCCGATGGTCGGCATGCCGACCAACAGGGACTATTTACACTCGTGGGTGTCTACGACACCCATAGAGTGGGAATAGAACGCGTGGCAACCGCACGAGCCCGCAAGGGGCAAGCTGCACTCGCCCCTCCCCGCCGGGATCCCGGCGTCGGTAAGCTGACTGGCGGACACCCATGAATTACAATGCAACGCTACATTACATACATTAATTTCTATAAAATGTCGACAGTTCACACAGTAACAGGCTCCGTAGCTCACCCATTACCATGGCCAGGGCCGAAACTAGGATTTTCGTCACCCGGGGCAAGGCAGTAATTTGACGCCCCCTCAAAAAAAAAAAAAAAAAACGACAAACAAACCAACCCCATCACACTAAAATAATCAGATTATCAAAAGTTTTGAAAAAAGGGGATACTATTGGACAATATTCCCCTATGTGCCTCAAATTCCCTATGCGTCACATGCCCCACCAGCGTATTTAACTACATGCTCCTCTCTGCTTCCCATACAATGCACTATATCATCACTGCACTACATTCCCCTAATCACTGCACTACATCACTATACTACATCCCCTACACGCTGAACTACATCACTGCACTACATGCCCCTATGCACTGCACAACATACCCTATATGCTACACTACATCACTACACTACATCCCCTTATATGCTACACCACATCAGTGCACTACATGCCCCTATGTACTGCAATAGATTACTACACTACATACCCTATATGGTACACTTCATCACTGCACTACACCACCCTATAAGCGACACCAAATTCTCCCATCTGGGAGGCAAAGCGGAGGTTGATATTGCTAACTGGGAGCACAGTGCGCTTCTATATCTTGTAGGGTGCACTGCACGCTAGTCGCAGCACTGCATGGCAAAGAAGAGAGTTTAAGACAGAAGCCGACATAGGAGAGATCCCAGGTACTGGAGCTCACCTGCACAGCGTCGCAGACAGGTGGGTCAGATACATTGCCCTGGGAGCTGTCTGCTGTCTCACTGGAGCAGCACAGCACTACCAGTAAAAAAAAATAAAAAAAAAATCTGTTTCTCTGTAACTCCTTGGCGCCCCCTCAAATCCTGCACCCGGGGAGCATGCCCGCTTAGCCGCCCCCCCCCCCCCCCCCCCTAGTTACGACCCTGCCATGGCAATGGCAATGCATTAACTTGATAAGGACATCTGCACACTAAAGTAGCTGTTTAAGACAAAATGGCATACTTTATGTTCATAATCAATAATTTGAAGACATATATATATATATATATATATATATATATATATATATATATATATATATATATATATATATATATATGGAGAAAAAGGTACAGGTGCGCTGGTGATCCTATAATGAGAGTTTGTCAGTCCACAGTGAATGAATCCCTGGGCTGTAGCACTGGTGTAACCAACACCGCTGCAAATCTCCAAATGAAGCTCAGAACTCCTTGAGCAAATTGTGTCTGGAAAAAATCAGGAGAATGCGCCCATAGTGCAGATAAATTTATTTCACACATAAATTAAAAACAGGACATTCCATGGATTATAAAAGACTCGTACCATAAAAGACCCACTCTTTGGGCCAGTTAAAACACATGAAACAATCCACCAGGCTATCCACCAAACCTGCTGCAGTCAAAGACCGGACCATGCACCGCGCATGGCGGGGCTTGCCAGACGTGCGTCTTCTCCCACCCGGCTCACACATCCCAGCTGCTTCACTGTGAGTGACCTGACGAGTTCGGCTTCTACCGGCGCGGTGCATGGTCCGGTCTTTGACTGCAGCAGGTTTGGTGGATAGCCTGGTGGATTGTTTCATGTGTTTTAACTGGCCCAAAGAGTGGGTCTTTTATGGTACGAGTCTTTTATAATCCATGGAATGTCCTGTTTTTAATTTGTGTGAAATAAATTTATCTGCACTATGGGCGCATTCTCCTGATTTTTTCCATATATATATATATATATATATACTGTATACATTCCAAAATGACCGGCACTCCGTCTTTGTATTCAACTTCCTCGGTGCCATATAGCATGTAGGGGAATAGGCGGCACTCAGGAGACAATCACAGTGGGTGTAATTACATACTTTAATTCTACATTCGACATATGTTTCGGGCTGGTGCCGGTCGTCAGGAATAAGTATAAAAAGTTGTAAAAGTGCTTGAATACACTCACCACCTTCACTAAATTGTGTAGATAGATAGATAGATAGATAGATAATGTTGCTGGTGTAAAGATGCAGCTGCAGAAAAACTCAACATGACACTGCAGGAACTTGCAAAACAGTGAAAACGTTTATTTCAACGTTTCAAGGCTAAATAAGCCTTGTCCTCAGGAAGAAAATGTTTTTGTGTTCTCCTGCAGCCACAGCTTTACACCAGCAACTTCTATTAACTCTCAAGGGCATGCATGCAATTGTTCAAATATACAGGAGTGCCAAACCGTTTCGAGTGTGTGTATATATATTATTTTTATTCAAGTTTCTAAATGTATGTCAGTATGCAAAGTTTGTATTGGTGCCCTGGAAACTTGTTAGTCAGGGATGACATAAAAACATTGGTGATCCGATTACATAATGCTGCTATAACAATGGTGATGTTCGATGTGAAGCATCAAGTTGTATTTTTTCACTACTTGCTGTAGCAGACTGTTCTTCTATTGTGCACAGACTTGATATGGTGTCATACCTCCCAACATGACTCTCTCCAGGAGGGACATGATAATGTCAATTATTATCTTAAAACACAAAGCTATACCAATAGAATCTCTATTACCGTGGAGCCGCTATGGCCGCTAGACTAATTACACACACTACGTACTAAGTACGCTATTTGCGTACTGAGTACCGTATTGATACGCACTTAGCGTATCAGACGCCGTGCCGTGGGTATAACGCACACGCGGCACGTACGCACACGGATTCACTCTACGTACTAAGTACGCTATTTGCGTACTGAGTACCGTATTGATACGCACTTAGCGTATCAGACGCCGTGCCGTGGGTACAACGTACACGCGGCGCGGACGCACACAGACTGAAATACTGTACACCTTATTAATGAAACAATGTAAGGATTTGCTTATACTTTAAACCTTAGCAGCCAAGTACTGCAACGATGTAATACCTTAAAACCATAAGTAGCGCTGGCGGTATGAAGTACCCGCAGTGCGTACACCTTAACAATGCTTATACACCTTATACCGATTAATACGCTATAAAACCCTTTGCAGGAAAGTGAAAACACAACACCGGTTTGTGGTAAACCACTGGGCTCTAACACCGCAGTGGATTATTCAGAGAAAAGGGGTAAACAGATACAAGTTATACACTACAGACTAACAAGGAAATCTAAACAGAATAACTGAGAATAATGGCTACAGAGAATATACATACGTGGGGAATCGTTCGCAAGCGCGTCCTGGACCAGTCCTCCGCTATCAGGTAGATAGCGTTCAGAGTCTTCTCTCCAGCCAGGCAACAGTGGTCTTTTTATACACAACATGCATACACAATACAATGGTCACTGTAATCTCATTGTTCATTGGACACATATCATGCGCACGATCGCCGGAGCGACTCTTACGCAACTTGCGGATATGTGCACGCACGGGGGACTGGGTGCACGAGCAGCGGGCATGTGCATGGGGTTAGTACAAGGCATATGTATAACAATATTTTTCGACTTTGACAGTCCACCCTTTGGCAGTCAACAATAACTGCCACTATCTAAACAGAAAAATATACACTACAATCTTTAGAGATGGTTAGATTAAAAGGAAAACAATACAATACCTAAAAATTATTGGGTAGTGGGAGGAGAGGAGTAGATGGGAAATGTATGACCTAGTGGAATAGTAAAAGCATGTATGTATGAACTTCATGTCTGAGGGGCATGTATCATCGTGCCGTACATGTTCTAGATAAGCTTCGAGGTATTGCGAAGTATACATTAAATCCTTCTTATCCCGTATTAAGGGTCTGTAAGTGGGCCAACAAACACTACCGAGCTCTTTTCGGCTTCTTGTTCCAACAAATGGGGTGCACATTTAGTTGATGATACATGCAGGGGGAAAAACATGTGAATGCTAGTATGTGGATATATCACCTGTCGACTATGTGTGTCACTACCTGAAGGTTGTGGAGATGAAGATAAGAAACATATCACAAATACATTCACATAATAATGTGTGCAATCATCTTTGAGTGTTGGTTGAAGTCTTGTCCGGATGGCTGTATCCTTGCTGTGGGTGGTAATCAAAGTCTTTCAAGTGTCCATAAAAAGTCTTTAAAGTGTCTATCAAAGTCTGTAGAAATGTCCATCAAAGTCTGTAGAAATGTCCATCAAAAGTCTTCTTCCGAATGGATGTGTTTTTGCTTGGGAGAAAAACAAAGGAGAAACGGGTGAAAGAAACGGACCGTGGAATCACGTCTTATCACAACATTGTCTCAATTGATGGGTCATAAATTAAACCAGTTTGTGTAACAATGCTCTCGCTCCTTAAACTCATCACTTTGGTACTGCGCTTGCACCGCATTAAAATCCGAACACACCTAAATATCAAACCAATCATTATGACAACTCCCAGGATACAAAGGAGAAACTTTCCTACATTCACAATAACATTTTGAGCCCATTCTCCTAAACTTGAGAACCAATTGTGTGGGTTCAACCATGAAACCCAGCCGGTCAGTTCATTACTCACAGCAGTCAGGGTAAGGTTGTGTCTCCTTCGGAACTCCCACTTCAATTGCAAGATATCGTCCATCTTTTGATCTATGACCTCGGTTGGGTCATCAGTGCTGTTTGTGACATACGTGCAGCACTTCACACCATACTGAGTTGCTAGGGTGACACAGTACCCGCCTGTCACCGCTGTGATGTAATTGAGAACTATCCTGTGCTGGATCAGTTCCGTTTTGTAAGCTTGCAATTCCCACCCAGTATACCTGAAGGTGTCATCATACATCTCGGTGATATTGTCTATCAGGTTCGCTAGCGCATGAATATACCTAAAATTTATAATTCCTCTGGCGGTATGGGTGATATCTAACGCGAGTAGGAATTGAATCCCGGTGGATTCGTGGATAAAATTAGAGGCTGCGTACTCTGTCCTATCTATAAGGTGTCTCTTAACAATGTGTTCGTAGTGAGTGTGAATGTAAGGAGCTTGAGCATTGCGGTGAACGTCTTTCATCTTATTATGGGTAATGGTCATTACTTCTGGCAACACTCTTCCAATGTAACACGATCCCTCTGAGTTTGGGGCAAGCCACTTATACGCCTTCCTCCCGCATATGAAATATGCATCATCGGGGAGAACATATGGGACAGAATATGACATTACCATATTGCAAACCTTCCAGGTGAAAAATCCTATCCCTAACTCTCTCATTTGTTCAGTACACGTATCAGGCTGTATGATATGCGCACAGTACCCTGGAGATACTTCTCCAACCCGCATGGTCCTACTTCCTAGAGTGTACCTATACCGAAAATATCTCCCACCGTCGGCTATTTGGCGTATAAGTTCTGGGTCTACGGGCATTCTATCGGCTCTGTGTGAAAATGCCATGGTTTGGTTATTCCATGTCACTTCCCAATTTCCCGGCTTTCGGGGATTGGAAATGTTGAAACATATTAAGGACCTATCCACATGATATTGGTGGAGCTTCAAACTAGGAGGCCTAGAAATATTACATTTCTTGTCCACCGGTCTCCCACCCCTTAATTCAAGTACCTCATCTAGTGTTAAAGGGTACGGTACTAATCCTGACTTGCTCTGGCCTTGAGGTACTTGTGAGCACACCCAGCATTCTGTTTGGTTTAAAACCTTACCCACTAATGAGTGATAGTCACTCAATGGATGACGGTCCATGTTGATATTAAGGCTGGACTGACATCTCTGGATGCACCCGTCCTCAACTATGTTTTCACAATTTCTACAGATACAATTTTCTTCAGCCAATAACCCTTCACAATGTCTCCTAGTGTCATGACTACCAGATCGTTTTCTGATACTCGCCTTTGCTCGGTGAATGTGTTGCTCTTGGAATTCTACTAATCCGTCCTTGTCATCAGAACCCATTCCAGATCCTTTCTCGACCTCTCTGGTACTCTCACCGAAATAGACTGCTCTGGTCAACAACAGGGTCAACAGGAAAACCCGGAACGCAGTCTCTTGGGGTAAGTCCATCTTGCAGGAGGAGAAGGAAAGAGTGGTAATGGGAGGTAAAGAAAATAATAGAAGGGAAAGAAAACTGGTACGATAACCGCCTCTAGTCTTGTTGTTCTCCTTGCTCAGATGCCGTCTCAACAGTGCTGCCTCTCAGTCTTCCCGGAACGGACACTCCAGTGATACGATATTCTTTCAGAGTCAGCGACTTTTCTGTGGGGAGCATAAATCTTGCATTACCATGTGTTTAACTGTTGTGTGAAATACCATCCGTAGAACATGAAAAAACAAAAAGAGAGAGAATAATAAAAAGAAAAAATTGTCAGATTTCCGTTCACCATCAGGCTGTCACACCAACATGTCTATCGGTATCTCTGCACAGTCTTCCCCCACCAGTATTTCCACTCTCCACCCTCTGTGCATGGCCAGGCACAATGATGCTGGTGAGATATACTGGGGTTGGGCAGACCTCTGAAAAGACCGAGTAGACATGTGATGTTTGAGCTGTAGTTCTGTCGGTGAACGTCAGAGATGAAGAGGAAACATTTAAAGATAAATCACAGAGTTTACCTGGCCGCCCCTGTATCTACAAGATATGATCTACCAACTATATTCACTGTGAGCTCAGGTTTTTTTCTACCTAGGCTAGCAATTTACTTCACTGGCTGCAGACTACAGGTGCGGCCCAAAATTTTTCCTATAGGATCCCTGATCCCAATTACGTGTGTCATAACTTTGCTCGTGTTCTTGTCTAGGGGGTCTGAATTTATATGTGCTGTTACAGTTGCTGGCATAATGCCCTTCCCTTTTACACAGATAACAAACTCTTGGCTTCCTCTATGTGCCAGGGGCCTGGGGTTTTTGTCGAGTTTATGCCTCTTCCAGTGCTTGGATGCTCATCACCATCAACCGCTCTCCCTGTGCTTCCCTGGTTCTTTGGATATTATGGTCATGCTCGATAGCGGACTCTCTTAATGCAGCCACCGAGATACCTCTCCAGTTAGGTTGAGTGGTTTGTACCCTGGTTCTCAACGTTTCTTTTAAACCGTCCATTAATACGGACACCGCTACCTCTCTATGATGTACATTATCCTTAATGTCTTCGATCCCAGTATATCTAGCCATTTCCTGCAGTGCTCGGTGGAAATATTCAGCTGCCGTTTCACCTTCTCTTTGTCTAATGGAGAAGATTTTATTCCACTTGACAACAGTTGGGAAATATACTCCTAACTGCAGATTGATTTGTCGTACATTCTCCTGAGTGTACTCCTCAGTGAGAGGTACTTCTGCATCTAATTTACAATCAGTAATAAATTTTGCAGGGTCAATATTGGAAGGTAGACATACTCGTAGCACTGTTCGCCAATCTTTGTTTGTGGGTTCGGTGGCATTACCTAATTCTTTAATAAACCTCTGGCATGCAACTAGATCTTTTCTGGGATCGGGAAATTCAGACATAATTGTTCTCAATTCTGCCCGGGACCAGGGACAATGCATAGCAATGTTCCTGACGGGAGTGACTCCCTGTGCGTCAGTCTTCCCATTGGGGACTGCGATCACCCTGACATGATTTAGTTCAATTACATAATTTTGTGTTGACTCTACAATGTGAGGTGCAATTGTCTGTGCATAATGTACAATACCGTACTTACCTGTGGACACGACCTCACCTGACCCTCCGCTAGGGGGCTTTACTACTGCTCTTACCGATTGGGCCGTGCCCACCTGGGTGTCCTGTATGGTGGCTGCTAGAGAAAGTGCCGACATCGTGCTGGGTTCACCTTCTTGCTTGTAATCCTGAGGGAAGTTTCAAATGGGGCGCAACTTGCACGGGTTAGAGTTAATACATTTATCAGTTTTACTCTTATCGTCAGTAATACATTTATTAAGTGCACTCTTATCGTCATTAATACATTTATCAACTTTACTCTTATCATATATCAGTATGCCATTCTCTGTAGCCATTTTCTCTCCTGTAATGTACGGTGGTGGTGCGGTTGCTATCAGTTTCCTGCTAGGGTTAGAACCAGCTGTGTAAGCTAATCCCCTCTGCGTATCACTCTCTCGTTGCCATAAATGTAAACAGTTTGTGTGTCTGATCCTCTGTTTTGGGGATTTTATCAGACAGATCCGAAGCCTTAGATTATGCAATACCTCTGAGTCAAAACTTCCTATCCCAGGAAATGGTGCTTTATCCCCCACAGTCATTCGTGTCCATTCATCACAAAAGGTCTCGGTGTGGGGACCATACTTCCCCCACATTACTAACTGAGCTCACCCCCTGGGTCTGAAATCTGCAGTCTGAACCCTGACTGCTGAACGTCCCTGTGTTGTGCACTTGGCTTCCATTGTGGACCTTTTTAACACGGGAAAACTTCCTAAAATGCACCAAACACAGTAGTCTACGGTGGAAATCCTTAAAGTTCTTCCACTAACTTCTTCTGCTCAGAGTACCACGGATCCGCCTTCTTTAGCAGACACGTGTAGCCGTTGCAGGCCCTACCTCTCAAGATTTTCCTGAGAGATCGGCGAAAATTCCCTAAACCTTTACTTTACACAAATCACGCTTGCATGTGCTTCCTATAACGCGTATGATGACGAGATTTACGCACAAATATGCAAAACCTCGTATCACGTTGCGTCACGTGTTGCCCATACAACCGTGCGGTCCAATCGTACCGCTTATAGACACTTGCTATCTATAAGTGGTAGGATCACTGGAGTCTCCCCACTGTGCTCCAAAACAGCCGGAGCGTAATACCACGAAAACTTTATCACACTCCGTTGCACGTTTTACACCTGACCGTGTTCACCACGTTTTCATCTAGGCCGTGCTTCACCAAGTTTCACCAAGCTTCACCAAGAGGGGTTCAATATATTCACACCCTATTCAGCCCACACTAACATTCTATAGTTTTCTGATCAGAAAAATCCTTTCCTGTTAACTGATAGCTTTCCCCAGAGGTAATACAGAAAAAAAGGTTTTTAAACTAAATTTTGGACACTGATCAATTTGTGCTATTATCGCGTGGCTACCATCTCGCCTAAACTGAAACAATGCTATTGTGTGATTTGTATTTAGTGGGCGTATCTGTACGCACGTTGCGTAAAATACGCCACGTGTGTAGGCCTTTACGTTGCGTACTCAGTCTCGAACGTTTTTCCGAAACACGTGTACAAAGGCCGTATACGTCCGCAGTAATACAAATACCACACTTCTATAAATGTAAACGATATTTAACTATAATCGCTTACCGAACACCACACAGTATCTCCTGTATAAACCTTTATAACTAGGCCAGGCTGCGTGTGTGTTTTACACGTACTCCCTTAACTATTACTCTATATTTTTAACTAAATAGCAACAAATTTCTCAGCACGGGTCAAAATGGATCTAATAATCAATGCTAATGGCAACAAGCGAGTAGATCAGCAAAATACACAAATAAAATACAGGTGTGTGCGTGTGTTACGTGTGTTGTGTGCGCAGTTGGCACCAAACAGAAATTTCACAGATTTAAAAAAAAATAGCTTTACGTTCTTACCTTTCGGATCCCACCAGCATCCCTACAAACCATGCGGAGCAGGCGCTTATCTAATCAGCACCAGTGTATCCACCTGACCTAGAGAAGGCTAACAGGGGATACCTTTATACCTTTCCCGCCCTTTGCTGATAAAGTCTGCCTTGTCCTGCTAGGCTGCGGATATGAGGAGGACCGGACGTAGCCCCCAATTGATAATGTCAATTATTATCTTAAAACATAAAGCTATACCACTAGAATCTCTATTACCGTGGAGCCGCTATGGCCGCTAGACTAATTACACACACTACGTACTAAGTACGCTATTTGCGTACTGAGTACCGTATTGATACGCACTTAGCATATCAGACGCCGTGCCGTGGGTATAACGCACACGCAGCACGTACGCACACGGATTCACGCTACGTACTAAGTACGCTATTTGCGTACTGAGTACCGTATTGATACGCACTTAGCGTATCAGACGCCGTGCCGTGGGTACAACATACACGCGGCGCGGACGCACACAGAGTGATATACTGTACACCTTATTAATGAAACAATGTAAGGATATGCTTATACTTTAAACCTTAGCAGCCAAGTACTGCAACGATGTAATACCTTAAAACCATAAGTAGCGCTGGCGGTATGAAGTACCCGCAGTGCGTACACCTTAACAATGCTTATACACCTTACACCGATAAATACGCTATAAAACCCTTTGCAGGAAAGTGAAAACACAACACCGGTTTGTGGTAAACCACTGGGCTCTAACACCGCAGTGGATTATTCAGAGAAAAGGGGTAAACAGATACAAGTTATACACTACAGACTAACAAGGAAATCTAAACAGAATAACTGAGAATAATGGCTACAGAGAATATACATACGTGGGGAATCGTTCGCAAGCGCGTCCTGGACCAGTCCTCCGCTATCAGGTAGATAGCGTTCAGAGTCTTCTCTCCGGCCAGGCAACAGTGGTCTTTTTATACACAACATGCATACACAATACAATGGTCACTGTAATCTCATTGTTCATTGGACACAGGGATATGTCTCTACATTACAGCAAAGGTCATAGGTGGATTTGAATAGGTAGGCGATGTCCTTCCCCAACTGCTCTGGTGGGAGGTATCTTCTGGATTCCCGCCGCATGTGTAATTTACAGCAAATACAGTTAATGTTCATATTCTACTTTTGTACATAACTATACACAGGAGCAAGCGATCTTTTCCTAACTGACACCGGAATGTTACTGTTAAAATACCCTACAGCTGGATACTAGACATCACCTTCCAACCTTTATCTGACCCTTCCTATCATGCAAAGACGAATCTCTCTGTCCAGGAACTGTTTAAACTAATATTACTCGCTGTCATGGTCTAGGGGAACTATATCTACAAAATGCACTATTTGGGTTAAATATGCTATGTTCTAATAGCACGCTACACGCTCACAAACTCCGCCGTAAATACACATATCATGCGCACGATCGCCGGAGCGACTCTTACGCAACTTGCGGATATGTGCACGCACGGGGGACTGGGTGCACGAGCAGCGGGCATGTGCATGGGGTTAGTACAAGGCATATGTATAACAATATTTTTCGACTTTGACAGACAGAATGCTCTACTTCTGGACTTTTCTCTTAATTTAGGATTGCCGTCACCTGTATTGAACAGGTTAATGGATCAGAAAGGTGTGTCAGCACAGGTGATGGCAATCATACATTAAGAGGGAAGAGCAGGAGCAGAGCATTCTGTCCCTCCTGGAGAGGATCATGTTGGGAGGTATGTGGTATGCCATTGTCAACATTAGGTGGCTAGGTTTTGAATTGTAATTATGTGTAAACAGCTTCTATTATGTACATTTCTGTATTGTTTGTTCATTCCTGTACATTCATTATACAATATAAATTGATTTTGAAAGGAGCAATTGCACCTGTAATGAAATCACCTTTTTACAATGATAAACTCTATTCTGTGGCAATCTGGTGTAACTAGCTAAGTAGGATCAGTGTTGCAGTCTCCAGGTGCTTAACAAGGGTCTACATGCAGTTTTCTAGGTTTAGATAAATGAAAATAATGCTTCACTGTTGTCAGCATAAATTAAACAAAACATCCTAGTACCATGCAGGGCACTATCTCACTGCTTGGCTCCTCTCTATAATGGGCAGCTAGCCTGCATACAAAGTCTCAGTCTTGCCTGCTTCTTGCAGGTATATCCACAGGCTCTGGCTTAGCTTGGCTGACACAGGGGCAGATGTATTAACCTGGAGAAGACATAAGGAAGTGATAAACCAGTGATAAATGAAAGGTGATAAATGCACCAGCCAATCAGCTCCTAACTGTTAATTTACATATTGGAGCAGATTGGCTGGTGCATTTATCACTGCTACGACGCTGCCATCTTTGATGTTCTGGAGTGCAGTACCTTTGGGCGCCCAGGGGTGCTGCTGTTATGTATCTCTGAGCAGCCAGTGCTGCTATTGGAAGAGCAGTCCCAGCTGGGGTAATCAGGTGGAACATGCTCTCTCCTGATGACCTTTTCCAGCTGCAGCACATTGTGTGTATTTGTGTGTGCTCTAGTGATTGGCCCTGACCTATGTTAAGTATGAGCTAGTTCTGAGAGTCAGGGCCAGCTATAGTTTTGTTACAGCTCATGTTAACTTATGTTGTTCCTAGCCAGTTTATTTGTCACAGTTTTGGAGTCCTTGTTTGCTTGGTCCTGTGCCGGAATCCCTGCCGTTGCCGAAGTCTTGAACCTTGCCTGCACCTAATCTCAGTGACTGTTTTCCTTGCCATCCATATGTTCAGGTGAAGTTAACCTGATTCTGTATGCCTATTTCATGTTTCTTCAGTTATCCTGTATGCCTTATTTGGAATTATGCTTCAATTCAGTTTTATTTTAAACCATCATCACCTGTCATCTGTGCAACTCCTGTATTTATCTGTAACCATCATCTGTAGTCTGCAACTCCAGCATTAACCCATTAAACACCGTAATAATCACCTTGCATTTATCCCTGGTTTATTACTTCCTTATGCCTTCTCCAGGTTAATACATCTGCTCCACAGTTTCAGAGGTGTAGGGTTCTCCCTGCCTCCTGCAGGTAAGAACGCTGGCTTCCTAGCCCCCACTCGCCTCCAAGCACACTGGGCTCTGACTGCAGTCCCACTTAGACTGTCTGACTGCTCCAGGCCCAACTGGGCTCTGTCTCAAAAGGGCAGCCTCTAGGGGTGGTCACACACCCTTTTTCTTATATGTGTTGGCAGATCCCTTCAGCAACACACACTGAATCAGCTGCTCATCAAAGCCCTCTCTGATTCTGCTGCAATTCATTATACAAATGCCACCATTTGTATATTAAAGATATGTTCATCTAACTAAACAGACAAAAAAACCCTATACAAAATAGCTTAAGTGTTCTCTTGTGTAAGTTATCCTTGAAAAATCAGCCTACTTTCAAAGGGGGTAATTCAAATCGATCGCTGCAACGGCAGTGATCGTACTTTGAAGGCTTTTGTGGAGAGCACAGGCGTGTCCGGACCAATGCTGGGGTGGGCCAGGCAGCTGCGTGATGTCACGCGCAGCCGCTGCGACCCAAAACATGGCGGGTAGCCTTTGGGGGGAAATAATGTTTTCTCTTATGTCCTAGAGGATGCTGGGGTCCACATTAGTACCATGGGGGTATAGATGGGTCCACTAGGAGCCACTGGCACTTTAAGCGTTTGAGAGTGTGGGCTGGCTCCTCCCTCTATGCTCCTCCTACCAGACTCAGTTTAGAAAATGTGCCCGGAGGAGCCGGTCACAGCTAGGGAAGCTCCAAGAGCTACTTTAGTTTTATTATTTTGTAAGAGTTAGTTTAGGCACAGGGAGGCGGCTGGCAACAGCCTCCCTGCTTCGTGGGACAAAGGGGGGGGGGGGAGTAGTGTCCGCCCTCAGGGTTCTGAGCCACTATCTCCGCTGAAAGGACACTGAGCTCCTGAGGGTGATGATCGTTAGCTGCCCCAGACGACCGCTCACTCCCGCAATATGCCGCCACCCCCTTACAGAGCCAGAAGATTCGGTGGCGAGTGAGTCACCAGCCCCCCTGGCAAGCGGGGAGCCGGTGTGAAGATGGCGGCAACAGGGTGGGAGCGCAGTACTAACTGCGCTCTGGAGGCTCAGCGGTACATAGTGCGGCACTGTGAGGGGCGCCCTGAGCCAGCGCCTATACTACACTGGTCACATGGCTGTCAGGGACTTCCAGCAATAATCATCAGGCCAGTTTGAAGAATATGAAGAGCGGGAAGCAGCGCCATCTTCAGGGGGTGGAGCTTCTCCTCAGAGCGGACCCATCAGTGTTCAGCTCCATTTTCCTACCTGCAGTTCCTACACTGAGACGCTGACAGGGAGAGCTGTCCCTCCAAGCAACTCCAGCAATCCTGTGCGGTACCAGGGGGTTGTAGAAGGGGGGGGCTGTGTAATTACTGTGTAGACTATTAAGGTACACAGCGCTGGCAGTTGTATTATTTCTACCTCAGACAGCGCTGTGTGTGGGTTGGCTCCAATCTCTGTCTCTCTGTGGCATACTTGGGGGGAGGAGACTGTGTCTGACATTTCCCTGTGTGTTTGTGTTTGATATCTCCCATAGCCATGTCTAGGGACTCTGCCATATGCTGCAGAAGATGTTTCCTCTCAGGAGGAATCCATTCCATGTACACAGGAATGTAATGCCTTGTCTCAGATCCCTATTATTGAGCCTGAGTGGTTAATCTCTATTAAAGGAATGATCTACCAGATCTCTACTAGGGTAGCAATTACTGAGACAAAAAATCTATGGCAGTTTGGTAAGGTTCAGTTATTATTCCTGCACAATTCCCTAGCATGTTCCCACAGAAACGTGCACTTGCCCAAATTATGCAAGATGACACGGATACCGACTCTGATACTGCAGGCGGTAATGGGGATGTGCTGAGGGGGGCGGCATCCCTTGCAAAGGGGGTGCAGCTCATGATTGAGGCCATTAGAGATGTTAAACATTACTGACACTCCACCTGAGCAGGTTGAGGAGGCTTACTTCACTGTCAATAAGAAAGCCTCGCTAACCTGTCCTGCGTCTAAAGAATTAAACGCTATATTTGAAAAATCCTGGGAAAACCCGGAGAGAAAATTCCCAAAAAGGGTTCTGGTTGCTTTTCCCTTCCCTGAGTAGGACAGTAAAAATGGGTAAAACCCACCCATTGTTGACGCATCTGTCTCCAGACTGTCTAAAGGTGGTTTTACCTGTTCCTGGATCTACCGCGTTAAAAGAACTGGCTGATCGTAAGATTGACACTATGCTCAAATCCATTTACACTGCTTCAGGAGTGGCGTTAAGGCCCACTATTGCCTGTGCATGGATTTCTAAAGCCATAGTAAAGTGGTCAGGCACATTACTAGAGGCTTTGGATAGAAGTGACATTGAATTGTTTTTACGTAACATACAGGATTCTGCTGGGTTCATGGTGGAATCCATGAAGGACCGGGGTACGCTGACTGCACGGATATCTTCCATGTTGGTCTCAGCTCGCAGGGGACTCTGGCTACGCCAATGGTCTGCAGACACAGAATCCAGGAGAAGTGTGGAGAACCTACCCTACACAGGTTAGGCTCTATTTGGGGAAGCATTGGATGCATGGATTTCCACGGCAACCGCGGGTAAGTCACCTTTCCTTCCCTCTGCTACACCTCCTACGCAGAAACCATTTTCTTCAGCTGCATCGCAGTCCTTTCGGACCACTAGGGTAAAAAAAGTCCAAGCCTCCTACCACCTTCTTTAGAGGTGGTCGTGCAAAATCCAAAAAGCCTGCTTCCACAGGCTCCCAGGACCAGAAACTTGCTTCTGGTTCCACAAAATCCTCAACATGACGGTGGACCACACAGCCTGGAGGACGAGTTGGTGGGTGCGAGACTCAGACGTTTCAGACACGTCTGGGTGTCGTCCGGCCTGGATCCCTGGGAACAGGATATTGTATCCCAGGGGTACAGACTGGAGTTTCAAGAACTCCCGCCTCACTGATTCTTCAAATTAAGCTTGCTAGCCTTGCTGACAGACAGGGCTATCCTACAGGAAGCCATCCTCAAATTGGAAAAGTCACAGGTCATTGTTCCAGTTCCACCTTATATGCAACACAAGGGTTATTATTCAAACCTTTTTCGTGGTACCGAAACCGGATGGTTCGGTCAGACCAATTGTAAACTTGAAATTGCTGAACCCTTACCTGAAGGTGTTCACATTCAAAATGGAGTCTCTCAGGGCAGTGATCTCACGTCTGGAGGAGGGAGAGTTTCTGGTATCCTTAGATATCAAGGATGCGTACCTCCACATTCCGATTCTCGGCGGCCACACCAGGCTTATCTCAGATTTGCACTGTTAGACAGTCACTATCAATTTCAGGCGCTGCCATTCGGCCTCTCCACAGCACCGAGGGTGTTCACCAAGGTGATGGCAGAGATGATGGTTCTCCACCACAAACAGGGGTTGAACATAATCCCATATCTGGATGATCTGCTGATAAAGGCATCATCCAGGGAGACGTTGTTGCAGTCCATTGTTCTCACGACTCATCTGTTTAGGGAACATGGTTGGATCCTGAACCTTCCAAAATCACATTTGGAGCCGACAAGGAGATTGTCTTTTCTGGGAATGATCCTCGACATGGAAGTACAGAGGGTGTTTCTGCCAGAGAAGAAAGTGTTGGTGATTCAAACAATGGTTTGGGACGTCCTGAAGCCACCCTGGGTATCGGTTCATCAGTGCACTCATACTTGGTCCTTCCAACTGGATCTCCTGGACAAGTGGTCAGGATCTCATCTATACATGCACCAGAGAATACATCTGTCGCTGAAAGCCAGGATTTCACTCCTCTGGTGGCTGCAAATACCTCACCTTCTGGAGGGCCGCAGGTTCGGGATTCAGGACTGGATCCTTATAACCACGGATGCAAGTCTCCGGGGCTGGGGCGCAGTCACTCAGGGGGAAACCTTCCAAAGAAGGTGGTCAAGCCTGGAATCCAGTCTTCCAATAAACATTCTGGAACTAAGAGCCGTCTACAATGGTCTTCTCCAAGCGGCTCATCTTCTGCGAGATCGAGGCATTCAAGTGCAGTCGGACAATGTAACGACGGTGGCCTATATAAATCGACAGAGCAGAGCTGCAATGTCAGAGGTAACAAAAATCATTCTCTGGGCAGAAAAACACGCGTTGGTGCTGTCAGCAATTTTCATTCCGGGAGTAGACAACTGGGAAGCGGACTTCCTCAGCAGACACGATCTCCATCCTGGAGAGTGGGGCCTCCATCCGGAGGTGTTCACGGAGGTGACAGATCTTTGGGGTGTACCTCAAATAGACATGATGGCCTCCCGTCTCAAGAAGAAGCTTCGGAGGTATTATTCCAGGTGAAGAGACCCGCAAGCCATGGCAGTGGACGCCCTGGTGTCTCCGTGGGTGTTCCAGTCGGTGTACATGTTTCCTCCACTTCCGCTCATTCCAAGAGTTCTAAAACTCATAAGAAGAATAAGAGTTCAGGCAATCCTCATTACTCCAGACTGGCCAAGAAGGGCTTGGTACGCGGATCATCTGGGTCTTTTGCTGGAAGATCCAAGGCCTCTTTCTCTTCGGAAGGACCTACTGCAACAGGGGCCGTTCGCTTATCAAGACTTACCGCGGCTACGTTTGGCGGCATGGAAGTTGAATGCCAGATATTTGTTCGGAAAGGGCATTTCGAAAAAGGTTATTCCTACCCTGATACAGGCTAGGAAAGGAGTAACGTCTAAGCATTACCATCGCATATGGAAAAAGTATGTCTCTTGGTGTGAATCCTAGAAGTTTCCTACGGTGCATTTCAACTGGGACGGTTTCTCCTCTTCCTGCAAGCAGGTGTGGATATGGGCCTGAGGTTGGGATCCATAAAGGTCCAGATTTCGGCCCTATCCATTTTCTTCCAGAAACAACTGGCTTCCCTCCCTGAAGTTCAGACTTTCTTGAAAGGGGTTCTGCACATCCAGCCTCCCTTTGTGCCACCTACGGCACCCTGGGATCTTGACGTGGTGTTACAGTTCCTCCAATCGGATTGGTCTGAGCCTCTACCGGAGGTTGAGGTCAAGTTTCTCATGTGGAAGGCTGTCACTTTGTTGGCCTGCTAGACGTGTGTCGGAGTTGGGGGTTTTGTCTTGTAAGAGCCCCTACTTGATCTTCCATGAAGATAGAGCTGAACTCGGGACACATCAGCAGTTTTTTCCTAAGGTTGTGTCGGCTTTTCATATTAATCAACCTATTGTGGTGCCAGCTGCTACTGACTCCTCAATTACTTCAAAGTCCTTGGATGTTGTAAGGGCTCTGAAAATCTATGTGAAGAGGACTGCTCGTCACAGAAAATGAGACTGTTTGTCCTGTATGATCCCAAAAAACTTGGGTGTCCTGCTTCTAAGCAGACGATCTCTCGATGAATCCGGTTCACTATACAGCATGCGTATTCTACGGCAGGATTGCCGTGTCCAAAATCTGTTAAGGCCCACTCTACTCGTAAGGTGGGCTCTTCCTGGGCGGCTGCCCGGGGTGTCTTGGCTTTACAGCTTTGCCGTGCGGCTATTTGGTCAGGGTCGAACACGTTTGCTAAGTTCTACAAGTTCGATACTTTGGCCTCTGAGGACCTAAAGTTTGGTCGATAAGTTCTGCAGGAGCCTCCGCGCTCTCCCTCCCATTCTGGGAGCTTTGGTACATCCCCATGGTACTAATGTGGACCCCAGCATCCTCTAGGACGTAAGAGAAAATAGGATTTTAATTACCTACCGGTAAATCCTTTTCTCGTAGTCCATAGAGGATGCTGGGCGCCCGCCCAGCGCGTCGTTATCCTGCAGTGGTTATCTGGTTCAGTACGACTTTGTTTTTAGTTGAGTACTGCCTTGTTACTTGGTTTAGTAATGTTTCAGCTGTTGCTGAGTATCAAGCTAGTTAGAATGGTTTGCCTTGTTGTGTGATCTGGTGTGAATCTCGCCACTATCTGTGTATAATCCTTCTCTCGCAGATGTCCGTCTCCTCGGGCACAGTTTCTAGACTGAGTCTGGTAGGAGGGGCATAGAGGGAGGAGCCAGCCCACACTCTCAAATTCTTAAAGTGCCAGTGGCTCCTAGTAGACCCGTCTATACCCCCATGGTACTAACATGGACCCCAGCATCCTCTACGGACTACAAGAAAAGGATTTACCGGTAAGTAATTAAAATCCTATTATCATGCCCCGATCTTCCATCTAAAGTGAGCAGATATTCAATTGATCCCAGTTATCACGCTGATCGTGCCCTTTAGTGTCGGGTATAGCCAGGTAAATCCGCTAAACCCGACTATACTAATGGGCATGATCCCGAAAATTGCAGTTTTGGTGCCCAAATGGGTCACTTTTCACACATTTCAGCCCGCACCCCCGGGGGGTGCAATCTGAAATATCAACGCCTCTAGCCGATTGCGCCTGAATGGAGCTACAATTGAATAGCTCCATAAGATGCCATCTGCTGGCTGTCAGTGTGAATTCATTTGAAATCCACCCTATGTGTGTGTACACAAAATTGATAATTCAGCTACCAGAATTAACTCCAGATTTTCACAATTTAATTGCAAGATGGAGACATCCTGGGTATACATCTACATAAATTTGTTAAAGGTGTGACAATTTGAGTAACCTAGGCATATATTTTAATCACCAAGTAAGTAATGAACATGGTAAAACGTTAATATAAAACTAAATTTTGACGTAATATCAAAATCTGAATATTCACAATTTTAACTTTTTTTGGTAACGGACTCAACTTTACTGTTGTATGTTTTAATTTAATCATATCATAGAGAGAGAAATATTTATGGCCGTTACATTCCCTATTTCTATTATATTAATCCTGATATTGAGATATGATGTGATATTTTCATTTAACAACTATATTTCTTTTTCATCCACTAGGGGTCACTGGAGTACTCTTGGGATATGGACGGCTTCCACCGGAAGAAGGCACTGAATAAATTAATTTTTGAGACTACTCCTCCCCTCCATATCCTCGAGCACTTCAGTGTTTTTTCTGTGCTCGACACAGTTAGAAGGCATAGTGGAGCTCGTCCACAAAGTATTGGAATTTTTTCTAAGTTTTTTTTTTTTCCTTTCAAGGATTTCCACGTCCTTTCCCCCCTTCTAACAGGCGTGGGTCAGGGACAGTGGAAGCGGCTGAGAACAGCCGTGAGTGTCGGACCTCTCTGTAAAGAGCTCCCTCACTCCACCTGCAGGCTGCCTGCAAAAAGCTGGACGGAGCTTGGATGAGAAGCCCCGTCATAGACTTTTGTTACGGTCCAGGTATGTTGGGTAGGGGCGGTCAGCTTATGCTGCCGCCCCACTGTTGGGGATTGTATTGGGCATGTTTCACTCACTAACGACCGCTGCCCGGAGCGCGTGTGCATGGGCCGCTTCACGGCTCTATGCAGCGCGCTCTCACTCTCCGCCGCTCCCAGCATCTTAAGTTACCTAGCAGACCGCTGCTCCCTGCGCCGCAGCAGCCGATATGTTCCCCGCTGCCTGGCTACACAGGAGGCCACTCCACTCTATGCTGTGTGTGGCGGGCCGGGAGCGCGTGTGCATAGGCCGCTCCACGGCTCTATGCAGTACGCTCTCTGCTCCCGCTGACCGCCCGCAGCAGCCGAGGAGTTCCCCGCTGCCTTGGCATACAGGTACAGGCCGCTCACACGGCCCTATGCAAAGTTCCGCAGGCCCCGACCCGGTGCTGTACACGGAGGTCGTGGGGGTGGGGGGAGACATTAGCAGTATTGGCAGTGTTAAGCTTTGTAGAAAAACTTGGTACTTAACATGTTTAATGTTCTCCTGTCTGTTCCAGGATTCCTATATTACATCTCGGCTTAAGAGTGGTACTAGGGGAATTTGGGGGTCAGTTTTCTTATTGCTGGCAGGCACTGCACTTGCCTGATATATACAAGGAACTTTGGTGTTATTACTGAGTCGTGCAGACTGTCTGTGTGTAGTTTGTATTGTCTGTCTTTATAATGAGTAAGACACCAGCAAAATCTAAGAAACATTTTTCATGTCATGTCTGTAAGAGTGTGTTGCCTGATGGATCCACCACATGTACAGCATGTGTTGTTAATACAGCCACAAATACGATTTCCACAGAAGTAAAGCCAGCATCTCTGGACCCTCCATGGGCTTTACTTGCAGATGTATTAGTTGGTTTACAATCAGAGCTGGCCGCCTCTCGTGAAGAAAGAGAGGCGGCAAGATCTGAGTTTAAAATGAGACCATTTGAGTTACCAGGGGAGTCTCAATCTGGTCAGAGGTCCACCTTGAGTGGAAAAGATAAGTTTCCTTTTCCTAATAATTTTCCAGTCTCTGGGATACTAGACCTCACTGAACATGAGTATGAGGAGGGCGAAATAGACCAACAGTCAGATAGTGACGATTTTGACAGCCCAGGTATTGATAATCTCATCAGAGCAGTACGTCAGTCGCTGGAGTTTACGGAAACTGAGGAGCCCCTGACGAATGATGAGGTAGTCTTTACTAAACGACAGAGATCTCCGATGTGTTTCCCTATTTCGGAATCTCTTAATAAAATGTTACTGGAAACACGGAAGAATCCGGATAGACGGTTTTCTATACCTCGTAGATTTAAATCGAGTTACCCGTTTCCAGAGTCCATGACAGCTACATGGGAGAACCCACCATCGGTGGATTCATCCGTATCTAAACTTACAAGGAAGTTAACCATACCAGTACCAACTGCTACTACGCTTAAAGACCCTGCAGATCGTAAAATAGAGGCTATGCTAAGGTCCATGTATACAGCAGCTGGAGTGCTGCTGAGACCTGGGTTGGTTGGCATTTGGGTTACTAAAGCATTAATGGTATGGATAAAAGAGCACAAGTCGGCTCTGCAAGATGACCATCTTATACTTCTCGCGGATCAAATCTGGGAAGCTGCTGAATATCTATGTACAGCTTCTACTGACGTCTGTCAGCTTACTTCTCGCCTGTCCTCATCGCTAGTCATAGTTCGACGAGCACTTTGGCTGCGTTCTTGGCAGGCGGAGACGGAGGTTAAAAAAGGTATAGAGGCATTGCCTTATGATGGCGAGAAGCTTTTCGGTCCTGAATTGGACAAATGGATTTCTGAGGCTACTGGAGGAAAGTCTGTGTTTCTTCCATCGCCTACAACTATACCTAAACGGAAATATTCTGGTCCGGCGTTCAAATCCTTTAGAACTCAGCCCTTTCGTGGGCAGGGCACAGGAGCAGTCACGCCTGGTAGAAGAGGTCGGGGACGTAGTGCCCGACAATCCAATGCACGTCGTCAAGACACTAAGACCACTAACAAACCAGTGGCATGACGGGCTCCCAGCCCATCTCGGATCTCCAATTGTGGGAGCACGCCTTCAGAGCTTTCAGGGGGCGTGGCTGCAGACGTCCACAGATGGGTGGATCCGCAATTTAGTATTAGAGGGTTACAAAATAGAGTTCGATTATCTTCCGACAGGAAGATTTTTCACGACAGGACTGCCTGTGTCGGACGACAAGAAAGCAGTTCTGCAGGTTGCCATTCAGTCTCTGCTGAATGCTGCAGTTGTAATTCCGGTCCCCGTGCAGGAACAGGGGCAGGGTTATTATTCCAGTCTGTTTCTGGTACCAAAACCAGATGGCTCAGTCAGGCCAATATTGAACCTAAAAGGTCTCAATCATTACGTCACTTACCACAGATTCAAGATGGAATCTCTCAGGTCAGTAATTGCAGGGTTAGAGCCACAGGAATTCATGATTGCACTGGATCTCAAAGATGCGTACTTACACATTCCGATTTGGCCACCTCACCAGAGTTTCTTAAGGTTTGCAATAAGGCGAGACCATTACCAGTTTCAGGCTCTGCCGTTTGGCCTCTCATCAGCGCCTCGGGTATTCACCAAGGTAATGTCCGTGATGATAGCTCATCTCAGGTCCCTAGGAGTAATAATTGTTCTGTATTTGGACGATCTACTCATAAAGGCTCCGTCTCAACAATTGCTTCTCCAGCATGCTTTGCTAACGTACAATGTACTAGTTCAGCACGGTTGGATAGTCAGTTTAAAGAAATCACATCTAATTCCGTGTCAACGACTTCAATTCCTAGGGATGATTTTCGATACAGTAAATCAAAAGGTTTACCTGCCACAACAGAAAGTACAGGTCATTCGTCATCTGGTGCAATTAGTGCTCAAGCCACGCACAGTCTCAGTACATTTGTGCATTCGCCTTTTAGGCACAATGGTGGCGGCTTTCGAAGCACTTCAGTTCGGAAGATTTCACTCACGTCCGTTTCAACTGGAGGTGTTAGCGCAATGGTCGGGATCACATCTGCAGATGCACCACAGGGTGAGATTGTCGCCACAAGTCAGGGTGTCTCTTCTCTGGTGGTTAAAAATACACAATCTATCTGCAGGGAGACGATTCGGAGTCGTGAATTGGATAATTCTGTCAACAGACGCAAGTCTCAGAGGTTGGGGAGCTGTAGTTCAGAGTTATCGGCTCCAGGGCCTCTGGGCAGATCACGAAAGATCGCTATCCATAAATGTTCTGGAACTCAGGGCGATTTACAATGCTCTAAGACAAGCAGTGTACATGTTTCGTTTTCAGACTGTTCAGGTGCAGTCAGACAATGCGACGGCAGTCGCATACATAAACAAACAAGGAGGAACGAGAAGCCGCATGGCAATGCGGGAAGTAGCTCGGATCCTCAGATGGGCCGAATATCACCAGGTGATATTGTCGGCAGTGTTCATTCCGGGAGTGGACAACTGGGAGGCAGATTTTCTCAGTCGTCGGGATTTTCATCCAGGAGAGTGGGCATTAAATCCAGAAGTGTTTCAGATGTTGATCCAGAGGTGGGGTTACCCTCAGGTGGATCTGATGGCATCCCGCCACAATCATCAGGTGTCACGATATGTGTCCAGAACAAGAGATCCAAGGGCAGTGGCGGTGGATGCTCTCACAGCCGCGTGGCCGTACAGCCTCGTGTATCTGTTTCCACCGTTTCCGCTGCTCCCGCTGTTGCTAAAACGGATCAAGAGAGGGTCCGTCACAGTCATACTAATAGCGCCTCATTGGCCTCGGAGAACTTGGTTCTCGGATCTCCTCGGTTTACTCGCAGACGATCCGTGGCCACTCCCACTACGTCCGGACCTGTTACAACAAGGTCCGTTCCTTTACCCCGATTTAGCGCGGCTGCGTTTGACGGGGTGGCTGTTGAAAAGGCCATCTTGAGAAGAGAGGGCATTCCGGAGTCTGTTATACCAACCATGGTACGAGCTAGGAAGCCGGTTACGGCAGCTCATTATTACAGAATCTGGCGTACTTATATAGGTTGGTGTGAAGCTCGGAAGTTTCCGACATCATCTTTTAATTTATCCCGTCTTTTGTTATTTTTACAGATGGGGTTAGATGGAGGACTACGTCTTTCCACACTAAAGGTGCAGGTATCTGCGTTGTCAATTTACTTTCAAAGGAAATTGGCCTCGTTGCCGTCAATACATACGTTTCTACAGGGTGTAATGAGGATACAGCCTCCTTTCATTCCACCTACAGCACCATGGGACTTGAATCTGGTTTTAGATTTCTTACAGTCCGATTACTTTGAACCCTTACAACAAGTGGATATTAAATTTCTCACTTGGAAAACGATTTCTTTTAGCCTTAGCTTCGGCTAGGCGTGTTTCAGATCTGGGTGCCTTGTCGTGCAAGTCACCGTATTTAGTTTTTCATGATGACAGAGCGGAACTTCGGACGAATCCCGCTTTTCTACCAAAGGTAGTGTCGTCTTTTCACATCAATCAACCAATAGTAGTTCCGGTATTAACAGAGAATGCTGAAACGTTGGATGTGGTTCGCGCATTACGCGTCTATGTATCCCGAACGTCTACGGTTCGTAAGACGGATACGTTGTTTGTTCTCTATGATGCGGCTAAGAGGGGTTGGCCAGCCTCTAAGCAGACCTTATCCAGATGGATCAAACTGACCATACGTCAGGCTTACCTTCATGCTAGGTTACAGCCACCTACATCAGTAACAGCTCATTCCACACGTTCTGTGGGAACGTCATGGGCAGCGAGTCGTGGGGCTTCTACGACACAGCTTTGCCGTGCGGCTACTTGGTCTTCAGTGCACACGTTTGTGCGCTTTTACAAGTTTGATACGTTCGCGGCATCAGCATCTAGCTTTGGCCGTTTAGTGTTACAGGTGCCAAACAGCTCTCCCGCCACGGAGGAAACTTTGGTACATCCCAAGAGTACTCCAGTGACCCCTAGTGGATGAAAAAGAAAGTAGGATTTTGGTACTTACCAGGTAAATCCTTTTCTTTGAATCCATAGGGGGCACTGGACGCCCACCCAGAGCAGTTTATCTGTTTTAGGAAGTTCAGTGGTTCTTATGGTAACACACTTTCACGACTGGTTTAAATTTAACAAAGGTTAATCAGTTAGGGTGTCAACTGTTTAGTTGTCTGTTACGTTTTGTGTCAACTTTATTGTTGTCCGTGAGATTATAGGTAATTCTCCTTTTGTCAATCTCTCTATCGATCCTGTTCGGCTCAGTAAAAAACACTGAAGTGCTCGAGGATATGGAGGGGAGGAGTAGTCTCAAAAATTAATTTATTCAGTGCCTTCTTCCGGTGGAAGCCGTCCATATCCCAAGAGTACTCCAGTGCCCCCTATGGATTCAAAGAAAAGGATTTACCTGGTAAGTACCAAAATCCTACTTTTCATTGCTTTATATGCAAATGAATGAAAGTCTGCCGACCAATATTGTTTTAATCCGGTAAATACTGATAGTTTAAAGAGCCTAATATGAAGCACTAGATAAAATTAAAAAAAATATTTTTTCCTCTATTAGCAAAACAGAGCACTTCAACTGATTAATAATGGCAACTGTACCTGTGTTGACTTTTATGTTTTAGGCTTTATGTGCGTATTTTCATGAAATTGACCTATACTCCGTTTAATGTTGATATTATTACTGACTAACCATGATGCTGTTACATCAGAAATACAATGCAATTTAATGGCTTCAGGGGGTTTATGAGGCTTAAGGGGCTCGTATGACAATTTGACGCTCAATATTAGTTGAATTGCCTTTGCCTTCTGAAAATACATAAGACAGTATCATCTTCATGAAATAAACAAGAATGGCGGCTAAATGAGCTCTGAGTTACGGAGGTTTGAGTCTTTTGTCTGAGTCTGCACATTTTCTTTAAAGCAGCAATCATTTACAAGGCAAAACCAGGTTGGTTTTTTGCCTTGTAATTGATTGCTGCTTTAAAAAAACATCCATACTCGCACAATAGTCCCACACCTCCGGAACTCGGAGGCTATTACATTTAGCTGTGAGTGTTACCTTTTGTGCAACCATCTTCATTTCTTTGATGTAAGCACACATTGCATCTTCTTGGCTCATTTTGCCCAATCTGTTCCAGGCATCCCTGCAAAAAAAAACAACAACTAAGAAACTCTGCTTCTGTCACCCACCAAATGACTGGTCAGTGCTGCAATGCTTTTAAAGAAATCAGCTGTGGTCTAATAGAGATTTTACCTTTATCAACATTTACCCTCCTAATAGAGCCCAACCGCTTTTTCTTTGACAAGGTACTTACTCTGGCTCAACCACAGTTGGTGGGTGTCATAGTATTTGGGGAGATTTAAAATGGTCCATAGATCCCCGAGTGGACATCTATAACCCTTCTCCCCGTTATTCAGACAAACTTCATCGTAGAGTTCGTAAAATCTTCCATAATCATCAAATAATGGATATATGGCATATTCAATTTCCCTCTACGAGGGACTACATCTTCTATTCCCACCTTCATAATGTATACACCAGGCAAGACTATTTGTTTGTTTCACACAGATTCGTGCATTTAGTAGCGGACTCCAATATAGGTAATATTTCCTGGACAGACCATGCTCCCGTTTCCCTAACATTGTCTTTGCCAACCTCAAACCAGGTCCCCTACACCTGGAGACTCAATGAACAGCTCATCCAGGACCCACATTGCCACCAGCAGATTAAGTTGCTGAGTATGTTTTCACCAACGATAATGATGATACCTCAAAGGTGACGATTTGGGAGGTGCACAAGTGTGTCATAAGGTGGAAATAGATTCAATTGGGTGCCTACATGAAAAAGAAGTGGCTAGCTGCTAGGGAAGCCCTATTAAGTAGAATTAAATCCCGTGAGCTTCTACATAAGACTTCCCTTTCTGAGGACGCTCTCAAATCCCCACTAAATGCCCGAAAAGAGCTTAATTCCTTCATGTCAGAAAAAATTTAAATAGACACCCGTAAGTGTCGCAGTCTTTACTTTTTATGGGGAAATAAACCTGGCAAAATGCTGGCAAGGGCCCTGCAAGCCCAACGTGTGGCCGCATTTGTCGCTCAAGTGAAGCCGGATACTGGCCTCCCTTACAACACCACACCGACAGACATAGCTAAGGCCTTCCAACAATTTTACTCCCAATTGTATAACCTACGATAATCAACTGGGAATGGGGTGGATCTATCTCGGATGACATCCATCAGAGAATATCTTATAGACGTTCAATTCACTACACTTACTGAAGATGAGGTGCAGTCTCTGGAGACTCCCTTCACCTCTGAAGAATTAGAGGAGGTACTAATATCCACTCCTAATGGTAAAAGCCCTGGTCCTGATGGATTCCCCATCGCCTATTATAAGGTGTTTGGAGAGGCTTTATCTCCTTTTGATGCTCCGTGCTTTCAACCAGGTTTTGGACCAGTTCCCCTTTGCTCCTAAACCATTTTTTTTTAGCCCATATCTCTGTCGTTCCCAAGGAGGGTAAGCATCCGGCACAGTGTTCCAGCTATAGGCCCATCTCCCTGTTAAACGCTGACGTGAAACTGTATGCTAAACTAATAGCCAACCATATGAAAGTGCTCTTCCCAAATTTAATTTACTCAGATCAGGTGGGATTTGTCCCCAGTCGTGAGGCTAGGGACAATACTAACAAAATAATAGATCTGATACAAACAGCAGAATAGTCTGGGGCTTATAATTAGAAGCTATCAACAGATGCGGAAAAGGCGTCTGACAGGGTAGACTGGGACTTCTTATTGGGAATTCTGGGGCATTTGGGCCTAGATCAGATTGGTTTTCAAAGAATTAAAGCACTTTTTTCTAATCCCTCGGCCAGAGTTCGGGTTAATGGAGAGCTCTCCAACCCTATTCCAATCTCGAATGGCACCCGCCAGGGCTGCCCTTTATCTCCCTTGATATTTGTCCTTAGTATAGAGGCCCTGGCGAGGGCCATTAGACAAAACACTAATATAGAGGGGATGACGGTCGGTGATGAGGAATACAAACTTGCCCTCTTTGCGGATGACCTATTGGCTGTTATATCCCACCCCATAACTTCTATTCCTAAACCTTTTTGTGTCATTCAGGCGCTCTGGGGCCCTCTCCAACTTTAAAGTTAACCTATCTAAGTCTGTAGCTTTGAATCTCTCACTAGATCAGACAAGCTTACAGGTGCTGCAGTCTATTTCTCCCTTCTCTTGGCACCCTACACAGCTTAAATACCTTGGGGTCATCCTACATAGAGATCTCTCAAAAAAATGTTCCTCAAATTTTTAACCCCTCTTGACCAAAATCCATTCGGATCTCTGTGTGGGGGCTGCTAAGAGAATTTCATGGTTGGGACGAATCAGAGTTGTTAAAATTAATGTCCTCCCTAGAGTTCTTTATCTTCTCTAGACCCATTCCCGTTTTCATTCCTCATGCTTGGTCTGTCGCTCTACATCGAAAGATCAGAGGCAACATTTGGGCGGGCCGAAGACCTAGATTTAAACATGACATATTATATAAAAGGAAATACCAAGATGCCGTCCAAATTACCACATTTCCTCTCTTATTATTACGCAGTGTTTTTAACCAGAGTCTCGGAATGGGGGCGTAGATCGGAAAAGAAACAATGGGTGGACATTGAATTAGCTTATCTCCCTTCTCTACAGCATGATCTCCCATGGCTCTCAGCATTTCCCATTCCCTTATCGGGCCTACATTTGCTTTTTGGCGACGTCTGCGTTCTCAACCCCTTCTTTCACCAGCTCCCTCTCCTCAATGCCATTATTTGGGAATCCTGCCTTTCCCCCTAGTATTACATCCTCATAATTCCGATCGTGGCGACGTGGAGGTATCCAGAGGGTAGATCAACTGCTGGACACGTCTGGCATTTTAAACTTCCCTGCAATTCAAGCTACAGTAAATGGGACCTTTCAGAAGTATTTGCAAATTAAGCATTTCCTACTGGTATTGCGCTCACACGTGCATTGCAGACGTGCTACTTTCCCGTTTGAGAACTTGCGCCTCTCCCAATCATACCCGAGTAAAGTTCTTTCTACCATATACAAATTAATAATTGATCAGGCCTTTCCCTTGGAGCAAAAGATTTATTAGAGACTTGGTTTCTGACCTGAACGGTTTGATTGGAGATGATGACTGACCAGAAATCAGTAACATGTTTTCCTCTTCTCCGAATGTCCTGGTCACGGAATCACACTACAAAGTGCTCTCTCGTTGGTACTGCTGCCCAAAATGTATCCTGGAGTCCCCAACACCTGTTGGAGATGTATGGGGGCTGTCGGAACTCCCTTACATATATGGTGGGACTGTCCTCCACTTAAGATTTTTTAGCAGAAAGTTGTGGAAGCGGCAAGCATTATACTCCATTAAAAGTTACCTTTTTTCCTAGCTTTTGACTTCTAAACTTATTACGTAGGCCCAAATCTCAATATAAAAAGACAATCGTATGCCATAGTCTCAGTACCTCGAAAGCTGTTATTCCAGTACATTGGAAGTCTGCTGTTATTCCTACCATGTCTGAGTGGTGTGCTTGCATAGACCATTATAGACCATGGATGACCTTGTCTCTTCCCTAGCTTCCAAAAATCAAGAGTTTACTGTTACTTGGTATCCGTGGCTGGTCTATTAAGAATCAGACCACCACAGTTCCTTCCATGAAGTAGACGGCTTGATTCTAGTGAGCGTTTCCATTTCATTCTTGTGATAACTATGTATCTAGTCTTATGAGCTGTGAGACTGTTTTTTTTTTTTTTTTTTCCTTTCTCCTTTTTTTTTATACTTATTGATGTCTGCTTCATATTATAGTGATTTGGTATGGTATACTGTACATACTACTGAGTTTTCAAAATTTGTATTTGTTTACACCGTGAAAACTTTAAAATTTTTACTTGTACTACGTGAAGTTGGTATTATTCAACAAAAAAGGATTTTAATTACCTATGGTAAATACTTTTCTCGTAGACTGTAGAGGATACTGGGTCAATATTAGTACCATGGGGTATAGAGGGGTCCACTAGAAGCCATGGGCACTTTAAGAATTTGATAGTGTGGGCTGGCTCCTCCCTCTATGCCCCTCCTACCAGACTCAGTCTAGGAAACTGTGCCCGAGGAGAAGGACATACTTTGAGAGAAGGATATAAAAGGACAGTGGTGAGATTCCGAACCAGCACACACAAACTAGAGGAAAGCGACGCTAACCAAATTTTAAACCAGAAACAGCAACCGCTGAACCAACAATACTTAACCAAGTAACAGTGCAGGAAGAAACGAAGCACTGGGCGGGTGCCCAGTATCCTCTACGGACTACGAGAAAAGGATTTACTGGTAGGTAATTAAAATCCTATTTTCTTATGTCCTAGAGGATACTGGGGTCCATATTAGTAGCATGGGGATGTACCAAAGTTCCCAAACCGGGTGGGAGAGTGCTGAGGTTCCTGCAGAACTGATTGACCAAACTGAAGGTCCCCAGAGGCCAGAATATCGAACTTGTAAAACTTAGCAAACGTGTTCGAACCTGACAAATTAGCTGCTCGGCAGAGCTGTAAAGCCAAGACACCCCGGGCAGCTGCCCCGGAAGAACCCACCGACCTAGTAGATTGGGCCTGTACAGATTTTGGACATGGCAGACTTGCCGTGGAATAAGCATGCTGGATAGTAAGCCTGATCCAGCATGCAATTGTCTACTTTGAAGCAGGACACCCAATTTTATTGGGATCATAGAGAACAAACAGCGAGTCAGATTTTCTGTGATGAGCTGTCCGCTTCACACAGATCTTCAAAGCCTTCATAACATCCAAGGACTTTGAAGTAGCAGAGGTGTCAGTAACCACCGGAACCACAATAGGTTGGTTGATATGAAACGGAGACACCACCTTTGGAAGAAATTGCTGACGAGTTCTGAGTTCAGCCCTATCTTCATGAAAAATCAAATAGGAGCTCTTGTGAGACAACGCCCCCAGCTCTGACACATGCCTCGTGATGGCCTTCCACGTAAGAAACTTGACCTCTACGTCTAGTAAAGGCTCAAACCATTCCGATTGCAGGAACTGCAACACCACGTTGAGATCCCAAGGCGCCGTAGGAGGCACAAAGGGCGGTTGGATGTGCAGAACCCCCTTCAAAAATGTCTGAACCTCAGGGAGAGAAGCCAATTGTTTCTGGAAGAAAATGGATAGGGCTGAGATCTGGACTTTTATGGAGCCCAAACGTAGGCCCACATCCACACCTGACTGCAGAAAAAAGGAGAAAACGTCCCAGTTGAAATTCCACCGCAGGAAATTTCCTGTTCTTACACCAAGAGACGTATGTTTTCCAAATACGGTGGTAATGTTTAGACTTTACCCCCTTTCTGGCTTGTATCAGGGTTGGAATAACCCTATCCGGGATCCCTTTCCGGGCTAGAATTTGACACTCAACCTCCATGCCGTCAAACGTAGCCATGGTAAGTCTTGATAGACGAACGGCCCCTGTTGAAGAAGGTCCTCACGAAGAGGTAGAGGCCACGGGTCCTCTTAGAGCATATCCAGTAGATCCGCATACCAGGCCCTTCTTGGCTCAGTCTGGAGCAATGAGAATTGCTTGAACCTTTTCCCTTTTTATTCTTTTGAGAATCTTTGGGATCAATGGGAGTGGTGGAAACACGTACACCATCTGGTAGACCCATGGTGTAACCATAGCATCCACCGCCACCGCTTGTGGGTCCTTCGACCTGGAACAATACCGCTGGAGCTTCTTGTTGAGAGGCCAACATGTCAAACACCCGAACACCTCCGGGTGAAGGCCCCACTGTCCTGGGTGGAGGTCGTATCTGCTGAGGAAGTCTGCTTCCCAGTTGTCTACTCCCGGAATGAAGATCACGGACAACGCCACAGCGTGTCTTTCTGCCCAGAGGAGAATCCTTGTTACCTCTGACATTGCTGCTCTGCTCTTCGTTCCACCTTGTCGGTTTATGTACGTTACTGCCGCCACACTGTCCGACTGAACTTGAATGGCTTGATCTTGAAGAAGATGCAATGCCTGTAGAAGGGCATTGTATATGGCCCTTAATTCCAGAATGTTGATTGGAAGAATGGCTTCCTGACTTGACCATTTTCCTTGAAACTGTTCCCCTTGGGTGACTGCACCCCAGCCTCTGAAGCTTGCGTCTGGTTAGCCGAATCCAATTTTGAATCCCGAACCTTCAGCCCTTGGTCAGGTGAGAAGTCTGAAGCCACCACATAAGAGAAATCTGGATCACTTGTCCAACAGATCCAGTTGGAAGGGCCTTGCATGGAACCTTCCGTACTGTAGCGCCTCATAGGCGGCTACCATCTTCCCCAGAAGGCGAATGCATAGATGCACCGATATCCTGGTTGGTTTCAGAACATCCTGCACCATCGACTGGATCACCAATGCCTTTTCCAGTGGAAGGAATACCTTCTGTGCCTCCGTATCTAGTATCATCCCCAGGACCGGAAGCCACCGTGTATCACTGACCTGGGTTGGGAGTCTTGTGAACTCAGGGGTTCTTCCGGTGAACGGGAAGAGGAACCACAGCTGGGCCGAAGTAGAGATGGCCGAATATAGGTTTTCTTCATACAGGACTTTTAGCGGCAGGCAAAGCTCGTGACGGATACTGGAATCCACCTGAAAGACAGGACTTGAGAACGGTGCTGGTGATTACTGTGAGATATGTTAAAGAATCACTGTAGCAATGCTGAAGCACACTGAGTGGTGAGAAACTTGTGAGCGATGCTGAAGCACACTGAATGGTGAGAAACTTGTGAGCGATGCTGAAGCATACTGAGTGGTGAGAAACTTGTGAGCGATGCTGAAGCACTGGCGACTGTGTGACAGAGGAACACGCTGAATGGTGGAAACACTGAAGACTGTGAGATGGAGAACACGCTGAAGGCTGGAAACACTGGAGACTGTGAGACGGAGAACACGCTGAAGGCTGGAAACACTGGAGACTGTGAAACAGAGAACACGCTGAAGGCTGGAAACACTGGAGACTGTGAAACAGGGAACACGCTTGCACAAAGGAGCACTGAAGTCTACTACGAAGGAGAGACGATACTCAGGCGCCGGGTTCTGTCCAGCATCCACCTTTGAATTCCCTGCCTTCCTCCGATTGGTGGAGGGGAGCCAGCGACGTCACCCGCCCACCACCCACATGACCGCCGGGCGCAATGGCGGCGCCCACGCTCCAGGGAACCGCTGGGAGCAGCGCCGCCAGACACCGGGACCCAGCGACCACCGGAGGCGGGGACCGCCAGGAGGACCAGCGGACACGCAGGGGTAAGCGCGGCGGTCGCTGCCCCTGGCGTGTGACACCGTGTTGGTTCCAGATGAGATTTTGGTAGGTTCAGAATCCACCCGTGATCCCGGAGTAGTCGTGATGAGAGGGCAATGTTGTCTAACAACCTCTCCCTGGATGGTGCTGCTTTTATCAGCAGATCGTCCAGGTACGGAATTATGTTCACTCCCTGTTTGCGGAGGAGAAACATCATCTCTGCCATTACCTTGGTGAACACCCTCAGTGCCGTAGAGAGGCCAAACGGCAGGGCCTGGAACTGGTAGTGATAGTCCTGTAAGGCAGCCCTTAGATAAGCCTGATGAGGCGGGCAAATTGGAATATGAAGGTACGCATCCTTGATATCCAGAGACACCAAGAATTCCCCATCCTCCAGACCTGAGCTCACCGCTGTCAGAGACTCCATCTTGAACTTGAACACCCGTAAGTACGTGTTCAATGACTTGAGATTTAAATTGGGCCTTACCGAACCGTCCGGTTTCGGTACTACTAACAGGTTGGAATAATAACCTTTGTTTTGCAGTTGAAGTGGAACTGGAACAATGACCTGTACCAGTTTTTGAATCGCTTCCTGTAAAGTCATACTTGCTTCTTGAGAAGCTGGTAAGCCTGATTTAAAGAGTCTGTGAGGTGCGAGTTCCTGAAACTCCAATATGTAGCCCTGGGCTATAAGATCTTTGACCCAGGGATCCTGGCATGACATTTCCCATATGTGACTGAAGAATCTTAAACAGGTGCCCACCTGCCTGTCTTCCAGGCAGTGCGGTCCACTGTCATGCTGAAGGCTTAGAGGAAGCAGAACCGGGGTTCTGTTCCTGTGAACCTGCAGTTGCTGGTTTTCTGGGTTTACCTCTATTGCTTTTGAAGGCCGTAGAAGAACCTTTGGTTTTGGTTTTAAACTTTGCTGTCCGAAAGGACTGCAGAGTTGGAGCAGTGTAGGATTTTCTAGCCGAGGGAGCTGCGGAAGGAAGGTATGTAGACATACCCACCGTTGCCTTGGATATCCAAGTATCCAGTTCATCTCCAAAGAGGGCTTCACCTGTGAAAGGTAGGCTTTCCACGCCTTTCTTGGAATCCGCGTCCGCAGTCTACTGGCATAGCCACAAGCCCCTGCATGCTGACACTGCCATGGCAGTGGTGCGTGCATTGAGTAAACCGATTTCCTTTATGGCCTCCACCATAAAGTTAGCAGAATCCTGTATATGCTTTAGGAGTAAAATGTATCTCCCCCCTGGATAAGGAATCTAACCCGTCAATTAGATTACCTGACCATTTTGCAATGGCCCTAGAGATCCATGCACAAGCTATAGTGGGTCTCTGGGCCACCCCCACAGCTGTGTACAGAGATTTGAGAGTTGTTTCAATCTTGTGGTCTGCAGTATCCTTCAAGGAAGCTGCCCCAGGGACAGGTAAAACTATCTTACATGACAGCCTAGAAACCGATGCATCAACTATTGGTGGGTTTTCCTTATTATCCTGAGGAAACAGAAAGCACGTGAGTAACCGTTTTGGGAACAAACTTCTTGTCAGGATTTTCCCAAGTTGCTTTATATAGGGAATTTAATTTCTTAGATGCAGGGAAAGTAGCTGAGGATTTCTTTTTCACATTAAAATAAGATTCCTCCTCATCCTCTGACACCTTATCAGGAATGTGCAGGACATCTCTAATAGCTTCCATCAGGGCCTGTATACCCTGTAACAAAGCTGCATCCCCCTCTCCCAAGTCCACTTCACCCTCCTCTGGGTCTGATACATCTGCATCATCGGTATCAGCCTGCATGATTTGGGCCAGAGTACGCTTCTGTGGACAAATGGCAGGGGTCTGAGATGTTGGAATGACCACTGAATCTATTCATGAGGTCATCAACAGATTGTCTTAAATATTGCGTCTCCTTCTCATTTTGGGATAATTTATTCGAAATATTTGAAATCATTCCTTTTAATGAATCCAACCATACTGGTCCAAATCCTCTAGCCTGAGAATGTGTACTATCCTGAGTACACTAAAGTGATCCCTCAGATTGAGAAAAACACTCTGCTATGCATGATACACGCTCCTTTGACATAGTAAATGTGAAATCACACACACACACACACACACTCACACACACACAGGTTAAAAGCACAGTTAACCCACACAGAGCCCAGTAGTACATAGAGTACAATGGAGGCAGCCACACAGCGCCCCTGTAGCTAAAGAACAAGTTTAGCTGGGTTGCAAACTAAGTTTCCTTAATAGGGCTTAGTACACCAAATATTGCTCCCCCTCTGCTATGACCCCCTGGTACCGTTGAGGTGTTCTGGAGTCCTTGTGGAAGAGCTGCCCTTCCCTGCCAATCTGCCTGTGTATAGCTGCAGAGGAAAAATGGCGCTGGTGAGCGACTGAATCCACTCATAGTGAAGCCCCGCCCCCTTAATGGTGCGCGGTCCTCCCGGTTTTTTATACTCGCTAAGGTAAATATTCTGTTCTACAGTGGGATAAAACCCCTGTAGTGTACTGCCAGTGCGGGTATCATTAGTAGCTTCAGCTCATCCCTCACAGCTGTCACACAGTGTCTCTGAAGCCTGGAGCGCAGCCTGCATGTCAGCGCTGCGCTCTTACCCTTGTGCCGCCATTACAGCCGGCGGCCCGCTAACCGGGACGCCGGCCACCTACTCACCACTCTTCTGGCTCTGTTAGGGGAGGCGGTGTGCTGCGGGTCTGTACACTTGCCGTGGTGGGGCTTGCGAATAGGACCCTCAGGAGCTCAGTGTCCTGTCAGCGGGGAACGGGACCATTAACCGTAGGGAGGTTGGGCCATCTTTCCCCCCTAAGTCCCATGAAGCAGGCACTCTGGTGCCAACCAGACCTGCCTGAAAATAAAAAACAGAAAATAAATGCAGAAAACTCTTCAGGAGCTTCTCAAGCGTGACCAGCTCCTCCGGGCACATTTTCTAAACGGAGTCTGGCAGGAGGGGCATAGAGGGAGGAGCCAGCCCACACTATCAAATTCTTAAAGTGTCCATGGCTCCTAGTGGACCTGTCTATCGCACATGGTACTAATATGGACCCCAGTATCCTCTAGGACGTAAGAGAAAAAAATAATAAGCTGTGAAAACATTTAGTAAATGGAAAAGCAAATTTAACAGTAAAAGTGGAGGCTTATCTGATGGTGCAAAGACATTCCTTGGTGGGACATGTTGTCTAATCCAGAACCAGAGGCAGAACTCTGGGAGGCAACGGAGTCATCTGCCGCCGGGCTCCTGCTCTGAAGGGGGGCACCTCTCCTCCCATTTTGTGACACCATTAAATTAAATTAATTGATAGCTGCCACTGTCTTTTCAGTGGCCGACTTCCTCACTGGTCCCTGCACCTTACAAATCACGCCCTCTTTATTATACTGAATATACACATTTTACAAGTGTCATACCCAGTATTAGAAACCACAACCTATTACACTGGATGCGGCACCTTACTGATGAAGCTGTTTGCTCCTGTATAGGAAATATGAGAATTCTAACTACATGAAGATACTTCTCTGACAATTACACGTAACTTCATATAGTTAGAATTCTCATGCTTCCTCTACAGGAGCAAATAACTCCATCAGTAAAGTGTCTGCTGTTAGTGTAACAGGTCATGGGTTCTAATCCTGGGTATGACTGCTAAGAAATGTGTGATTTAAAATAAAAGACAATTAAATGTATAAATACAGTATATACATTTTTTTCAGAACACTACACACACACACACACACACAAACACACACACACACACACGTGTGTATGTGTGTGTATATATATATATATATATATATATATATATATATATATAAACCACAATAACGGCACACAGGGGTTTAAGAAATAATCCGATTCCACAGCAGTTTAAGCCAACGTTTCAAAGTTTTATCTTTTTCGTCAGGGCTACAAAAGTATACTAAAACAATCTTACCTTTTATTGAAAAAACACCCAGTGCACCTTCCCGCCGCCATTCTGCGGCGCTGTAATACTGACGTCATTCCGCCGGAGACACCAGACCTCCAGGCTCCTTTGGATGACGTATGTGAACATACCCGTCACCTAGCAACAGTATAAACATTAAAACAATGTAAAATCCAAGTACCTACACAACCAACGCACTGATACTATTATACTGGCTTCCAAAATACATAACCTCAATTAAAACAATTTAAATTGAGCATTTCATTCAACCCTTTCGGTGCCAGCGTGTTTAAACGCATGATCCAACGAGACTCACACTGCAAAAGTTTTTTACCCCGATCACCTCCCCTGATAGATCTGGGGACGTGATCAATCATTCTATATCTTAGTGATGACAAATTATGATGTGCTTCCAGGAAATGTCTCGCCACAGGTTGATCGCTCGAACCTGTGCTGATGGCTTTTCTAATAGATGACCTGTGTGCAGCCATTCTTTCTTTAAAGGAACATTCCGTTTTCCCGATGTACGAATACCCACACTGACAGATGATTTGATATACAACAAAAGACGAATTACACGTCAAGTGAAATCTAATCGTATAAGTCTTGCCCGACTGTGGATGCTGGAATGTATCACCCTTCAATAAAAAGCCGCAGGTTGTACAACCACAGCCAAAGCAGCCATTCCTCTTTTGTAAAAAATGTGTAGGTTTTTTAGAGACTAAGTCTGTGACATCTGTCTTAACAACAAAGTCTCTGATGTTCCTACCTCTCTTATAACAAGACATCAGATGTGTGTTCCTCAGCCCTAACTCCGGGTCTGACTTAACAGATGACCATTGTTTACTGGAGTGTTTCTTAATACTCTTACTCCCCACTGTGTAATTAGTGACCCAAGGTAAAATGTCCCTCTTCTCCCTTTTATTCCTATCACATATTAGACGATCCTTGTGGTTGGTGGCCAGAACTTTCTGTTTAGCCTTCTCTAATACCTCTAATGGATACCCCCGTGCTTGGAATCTAATAATCATCTCCTCCATTTGACGCAGGGCAATATCACGGTCACTATTTACTCTCCACACTCGCAATAATTGAGAATAGGGCAAACCAGTTTTTAATGGAATAGGGTGGAAACTCCCAAAATGCAACATATTGTTCCGATCAGTGGACTTCCTAAATAAGGATGTCACCAATTTCCCCTCCTCTAGTTTAATATTCACATCAAGGAAATTCACCTCATCCTGACTGATCGAATATGTGAATTTTATGGGGCCTTCACATTGATTATAACTGTCTATCACGTCAATAAAGCCTTGCTTGGTTCCTTTCCATAGAATTAACAAGTCATCAATAAATCTTGTATAAAAGAAAATATTTGATCTAATTTCAGCATTGGAAAAAAATATATCATGTTCCACTGAGAACATGAACATATTCGCATAGGCGGGTGCGACCGGAGAACCCATCGCACACCCGCCTATTTGCAAATAAAAATCACCCGCATACATGAAGTAATTTTTACATAACACCATCTGCAATAATTCCATCACCCAGTTCACATCAGGGCCTTTGTACAATTGGTGATTCTCAACACACTTTTTAGCAGCCCTTAAACCTTCCATCAATGGTATTGACGTGTATAAACTACACACGTCCACACTGCATAGCCATAAATCATTGGGAATATCATTCAACATAAATAATTTACGTAATAATGTGGGGGTGTCCAACAAAAACAACTCATGCGCTTGGACACAAGGTTGAAACAAAGAGTCCAAATATGTTGAAGATAACTGAAACAAAGATTTTCTCGCAGCAATGATTGGCCGACCAGGAGGTCTGGTGTTATTCTTGTGAATTTTCGGCAATGTATAAAAAATCGGCACCTCAGGATACTTAGGGATCAGGGAATCCTTCAGTTTATCAGAAATGAGAGAACTATCCACACCTGTCTGCAATAACATAAGCAAATCTTTCTTAAAGACCTCAGTTGGATCACTTCTCAATTTCCTGTAAACTGAAGGATCAGCCAGTTGTCTATCCACCTCCGTACAGTAATCATACAAATTCTGTATTACCAGTGCCCCTCCCTTATCTGCTTGTCTGAAAACAAGATCTTTCTTTTCAGACAAATTTTTAAGTGATAACCATTCTTCTTTAGATAAATTACTAAACGTTTGTTTAAAGGTAGGTGCCTCCTTCATCACTTCATGGTCTATCACCCGCAACACGGTTCTAGCCACCAACCACAAGGATCGTCTAATATGTGATAGGAATAAAAGGGAGAAGAGGGACATTTTACCTTGGGTCACTAATTACACAGTGGGGAGTAAGAGTATTAAGAAACACTCCAGTAAACAATGGTCATCTGTTAAGTCAGACCCGGAGTTAGGGCTGAGGAACACACATCTGATGTCTTGTTATAAGAGAGGTAGGAACATCAGAGACTTTGTTGTTAAGACAGATGTCACAGACTTAGTCTCTAAAAAACCTACACATTTTTTACAAAAGAGGAATGGCTGCTTTGGCTGTGGTTGTACAACCTGCGGCTTTTTATTGAAGGGTGATACATTCCAGCATCCACAGTCGGGCAAGACTTATACGATTAGATTTCACTTGACGTGTAATTCGTCTTTTGTTGTATATCAAATCATCTGTCAGTGTGGGTATTCGTACATCGGGAAAACGGAATGTTCCTTTAAAGAAAGAATGGCTGCACACAGGTCATCTATTAGAAAAGCCATCAGCACAGGTTCGAGCGATCAACCTGTGGCGAGACATTTCCTGGAAGCACATCATAATTTGTCATCACTAAGATATAGAATGATTGATCACGTCCCCAGATCTATCAGGGGAGGTGATCGGGGTAAAAAACTTTTGCAGTGTGAGTCTCGTTGGATCATGCGTTTAAACACGCTGGCACCGAAAGGGTTGAATGAAATGCTCAATTTAAATTGTTTTAATTGAGGTTATGTATTTTGGAAGCCAGTATAATAGTATCAGTGCGTTGGTTGTGTAGGCACTTGGATTTTACATTGTTTTAATGTTTATACTGTTGCTAGGTGACGGGTATGTTCACATACGTCATCCAAAGGAGCCTGGAGGTCTGGTGTCTCCGGCGGAATGACGTCAGTATTACAGCGCCGCAGAATGGCGGCGGGAAGGTGCACTGGGTGTTTTTTCAATAAAAGGTAAGATTGTTTTAGTATACTTTTGTAGCCCTGACGAAAAAGATAAAACTTTGAAACGTTGGCTTAAACTGCTGTGGAATCGGATTATTTCTTAAACCCCTGTGTGCCGTTATTGTGGTTTATATGTGAGGATCTCGCTAAGGGTCTTTAAACGAGCACCGGGGTAAGTAAAGTTTGTATTGGAGTGCCGGCCTGGAAAAGCTCTATATATATATATATATATATATATATATATATATATATATATATATATATATATATATATATATATATATATATATATGCACATCTACATACTGTACATATATTTATCTTAATATAGTAAATAGGGGGGCACCAATATCCGGGCAACTGGGACGAACTTACGCCACTGTCCAGAACTAAAAATAGAATTACATGCAGCAAAGTTTTTATGAAGCAAAGCGCAGTGATAATACCACTTGTATCTGCCAATAGGATCCCAGAAACCAGGACGAGAGATATTGCAGGGTCCTGCTGTAGACTGCTTGTAGTAACCATAGAATCTGAGCATCTCATCATAGGATGGCCGGTAAGAGCCTGGAAAAAGGAAAAGAAAAGGGAATCAGTGGGCTAGCCTTGCATGCACCAGTAACACACGGGCAAAGGTAATAATATACCTAATCTACAGTATAAAGAAAAACCTGTTACACTTATTCACAACTATATGCACTTCTTAAACTATATTTTTGGATTCAAATGATGTCAATAAACAACCTACTTTATATGTGCGAATTGTAATTCTCATTGAGTACACTATAAGGAACAGCTGAGTCTGGGACTCTGACCTTTGAATCAAAGGGTCATTACCCTTACCACAATAATAATTTCATGTGTACAATATGAATCATGTTATAAAGCAGGTTGTCCAATTTGTGACTGAGGATCATTTTGAAGCTAATTTTTCATAATATAATCTATAGCGAAGTCCTAAATTACATGTAAAATACATATGACATAATTTGCCTGGGTATTCTATATTCCTAATACAGGCTTTTGTATAATAGTTGTGTATTTTCGATTGGACACACTCTCAAACTTACTGTATGTGGGATTAAATTACAATTCCTACTAGAAGGCATACAATTGTAATGTACTTTGGTGGTCATTCCGAGTTCGCTCGTTGCCGTTTTTTGCAACGCAGCGATTAGGTGGAAAATGCGCATGGTACGCAGCGCGCATGCGCTAAGTAATTTAACACAAAACTTGGTAAATTTACACAAGCTCGAGCGACATTTTTTCATCGCTCAAGTGATCGTAGTGTGATTGACAGGAAGTGGGTGTTTCTGGGCGGAAACTTGCCGTTTTCAGGGAGTGTGCTAAAAAACGCAGGCGTTCCAGGTAAAAACGCAGGAGTGGCTGGAGAAACAGGGGAGTGGCTGGCCGAACGCAGGGCGTGTTTGTGACATCAAACCAGGAACCAAACGGACTGAGGTGATCGCAGTCTAGGAGTAGGTCTCAATATCAAACGCAGGATTTAGCGAGGGGGGTTTCCGTGGGTGTGTATGTATAGGTGCATGTATGTGTAAAATATATATATATATATATATATATATATATATATATATACACACACACACACACACACACACACACACACACACACACACACACACACACACACAGTGGTCGAAGCGGAATTTTGAAGTGGGGGTATGCAAAAGTCAAGGACGTAATTATGTAGCACCCTGAATGAGACGAAACTCACATTGTAGCACACTGAATGAGCTGAAACTCACGTTGTAGCACACTGAATGAGCCGAAATTCACATTATAGCACACTGAATGAATGAGCTGAAATTGTGACAGCAGGGACAGCCAGAGTGACCGACGGGGAGAGAGAGAGTGACCGACGGGGAGAGAGAGTGACGACAGGGAGAGAGAGTGACGACAGGGAGAGAGTGACGACAGGGAGAGAGTGACGACAGTGATGACGGGGAGAGAGAGTGACGACAGGGAGAGAGTGACGATGGATAGAGGTGACAGCAGGGGAACATTACCTCATTTGTTGCTGGTGGCTGGCAGCGGTGAGCGGCTGGCGGCGAGCAGCGTGCGGTGAGCGGCTGGCTGTGAGCGGCAGGCGGCGGCGGGTGGCTGTGAGCTAATACAGCGCTCTGCACAGCCGCCGGCTGCCACGCAGGGACGGGGAGCACAATGTGCAGCAGGATCGCTCTCTCTCTCTCTCTCTATATATATATATATATATATATATATATATATATATATATATATATACACATACATATATACACATACATATATACACATACATATGTGTGTGTATATGTATGTGTATATATATATATATATATATATGTGTGTGTAAAAGCACAAATGAGGAGCGCGGATATCAGTAAAAGTTGTGAGCATTTAATAATAGGAAGTATACATATACATACATCTCAGAAAGAGATAAGCAGCACGATGTTATCACACACACGGCGCCTCCTGGATAGCACCAGTGGAGCGGCCGCCGGTCACAGCTCATCAACCGATCCCTCTCGGGACCTCACAGGGTCAAGTCAGCAGCGATGTGGCTTCATCCAGTGTCCAATTACCACTTACTAATTATTTTTATTAAATGCTCACAACTTTTACTGATATCCGCGCTCCTCATTTGTTCTTTTACATGTATCTTTACTAAGCCTTGGTACGGCTTTCTTTGGAGGAAGCAGCGGTTGATACAAAGAGCCTGATCAAGATCATACAAATACTGGACGTTCTTAAGTATTTTAGACTGATTGGAGTATTGCGCAATTATCCTTTTTTCTTTTATTTATTTATTTATTTATTTACCACATTAAAATATACATACACATACAAACACACAAGTACACATCCATCCATACATACATACTGTACATACACCAGTGCACAAACACATAGGCATACTGTACATACAAACATACAACTACACACACAAACACTGGCTGCAAACATACATGATCCATCAGGGCCTGGGAGCAGAAGGACGGCAGAGTGAGGACGGAGTGGAGGGAGCTGCTGTTGCTGAGCATGCGCAGCCAGCAGCTCCCCCGGCACATTCTGTAAGCAGAGAGCTCCACAGCTCTCTCTTGCTGCTGCAGCTCCGCGGTCGCGATCGCGGCTTTTGCTGAGACTGAGACAAAGCTGTCTCCGTCTCAAAATAGAAATCTCGGCTCATCAGGGGGGGGTTTACAGGTACTTGGAAACCCCCCGTGTGTGCCACTGGGTCTGGAGCTACTCAGAAACTGCAAGGAATTATTTAGTAGCAATTCTGCTAATCTTTCGTTTGCTATTCTGCTAAGATACACTCCCAGAGGGCGGCAGCCTAGCGTTTGCAATGCTGCTAACAGCAGCTAGCGAGCGAACAACTCGGAATGAGGGCCTTTGGGTAATGTTATAAGAATTTCAAAACACAAGTGATGCCTGTATCTACCTATGTTGCTACAAAATGTCCATGTTCAAAATTTAGGGGTCTATTTGCTAAGCCTTAAGGTCCATACACACTGGGCGATTTTGAGCTGAAAGCAGCTCACTTTTGGTGTTTTGAGCTGCTTTCAGCTCAAAGCCGCCCAGTGTGTATGACCTGGCGATGAGTGCTGATGCGCGCTCCCGCTTCATCGCCGGCAACCGCTGTTCATCTGCTGGTATTACCCGTAGATGAACGGCTTTCCATAGCGTCCTAGAGGATGCTGGGGTCCACATTAGTACCATGGGGATGTACCAAAGCTCCCAGAACGGGAGGGATAGTGCGGAGGCTCCTGCAGAACTGATTGACCAAACTTCAGATCATCAGAGGCCAAAGTATCGAACTTGTAGAACTTTGCAATCGTGTTCGACCCAGTTGCCGCTCGGCAGAGTTGTAATGGCGAGACACCCCGGGCAGCTTCCCAGGAAGACCCCACCTTACGAGTAGAGTGGGCCTTAACAGATTTTGGACACGGTAATCCTGCCGTAGAATAAGCATGCTGGATAGTGAACCTAATCCAGCGAGATATAGTCTGCTTTAAAGCAGGACACCCAATTTTCTTGGGCTCATACAGGACACACAAAGAATCCGATTTCCTGTGACGAGCAGTCCTCTTCACATAGATTTTCAAAGCCCTCACAACATCCAAGGACTTTGACGAAATTGAGGAGTCGGTAGCCACTGGCACCACAATAGGTTGGTTGATAAGAAATGCCGACACAACCTTTGGAAGAAACTGCTGACGTGTCCGGAGCTCAGCTCTATCTTCGTGGAATATCAAGTAAGGGCTTTTACAGGACAAAGTCCCCAATTCTGAGACGCGTCTAGCAGAAGCTAAGGCCAACAACGTGACCGCCTTCCATGTATGAAATTTGACCTCAACCTCCTGTAGAGGCTCGAACCAGTCCGACTGGAGGAACTGCAATACCATGTTAAGATCCCAAGGCGCCATAGGCGGTGCAAAGGGAGGTTGAATGTGCAGAACTCCCTTCAAAAAGGTCTGAACCTCAGGGAGGGCAGACAATTATTTCTGGAAGAAAATGGACAGGGTCGAAATGTGGACCTTCACAGGTCCCAACCTCAGGCCCATATCCACACCTGCTTGCAGGAAGAGGAGGAAACGTCCCAGTTGAAACTCCATCATAGGAAACTTCTTGGATTCACACCAAGAGGCATATTTCTTCCAAATACGATGGTGATGCTTAGACGTTACCCCCTTCCTAGCCTGTTTCAGGGTAGGAATGACCTTCTTTGGAATGCCCTTCCGAGCAAGTATCAGGCGCTCAACTTCCATGCCGTCAAACGTAGCCGCGGTAAGTCTTGATAGGCGAATGGCCCCTGCTGCAGCAGGTCCTCCCGAAGAGGAAGAGGCTTCGGCTCTTCCTGCAAGAGACTCAGAAGGTCAGCGTACCTAGCCCGCCTTGGCCAGTCTGGAGCAATGAGGATCGCTTGAACTCTTGTTCTCCTTACGAGCTTTAGAACTCTTGGAATGAGTGAAAGTGGTGGAAACACGTACACCGACTGGAACACCCACGGAGACACCAGGGCGTCCACTGCCACTGCTTGTGGGTCCCTCGACATGGAACAATAGCGTCGAAGCTTCTTGTTGAGACGAGAGGCCATCATATCTATTTGGGGTAACTCCCAAAGGTCTGTTATTTCCTTGAACACCTCCGAATGGAGACCCCACTCCCCTGGATGGAGATCGTGTCTGCTGAGGAAGTCTGCTTCCCAGTAGTCCACTCCCGGAATGAAGATTGCTGAGAGCGCCAACGAGTGTCTTTCTGCCCAGAGGATGATTCTTGTCACCTCTGACATTGCAGCTCTGCTCTTTGTTCCGCCCTGTTGGTTTATGTAAGCCACCGTCGTTCCATTGTCTGACTGTACTTGAATGGCCCGATCTCTTAGAAGATGGGCCGCCTGAAGAAGACCGTTGTAGATGGCTCTTAGTTCCAGGATGTTGATCGGCAGACCGGCTTCCAGACTTGACCACCTTCCTTGGAAGGTTTCCCCTTGAGTGACTGCGCCCCAACCCCGAAGGCTCACATCCGTGGTTAGAAGGACCCAGTCCTGAATCCCGAACCTGCGGCCCTCCAGCAGGTGAGGCAATTGGAGCCACCAGAGGAGTGAAATCCTGGCCTTTGGCGACAGACGAATTCTCTGGTGCATGTGGAGATGAGATCCTGACCACTTGTCCAGGAGATCCAGTTGGAAGGTCCGAACATGGAACCCCTAGTACTGGAGAGCCTCATAAGAGGCCACCATCTTCCCCAAAAGGCGAATGCATTGATGAACAGACATCCGGGCTGGCTTCAGGACATCCCAGACCATTGTCTGTATCACCAACGCCTTTTCCTGCGGAAGAAACACCCTCTGCACTTCTGTGTCGAGGATCATCCCCAGAAAAGACAACCTCTGGGTTGGTTCCAAATCTGATTTTGGAAGGTTCAGAATCCAACCGTAGAGTCTGAGTAGGTGGGTTGTGAGAACAATAGACGGCAACAGCTACTCCTTGGACGATGCCTTTATCAGCAGATCATCCAGATATGGAATGATGTTCACCCCCTGTTTGCGGAGGAGAATCATCATCTCTGCCATCACCTTGGTGAACACCCTCAGTACTGTTGAGAGGCCGAATGGCAGGGCCTGGAACTGGAAATGACAGTCCAGTAATGCGAAACGGAGATAAGCCTAGTGCGGCAGCCAAATCGGAATGTGGAGGTACGCATCCTTGATATCCAGGGATACCAGGAATTCCCCCTCTTCCAAACCTGATATCACCGCCCGGAGAGACTCCATTTTGAACTTGAACTCCTTTAGAAAGGGGTTCAGTGATTTTAGGTTCAGAATGGGCCTGACTGAACCATCCGATTTCGGTACCACAAAAAGGTTCGAATAGTGACCTGTGGTTTGCAAATGAGGAGGAACTGGCACAATGACCTGTGCCTCCACCAACTTCTGGCAGCCTCTTGTAGGACAGTTCTGTCTGCCAGTAGAACTGGCAAGCCTGATTTGAAAAATCGGTGAGGAGGGAGATTCTGAAATTCCAACCTGTATCCCTGGGACACAATATCTATCACCCAGGGATCCAGGCCGGACGATACCCAGATGTGAATGAACTTTCTGAGTCTCGCTCCCACTGGCCCCACCTCCAGGCCGCGCAGTCCACCGTCATGCAGAGGACTTTGGCGTACCTGAAACAGGCTTTTGTTACTGGGAACCTGCAGCAGCAGGTTTCTTGGATTTAACTCTACCTCCCCTAAAGAAGGTATTGGACGGTTTGGCCTTTCTGGGCTTGTTAGGCCGAAAGGACTGTGATGCTGATGAAGAGAAGGATTTCTTCAGAGCAGGTGCAGCTGAGGGAAGAAATGGAGACTTACTCGCTGTAGCCGTGGACATCCACGCATCCAAAGCTTCCCCAAAGAGAGCCTGACCTGTGTAGGGTAGGGACTCCACACTTTTCCTGGATTGCGCGTCGGCCAATTACTGGTGCAGCCACAGTCCCAGACGAGCTGAAACAGACATGGAAGAGATTCCCGCAGCCATGGAACCCAGGTCTTTCATGGATTCTACCATAAAACCTGCTGAATCATGAATGTTACGCAAAAACAATTCAACATCACCCTTATCCATCGTATCCAAATCCTCAAGTAAGGTGCCTGACTACTTTACTATAGCTTTTGCAATCCATGCACTAGCAATAGTGGGATGTAATATGGCCCCCGAAGCGGTGTACATTGATTTAAGTGTATTATCAATTTTACGATCAACCGGCTCCTTTAAAGCTGTAGATCCCTGAACAGGTAAAAACACCTTTTTTGAGAGTCTGGACACAGTTGCGTCAACAATTGGCGGGTTTTCCCATTTTTTTTTTCTATCCTCCTCAGGGAAAGGGAACACCACCTGGACCGTTTTAGGGATCTGGAATTTTTTCTCAGGGTTTTCCCATGCTTTCTCAAATATAGCATTTCATTCCTTTGACGCAGGGAAGGTTAGCGAGGCTTTCTTACTTTCAGTGAAAAAAGCCTCCTCAACCTGCTCAGGTGTGGTATCATTAATATTCAACACATCCCCGATAGCCTCTATCATCAATTGCACCCCCTTTGCAAGACAGGCAGACCCCCGCAACACATCCCCATTACCGTCTGTGGTGTCAGAATCGGTATCCGTGTCATCTTGAACATGAACAAGCACACGTTTGTGGGGGTATATAGCGGAGCGTCCTGAGGTACTGTAATACCTGGGTTGCAGATTCATTACTTGCAACCCTGTCTGAAATCTGAGAAATCCAAGATTTGATAGAGGAAAACCACTCAGGTTCCCTTGCTGGAATCTGTGCTAAACCAGTGCTATCCTGATTACATGGAATGGGATCATCCTGGGAGGACATATCCTCCGCAGCATATGACACAGTGTCCCTGGACATAGCTAAAGGAGACCACCAAACACTCCACACACACACACACACGCACACACACACGCGAGGGCAGACAGAGTCCCCCCCCCCCCCCCCCCAAGAATGGCAAGAGAGATACAGAGATTGGAGCCAACTCACACACGGCGCTTCTAACCAAAGGGAGACCCCTTGTCAGTGCTGACTGTGCACCTTAATAGGATACACAGTCGTATTGCAGCCTCCCCCATCCCCGTTCTACAACCCCCTGGTACCGTTTACAGATAGCTGGAGTTGCTGTGGAGGGACCTGTTTCTCCTGATTCTCCTGATCAGCGCTGTGCAGGCAGGAAAATGGCACTGAACGCTGCTGGGTCCGCTGAGGAGAAGCTCCGCCCCCAAAATGGCGCTGTCTTCCCGCTCTACCAGTGATTATACTGGCCTGAGGACTGCGTGCTGGCTGAGATCCGAGGACCCTGACAGGCTTTGGGACCGGTGAAGGGCTGGCTCAGGGCGTCCCTCACAGCGCCGCACCATGTACCGCTGAGCCTCCCAGAGCGCAGTTAATACTGCGCTCCTACCCTGCTGCCGCCATCTTCACAGAGCTGAAGAATCGGTGGCGAGTGAGACACCGACCCCCCTAACAAGCTGGGGGTCGGTGTCTTACTTGCCACCGATTCTTCAGTATGTTTGGATTGTCATGCACGGATCAGTGAGATCCGTGCATGCTTATGTGTGTAAAAGGGTCAGAAATAGTTAAAAATGTCCCGCAAAAATGGCGTGGGGTCCCCCCTCCTAAGCATAACCAGCCTCGGGCTCTTTGAGCCGGTCCTGGTTGTTTAAATACAGGGGAAAAATGACTGGGGTCCCCCCAGTATTTAGACAAACAGCACCGGGCTCTTGGCCCGGCCCTGGTTCCAAAAATATGGGGGACAAAAGAAGTAGGGGTCCCCCGTATTTTTTTAAACCAGCACCTGGCTCCACTAGCCGAGAAGATAATGCCAAAGCCGGGGGACACATTTATACTGTTCCCTGCGGTCGTGGCATTACCCCCCCCCCCAACTAGTCATCCCTGGTCGGGGTACCCTGGGGGAGTGGGGACCCCTTAAATCAAGGGGTCCCCCCCCCTCCAGGCACCCAAGGGCCAGGGGTGAAGCCCAAGGCTTTCCCCCGCAGCCCTGGGCGGTGGGTGCATGGCTGATACACTTTTCAAGTGTAAAAAATAGAATATTGTCTTTTGTTGTGGAACTACAAGTGCCAGCAAGCCTCCCCTGCTTGCTGGTACTTGGAGAACCACAAGTACCAGCATACGGGGAAATAACGGGCCCACTGGTACATGTAGTTCTACAACAAAAGAAATACCCAAATAAAAACACAGCACACCGTGACAGTAAAAATTTATTAAACCACACTTACACACTCACACATACTTACCTACATCCCACGCCGCCCAATCACGTCCACTTGTCCATGTAGAATCCAATAGGGGTACCTGTAAAATAAAAAATATATACTTACAACCAATCCAGCAAAGCTTGGTCCTCTTCTTTCCTAAGTAATCCACAGGGTGAAAACCCCCCCCCACAAAAACCCAGTCCAACGCACTAAAGGGGTTTCCTGTTTAAACAGGGAACCCCTTTCCCCGAATGCCGGGACCCCCTGTGACTACTGTCACTAGAGGTCCCACCAGCCAATCAGGGAGCGCCACATCATAGCGCTCTCCTGATTGGCTGTGCGCTCCTAGCCTGTCAATTAGGAGGAGCGCACCGGCTACAATGGAGCTTAGTGGCGCTCCATTCTAGCCTATGATGGGAACTTTGCGGTCTGCGGCTAACCGCGAGGTTAAGTGGGGTCACTCTTGTGGGTACAGAAAAAGTTGCAGAAAAACACGTTCGATAAAATTCGAGATCAAACTCCCACCAATTCGGCAGAAACACGAATCTTAGTAAATATACCCCCTCGTCTCTGCCAGGAGCCTCCTTGTGATACTTTTGTTGTGTCTTAACGCTGTCCTATACTTGTTTCTTTGCCTTCTCTTACTTTTTCCTTCTCTTTTACTGGTTTTTAGAGTCATTTTTTAAAAAAATGCATAACATTTGACTCAAATTAAGTACCAGAGATACTTTTATTATAACCAATACAGTGCTGAAATTCCCAGCTGGTACACCATACCGCCGGCCAGCCACCATATCTGCATCCTGCTGGTGTCTGTGTGAGGGGAGGAGAGTGCAGCGCAGCGCCTCTCCTACCCCTCAATTCTCTGTGATGTCGGTCTCTGTTCGGGCGGCTGCGGGTGATCTCAATAAGGCACCGGTTTGCTAGCCAATCAGAGCTCGCGGACCGGCAGCCGTGGCTCCTGATTGTCTGCCGGTCTACGAGCTCTGATTGGATTACGAACCGGCGCCGCATTTGAGATACCAGCCGCCGGAGACCTCACCGGACTTCACGAGCATTGAGGGGCAGGAGAGGCGCGTGCTGCGCTCTCCTCCCCTCACACAGCAGCATAACAGGCAGTGGTGAATAGGCAGCGGTGAGTGGGGGCAATGTATATCTTGCACAGTGGGGGCATTTGTGTATCTGGCACTATTGGGGGCATTTGTGTATCTGGCCCCCCATATGTGTATCACGCCCCCATTTTCATTGGGCACGCACCATGTGGCATTTGGCCACACATTTTTTGGCTTGCGTACATGGTACCTATAAAACATTTTTTCTACTTACACCACTGAACCAATAATAAACTTTTATACGGTTAGCCGATGTTAGTTTAGCTTTTTTGGGGGGTACAGGCAGATGTAACCATTTTTCATACCTGACAACAATCATTGCGGTAATTCAGTTTTCGCGAACTTTTCCCAATTGTATAGGAGCGCGCATACCTGCAAAATCCCATTTTCGCAGCAAAAAAAGCTGCGAAAGCAACGAAAACGGCAATTGCGGTAAATTAACACGACTTTACGGCTAACTGAATTTGACCCATGGCCTTATTTTAATAGCAATGACCAGCCATACTTACCTAACAGCTATACTTAACTTATAGCTACAATTCTGTAGAGACACTGACCATTACCATTGTAGATCTTGCACTGCTCCTGGATTCTGACTGTAATATGTTTAGATTCCTAACATCCCTCCCTGATTAGAATATGTGATACTGTAGAACATTATTAGTATCGCTCATATGACAGAGTATGACAGTATAGCAAATTACAATCAGTGGATCCTGTGTAACCTGGAACCTGGGAGCAATGTAAGAATGGCAGCTTCTAACTGCAGAGCATGAAACTGTAATTGTCAACACTGGTGCACAATTAAAGGGACTTTGATATTAGAAAGCAGATCCCATACAACATCATTCAAAAGACCCAATGAAGCATTTTACATACCACTTTTAGGTAAGCTTTGAATAACGGACACCGCCGCATTAAACTGTATCCGATATCCAGTCGCATCCTGATCCGTCCCCATATGTCCAGGCACAGATTCTGCAATCTCTGAGAGCAAGGTAGAAAGTGTCTGTCCTTTGCTTTCTGGATGGGATAAAGGTATTGGCAATTACTGCGCATGGCAATAACATACTGTCCTGATAAAAGGTGAACTCTGAACTGTCTGTTACTTGGTTTGTAGTAAAATGACTGGCATACAGTACAAGAACATAATACAGTTTGCAGATACCCAGAATTTTACTATTACAGTGATTAGTTCATTTGACAATGTGACTGATTCAGAGGAGGACGCAAATCCTGTCTTGTACGCAGCAGAACCAAGAAATTATGCTAAAGCGTTTCGTACAGAGACGCCTACCAGCAGTGCTTGTAATCCGCCACTACGTAAAACAGACATCGGGGGCAGTACAACTGTGAACAAAGTTGCAGTTGCTGGCTGGGACCCGCCCAGAATATGCCCATGGAATGCCTGCATTTGACAAGCCATAAATGCACGCTGACTGGGGGTAATTCTGAGTTGATCGCAGCAGCAAGTTTTGTTAGCAATTGAGCAAAACCATGTGCACTGCAGAGGGGGCAGATATAACATTTGCAGAGGGAGTTAGATTTGGGTGGGTTATTTTGTTTCTGTGCAGGGTAAATACAGGCTGCTTTATATTTACACTGCAATTTAGATTTCAGTTTGAATACACCCCACTCAAATCTAACTCTCTCTGCACATGTTATATCTGTCCCCCTGCAGTGCACATGATTTTGCCCAACTGCTAACAAAATTGCTGCTGCGATCAACTCAGAATTAGGCCCTGACTGTCAATCACTTTGCGTCTGCAGTCACTAATCAATTGCATGCAACTGACGCACGTGCAGTCCAAAAGCATTGCTGAGATCTGCAAACACTGGCACTATGTACACCTCTTAATCAAGTAATTACAACAATCTGCCACTGATTTTGGAAAACTTCAGATTTTTTTCTTATGATGTGGGAAAGACACAATAAAGTCATACTTGCCTACCTGACCCTCTCCATGAGGGAGAAACTGCTGCCATCACCTGTGGTGAGCTAGTTAATTGATAAGAAAGGTGTTTCACCACAGGTGATGGCAATCATACATTACCAGGAGAGTCCAGGAACAGAGCATTTTCTCCCTCATGGAGAGGGTCAGGTAGGCAAGTATGAATAAAGTACCTGACAGAAAAAAATTAAGTGGAAAGTATAGCCCAACCACTTGCTGGAGTACAGTGTTCTGATGAAATGGCAGCAGTATGCATTCACAGAAGCACCTATAACACACAGTAAATCAGTCAGGGAGGGATATGGTTATAGTTTTATTGTAACGGAATAGTACAGGACCCTACACACTAAGCGATAACACTGAAAGATATGAACGCTCGTTCATTAATGAACGAGATATCGTTCATATCTTTAAGCGTGTAGGCACCAACGATGACTATGCACGGCCCCGCGCTCGTTCATCGTTGGTGTTGGCTCGTTTATGATTGCAAGCCAATATGGAAATCTCATCCATATTAGCATGCAGGGCTATGGGGCCGGGTGACGGGGGAGTGAAGAAACTTCACTCCCCCGTCCCCCCTCCCCAGTCGCGTTGTCCGTCGGGCACCTTGGCGGCACATCGTGCTGTGTGTAGGGCCCATTACAGTCACAAGCTTTATTGAAAACAATCCAAGCAAAACAAGAACACTAGTTTATCAATGACTTGAGGCTTGTTAATGCTCCTAGAGTGTACAAAATACTGTTGAAAACCTGCCATG